>NC_140470.1:162500-800000 GCF_051167445.1 Perissodus microlepis
AGCAGTGAAGCCGGCGGAAAGGTCGAGAGGTGCTGGAAGCGCAGAATGAGTAGCTCTGATGTCGAGTACCTCAGCGTGGAGGAGACGGGCCGGAGAATGGACTGCAGAACAAACCCAGCAAGAAGAGCCCGGAAGAGCAGCACCTTAGCAGTAGTCATGATGTAAGCAAGCAATTTATATAGCACTTTCAGATCAGCCCCCAGCTGAACACAAAGTGCTGTACACTTGACATGCCAGAAATGATACATTGAACATGTTAAAAAATAAAATAAATAATAATAATAATAATAATATAAAAAAAATAAAAAATATAAAAAAAAAATAAGATGATTATTAAAATGACATTTAAAATAATAAAATTAGCACAAATAGCAAAAACAATAATAAAATAGTATAAAAATGATGATGAGAATTACATTTAAAACAATAAAATCAGGGTCAGACTGTGTCATAAGCCAAGGAGTAAAAATGGATTTTAAGACGTGTTTTAAAAGTGGACAGTGAAGGGGCCTCTCTAATGTGCTGGGAAAGATTGTTCCACAGATTAGGAGCAACAAATACAGTCCGGAAACCGGCTATCCGAAGACAGCGCAGCGGCTAGCCACTGATGCTGACAGCTGGTGCTGACAGCTGACAGTAAATGTGTCCAAAGCACGCCAGCCAAACAGGTAAGGCAGGGAAGCACTTTACCTGGCAGACAGTAGGTTCAGAGAATAAAAACAAACAAACCTTTGTAGCTATACTAAGCAGTAAGTATAGACAGTATGCAGAGAGAGCAGCAGCAGCCAAACACGCCAGCGTCCACTCCCTCCCTTCTATGGAAGATAAATGACTACTTGGTCCGTTGAACATGACTTGAGATTGGCAGTACCAAGCCTGCAAACAAGTTTTGAAAAGCTCTGCAGTGAAAGACTCACTGCAGCCAGTAAGAGTGAAAAGTATTAAACTGTCACCATTTTTTTTTTCCCTAGACTACCTGAACACGAGGCCATGGTGAAATACATCTAAGACTCACTCACGGTTGGGTGTCAATTGTTAATCCTCAACCACCTCTTTGTGCGGATTTCTACTTTGTGGTGAAAGCAAGACACAACTCTTTGTTGCTGCATAGATTTCTGAGGTTTGAAAAAATCGCAGTTAAGAATACCTATCACATCTACTTTTTTCTGCATTCAAACTTCTGCAGGGGGCCATGGTTTTCTCTAAGCTACATCTCCAAAATGTGTACCACTTGGTGCGTATCACGGAGGGGGATGAGTGGAAACTGCCTTCAATAATCAACTGTGACCCTTTGAATCTCTGGCAATGCCTCTTGGTCTCTGATGTCTGTGGTTTTCCAGCGCCTTACTTAATGATTAATGTTAATGTTAATGTTAATAATGGTTCTCAGAGACTTCCTGAACTGCTTTGTCTTTTTTAATCTGGTTGATATTCTCAGTCCATTTCTGAACACTTTAAGCTTCATTTCTATCAAGTTCTCTAATGTACTGGAAAAAGCCCTTTATGTCAAAGGAGAGAAATGTTAATTCCATATTGACTCCATGTTATTTCTTGGGTTTATCATGGAAAAACGGTAGGTAAAGGCTGTTCCAGTGAAGGTGGAAGCAGTGGTTTATTGGCCCCACAGAGAACAAAGCTTCAATACTTTTTGGAGTTTGCCATTTTCTGTTTCATCTGTGACTAAAGTAAAATAGCCTTATCTCTCACTAACCTGGCCTCTCCTAAGATCGCTTTCAGTGGAACTTTCAACTCCGTAAAAAGCTCTTTGCTTCAGCCCCTGTCCGCATCCAACTAGAGCCAATGGACACTTTGGATTCTGCAGTAGGTAGGAACAGTGTTATCACAAAAAAAAATAAATAAAATAAAATAAATGAAGGTGAAATGCATCCTTGTGCTTTTTATCTTGCTTTTTATCTTGCCCTCTCTCCCCAGCTGAATGGAATTATGATGTTGGAGAACTACTGGGCATCAAACTTCCCCTCAAGGAACTGGCCGGAAGAGCTTAAAATATGTAGAGTGGACAAATTTTAAGATCTTATCTTGAAGACTGCCAAGTGTCTTAACGCTCGTCAGGCAAAGTGGGAATTATTCTTTACCAGATTCAACTTAACCATCACTTACAGATTTGGTTCCTGAAACATCAAGCTGGTCTGTGGTTCAGAATGTTCAGAGGCATGAGCTGTGTCCTTGTACCGGAATGCCTAGTCATCTTTAAGTCCCTTTGAAAGTTAGTCCTCACATAATATATTAGACCCACACAACCTAATTCGCATGCCGTCTTGGAAAAAAATGGGCCTTCTTGCAGTGCCTGTTTTGGTGGTCATCCCTGGTAGAGGATGTGTGAGAACCTCTTTGCTGGCTCTGTATGTTCTCAAAATAAGTCCTCCCTTTCCATTTCTCCTCTTGTCAGCTTGCTAAAACTGCCTCCTAACCTCAGTCGCCCTTGGTCCCACATTGCCTTGGACTTTGTGTCAATGGATTTCCACCTTTATCAGTCAATCTGACTGTAATTGACCATTTCTTCAAAGACATGGTCAAGTATTGCCAATCTGTCTGAGTTACCTTTAGCCTTAGAAGCCACCCAGCTCCTGATAAACCACATTTTTCAGTTTCATGTAATTCCATTGGACATCGTCTCAGAGGTTCCTATTACCCTTGTGTGTGTTGCCTCTTCCAACCAGTTCACCTGAGGCTCCCAACTATCCCAGCTGTTGTGGATCAAATACACGCACAACTCATGACTTGACCACTCTTATAAGAATCCTCAATTTCTTCCATTGCTTCTAGCTTAAACCTGTTCGGTTCAGTCAATTCACACCTGGAAATAATGAAATCACCTGTTTGCAATTATCATGTCTTTTGTTCCTCCAGCAGCTTCTCTGCTTGGGCTGCTGCCCCCGCAACCCGGCCCCGGATAAGTGGAAGAAAATGGATGGATGTCTTTTCCTGCTACTATTTAAGTTGCTTTCAGTCTACACTGGATCATTGAAATAGTTAGTGAATCTAGCTATCTTGTTTGTTGTTGTGGTCTGCCTTCAGTCTGTAAGTTACTTAACTTGTTTGTTCTGTGCAGAAAACCCTGGAGATCAGAGAGAGAGAGGTCTTCTGTGAAGACTTCTATGAAGTTAAGGAGAGGTAGAATTCCCTGTTTTGTTTGGACATTAGACTTCACTGACAGAAAGCCTTTCCCTTGTGAACTTTATTGTATAAATAAACTTGTTAAAATTTTGCTGGGTCTATGATCCAGCATTTTGTGTTTATGACTTCGTATGTTATATTGAAAGGATGCTAAGTTCGAGGATTATTATTTGTTTGCCTTGAGTTTAATTTATATTTCTCCTAGGTTTTCTGTGTTAGTCTCATGTATGTTTTGTCTGTGTGTTTCATATTGTCTAGCCGGTGTTAATATCTTTACGTCTCTTCATGTTTCCTGTTTTATTCTGAAAGTCTTGTGTTTCCATTTTCCCTGATCACCTCCTGTCTCTATTTAAGTCCTCTGTCTTCCTTTGTTCAGTGTCAGGTCATTTCTTTTCCTTACATGTCTTGTCATAGTAACCATAGTCATCATAGTTATCACAGTTGTCATAGCTGATTTATAGTTTTCATAGTTACCTCAGCCATGTCACAGTTTTCATACCATATTTTCTACACTATAAGGCAAACTTAAAATCCTTTAATTTTCTCAAAAATCAACAGTGCACCTTATGTATGAATTCTGGTTGTGCTTACTGACCTCGAACCGATTTTATGTGGTACACGGCACTCAAAAATCTGTCAAAAATGTTTTAGTATGACTTTGGTAAGCTATGAAGCTGCACCGCTTGATGGATTGTCAGAGCATTACGGCTACTGTAGTTAGGAGCCTCGCAGAGTAATCTGGGTCCTAAACTCTGTCCGCTTCAGGTCCCGAAGTCAAACGAACACTGCGGCATCACTGACAGTTAAAAACTATCTAAATTCTTTCATCTCATCCAGGCATCCACAAAAACGGAATGTATTAAATTTAATGGAGATAGAAGTTAGCAGGAAGTTAGCTTGCTAGTTTCCACCTAAACATGATATAGCATGTTCTGACTGAGAGATTTCTGAATAATTAAAACGCACAGCTCTGCTAACACTTCCAACATAACTGAAGACAAAAAAAACCCCTAAACAGCAGTGACTTTTGTAGGGTTACTGAAGTTGGGCTAGCTGGTATATAATGATGTGCTATGTGATCACTAGCTACACAGCTATGTTAGTATAACATACACAGTGAAGTTGGAGGATGAACACTAACTTTTTTCCACTCGATAAAAGTTAACGTGAGGGTTCCTGATGGCTAGGGACAAATGCAATTGCATAGCAGGATGCTGTAAACGGACTAAACTTCAGTCAGGAGAACAACTGAGATAATCCATCCACAATACGAGGTTAGTCATTAATATGCTGCAAAAACATGGGAACAGAGCAGCTCCAAGAGAATTCAACATTAATGAATCAATGGTACGGAAGTGGAGGAAGCAAGAAGAATGAGTTGAGTAAAGTTTGAAAATACAGTAGTTTTTTAGTTTTCCCATTTTAGGTTTCAGTTTAGTTGTCGCTCCTGTTTTGCCTTTGCTCGTGTTTTATGTTCATGTCTACCAGCCATAATAAATAGCTCACTCTTGGTTTCAACTTTAGTTCACCTCTCTAGTGTCTGCTTTTGGGTCCTTTTCACAAACTCACTGGCATACCCTGCCGTGACAGAGTTCTACCCATTTTGGTGGCCTTGACATGTTGATATTAAAAGATCTAGTAGAAATGATTAAGAAGAAACTATGTGGAGTGTAAGTAGTATCATTGCAGACAGGTCCAGTTCCTTTCAGTAAAACCCCATTCCAGATAAAAAGGCAGCTAAATAATTCATATTCTTAAATGTAGAATTTAAGTCAATACCTAAAAATTATACTCATATAAAGTAGTAGGTACAATTCTCGCTCACCTCGCTGAATGTGCCCCGGCCAATCACCTTCAAAATGTGAAAGTCTTCTCTTTTGATGCGGGTTTTCTTAACCTCCTTTACCAGAGGCTCAGCTGTGAGAAAGGAGAGAAGAGACAATGATTTGCATAATTCAATGTTATTTGAAATAATGGACCTAAAAATGGTAATGCAGTGTCATTATTATAAAAATATCATTTTTTCCTAATTTAACAATTTGGGACAATTCATTAGTGTGCTCTAAATACATTTTTTTTCTTAAAGATATATTTATTAGATTGAAACAACAAAGAAAAAGAGATACAACAACAAAACAAAACAAAAAGCCGAACAAAACAACAACAGGAACAAAAACAGAATTTACTGAGTAGTGCTAGAAGTGGGGTTTTCAACCTGAAGGCTGGAAAAATATTTCAGGAATTGCCCCAACACCTTGTAAAATTTCCTGCTGGTATTACTAATTGAATAATGGATCATTTCGAGGCTTAAATAACACAAAAGGTCCCTCAGCCATTGAGCTACTCCATCTTAGCAGGGTTGCATGCCTAGCCACAAGGGAAGCGAAAGACAGTGTGTGACACTGTGACAAGATCAACTGTGCATCAGTCTCTCCAGTGGTGCCAAAAAGTGCAGCTAATGGATTAGGACCCATATGGTATCCAAGAATTAGTGCCAAAGTTTGAAATGTGTCTCTCCAGAATTTTTCGAGATTAGGACATTTCCGAAACCTTGGGGGTGGGCACGCTACACAGCATCCAGATGACCATCAGGGTGTACAACCTCACCCCTGGCGCTGTTGCCCACCTCTCAATTTTAAATACACATATACATTGAGGGCTATCAGGAGGGGCTATGCACTTACCTGCTGCTCTCTGGCAGGTAGCTCCATGCCCTCCTGGGTTTTAAATGCACCTTAGAACACACATGCATCAACACTACAATGAGCGGGTGGAGGGAGGTTTGGAGTCTTCACACACCCCCGTTCTCTGTTGCCTGTTGGGGCGGGGGGGCCAGGAGGAGGAGTTGGCTGTCCGACTGGGGTCTGGAGTGTGGGGCCTCCCTGCTGCTGCGGAGTTGGGGCGGTCTGCTTCTCTCCACCCTAGGGAAGAGGGTAACAGTACCTGGTTCTGGGTGCAGTTTCCCCCTCCAGGGGCAAGGGTACCTAGATCTGGGGTATAGAGTACCCTTGGGGAGTGTGATTGTGTGTACAGTGTCTATTTATATCTGTCTCCACGTTGGGTGAGTGTTGAGTAATTGCATATGAGAGCATGAGGGTGGGAATGGATGTTTGTATCTGTGTGTGCCTGTTTGTTTGTGTCTATATGTCAGTTCGGGTATCAGACGCCACCTCTCTAGGGACATCTCAGGCCCTCGAAGGTATGGAGGCCTATCTCCCCCCACCACTCCACGTGCCAGTGGCAGACGCCCTCAGACAATGGTGCACTGTGTCCGGGGATGGGCGTCCAGGTACGCA
Source organism: Perissodus microlepis (assembly GCF_051167445.1). NCBI lineage: Eukaryota > Metazoa > Chordata > Actinopteri > Cichliformes > Cichlidae > Perissodus > Perissodus microlepis. The sequence continues at coordinate 168,935 of NC_140470.1, forward strand.
CCGTCTCACTCCTGGTGGCTGCTTGTCGGGGCCCGGAGCCTGGGGCTCGGAGCCTTCGGGGGGTGGGGTGCCCTCGGCCTCGGGCTTTGTCACTCTGGCACAGCTGGCTGCCGGCGGAGCTCACGGTTACGTCACTGCAACCCCCCCCCCCCCCGGCTTCTGCTCCACAGCTGCTGAGTGACCCCTCATCTGGGACTCTCCTCAGCTCTTTCTGGGATAGTGGCGCGGCTGCCCCTCTGTTGGTCTTCCTTGGTCTCTTGTGCTCTGAGGGCCTCTGGATGTCTGGAGCCTGGATCTCCTCCATACCTGCTTCATACCCTGGAGGACGGGGCTATGGCTCCCCACACCCTCTAGCAGATCATTACATGAAGGAACCTTTTAAATACAAGCACGCTCATGCTCACAGGTGTACACACGGGTGCTCACAGACACAAACTACACCCTTTGTGGCTCCTACCTCAAAGCACACTGTGCGCTGTCGATCTTACGTGCTGCACAATAATATTCAATATTTAGTACTCACTGTTATATTCACATAGATCATCGCGATGATGTTGTTTATTATATTGCTCTCTTTTATTTGCTTGTTTTCTCTTTTTTCTTTCTCAACAGGTGATCCAGGTGATTGATAGTTGTTTTTTGTTTTTTGCCCCTTTATCACCGTTCCTCTTCCCCGCTGTTTTTCTTTCCCCCAGTCAAGTCTGTCCCATGTTTAGCAAGTGAAAATAAAATAAAATAAACCATAAAAGCAAAGGTGAATCAAATAGACCAATATGGCAAGGCTGCGATGGTGCATTTGGTAAAGTAAATCCGTTGGGCATCTTTTTTTGCCTTTAGACAATAATTCTGATGGCAAAAGAGCGAAACGGGATAGGCGAAAAAAACCAAAAAAAATACCAATACCAATAAGTTTGATGTGTCACATGGCCCTCTTCCTATTGAAAAAACAAAAGTTGTGTCCAAGATGGCCGACTTCTAAATGGCCACCATGGTCACCACCCATCTTGAGGAGTTTGCCCCCTCACATATACTAATGTGCCACAAACAGGACTTTAATATCACCAACCATTCCCATGTTATTACGGTGTATCCATATAAATGGCCCACCCTGCACATTAAGGAGCATATCCCTGACATTGCAGCTGCTGCTATTGGAAAATTTAGTGTCTGAGATTGGAAAAAATGTCTGATCTGCAGATATCTGAAAAAATGTGTATCGTGGTCTGCAATGCTACTGCAGGTGAGATGGATGCCCCTGCGTGGCATCTGCTATCACGCCTCGCCAACTTAAAAGACTTTGCACAGTCTGAGTAGTTGTGTTGTGGATGTGTCGCCTGGCAGCTGGGATGCTGCAGCCATTCATGTGTGTAATTAGCAACCATGTGCCTCAATAAAGCATGTTGAAAAGCTTGAAAATATCTTTGGGTCTGCCATGTTTTATCACAGTGGTGCCAAAACCTAGGATGGGGGGCACGGCAGACCCACAAACTGGCTGCCAAGGGGAGGAGCTGGCCTGAATGGTGGCCAAAATGGCCAGCACAGAAGAGCTGTGAGACTGGACCCAGCAGCATCTACAGGTAATGAAGAATCTGGCACTCTCACTCTCACCGGCATTCCCTGACAGCGTTGGCGTGGAGGAGGTCCAGGCTGTTCTGACGACCATGTCAGGCCCCAGGATGGAACCAGCCAGGACGTAGCCGGCCGCCGCACCCATCCCTACTCATCAAGTGGTAGCGGCTTATGCCCGGCAGGGATCTGTGCCCGTTCCTGCTCCCCGGAGGAGGGCCGCGGAGCATCTCCTGGGCCCGCCACCAGCTCACCCACCTGCTCAGCCCGAGCCGGAGGTCAGCTCACGGAGAGCGCAGGAGGAACCTGCCACACTGTTGCTGGAGGTGCCCAAGGGTCCGCGACTGCCAGTGTACAGGAGGCACGCCTGCTGGCGTTGGAGGAGGTGGACCAGCTTTTCTACTGCGCTGTCGCTGCTTGGCTCCCTGGACCAGTTCCAGGGCTGCCGCTGGGTACGCAGGGCATTCCCCGGATCCACATTGTCACTGGCGCTGCTGGATATGTGGGCAAAAGCCAGAGTGGTCACATCCCTGTCCCTCACCAGGGCCCAGGAGCACCAACGGTCTGGGCGGGGGGAGCAGTAGGTTCGGCCAGATGGCTTGCCGGCCTGTCAGGCAATGGGGGTATGTGGCGGGATGTGGTCTGCAATGCTGCTGTAGGTGAGATGGAAAGGCTTTGCACAGTCTGAGTTGTTGTGTTGTGGATGTGTCGGCTGACAGCTGGGACGCTGCAGCCATTCATGTGTGTATTCAGCAACCGTGTGCCTCAATAAAGCATGCTGAAAAGCTTGAAAATGTCTCCGGGTCTGCCATGGTTTATCACAGTGGGAGATACATATTTTAAGATGTTTAATTTTTTTAAGCCTAAATGCCTCCTCATCTGAGCCCACACCCTCACCATGTGCCAGACACCTGGATTATCAGTTGCTCTTGTTTGGGGGTAGGGTGGGTGAAAATCCAATCAGAGCCAGAATAGATGAGTCTGTAGCCAAGTTCAACTCCATGGACACCCAGGAAGGGCAATTATCTTTGTTTTGGAAATAGACCCAAGATATAAGCACGTATTTGCTGCCCAATAGTCATACCGGAAGTTAGGCAGTGCCAGGCCTCCATTAGTCCAAGACTTTTGATGAAGAGCTTTATTCAACTGGGGGCGTTTACCTCTCCATATATGAGTTATGATATAACTGAATTTAAAGAATCAATAAATTCTTTACATTTTTAAATATTGGGAATAAATATTGGCAGCAGCCTGATTGAATGCCTTCTTCCCATCTAAGCTAAGAATGCACTCAGGATTCTGACCGGAACGGGTGTATAATATATCTAATAGACAACAGATATTGAAATAGGAGTAAAGATTCTTAATGAAACCAGTTTGATCTTTTGATATGATGGATAGGAAATTATTTTCCAGCCTGTGTGCCAAAAATTTAGCCAAAATATTACCATCGACATTTAATGTAGAGATTGGCCTGTAGGACGAACATTCCACTGGACATTCCTCTTGGGACAAGAGTGATACTTGCCTTGAAATAGGATGGCGGAAGTTTACCACACGTACATGAATCCGCTCCGATTCATGCACGTTAGACATAATTGAGGTGAAAGCAATGATGAAAATGCTTTGAAAAATTCTATGGGAAAACCATCAGGTCCAGGGGATTTTCCACACTGCAGTGAGGAAGTTAGCTGCGTTCAGCTCCTCTTGCATTATGGGTTTGTCTAACCTATTTTTACTATCAGAGGAAAGCGTAGGAATGTTCAAAAGCGTTAAAAAGTTATCCATTAAAGTGCTTTCCTGTGGGAGTTCAGAGGTGTGAAGTTGAGAGCAAAAAGTCTTAAACATATCATTAATTTTGGAAAAATCCAAGGTGATATTACCATTATTCATTCTGACTTTTGTGATATGTTGTTTTGCCTGAAAGCCCCTTAACTGGTTAGCTAGCGTCTTACCTGATTTGTCGCTATGAATATGAAACAAACTCTTACTCTTCAGAAGCTGACCATCGATTGAGTGTGTTTAAAGGAGATCAAATTTAGTCTGAAGTTCCACGCGCTTGTTGTATAAGTCTGGGTTTTTTACCTTAGCGCAGAGCAGATCTATTTCTTTAATTTGGTTAACTAAAGTAAGTGATTATATACGGGCCTTTTTGTATATTTGCTGTTTAGGAAATAGTTTGACCCCTGAGAAAGGTTTTCAGTGTATCCCAAATTATTAGGCTATAAGTTACTCCTGTGGTGTCTGTGAAGGTTCTCAGTCATCCAGGTCATCATAGTCTAAGGAGCTAAAGAAAGAAAAGCGTCTGGACTTCTTTACAACACCAACTGTCTGCCATCTATAATCCAGTTTTGAGATCCCTTCCCAGATGCCTTAATGCCCACACATCCTGGGCCTGTTGGCCTCAGTAAATCACATGATAGGGTGGGGCTAGGTTTCACAGTGGGTTCACCCGAAACCTTGGCTGATTGTGACCCACACCCGTGTTCACAGCTTGGCTCGTGTGACTAGGTTGAGGATCAATAGGGGGTCCATGACCCTCTTGGGGACACTCCCATAGGGCTCAAAATCTGGGACTCTCCACCAATTGCTCTTAGAACTGAAGAAGCTTCTCTGATGAAATGTCCGCAAGAAAGTTAAAGAAGTCCAGACACTTTTCTTTCCAAGCTCCTTAGACTTTCTCCTGTGGTATTTATTTGTAAAAACAAGCTTATTTGTTCCTAAATGAATTCTAGGAGGTTGTCATCTGCCGTACAGTTGAATTAAAATGCCAGTGTCGTCTGGATTGAGGAACATCAGGAAAAGTCTTTGATAACACATTTTATGGTATGATATTACTATCCTCTGGTATTCACGGGATTGGACCCACGAAGACAACCGATTATCTGAGAAAATAATCAATCCTAGAATAAGTATGGTGAACCTGCTTGTAAATCGTAGGAGAGAAGAGAAAAGAAGAAGAATCTGTAATGCTGAAACATGAACAAAAGTCCTTGCATATCCCAAGAGTAGGAGAAAATCAGAACAATCTACTCACAGGGCTGTCCCTCAGCCCTGCGTAATGACCAGATAAACGTAATGACCAGATAAACAGGCTTTCAGGGTAATCTGAAATCTGGCAATCTCCAGCCGATCCTGTCTTTCCTGAAGACCTCACTAAGCAGGTCCACAAAGAATTCTGTGGAACGAACCTTCAACGCCTTCAAGTCCCAGAATACGCAGGTTTTGACATCTATTTCTTTCTTTCTAAGTCCGTTACTTTAGCCAAAAGTTTAGTATTAGACTTGCTGAGGTTGGAACAAACATTGTGGAGATCCCTAACCCACTGACTTAAATAGTTTCTAAACATCTGAGTCGTTGACCATGATCTTTCACTGCAGACCGGACTTCGTCAAACTTCGACTCCAGTAGGCTGAAAGATGTTTTGAAATCACTCACCAATGCCTTCCTGTGCTGCTCCAAAAGTGAGGAAGTGGCCGCCATATTTAACTTTGGTGCCTCGTCCTCCTTTTCTTCTGCTATAGTGTGTTTTGAGGCCAATTTATAGCAAGCAAAAACCAAATTCAGAATGCTTAACAGAAAATGTACGCAGTTCAATAGCTTTGTCCGTGGAGCGGATGATTAAGGAGTGGAAAAAGTAGAGAAGTTCAAGACATGTTGAGCAGGTAATTTAGCCATTTAAATCAGCTGTGTTGGATTAAGGACACATCTAAAACCTGCAGGACACCGGCCCCAAATCCAGGTAAATCCAGGGCTGAACCTGGGTTGGCTTTGGGGACCGGGGCTGGGTCACCTTCCTTTTAACCCTTATGTTGCACTTCTGTACCCGTGGACCGTGATGTAACAATTAAAAAAAAAAAAATTAAAAATATTCCCCTCTCACCCCTGCGCGCGGTCTATCCTTCAAGCTCGGGTCATCTACCAGAGGCCTGGGAGCTTGAGGGTCCTGCGCAGTATCTTAACTGTTCCTAGGACTGCGCTCTTCTGGACAAAGATCTCGGATGACGTTCCTGAGATCTTGAGCCACTCTCCTAGCTTGGGAGTCACTGCACCAAGTCCTCTGATTACCACTGGGACCACCGTTACCTTCACCCTCCACTTTTTTTCAGCACTTCTCTGAGCCCTTCTTGTGTTCCTTTCTTCTTGATGTTGCTGTCATTCGGTATCACTACATCTATCACTACAGTCTACCGCCACTATGTCCGGTTGGTTAGCCATCAACAGTTTGTCCGTCTGTATCTGGAAGTGCCACAGGATCTTAACTCGGTCATTCTGCACCACACTAGGGTGCGTCTCCCATTTTGACCTCAGGACTTCCTGGCCATACTCGGCACAGATGTTTCTGTATACTATACCAGCTACTTAGTTATGGCATTCCATGTATGCCTTGCCCACTAGCACAGCGGTCCCCAACCCCCGGGCCTCGGACTGGTACCGGTCCGTGAGTCGTTTGGTACCGGGCCACGAGAGTTGAGGCTCAGGTGTGAAATCTATGGTTTTCAGGGTTTTTATCGGTTTTCAGCGTTATTTTGTTATCGTTTTTATCGTTTACTCGGTTTTCCTGGGTCTTTTCATGTGTGTTATGAATAAATTTTCTTTTTTTCGGTACCGGTACTAGTTTTATTCTGTTGTATTTAAAGGCCGGTCCATGAAAATATTGTCGGGCATAAACCGGTCCGTGGCACAAAAAAGGTTGGAGACCTCTGCACTAGCATCTTGCACCCTGCTGTTTAGTGCTGGATTTTCTCAGGGCATCTTTACAAAGCCTGCACCTGGGGTTTTGCCTGGTGTGATAGACCCCAGCCTTTATGAATCTTGTGCTCAGAGCTTGTTCCTGTGCTGCCATGATTAGTGCCTATGTTGTATCTTTCAGTCCAGCTTTGTCCAGCCACTGGTAGGACTTCTGGATGTCAGCCACCTCCTCTATCAATGACCTGAACCTAACCCGAAAGATAGGATCATGACGAAGCTTGAAACCTAGATCCTCCGTAGCTAGTTAACAAGACTACGTGAACTACCCTCAGAAGATCTACTAGATGATGTGAATGCTGCACTACAGACGATACCTACTGGCATCATTACTGAGACTAACCAGCTGATTTACACAATGGCAGCAGGGATCGGTGAGATGCTTGGTTACAACCTGAACAGCCACAAGGAGCAGTACCCTCCATGGAGGAGACTAGAGGCTAAGATTAAGGTAACATGGAGGGAGGTCAGCCAACTATCCGAGTTGCAGAACTGCAGTGAAGAAGGACAATGAAGAAAGTGCCTACAGCAAACTGTCTCATACCCGAGGCCGTGGAAACTGCCAAGCAAAGACTCACAGCCTTGGCCAGCCGCTTGAAGAAGTACACCAGAGAGATAGAAGGCAGGAGAACAAACCAGCTGTACTTCACAGAACCATCCAAGGTGTACTCTCAGTGGCAGAGGAACAATATGAGAACAGCACCACCAGGGCTGGAGATGGAGTAATACTGGAAGAGCATGTGGGAGAAGGACACAATCCATAACAGCAATGTTCAGTGGCTAGTGGATCTAAGAGCAGACTACAACAACTTCCCTTAACAGGGTACAGTAACCGTCACAGCCATCCAAGAAAGGGTCTCCAGTATGAAGAGTTGGACAGCACCAGGCCCCGACATTGTTCACGCCTACTGGCTGAAAAGCTGACTGCACTCCATGAGCATCTGGCAGCACAGATGAACCAGCTGCTAGTTGAGGAGAGACACCCAGAATGGCTAACCGAAGGCCGGACAGTCCTGATCTTCAAGGGACCAGCCCCATACAAGTACCAGCCAATAACCTGTCTCAGTACCACATGGAAGTTCCTGTCATCATATCGGCTAAGATGAACAGGCACATAGCCCAATACATGAGTGGGGCGCAGAAAGGGATTGGCAAGAATGCCACAGGAGCAAAACACCAGCTACTGGTAGCCTGAGCAGCAGTCACACAGTTTGTAAATCCTATCTGTCAACTCCTTCCTTAGCCTCTCCATTGAGTCCGCTGGGTCCATGTTTGGCTGGATCATTCTGTCACAGTCTGTGATGGCAGACCGTGGGTGTGTGATGATCTTCAGGTGTGGCCAACAGAGATGGGCAGTAACATGTTACTTGTAACGCGTTACTGTAATCCGATTACTTTTTTCAAGTAACGAGTAAAGTAAGGGATTACTATTGCAAAAATGGTAATTAGATTACCGTTACTTTCCCGTAGGAACGCTGCGTTACTGCGTTACTAAAACCGTGATTTTTTGCAAGAATGTCTCATGACAGTGACGTAAGCGAGTGCGAAGTTTGTGACAACAGCTGTGTGCAGATCAACAATGGATCATATATCGAGTGCGGGAGAGAGTATGAGCGTGCAGCGTTTAAAGCGTGGAAGTACTGACCTTACTTTGAGTTTGATTCCATAAAAAGTGACAAAAACATTAGCGTCCGTTGTGCGTGGGAAGAAAACTTCTTTTTACAGCGAAAAAAAACCCCCTAAGCTTCCAAGCAAGCACCGAGTGCGCTATGACGTAATGGGAAATTCACAGAGAAACTCGCGGATTCTTCCACTGACCGCTGCGGCACACCTGCACCAGGGTAAACCTCCGCCTACCCTGCTCCTGTTTTACAGGTGAAAATAGAGCAACAGGACCGCTAGTCTGTGACTTTATTTATTTTCTGCTGTGTTTTACTTGCATCTATTTGAAAGAGTGAGTGTAAACACACACAAAAAAATATTTTATGTGCTGGAATGTGCAGAAAATAGGTTTAAATGTTAAACTAATTTATTCAAGTCAGAGAATGGTGCATATAATTAAATTTTTGCTTGATGCATAAAGTTAAAAGATTAAAACTAATAAAACAAGTTTTAAAAAGGGACCTTTCCATTTGATTACATTTTGTGATGGATTATGCAGAAAAAGTAGAATTGGCCTGACAGATCTATCGCTTTATTACATATTCAGGTTGTAAATCGTGCTTTTAAAAAGTAACTAAGTAACTAAGTAATTAATTACTTTTGAAAATAAGTAATCAGTAAAGTAACGGGATTACTTTTTTGGGTAATTAGTAATTAGTTACTGATTACTTTTTTCAAGTAACTTGACCAACACTGGTGGCCAACCACCTGGCTGGGCCACACCTACCAGGCCTGAAGGTGCCTGTCACAGCCGCACCCACACAAGCACACACACCTGCCTATATACACACAAGCGTGGACAACAGGGACAGCAGCACAGTGCAGCAAAAACACATAATATGATACAAGTCTATAACTGCTCAGGGACCCTGGGTCGCTCAGATCCAGGCCCCTGACAGCATGGAACGTAGACATGAAACATAGGAAGAGACTAAAGCACTGGAAAGTAAAACGCAGAGGACAAGAAACATATAGAGGACAGGAAAAGACTCATAAATCATGGTGACATGGATGAAACAAAACACTAACTAAATAATACAACAATACTTAATATCATGGCAAACTAACATAAGAAAACTCAAAAATACAAAATGGTGAGTCACAGACCCAGGATTGTGACACCATGCTCCCCTAATGACCTAATTTTAAGAAACTTTTAAAAATATTTTATTGCACAATCTTATGTGCATATAAGGGGATCTGAACGGCCTTGTGAAGAATTTAACACTTGGGGTGGCTGTAGCTCAGGTGGTTCATCAGGTCACCTATTAATTGGAAGGTTGCTGTCCAGTCTGCTGTTAAATATTCTTGGGCAAGACACTACTCCCAAGTTCCTCTCTGATGCATCCACTGGAGTATGTGTGTGTGAATGTTAGATAGAAAGAGCATAGAAGAAAGTGCTTGTGCAAATTAGGCAAGTTGTATAAAGTGCTTTGAATATAAAAAAGCGCTTTATAGGCGTTAGTCTGCCTGCCTATCGATCCAGCTTATCGGTTCTTGCTACGACAAGTTGATTTCAGTTCATCTGTCGGAGAAACAAAAGTGTCGCGCAGTTTACAGTGTGGATATGGACATTACTTTTATTTTTATTGCACAAAATGATGAGAGTGTGATGGTAAAGTGGTGCTCTAGGAGCTCATGTTCAGCTCCAGCACAACCTGGAGCTGCTTAAGACTGCTTAAGACAGCAGAGGATGTGGGTACTTCCTGAGAAGCAGTCTTCCACAGGAAGTACAGTCTTCCACGGGAGCTGCTGATCCAGTTCTACACTGCAGTCACTGAGTCTGTCCTGTGCTCCTCCATCACAGTCTGGTATGGTGCAGCCACTAAACAGGACAGGTGCAGACTGCAGCAGACTGTACGGGCAGCAGAAAAGATCATCGGCGCCCCCCTGCCCTCCATCCAGGACCTGCACCTCTCAAGAACCAGGAAACCACCTCACAGACTTTTTGACCTGCTGCCTTTTGGCAGACGGTATAGAAGCCTGCGGACCAGGACCACCCGACACAGGAACAGTTTCTTTACAGTTACAGTTTTCTTTCCCCTCGCCATCTCCCTCCTAAACACTTGAACTGTCGCACTGTGTTTGTGCATATACTTGGCCAATAAACATGATTCTGATTCGGGGAATTATTAGACAGAGTGTTTCAGGTCATTTTATAGAGTAACATAAAAGTAACAGAACGAGTAGTATAACGAATGTCTTTCTCCTGAGTGTAATTAAGTAACATGCTGCATTACATTTAAGAGAAGTGTTCTGTATAATATCTGTAATAACTTTACTTTTTTTGAGTAATGACTCCAAGAATGATCACAACAAAGAGGGGAAATACCTCAAACATGCGCAAACTTCTGATGACACAACATGCAATTAATTTGAATAAATTTATGTCTTTGATATGATGCTTAGAGATTGTGGTAAGGTGGAGCCAATGAGAATCGATAAGGGAATCAATAAAGAATCGAATTGATAAGTGATATCAATAACGAAATCGCTAAATCCTTCCTAACCAAAGAAAAAAATGGCAGGTTAGCCCGGGTAAAAGACCGAAAGTTGAGGCACACAACAATGTGTGCCGCTGGTAAAGTTTCTGGGCTGCCTTTCCTCATAACAGCCATCCCTCAAGATTTTCTCCATTTAAAGCAATGCATTATCAGGGATTGTAACAGCTAGTCCTTTTACTGAACCATCTCTACATGCCATGCAGCGGGCTGTCCTTCCATGATTGTTCCTCTTCTTGCCCTAGTTTCTGCTGCTTGAGGTATTCACTAGGCACACTATCAGTTGTGGCCATTTTTCTGATGTACTCACAGAATTTGGCTGTTTTATTCCGGATAGTGGTTCTGACACTAATTCTCATCCACGGCTTCTGCTTACCATACAGTCTCAGCCTGTCTTCTAGCTATGGTAAGGAGCTTCTTGATGTTAGTGGCTTCTATCTCCTTCTTTGGCCAGCTGATTATCCCAGCAGGTTATCTGTTGACTGGCAGGGTGTAGGCGTTGACTGCATGGATCTTGTTCCTCCCATTCGGCTGACTCCTCAGTAATTGACTTTTCTCTACAGGTATTTGGTGGTTGTGGCTTTCGTAGCATCCTCCTCATGGTTCCCATATAATTGTGGGATTTCCACGGACGTGTAGCTGTCCTCAATGTCTGCAATGTTGCCTTGTAGTAGTGCAATCCCCTCAGTTCTGACTACTTTCCCTCTGTTTTTTACCATCTGACTACACTTCTCCAGTCTAAATTGCATTCTGATGTCACTGCTAGAAGAAGTCGCTAATGGTTGCCCCAGTCTGTATCCATAGCCAGACTTGTTGGTGATCTGGCTAATTTCAGGCCTTTGCAGAACAGCAGTGGGGACAGATCATATCCTTTGTAAATCCCGTACTTCACAGTGACTTGTTCTTACTCTTGAAGTTTGCCTCTAGTGTTGTTTGCCGCATCCCCATTGAATTCCTTATGAACGCTCTTAGGGTCTTGTTGATCTTGTACAGTTGTAGGCATTCTAGAATCTATGTGTGAGGCATCAAGTCATAGGCTTTCTTGTAATCAATCCAGGCCGTCACAGGGTGGTCTGTCTGGTCTGTCTGGTCTTACAGTCTTGAGCAACTGCACTGTCTACAAGTAGGCGATGTTTTGCCCCTCTGGTTTTTCATAGGGTAAAAATGTTGTTGTGCTCCGCTCATGTATTGAGCCATATGCCTGCTCTTAGCCACTATGATGCCTGACAGGAGCTTCTATGTTGTGCTGATGCACGTTATTGGCTTGTAGGTGCACTCAAAAAAATGAATGAGGGGGATTGTTCAGTGTATATTAATTATTTATTTTCATTTTACTTAAAATATATGTTTTTGTTAAGTTAACATATGTTTTTCTAATCAAGTCTACGTAATTGTGTCTATTATTCAACGTACATAATACTAATGTGTTACTTGATGGCATAACATTTAAGTTAAGTCAATTAGGATCGATATACTTTGTATATCCACAAGGTGGCAGTAATGCAAAAACAGTTGTAATAAAACCGCGAAGAACAACAAGGTTTCACGGCTTGTGCCTGCTCATGCGCAAGACTTCAAATTTAACTTGAAAACGTTGTTTTGGCGCCAAGCTGCTGTTTCTTTGAGAGGTAAGACCACTTTTTTCTTTGACTATGTTGTGTAGTATCTACATATCAAGCATGGTTATATTTTGCGTTTGTCTTACAAGACATGTTATATCGTTTGCGTGCGCTTGTTCTACATTAGTTTTACTGGGTCCTGGACATGCTTATTTTGTGGACTGTGTAAGAAACATTCTTTATTGTTTTTTGTTTTATTAAGGGATTAGCTACAGGGGTTCATGGGGTTATTTTTTCAAGGGGTTATTTTTTCATTTTCTTTCTTGGGATTCCTTTACTGTAATCCGAGAGTCATAAATATCGAATAGGATAGCAAGGATAGCATAAAGTGACATTTAAAATCCAAAAAGCCAAGGGCGAAAGCCACTGTGACACCATTGTTATGCTCTATCAGTAATCTGTATTATGTAAAAATGGTCTGTAAATACAGCATGTTTCCTAGCGGAGTTATACATATCAACATAGTTATAAATTACAGTTTGTTAAATCACACACTTAATTTTTTAAATAAAATTATTCATGACATATGAGTGGACAGACAATGGAGGTCGACAGACCTGGTGATAATTGCTTCTATAGAAAGTTAGCACATGGCAGTGTCAATCTCTTGCTTTTCTTCTGAGTAGTATTTTATTCAGTTGTAATTCAATCAATAATTTGCTTCTTGAAATTAAGTAATGAATTTCTTGTTTTACTTTATAAATTTCAGATCCGGGCCTTTACCTGCTCCCTCCTATACTGATGTGGTGTATGTGGTACTGCTGAGCTTGTATATGGTATGTGAACTGTTATACTTTTAAAAACAAAAGTGTTTTATAAGTTAAGTTTTCTTTAGTGACCCATCCCATGCCCCTGTTATTTCTTCTCCAGATCTGAACCATTGTAAAGGTTGCAGTTCAAGGGCCTGAGGCATGAAATTCTTTTCAGATCAGCTGTGATCAATATTTTTTGGAACTTGATAAATAACAATAAAAGCTGTAATGGCTCCATTAGCATTTTGTGTAAATGTTTCTGTTAAAATTATAGCTTTAATGAGGTCTTTCTACATTCGTTTTAGTTATAAAGTATGTATATGTGTACATATAGTATGTATATTTACAGTACAGTATGTTGTGTTTGTTGACATGTTTTCAGGTGGAAGCAGAATTTGTGAGGATTACTACTGCTCCACTTGTTCCAAGGCTTTTTACACAACTTGACCAATACACTGACCAGCTCATAAAAGTCTTCAAGAAAAAAGGAGGCGCTGCAGTGAAGAAAATTTGACAAATTTTGGCCCCAGCCACAAAGGTGCGTTATTCAGCAAATTCAGTTATACAGCAAAATATTATGGCTAATAAGATCACTTTCAAATTTAAACAGCTAGTGTATGGTAGTTGCACATTGTACTTACATTTATATTAAGCAAGACAGAGTTTGGTACTCAAAACTTTGGAAAATTAAAATTACCTAAACATATGTAAAATCTGATCCCTCAATTTCGGGTTAAACCATAAGTGAATGGTTTTTATGTTAAAGATCAGTTTTTGAATGCAAAAAAGATGATGTATTAGTTTGTCTTCACCTCCATTATGGACATATATAATGTGGTGGAAACCCTGCCCAACAGGTTAACTATTCATGTCCATGTGATGATTAGTTGGTCTTGTGTACATGTCTATCTGTGCAGTGGATATGTCATTCATTTTGCGTATAATGTGAGTTTGTGTCATCCTAAAGTATTTCTGTTTTCTCTTCCTGTATCTCTGCCACTCTCTACAGAAGGAAACTATTGAAAAGGGGAGGGAGTGTGTCCTCAGGGCACTACCTTTTTACCTGAATGAAGACCCAAGCATCCTCTTCAAAGAATAATTGGTTGGTAATTTTAGTTTAGTTTTTTATCTGTATTAAACCAAATTTTGAATAACTAATGTTGTTGCATGTTGTAATGTTGTTGTTGTTGTAATTTGCATGGAACCTGTTTAAATGTTTTGGGAAATCTTCTTGTATACCCAAACTATTTATATTTATTGTTGAATCTGTAGTCTAAAATAGTGGCTCACTGGGGTGCATGTTCCTAATATTGTGTTTACTTCATTAAACTGGACGCCATTTTTCTATGTTTTTGTGTCTAAGCTACAGCTACAGCTGTTCAGAGGGAGCTGGAACAAATTACCCTTGCTATCTTCACCATCGAAAGAGTTGATGCCAGCACTCCTCCAGCCGATGTGGGTATAACCATCTCGGGTGTTCTGCATGACCTGGAAGACCTGGCCTCTGCATGTGCACTCTTAATGGGTGGGATATACAGGGAGTGCAGAATTATTAGGCAAGTTGTATTTTTGAGGAATAATTTTATTATTGAACAACAACCATGTTCTCAATAAACCCAAAAAACTCATTAATATCAAAGCTGAATGTTTTTGGAAGTAGTTTTTAGTTTGTTTTTAGTTTTAGCTATTTTAGGGGGATATCTGTGTGTGCAGGTGACTATTACTGTGCATAATTATTAGGCAACTTAACAAAAAACAAATATATACCCATTTCAATTATTTATTTTTACCAGTGAAACCAATATAACATCTCCACATTGACAAATATACATTTCTGACATTCAAAAACAAAACAAAAACAAATCAGCGACCAATATAGCCACCTTTCTTTGCAAGGACACTCAAAAGCCTGCCATCCATGGATTCTGTCAGTGTTTTGATCTGTTCACCATCAACATTGCGTGCAGCAGCAACCACAGCCTCCCAGACACTGTTCAGAGAGGTGTACTGTTTTCCCTCCTTGTAAATCTCACATTTGATGATGGACCACAGGTTCTCAATGGGGTTCAGATCAGGTGAACAAGGAGGCCATGTCATTAGTTTTTCTTCTTTTATACCCTTTCTTGCCAGCCACGCTGTGGAGTACTTGGATGCGTGTGATGGAGCATTGTCCTGCATGAAAATCATGTTTTTCTTGAAGGATGCAGACTTCTTCCTGTACCACTGCTTGAAGAAGGTGTCTTCCAGAAACTGGCAGTAGGACTGGGAGTTGAGCTTGACTCCATCCTCAACCCGAAAAGGCCCCACAAGCTCATCTTTGATGATACCAGCCCAAACCAGTACTCCACCTCCACCTTGCTGGCGTCTGAGTCGGACTGGAGCTCTCTGCCCTTTACCAATCCAGCCACGGGCCCATCCATCTGGCCCATCAAGACTCACTCTCATTTCATCAGTCCATAAAACCTTAGAAAAATCAGTCTTGAGATATTTCTTGGCCCAGTCTTGACGTTTCAGCTTGTGCGTCTTGTTCAGTGGTGGTCGTCTTTCAGCCTTTCTTACCTTGGCCATGTCTCTGAGTATTGCACACCTTGTGCTTTTGGGCACTCCAGTGATGTTGCAGCTCTGAAATATGGCCAAACTGGTGGCAAGTGACATCTTGGCAGCTGCACGCTTGACTTTTCTCAGTTCATGGGCAGTTATTTTGCGCCTTGGTTTTTCCACACGCTTCTTGCGACCCTGTTGACTATTTTGAATGAAACGCTTGATTGTTCGATGATCACGCTTCAGAAGCTTTGCAATTTTGAGACTGCTGCATCCCTCTGCAAGATATCTCACTATTTTTGACTTTTCTGAGCCTGTCAAGTCCTTCTTTTGACCCATTTTGCCAAAGGAAAGGACGTTTCCTAATAATTATGCACACCTGATATAGGGGTTGATGTCATTAGACCACACCCCTTCTCATTACAGAGATGCACATCACCTAATATGCTTAATTGGTAGTAGGCTTTCGAGCCTATACAGCTTGGAGTAAGACAACATGCATGAAGAGGATGATGTGGACAAAATACTCATTTGCCTAATAATTCTGCACTCCCTGTATGCACTGAATCTCAGTTAACCTCAAGACTGAAAGCTTTCTTTGAAGTACTTCAGAAGCTCTTCCTTCATCTGTATGTCAGCAGACTCTTGACCAAGGTACAGATGCTCAAGAATAAACTGAATGAATAAGCCAACCCTTAATTTGGATGATGAATGTTCTTTCAGATGGACAGAAGTTTTTCGGAGGCTGAATGGGAATAAAATGGTAATTTGTTGAAAATGACAGATAAAGCGAAAATTACATTTAAGAGAAATTTAGAAAATTTTGTAAAGTTTGTAAACTACTACAATTTGAGAGATTTTACTCTTGTGGGGGGGGTTAATTGAGATTCAAAGGATTTAATTGAGAGATGATACTGCACCAGAAATGTTGAAGGGTGGTGTGTATATTAGCGTTCAAGGCATATTGTTATGAGGTGTTCATATTCTGTTTGTGCTACATTGTGTGCATTGTAAAGGTAATTGCAATACATACTAAGAATAAGGGTAAGTTAGGAATACAGGATGAATGTATATTTTGCGGACTTTTAAAGACGAACAATTGTTTCCATGTTAAAATGTTTACAACTCAAGCTTTTTGCCCAAACACTGGTAAAATAAATGTTGACAGTGGCAAGTGTTAAATGGTTACTGCTGTGCTGTTGCAAAAAACTGAACGCTGACAAGCTGTTTTATTGTTAGACCATAATGTTGGCATGTTTTATTAAAGCTTTATTTGGGATGGTGATATAATTTTCTTTGATTGCTAATATCAGTGGACTATTTATTATTATTATTATTATTATTACATTAATTTTTTTAATTGTGGCTGTTGAGGTGGACACTTCACTTTGCATTGTTAAAGGAAAGCACTTCATTGGCGTTGTGTTACTGGACTGACCCTAAGCAATCATTGCAAATAGCAACTTTGCTATCCATTTTAGACACTAAAAGAAAAAACACTCCACAGACCTTACTAGCATCACATGTGCATAACTCAAGTGTCATCTTATCAACATGTTATGTGGTCTTCAATGTTTTTTTTCTTCTATTTCTGGCAGATACAGACATTTAATTTAAAGTCGTGATGTTGCATCTGTCTACATACTGTTAGTTACTAACCCTAATGAGCTTTTTTACACAAATGCTCACTGAATGTGTTGGCAATAAAAGAAATTTTAAAAAAATAAGTTGGATGTACTTAATTCATTTGTGTGGAACCTGTTGACAAAATAGATTTATGTAAAACTAATTAGTAAAGCACAAGGTGGCTGAAAATATAATATTTGAATTAATCTAACTTAAATTTAACATTTTACTGCCACAAATAAGAAATGTGTTGAAGTAACTAATCTAAACTAATCTGTAAATATATCATCTATGTTCATACAACATAACTTGATTTAGGTAGTCTTAAATATCTCTTGTTAATCTTAAGTAGTTTTTTAAAATTAGATGAACTAAAAATTTTTGCTTTAAACTAACACAATGCAATTTCGTGGAACCTGTTGACAAAATAATTTTAATTAAAGTCAACATTTCATTTTTTTGAGTGTGGATGGGAATGGTCCCTTATGGGGATACTTGGGGCTCAGGACTGTCCGGTCTTTGGTTAGCCACATTGGGTATGTCTTATCCATTAGCATCTTGTTCATTTGTGCTGCCAGACACTCACTGAGTGCAGGTAGCTTCTTTAGCCAGTTGGATAAATCATATCAGGGCCTGGTGCTATGTGACCCAGCATTTTCAGATTATGTTGTATTTTTGATTTTCTTATATTATATTGGTTCTTGTGTTGTTATTAGGATTTAGTTGAGTTTTATTCAATTTATGTTTCATCTGTGTCTCCTGATTTATGAGTCTTTTTCTGTCCTCTGTGTAGTTTGTGTTTTCCTCACTGTTCTATTTTTAGTTATGCACGTGCTTTCACCTCCCTTATGTTCTCATGTGTCCTTTCTTGTGTTCCGTGTCTCCCCAGTCTGTCATGTGTTTTATCTCTGTGTGTTCCATATTGTCAAGTTTGTGTTGTCATGTCTATATCTCTCACTGTTTCCTGTTTTATTTTGAAGAGTTGTGTGTTTCCATGTTCAACGTGTTTTGTTTTACTTCCCCTGTGGGTTCATTATGTTCATTCCAGTCAGCTGTTTCTCCATGTGTTTCCACTTCCCCTGATCAATTCCTGTGTGTATTTAGTCAGTGTGTTTTCATTCCATCTTTGTCAGGTCATCTGTGTTCCTTCCCTCTATGTCATGTAAGGTTAAAGATTTCATGATTCTGTTCAGGTTTGAAAAGTTTAGAGAAGTTATTTGTTAATACACTTGATAAATATATTGAGAAGCATAATCTCCTAAGTGATAACCAATATGGCTTTAGAGCGAAAAGGTCCACTTCGATGGCAGTGATGGAACTTGTAGAAGGGATATCTACTGCAATAGATAATAAGGAATATACTGATGGTGTTTTTATAGACTTAAAAAAGGCGTTTGATACAATTGATCATTCTATAATAATGAATAAACTAGAGAGATATGGTATAAGAGGGATGGCATACAAGTGGATGAAAAGTTACCTGGATGACAGATATCAATATGTCGAAATCAATAATGTAAAATCTAAGAAGTTGAAGGTAACTTGTGATGTTCCTCAGGGCTCTGTGCTGGGACCTAAATTATTCATATTATATATAAATGATTTATGTAGTGTTTCCAAACTATTAAAATGTGTATTATTTGCTGATGATACCACTCTGTATTGCTCAGGTAAAAACCTAGAACAGCTTCTGACTGCAGTGGAAAAGGAGTTAAATATATTAAAAAACTGGTTTGATATAGATAAGTTATCGTTAAATATAAAGAAAACAAAATTTATTATTGTTGGCACTGGACAAATGAAAAATGTATCTAAAATCAGGGTTAATGGAATTGAAATTGAAAGAGTGTACGAAAATAAATTTATTGGAGTGATAATTGATGATAAGCTGAGCTGGAAGTCTCATATAAACCATGTGAAAACAAAAATGTCAAAAACCATTCTCTACAAAACAAAGCATGTCCTGAACAAGAAATCCTTATACACACTTTATTGTTCTCTGTTGCTTCCATATATGACTTACTGTCTAGAGATATGTGGTAATGCATATAAAACAAATACTCTTCCTATTTTCAAGTTACAAAAAAGAGCTATAAGAATTATAAATGAATCAAACTATATAGAAACAAATAACATTTTGTTCTGAATACCCTGAAATTTTATGATTTAGTTGAATATAAAATGGCACAGATAATGTATAAAGCACAAAATAACTTGCTTTGCCACAGTACTCAGAAGCTGTTTGAAGTCAGTTTCAATATGACTTAAGGGGATCAGATTTGTTTAAAAACAAACAAACAAAAAAAACAAGATAAGGACAAACAAAAAGCAGAGATGTGTTTCTGTTAGAGGAGTTAACTTGTGGAATAGTTATGACAGTGATTTAAAAAGGTGTAGTTCATTTTCCTTGTTTAAAAACATGTTTAAAAATAGAGTATTAGAAAAATATATA
Organism: Perissodus microlepis; assembly: GCF_051167445.1. NCBI lineage: Eukaryota > Metazoa > Chordata > Actinopteri > Cichliformes > Cichlidae > Perissodus > Perissodus microlepis. The sequence continues at coordinate 188,403 of NC_140470.1, forward strand.
AATCAAGAATGAAAGGAGCAAAAATAATAATACTGAAACTCTTGATTGTTTTGCATTGATTATTTTTATGAAATTTAATTTTATGTAGTTACTCATCTGAGGTGGAAAGTTTTTTTTGTTTGTTTGTTTGTTTGCTTTGTTTTGCTTTATTCTTTGCTTCGAACCCTATGTACATGAGCTGCATGCTTAAAAAGATCTGTTGTTAAAAGGGTTGACGTAATAAGCATATTCTTCAGCCAATACCTTTTGATTAGCCTTGTCTTGTGCTTTCTTGCTTTGTGGTAATCTTTATTCTGTATTCACTGAGATATTTGAATGCTAATCAATCAATCAAAGGTCATGTTTCCTCATTGTAGTTTCTCGCATGCAGTGTGGGATGAGGGAGATCGTGACACAGACAAAAGAAAACACAGGGCTTAAATACACAGAGAGAGCAATCAGGGAATGGGAGACTGGAGGGAAACACAGCTGGGACAAATCAGGACTAACGAGACAAGGGAAGCAAACACAGACACATTAACATCAGACACAGACTTTCAAAGTAAAACAGGAAAGATAACACAGACACATGGAATTGACAAGGGGATACAGCTGACAGGGGAGACAGAGCAACCATTGACCACAGAGACTGAAACCAGAAGGCAGAAAACTCTAACAAAGAAACCAAAAGACTAGAAATGATAAATAATGGCAAAATCAAAGTTCAATAATATTGTAAAACTGAAAACTCTGGGTTGATGACCCAGGCACCCTAACATTCCCTCGTTTTGCCTCGTTTTATATTTTATGTTTAATCAGCCATAATGAATGGCTCTCCTTTTGTTTAAACTCATTTCTGTCTCCTTCTCCTTCTGTGTCTGCACTTGGGTCCTCCTTCACAGTCTGCTTCTGCAGACCATGACAGAATTATGGAGTACTGGGTGGGATTCATACTTGTTTTGCTTCCTGGTTGGCGTAGAGTTTTTGTATGTGTGATTTTTTTGCTTTGCTTTGTTTTGTTTTGACTGAAGGGAAATGAACTAATTAACTGATAAAAACCAGAATGGATTTCTTTCTTTTCTTTTCTTGTGAATGACCTGAATAACAATAATTACTGATTCCAATGGGAAATTCATGTCTGACATAGCTCATCTGCTATATTTATTTGAGTTAAAAATATGTGGGGGCAAATTATTTTCTGCATCTGTCTGTTTTACGTTATAGAGTAGAGTCTTCTTGTAATGATGGGATGTTTTTGTTCCATAAAGATATTCGTGATTAGGGTTATTCAGGATGGCTTCTAACATATTTAGATTGCATCTCTCCAACACCTTCTCCAGTGTGTCCAGTATGACTCCAATCACAGAGCCAACTTTTCTCACTAGTTTGTCCAGTCTCTTTGCATGCCTTTCTGATCCTTCCTCTCCAAGCGGCATAGAACAGCACACTTGTCACCACAGGCTGACAGAACACCTGCAGCAGTTTACTAGAGATGTCAAGTGATCTTAGTGTCCTTAACAAAAAGAGGTGATTTTTCCCCTTTTGTATAGTTTGTCTGTATCCAGGGACCAGTCTAGTTTGTTGTCTAGGTATAAACCTAAATATTTAGATTTTGTTACCACCTCTATGCCCACCCTAAAAACCTTGACAGCAGGAGGCCTGAATCTTCAGAAATCTACTATCATGTCCTTCGTCTTAGAGACTTTAGATATGAGGTTGTTTTTGTGACTTCAGTTGCTGAAAGTTTTTGAAAGCTCCCCAGTCCATTCCTGATACACACCACAACAAGTATTTCTGAATGGGGTAGGTCTCAAATTTGTATTTGAAGTCTGCTGTATATTTACAATGTGAAATGTAATGGAGCCAGGACAGTCCCTTGTGGAGTCCCTGTTTGTGAGATGATATGGGGTGATTCAAGACCAAAATCATAAAAGAAAAGAAAATTCATAGAATTCAGCACTGACTTTTCAAAACCTTTCGATGTACTAGGACAAGTGGACACAAATAATGCCACCAAATTGCTTTCTACAGCATAAGATGGAGTTAAACGTACCTAACTGTTATAAATCAAACAAACAAAAAACACAAGTTAATAGATGGACGTGGTCAGCAGTTTGGTTTAGGGGTCTTATCACAGTAAGACAACTCTGGGTTTAAGTTGGCTGAGACTGTTCTGTGTGAAATGTTCATATTCTCCTTGTGCTAGCATACAGTGACCTGCATATACTCTGGCTTGATTTCACAGCTCAACAATCTGCATCTTCGGTTGATTTGTTGATTCTTAGCATGTATGGTACTCATAGCGTGGTATACACCTGAGTGCCACGATAAGGCTCTGCGTAAATAGAGTAAAGTGGTGCATAAATATGCGTGACTGTTTGCTTGTAACGTGGCTTGGAGTAGTTAGTAGAACTAGCAAACTCCTATATAATTGACAGTCCATTCCATTCCATTCCAGTTGGACCCAAGTCAAATATTCTTAAGCAGAATACTATTAGGTATGTACACTTTTTACATATTTGTGAATGGAGATATCCCTAAATGTGAAATTTGCATTCCTTTCTTTTTTAGATGTGGCCAACTGGTTCCCAAAAAACACAGATGCCTCTTATAAACTGTGAGTATGCATACTGCTCCCTGTTCTGTGTCCTTGCTGTTAAGCATAACATTGTTCTGTTTTCCATAAATGGAGTTCCTCTTCAGCATAGCAACTGTCAGATTTGGACTCAGTCTTTACAACTAAAAATAGCGGCTATCGTTATGAATAGAGGCAAGTTTTCCAGTCCATTATTTTTTGTTTCATTCTCAGGTCCAGAGAGGAATATGGGTGACACAGACGTACAGCGTAAACTTTTTAGATGAAGAAAGAACAGTTTTAGATATACAACTTATTGCAAAGTTACTTCACAAAAGTGTGAAAAGTCACCCTCATGTATTTAATTTAAAAAAACAACAAACAAACATTTAAAAAAACAACAAGCCAATTCTCTGGGTTAGTAGACTAAAAGTAATATATAGAGTCCTGTGGTGCTTTGATGCTTTTTATTTTATATAATGAGATTGTTATTTTCAGAGATTATTTTCATGTCATCCACATCACTGATCCTTGGACAGTCACCGCACATGACCTAATAAATAACCTAGTTCTATCAAGGCTAATAACCGCCAAGGCTCTGAAAAAATGTCTCTCTCCCAACTGGATAAAACATTTAATTGACCCAGAAGGAAAAGGATGTAACTTGTTACTTTTGGTCTAAAATCACTCAAAGTGATTTTTAAGACTAGGAAAGTGCTATATAAATGCAAATGCGTTATGTTTTGAACAGGATATGTTTGAAAGCAGTCCATTGGACTAGAGTTGATACACTTCACAACAAGCTCCAAACTGTGCAGCATACTGCCTTAGCCTGAGGAATGTGTCTAACTGCACTGGTTTCCACACTTTGTGTTAAAGGCGTGTTACGGTCCGGGCCATAATTCGGATCCCGGTGGCTGTTTTTTTTGTTCTGTGTTTAAAAGTCTACAGGTCATTCCTGATTGGAGAGCTGACGGCTGCTGATTGGCTTCCTGATCAAGTGGCTGTTTTGAAAAACCCTCTCCAGCAGTTGTCTTGGGACAGCAACTGACAGCAGCAGCAGACCCGTCCTTGGCCTCCAAACTCTGTGACTTTTGTGCACATGTTTTGCTAAGGACTGTTGAGCTTTGTAAATAGATTACTTTTCACGTGTAAATAGGGATGGGTATTGATAAGATTTTCACGATTCCTATTCCATTTACGATTCTGTTTAACGATTCGATTCTTTATCGATTCTCTTATAGATTCTTTTTAAAAAAGGAGAACACTAAGGTCAATTAGCTTAGAACTTTGTTTTATATCTTCTCTTTGAACAAGATAGAAATTTAGGAGTAACATGGCCTTACAAACCCAGCAGTGAGATCTTAAGAGATCCAGCCTACGGCTCTTCAATGGGGTGTCACAGGGTCCCCAGGAAAAAAAATTGTAAATGTAAAATAATAAAATAAATATTCTTCTGTAGCAATAACAAAGTTTAACATAAATTATTCTGTAGCAATTACACAAGAATATCCAGTAATGTCCCTGCCTACAATTAAACACATTCACTCACCGAAAATCGGGGGCATCTGCTGTGGCAAATGGGTTCAAGCCTTTTACCACAAACTGAGTCACTGCTCGGTGACATTCGTCTATCCTGGCCTGAAAGGAGACGCTACCGGTAGACTGCAGCGAGAACTGCCAGCATCTGAGCCAGACTCTGTCTCTCTCATCATGGTCACCTAAATGCACAGTAATGGCAGGTTTTGTAATAAGGCAGATCGCACTAACATAATATGCACTGTTAGTTGATTATTTACCTGCCGCATTAACGGGAGAGGACGTGCAAACGTTACCGCTGCTGCTGGGTTGAGATTCACGAGTCCGGAGCGGAATTAAAAACACGACATTCATTTAAGGTCATCGCGTGTTTTGTGAGCAAATGCTTTTGCATATTCGTAGTGTTTCCTCCCTTAAATGAAATATCCACTTTGCAAGTATTGCAAGTTTCCCTGTTGTCATCCGTTCTCGAAAAGTATAATCAAACTTGAGCCGCCATGTTTCCTGCCAGGTAAATGACGCTCCGCAACGTGGTGACGTCATTCGGGGCGACTGGAATCGATAAGGGAATCGTTTGCAAAAATGGCAAACAATTCCAAGGAATTGAAACAGTAGGAACCGGTTCTCAACAAGAACCGGTTTTCGATACCCATCCCTACGTGTAAATGGGTGCTGAAGCAGATGGGGTGAACTGCCTTACTATTGTCTGTACTGTTTTCTCTTATTTATTCAGTTAGGAGTAGCACTCGACTTTTGTTTGGTTTTTGTTTCACCTAGGGTTTAGATAGCACCTCCATTTCTGAATAAGCTTGTTTTGTTTGTTCTCCCTGGAGTTAAGCTTCAGTTTAGACACAATAAAGCACCTTTAACTTGTAAACCGGCTTCTGTGTATGGTTTTGGGAACCAGGGCGGGGTCACTTTGCTTTTAACCCTTATGTTGCGTTCCGGTACCCCTACACCGGGACATAACAGGCGTTAAATATATTAAACAAAAAGTGACAGTATTCTACAGTAATAACAGACACTGATGTTATTAGAATATCATGTGTATGTGTGTGAGAGATACAAAGATACAGTAATTATACTGCTGTGGGTCATTGTAAAGAAGCAATTGGAAGGAACAAGCTCCTAAATCCCTCCTTGACACACTGGTTGCCACAGCCTGTCGCTGAAGGAGTTGCTCAGTGCTGTTAAAAAGACCTGCATGGGGTGGAAGGTGTTCTCTAACAGGGATGACAGCTTGGCCACCATGGTTGACACCAAGCTTTTTCTATTTTTTGGAGCTGTAATAGAAAGTGCCACCAAAATATGTTTTTATTTTTATATTGGATTTTGCATTTGCTACTAAAATGGTTTTTGCTACTAAAACTTCTGTTGACCAGTGCTGTTAAGATAACATTTTAAGAGTATATAACAAAGAGAAAAGAAAAGAAAAAGCAGTAATGGAGTCATTGCTCGTTCCTGTAAATATTGACACTGGCTTGGTACCCATCAATGACATCTTCTGTTTAGGTAGCCATGTAGGGAGGTAAGACACCATAAGCAAACCAGACAGAAAAAGAGATGGAACAAGAGGACTATGAAAACACACTTTCCTTTTGTAGAACTTTTGCACCTCTAATGTACAGCAGACTAAGCAGAAGGGAGAGCAATAAATGAGTCATTTATCCATAATAAGAAAAAAAGATCATTATCTGTGCTGTGAGAATGCCTGATTTACAGTTTAGTTATGTAGAATCAGAAAAGTGCAACAAAAAATCCAAAATAAGCTACAAATTATAATTTGTATATGTAGAATTAGAGCTGAAGTGCTTAGCGAATTAAAACACTGATTCTGTATTAATTCTTGTCTAATCATTTAATTACATGAAATTCAAAGGGACTATTTTCTTGCAGTCAGTGGTGTAACTCTGAATACTTTAAGTAATTTCTAAACATACTTGCATATTTTTGTTAGTTAATGATTTAATTGTAGAAGTTATTTTTACTGTAATATTTTAGTGCTTGAAACCAGATCCTCATTCTTGAACACGTGTTGTGTTAAATTTGGAATGTCACGTCACTGAAAAGATGAGTTTCTCCACCCTATTGGAAAATACAGTTGGTATACTTATAGCCAGTCACACGTATGGATCAATTCTGTCAATAATGAGGAAGAAAGAGGGGATGCAAAATGAAAAGACGAACACAAAAAGCAGCTTTTATATGTAAGCTGTGATTCTCTCTGTGGGATTATATCATTATATCTGGTATTAAATCATTGTATTCTTTACAACCTATTGCCTGTTCAACCATCCTTGGGGTGACAGTGAATTCATAAGGGATTGCCAAAAGTCAGCAGAGAAGTTTGTCTTTGTGACAGCCTTTGTTGATTTTAACTACAAAGGGTGTCACAACCCAAAAGTTACAGTTACAGTTAGTCCTCTTCAGTCATGTAGCCCTCATTCACTTCTAACATTCTGTGCACATAACCTGCACAGCTACTTTTAGAGCAGTTTTGCCCAGTGCTTTCATAGCATCAATCCCTGGAAAATGTAAATCAAATCTGCCAGGAATAAACATGAGCATGTTGAAGTGGCAGGTGAGAAAGTTGTTAAAGACAAAATCTTAGAAAAAAATTTATTGTAGCCTCTCCTACATTTATTTCCCACAGCAGTCAGTTGGTGGTTATTTTAGTGTCTATATTAGAACATTTGCTCTGTTTTATCACAATAGCTAAATCACATACATAGAGCCATATATACTTGCACAATAAACCAACTTTTGTATAGACCTTTAGCTTGAATTCAAGGTTAACTGTAGCTGCTTTTCAATAATTTTAGAGGCTCTGAAGTAACTGGACAAACAAACAACTTTAAACATGAGGACTGCATTCAATACTTGGATGAAATTCATTTCCAGTCAATGACTGCCTGAAGTGTAGACTTCATCAGATGTTGTATTTCCTCCTTTGGTCCCCTGCCAGGCCTTTAACCCAACTGAGGTCAGATGCTGTTTTTGTGGCACTCACTGCCAGTATGATTGAATCATAATGTGTATAAGTATGATTCCATCAAACTTATTTACACAGATAATGAAAAATTCCATAGATTATGCCCACTTTGCTACTATGTTTGAAGGTTCTCCATGCATGATCCCTGTTCTGTAATATACTTGTATGTCCATCCATTAATGAATAATAAGTAAAGTTCTGGTTTTCTGTTCTGAAATGTAGCTCTTAAACAGCACAAGTACAAGTGAACGAGAGACTGAGAGCAAAACAAAATGGTTGCCAAGAAGCATATAATGTCCAGCAGAGTAATATTTAGAGATATTATAAAGGAGCAATTGTGAGGAGTTGGCTAATTACATACTTTTATATACAAAATAAAATACCTAATCACACACACCTAAAACAAGAGGCAAGAACTCACCCCACTGGAGAAAACCAGAGACATACTTCTCCCTTGCAAAGGGTGAAGAGTAGAATTCCTGATAGACGCCAACCAGTAGATCCAACAGTGTTTGGAGTCCAACAGGTCCTGTGGTCCGGTGGCCCTCTGCCAGATCAGATGCACCTAGGTCAGGCCCCGCTGACATTTTTCCCAGGGGGTGAGGGCTTGGTTGTTTGTTTTAGTGCTGTAGTGAAGCCCTGGTGTCCATGACTTTAAATCTTCAGTTTGCAGTTTCTCCCGTTTGACTCTTTAAAATTATGTTTATAGTAAGAGTCGGCTTTCTCCAGATCACGACCTAATTCTACTGCAAACCCCTCCTCAATTGCCTTTCCTTTCTAGCTGTTCTGCTTGATCACAGAACATGAGCAAAGGTTTTCATACAGACATCTTCTTTTTTATCATATTCTCTATCCCTCCCTCAGTTTACTGTCACTTACACTCTCCCTCGCTTGTATGTCTGTCAGATGCCTGCATGTCTGTCGGGGTCTCTCCTTTTTCTTCTCTTCCCATAGCCGTGCGTCTGTTAAGCCTGCAGTTTCTCCAACTCTGACTCAACACCTTTTTTGGTCTGGATCTCCCTCTCGCTGTCTTTCAGCTGCCCCTTTTCAAAGTAATCCAAAGTTCCTACTGCAACAGTTTAAGGTAATAGCAAAGCACTGAACTGTTCAGAAACAATTCCTCTTTTCATTTTGTGCATTAGTAGCTCTTTGTACTACCAGCCCTTGTTTGCTTTTATTCCCTGTCCTTCCTCTTGTGATAGAGCAAAGAGGAACTGCTGACCTGAATCAGTTCTAGATTTTGCTTTTGTTTTGAAAATGCAAATCTCTTATTTTGTCCACTGTCCAAAATCTTTTTTTAGTTCTCTTCATTTTTTTCTTCTGTCCCACCCTTCTCGCCTCTCTGTTATCCTTCTCAGTTCTCATCGTGTCATATTTTTGTCACTCATTCTCTCAGGAATGCAGTAGAAGCCGTTTCCTCTCATCCAGTTCAATGGAGTTGAAAATTGTATTGTTAGGGTTAAAATTGTTTGTTCATCTGTTACTACTGTTTGTATCCCTCTTTTGCCCTTGGCTGCCTGAGCTGTAGTGGTCTGTCTGTACTCTCTTTAACAAGATTTTTTTTCTTGTCCCCAACTTTTCATTCTTTGACATTCCAAACAACCTGCCTCTTTTCCTCTCTCTCTTTTCCTTTTCTCCCTTTTCTCCTCCTTATTTATAAATACACCCACCTTACACTCAACATCACATACATTATATATGTGTGTATATGTATACACACACACACACACACACACACACACACACATATATATATATATATATATATATATATATATATATATGAGTGAGAGAGAGAGACAGTCAAGCCTATAATTATTCATACCCCTGGCATATTTTGACTTAAAGTTACTTTTATTCAACCAGCAAGTGTTTTTTTTTTTTTTTTTTTGACCAGAAATGACACAGGCATTTCCCAAAAGATAATAAGATGATGTACAAGAGGCATCATTGTGGGGGGAAAAAAATTCTCAGCTTTTATTGACATTTGAGCAAAACGTTTTATGTCCAGAATTATTCATACCCTTAACAGTAACCTATAGATAAGCCTTTATTGGTTATTACAGCAATCAAACACTTCCTACAATTACAGACCAGCTTTTTGCATGTCTCCACAGGAATTTTTGCCCACTCGTCTTTAGCAATGAGCTCCAAATCTTTCAAGTTGGAGGGTCTTCTTGCCATCACCCTGATCTTTAGCTCCCTCCACAGATTCTCAGTTGGTTTCAAGTCAGGACTCTGGCTGAGCCACTGCAAAATGTTAATGTTTTTGTCTCCTAATCATTTCTTCACTACCTCAGCTATGTGTTTTGGGTCATTGTCATGCTGAAATATCCACTGGTGCCCAAGGCCAAGTTCCTCTGCAGACTGCCTGATGTTGTCATTGAGAATCTTCATGTATTGCTCTTTTAATGGTCCCATTTACTGTGATTAGGTTCCCTGGTCCATTGGCTGGAAAACACCCCCAGACCATTAGGTTCCCACCACCATGTTTGACAGTGGGGATGGTGTTCTTTGGGTTGAAGGCTTCTCCTTTTTTCCACAAATGAAGGAAACATAATTGTGACAAAACAATTCAATTTTTGTTTCATTTGATCATAGGTCAAATGACCAGAGGTCTTCTTCTTCGTCCAGATAAGCATTTAGATAAGACATCCTCTGTTTTTTTTCTTTCTTGGCTCTTGACGGAGGCGGTCGCACTTTCTCCTTCTCTCTTTCCCTCTCCCTTATCTTTCCTGCTCGGCTTCTCAGGTCTTTTGTATAGTCTTGCTTATTGTCTAACCCTAAGAGAGTCTCCCAGACTTGTTCTCTAAAACCCTAAAGAAGAATTATGGATTTGATCAACTGGTCCCTTAATGAAACTGACAAACTCCTGGGCTTGGGAGAGCCCAATTGTCCTGCAGAGACGTTTGCTGCCGGATACTCGATGGTCGGTTGCGTTGTGTGTCTGGCGACACTCTCGATGGAGGACATTGAACGACATCTACCAATTCGGAACCACAATAACAGAATTCTGGCTGGTTGGAGCTGGCTCTGACCTGGCTTATTGAAGAACAAGAAGCGGCTACAGCTGTTCAACATCCCACAAGGCTGGCCGACATGATAGACGATGGGCAGGGCTGTGAGTACTCAGACTGTGTTTATTGAATGCAATATGAATACGATCTTGGAGAAGAAGAATGGGAATTGAGAGACCTGGTGACCAGTGATGGACATTAGACCAACTGTAAAATTGGAAGCAGTTTGTTTGCACTAACCAAAACAACTACTATCTTCATTTCATGCAGCTCCCCTGGCGCCAGCTGGATGCTCAAGGCAAAAGCTGACGGGAATAACAAATTCTCCTTAGATAACAAGACTGTTTGTTGTGAATCTTTATGGGTCACAAAATAAACTTTTAACATATTTTCAGGTGAGAAAGTAGCTGTGTAAACATCAAATATCTGCTCGGTTTATCAAGATATTGCATATTTGCAAAAGTGCTTCGACTTTTCGGAGACGTCTGCTACTATTAAATTCCGGTTCTTTTTCCTGAATTCTTTTGCCGACAGAGAAAGACTAGACTCAGAGTGGTCAAGCTCAAAAAATCATCTTTATTGTACATTTCCGGAAACGGAGAACTGTAGATACGAACACGCACCCACAGTTCTAAAAACATTGCAAGCCAAAAGGCGTATATATAGTTCTGCTATACGTCACACACAGTTTTGATCTGGAGTGCACTCTGCTTAGTTTCACTTTCTGTATGCCACGCTTCCTGTTCTCTGCACAAAGCGTGCAGTCTCCTGTCAGCCTCCGACTTAGTTTATACTCAAAGTTGGCCCTCTCTTAAACTGGAAGCAAACTATGTTAAAACAAGTAACAATAAGCACTGAATAAGCACTAACAATATATTTATTTCGTAACACTACCCACCAGCTCGATAGCTAGCCGGGAGCTCGAGGGTCACTGAAGCCGCTGAGAACGGCACAACTCCCGGCACATCATTTTCAGATCACCGCGGACTTTCGCTACTCGGGTTAAACGTAATATATAAGTCACTTAGACAACCTAAAAATGTTATTGTTGGGCTTTTTTCAGTGTTTTATTTGTTCTTGAGTAAATCGGTTTGGGTGAGATTAAAGGTATTAGATTAGATTAGATAAAATAAAACTTTATTAATCCCCCGGGTGGGTTCCTCCTTGGTTTTCACACAGCTGAATAAACGTCAAACAGAAAACTGATTAAACAGAAGTGTGAGATGGTCGAGAATTTATGCCAGTGTCCTGTTATATTTTAGATAGCAAGGAGCAGACGGCTGAGTTTATTAAACTCCACCGAGACAGCGGTGACGCTAATGAGAAGGCTAGATCGTCCAATTTCACAGCCGTTTACTTCTGGCCTACCCGACCTTCTGAGGACCCGGCCCACGTAGACCGCGAAGGCCGGGTCCTCAGGAGGATGCAGCCCATGAATTTGGACACGACCTTTAAAACTTAGTAGCGGCCGCCATTACCGGAAACTGGAGTTTGGCTATGAATTCTGGGATATGGTGGGCCACGAAGGACCACCCGACCCATCCTTCAAATTCGGGGAAAAGGAGGACACATTTGTCGGCTGCATTCGGAGGAGTCTACGAATTTGGACAGCCTTCGTCGTGTCGCTGTGACGTAATTGGTCTACAAATGCATCCTCAGGAGGATGCAGCCCATGAATTTGGACACGACCTTTGTTGAAATGAAGGAATTACACAGCGGTCTTTTCCTGTTTCATATGTTAGCTATGCTCTTTCTATTTTTGGTAATTCCATGCTGGTGGAAACCCAAACAAAACACGCATTAAGAGGCTGTAATACCTGTGTCTCAATCTCGCGGCCCATGTCACCCCTACTTGCAGCCCGCATAATGATGTGACGAAATATTTTTTTAAATTATTGTTCAAAAAATTATCTAATATCTAATATGGAGGCAATAGGCAGAGTGTTACAGGCATAGCCCTAAAGAATGTAGCCTCATGGGCCCAGTTGTAAGTAAGCTATTAAGACTCGACTGTATACTGTGTTCCTGTTTTCCTTCGAAACAATAAGTTCAGTTGGAGCAGCCTTTCAACGCCTTTCTCTGTCTCTCGCTAGCAAAGTTGACCCAGACAACAAAGTAAAGCTAGTTTTCAGCTACGAGCCCGACACGAACCCGACGTATTAGCCCTTTACTACGGTTCGGAGCCGCAGACCTGTTTTATATACGAATAGTTTTCTATACAAGATCGCTGCAAAAAGGGCAGCCGTACCTAATGTCCACCCTACTGTTACTCATTTTATATTAAGATTTAAAAATCTAGTTGGTATTGGTATGGCAAGTAGCCTTCAGTAATAGTAATAAATCACACAGCAAAAGTACATGTAGTTGTAAAAAGCATGATAATACAGTATATTAAGTAATCCAAAGTATTCAGAATACCTTACTCTCAATGAGTTACGTAACAGAATAGGTTACAAAATACATTTTGGGGCATGTAAAGTGTCGTTCCCAACACTGCTATTGGAGTATGGAGAAGTTTATTTTAAACAAAATAAAAGTTGTGGTTAAAAGTGATCTGGGTGTTCACCAGGCAAATTCTGGCAGGAGCTGGAGCACAGGCGTCAACAAGTCCAGAAACCCGACGCAACTGTCTCAGTTTTCGGCAAGGTTCACAGTGGAGGTTTAGCCTGGGAGAGCATGGGCAACGAGGCCAAAGAGCATCATCAAATCCAACCACGGGCACCAAGCAGGCATCAACAGTATCCAGGAAACACAGAGACACAAACAATCTTGGGAACAATCCATGCACTGGTCGGAAAACACCAGAAAAATGCCTTAGGGAAAACCTCAGCTTCACCAGCCGAATCCTCCTGAGCTACAGCCGAAATTACACCATCAAATTAAACTATTGGAAGTATTCTTTAAATTCAAAATTGTAATATAGGTCTTATTGATCTTGATCTTATTTTTAGGCAATGTAATGGCTTTTACACACGTAAAATGCAAAATTTCATGTGAAGAGACATGCCGACTGAGTCTAATATCAGGATGAATGCCCCTTTTCAGGCTGTCATTTTCAGGGTCTATATGAATTTTAAAATCAAATAATCTGTGGTTGATTCCTGAGCTGGAGTGGAAGAGGGGAGTGCTGATTCTTCCCTTTATCCCTGGTATGAGTCTGTGATGTTAACTCATAACATATTAACCCTGCTGTAGCCAGGTTTCTGTAAGGCAGCATAAATCAATATGCTGATCATTTATTAAATCGTTTACTAAAAGGGGCTTAACATTAGAGATTATTGTCCACATTTCACCATTTTATTCTTTGGTTCAGCTGAGGAATATATTATTCATTCTTTTTATTTTTTTCTTTCTGCTGATTTTTGGTTGGTTTTTTTGTGGTCTGGGAACTGGGGGTTTGCAGACGAGATGCTCCAGAGAGAGACAGCTTCTTGCTCCCAACTTGGGATGATCATGTTTTATAGGGTTTATTAAATTTGGCCAGATTCCTAGAAATCAAAGCAGCTAAGTCCAAAGTGGGATGGATGCTGTCTCTCCTAACAAGAGGTTTCCCATTGGTCCAAAACGCTCACCTCGTTTTTTGGATGCAACTCAAACAGGCAGCACTTTAAGGAGAAATCAGGCTAAACATGTCACTCCTGGTCTGAGTGGGGAAGGGACCAGAGAAAACGAGCCCAACATTTTGATGCATGCTCAATCATCCAGGTAAGAAAATCTCCAAAGGTTGATTCTGTTCATCTGGACGTTTTCAGTGGGAGAAACGTTTCATCACCCATCCAAGTGACTTCTTCAGTCTCTGCAGGTTTCCCCAATCTTATAAACAGTACATTTGCATAATGACTGAAACCAGCCCACTGAAGGAACAATGGGCTAGGAGGTCAGTTCCTTCATCATAATTATGCAAATTCTCATGACCATTGATCAACAATCACTGATCAATGGCCATGAGTACCATTCACAGAGAGTTGGGGAATGGCTGTAATCACGGCATTGCAAGATAGCTTCAGATGCCGACAAAACAGGATTACTCCTAAAATTCTGTAAATGAGCTCTTTCAGTTAAAGGCTTCCGGGCAACAAAAATCCTCCAGAAGGCACAGCACCAGCTGCTTAATGAACGGGTGAGGCAAACAAATTTTACCATCGACGTGCTAAAATCTCAAGAGGAGCGGATCCGACAAAGACTTACAATGCTTCTAGATGATAGTACTCTTGAAAAGGTGTTTGACTTGGGAAGGGTCGTCTAAGACCAGGCAAGAAAGGAAGTCAGACTTACTTGTTGTACGTTGGAAACCACAGCAAAATACAGAGAGTGTCCTCAGCGGCCAAAAGAGAGAAGGATGCGACACCGAGCCACAATAGAAGTGGAAGCAGAGCAACTACAGACAAAGGTTTTGGCCTGTCTCAGCAACGCAAAGGCACCAGCATCCAACATCAGCATGGAGGAGAGGAAGACACTCACATCACTTAGTAATGACAACAACATTATCATCCTTCCGGGAGACAAGGGTAGGTGCACAGTATTGCTAAACCAGAAAGACTATCATGAGAAAATTTTGTCACTGCTCAGTGACGAAAATACTCTGAGCCCCTTAAACGAGACCCAGGAAGTGGCTACAGGAAGAGGGTGATAGACTGTCTGAAGCAGTTAGAACACAATGCTATTGACCGGACCTCATACCTCAGGCTATACCCAGGGGAAACTACACCAAGTCTGCATGGTTTACCAAAGATACATGAACAGAATGCACCTTGAAGACCTATAACATCTCTAAATTTCTGGCTTCGATTTTCAATCCGCTGGTAGGCAGCTCTGAACACCACATCCAGAACACCTTGGATTTTGTTGAGAAGGTGAGAGATGTCATTATGGAGGCAGGTGAAACCATGGTCTCGTACGATGTTACATTTCTCTTCACTTGCATCCCAATCACGGAAGCATGTGTTTGCTTTTGGAACTGTGTCTTCATTCCACCTATTTCACATTCTCAGTTCTACAGGCAGAAACATGGGTGTGCCATGGGTTCCCCAGTTTTGCCCATTGTGGCCAATTTGTACATGGAAGAAGTGGAAAAGAGGGCTTTGTTATCCTACACAGCAAATTCAAAAGTGTTAAATGTTTTGGTGTTAGTAGTCTTCTTGAAAAAGTAGAGTTAATTTTACTCTAAGTAGAGTCACATTCTTTTAATGTAACTCTGAGGTGTAAAATGATAGTAGTTAAAATCGAGTGTTTCTATGTCAAATCTGGAGGTGTTACAATGGAAACATTAACTCTTGACCTCTTAACTCCTACAGGGGCTATGACACCAATAGAGTAAATTCACAGACTCTGCCCCAGCACCATAGGCTCCAATTGAAGCTGAAGTGAAGCCGTTTCAGAACATTTTGTTCTACATATTTGAGTTGTTTGGCTTTACTCAGACCCCATTCACACACTGGTGATGGCAGCTACATTGTAGCCACAGCTGGGGCACACTGACAGAGGCGAGGCTGCCGGACACTGGCGCCACCGGGCCCTCTGACCACCACCAGTTGGCAAACATGGGGTTAGTATCTTGCCCAAGGATATTTGGCATGCAGCCAGGAGGCAGCCTGGGATCGAACCACCGACCTTCTGGTTAGTGGCTGACCTGCTCTGCCACCTGAGCTACAGCTACAGCTGTTGGTACGTTACAGCCAGCATGGCAAACATGCTTGGTAAGTCATTTTTTAAAAGATTGTTTCAATTATTATTATTAGCTTTTACTTCTGTGGCTCTTTGGAGTTGAGACAAAGCTGTGTGAAAGGCATTAGCCATGTTGCTCGGTGATAGCATAATATTCTGTTTTAGCTAGCTGAAAGGTTTTGTTTGCGGGCAAATACCACGGCCTTGAAAAAAAGCTTGCATGTGAATTTTCAGTCAAATTTTTGGTCAAATACACCTAAAGCAATGTCTAGAATGTGAAATGTTGGTATAATGGTGCTACTTGAAGCCTGAAAATGATATCCCATAAAAAAAGCAGCAGTAGCAGATGTCCTGACTGGGTTCTATGTTAGCATTTAGATCCCTCCAGAGTTTTGTGCACACGGTTTAGGTAAAAATGAAAAAGGTTGAGGTTTTACATTTAGTTCAGTATTACCTGTTGCCTGTGTCCTTGTCTTTTGGGAAAATACTTTACACAAGTAATGGCTCAAAAAGGATTCCTTTTTTTTTTTACTGTGCTGCAATTGATTACTGGATTATTTGTGCCATTAATTAGTGTCAACTAATTTTTATTCAATCTCCACATAGGATATGCTTGTGAAGATGGAATATGGGGGAGAGCAGAAGTGCGTTGAAGTTCCACAAAGTGATGAATGAAGGACATGCATATTGTATTGAAGAAATAAGTGATGAGAATGCTGTTATTTGCATTTACCAGCACACCTATGTCAGACCTTTTGATAAACAAAATTCTAATGAAAGTGAGAACATGTACACTGTTACATCTTTCAGAAAATGTTTTGAAATTGTGGTGCACAGTTCAGAATAAATGTTTTTCAAAAACCATTGGGTCTTTGTAGTAAATGTTTATTTCGAAAATAAATTTCTAGAAGTTCAGAACAGTAAAATTCCTGCTTTTTAGAATTAATTAGAAGATAACTCTTACGTAGTTAAACTAAAATACTCTTTGAGAGTTAATATATAAACTCTTAACACCTAGTTAGCATTAGTAAGTGTTAAATTATCAACTCCAGACAGATTTGGTGTTTAACACTAAATCAGAGTTAACGTACCAACTCTCCAAAAAGAGTTAAATTAACACTCTCTGGTGTGGACCCATATAGACACTTTAATAGTGTTGAAATCAAATCTGACAGTGTTAATTTGGACATGCTGGATTTGCTGTGTACCCTGGAACACCACCAAGTCATTGGTTCAGGTATGTAGATGACACCTGGGTGAAAATCAAATCTCAGGACCTACCACATTTCACGGATCACATTAACTCGATGGACCGACACATCAAATTCACCAGGGAGGATATGAAAAGTGGCAGGTTAGCCTTCTTAGACTGTGAGATTTCCATCAGTAATGGGAGTACTCATGGCTATTGATCAATGGTCTTTGATCAGAGGGCCTTGATCAATGGTCAATATGCAAATTAGAATTTGTATAATTATGATGAAGGAACTGACCTTCCAGCCCATTGTTTCTTTAGTGGTGCTAGTTTCAGTCTTTATGCAAATGTACTGTTTATACGATTGGGGAAACCTGCAGTCAGCTGAGACTGAAGAAGTCACTTGGATGAGTGACAAAACGTTTCTCCCACTGAAAACGCTACGTCCAGATGAACAGAATCCTTTGGAGAGCCCAACATTGTTTTTCCAATGTTACATTCATAAATTCAATATTGATTTTAAGCAACCTCCAGTTGATGTAACTGAGTACTACTAATGTGAATTGATATTTGACAGAATCGACATTTGTCCTTAGCCATCAGTTTCAGGTTTCCTTCAGTGTCGCCTACTCTGGCCCCAGAAAACAAACAACTAGGGTTGCTGGTATAACTTTGCATTTCTAAAATTTGCTCCACGGTCAGTGTGTCAGCCTGTTTTTTCAGCTATTTGGGGCAATCTGAGGTGAAATATCTTTAAAAAAAAAAACTTAAAGTCCAGTCACAGACTACCATGACCCAGATGTCTGAGAACCTGCATACAGTTAACATAATTTGTCATTTTCTCTGTCATATGCTTTGTCTTCCTTTCATTTTCTTTGGTTTGCATTCATTCGAAATTACATTTTGTTCGTTTTATCCCAAACATTTACAAACTCTTTTAAACTGTTCACGTTCATTACATTTTTCTTGTTTTGGTCATTTTCACTACTGATAAGAGCACTGGGCTATCCAAACCATTGAATTCATCATATGGCACTGTAATGCCAAAGTATCTGTGGGCGAGATGTGCAACCCCAATGAATGTGTGTAAATGTTAGAATGTACTTGGGTGCAGAAAAACTCTATATATAACTGTGCCATAGCCTTCAATAGTTTGCGCCTTTGTGACTGCTAAAAGCATACAGATACAAGTATTCAAGTATTCAATTAGAATAATCAGTGGCAAGTCACTAAATAGACAATAGCACTGTTACAGAAAAGCACTACCCCCTCGGTGGACTGGTGCTGAAAACACCTGTGATATGATTGAGCTTCACATAATTTATTAATATTTACTAAGGTGTTAGTAAAAAACATTATCTCAAATGAATTCCAACATGTTTCATGTGTTTAATTACATGAAACATGTTCTTATGATTTTAAACTAAATTCTGTTCTCATAATAGTAGTTCCCACAGCCTTAGCTGGGAATTTTATTACTATGACATCAACAACTCTGCTGACTAATATGTATTTGAAGCTATATGGAGGTAAGCTTGTAGCATTAATTATGATGTAAAGTAATCTCCCTAACTGGATGAATGTGTGCTGCCAGGACAGCTCACCTGTTAATCAGCACGTGCCAAGTCACATGTTGCTGCACATGTTACATCAAGGTTTTGTTTGTAATTAAAGGTGACACTGAGACGGTCAGATTGGAAAGGAGGTTTGCACACCAGTGTGTATGCCAAGTGCTGCGTGCGTCACTAAACATGACACTGTTGGACAATGAAGGGAAGAGAACCAGAGGAGGAAACTGAACCTGTGATTAGCAGGAAGGACAGGAAAGTGACTGATAGCACCCAGTAACTAACTTTTAACTGAACTAGTCTAGGTTTTTCCATTTTCCTTGGAATACCTTTTTAGTTTTGTGCGCAAAGTCTTTGGGCCAAACATGAGCTGCATTCCTGCCTCACATAGGTAAGTTACAAGATTTAAATACTCTACCTTCCACCTACCCACTTTCTAAAGGTTTGAGGATATGAATTGTGTATTATGGTCTTTACCTTAATGATAATAGAAAATGCCTTGTGGTGACTGCAGTCTGAACTGGCAACAAATGAAGTAATTAATTATTTAATAAATGTGTGGAATAGAGCTGTGTTGAACGACACAGTGACTATACTAAATATTGCTGACCAGTATTTCAAAAGACCTAAATGAATGGCAATGCATATACAGAAACCTATTGTATGTTTATTTATATGTAATATGCCATAAAAGTCTTTATGAGTAGGTCTGGTCTTTCTGTTACAAATATGCTAATTACAGCACATATATTTGAAAACCAGTAGTAGTGAAAACAAATGTTCTTTGTTTTACATTCTTGTACCCTTCCCCCCTCCATGGGGTTGAGGCATTAATCAAGCTTGTACTTAGTAATTAGCTGCAGATTAACTCAGCAGGAGAAGCTGTCTCCCTCCGTATTCCTACAGTATACCATATACCAACACTTGACATTTTTCTCTACTGCAAAAACCCTGTAAATCATTCCTCAGTCCACTGCTTCCTGTAAACCTGAGCTAAGCTGGACATTCCTAGAACCCTGTTGGAAATCTCTAGACTTTGAGAGTGTGAGGTCTCTGATAGTTAACATGCAGATTTCATCCTTACGCATTTCAGTCCAGTCTACTAATGCCCATCAGCACCTTGTATAAACACTACAGTTTCACAAATGTGACATGTATATCTTATCTTTGATTTTTATATCTTGAGTTAGATATTCTTTCAAATCCAATTTAGAAATTTTGAACCCTATGTCGCCAAAGTGTTTCAAAAATATTTGTGACAGGATTAAAGAAATGATGGAATGTCTCACATCCAATGAGGCTACGCATGTAGGAATAAAAACCATATCTCAGAGAGGCACACTCTGGAAAGTAATTCATTTCCATTCAGTTTTATTTATAGAGTGCTAAATCACAGAAAAAGTTGCCTCAAGGTGCTTTATACTGTAAGGTAAAGACCCTACAATACTATGAAGAAAACCCCAACGACTCCCTGCTTGGTCCGCCTTTGGGCAAGGACTTGGCAACAGTGCGAAGGAAAAGCCATTTAACACCAAGACGTCCAGGCTCAGGAAGAGGCAGTCATCTGCCTCAAGCAGTTGGGGGTGAGGGGAGGAAGACAGGAAAACAGACACATTATGGAAGAGAACCAGAGATTATTAATAACTAATGATTAAATGCAGAGTGATGTATAAACACAAAGAGTAAACAGATGTGAGCAAAGAAGGAGCCTAGGTTTTCTCTAACTGAGGGTTCAGGGTAACCTGATCAAGCCCTATCCACGAAGAGTGTTTCACCACTGTGGAGGCTGTGTCCTGCGCAAAATGTGAGGATGGCATTCAGATGACCAACACAAAATCTTTATCAAGTGAACGGGAAATGAGGAGATTACTAGAAGCCGAATACAGAGTGTGTTGCTAAAAGAAGTAAAACAATGGCAATCACACCCGTGGCTTACATCTTGTGTGTGTGTGTGTGTGTGTGTGTGTGTGTGTGTGTGTGTGTGTGTGTGTGTGTAGTATGAACACCATTCTCACTCAAGTTGAATCTCAGATGGAGGAGTGTCCAGTTCAGAGGAGAGGAAGCAGAGCCTATCAGGTAGGTTTTTTATTCAGTTCAGTTTTATTTTTATAGTGCCAGTTCACAAAAACAGTTACCTTAACCTCCTAGGACTTGGCGCCCACATATGTGGACATCACATTTTAGGTTATTTAGACCAAAATACTCAATTTTGCTCTACATGGGCCTGATATCCACTTACGAGGACAATATACTGCTACTGTTCTATCAAAATTTTAAACAAATATCCTCATATGTGGCTCTCATTTTTCTTAAAAGCAAAAATAAGGTAAAAATAAAATCTGGTAATTCTTTGTTTTTACATTCATCGGGCCCCAATATGCCCAAATATCAAAGAGAAATTAAAAATGCATGCTGTGGAAGAGTTCGGGTCTTAGGAGGTTAAGGCACATTAACATTCAACACAAGCACAAGCAGAGAAAATCCCAACAATCATATGAACCCCTGTAAACAAGCACTTTGGCAACAGTGGGAAGGAAAAACTCCCTTGTAACAAGAAGAAACCTCCTGCACAACCAGGCTAACTGCCTCAACTGGCTGGGAGTGAGGGGAGGAAGATGGGACAAAGGACACCCTGTTGAAAAGAGCAGATTAATAATAATTAATGGTTAAATGCAGAGTGGTGTATAAACACATGAGTGGAGAAGAAACAGCAGCTTATTGCAGGACTCAGGACTCACCTGATCCAGCCCTAACTATATACTTTGCCAAAGAGGAACATTTTAGGCCGGATCTAATGACAGTTTTTACAGTTAACACCACCACATGAGATGTGATTAAAGCCCAGACTTTCATTTTAATTCAGTGGATTTAACAAAAGTAAACCATTTAACAGTTACAGCCATTTATGTCACTGTGCCTGATGAAACACACGTTGAGCAGTCGCTCACTGATATTGCTATCACATGTAATGAAACCTTCAAAGTCATTTAGGTCTGTTTCTCTCTTTATTTTGTTTCAAAATTTCAACTTTTCAGAATATCAGCCTTGTAATTGATGCTGCAGAGCTTGTCTGAGTAGCATCTTCACTGTGGTTTTCATTTCATTCCTTTTTATAATAATAATAATAATAATAATTCTGTTAATTTGTAACCAGTTGGCATTTATTTCTGTACCTGAAAAAACTAAGGACGCTGAGAACGTCATCAACTGAAATAAGATTGTATTGTTTATGAGCACATGACTTTCGATCCTTACAGTTACTTATTTTCAATTTACATTTTTTAAGAGCATTATGAATTTGTTCCCTGATCAGATCTTCCCTGAAGCCAACATGAATGAAGAGTCAGATTATCCCGAAGACTTTGTTTATAGGAGGGAGCGTCTTCCCTCTATTGTTGTGGAGCCCACAGACCACAGTGAACAGGAGAGTGGGGAGCTGCGCTGGCCTTTGGGATGTCCAGTGGGTAGCAATGTGGAGGAAGAACTTGATGACAACAGAAGTGCTGATCACATGACAGAGAGCTCTGTGGATGGACAGCAGCAGGAGGACAAGGAAGAAAGGTAAAGAGCAGATAATTATAATTTCCAGCACTGAGTCTGGGTCCTGGGAACAGCCATGGAAGCAGAGGAATCTGCTCCCTGAGAAATCAAGGCACTTCATACAACTTGCCTCTTTAACCCAAGCACTTTTTTCACAAGTTCTTACTATCTAACATTTATCCTCTGTTGCAGTAGTTCCCAAACGGTTTTTGCTAGGCCCCTCTTTGTTTTACAAGAAAATCCCACTGCAGTTTATTTCACACCTCACACCTTTTGTAAACAATGAAACTAATAAAAGTAAACTGCAACAAATTACAGGTTGGAGTAAAATAAACTACTACCTCTTTTAAATAACAGGAAAACAAACCATCTTGATGGTGTCATTATTTTGCATGTGGTTGTTTTTTTTTTTACCGTGTACTAACATTCAACACTGCTATCAATTGATGCAATAGATATTTTTCAAAAAATGCCTCTCTGTGCAAAATGGGTTTAAAAACATAAACAACTGTTGGAATCTGTTGGTCCATGATGTGGACAGCCCAGCGTGTGCTCCCGACGCAGGGGAAACAAATTCTGCCAGGGATACCTACCTTGGCACCAACGTTGTGCAGGTGAAGCCAAAAGCAAGATATCCTTCATCATATTTTCCAGTCTTTGGCTTGGAAGGAAGTTGGTTTGGAAGTGTATTTGGCGATGCTTCATCTTCCGCTTTGCCCCGTCTATTATGCAAGCAATGCCCAAGCATTCTTTTTTTTGTTCATACCACGCCACCCTTGCAATGGCTGTGCGCCCACACTTTGGGAACCACTGCTCTAATGGATGCACTGTAGAGCAGCTTGGGGTTAGTATCTTGTCCAAGGATATTTGACATGCAGATTGGAGCAGCCAGGAATCAAACCACCAGCATTCTAACTAGTAGATGACTGCCTCTAACTCCTGACGTAAAGCCACCCCAAACAACAACCACTCCCTGAAAAAGGGAGGTGATCTCACTTGGTGTTGGCTCTCTCTGCACTGCAACATTTTGGATACAACTACAGGCTTTTCACAGTTTTTAGGACAACCTGATAGTAATGTATGTTGTTGTTGTTCTTTCCTTTTTAATCACTGAGATAGAATTTAAGAGATAATGCGCAAATGGAAGAAAGCAAATATTTGTTTAATATGCATATTTAGGGACATATCTTAGTCAAGAACAACTTTCCTCACAGTCTGGTTATACACCATGTTTATAAGATTTATCTCACTTTAGAAGCAGAAAATTAGAGGCCATCCAGGTCTTTATGTCTTTAAGACATTCCTGCAGTTTAACTAATTGGTGTGTGTTATCTGGCTTCATGGACAGATAGAGCTGGGTGTCATCTGCATAGCAGTGTAAATGTATGCTATGTCTTCTAATGATGCTGCCTAAGGGAAGCATGTATAATGTAAAAAGAATTGGTCCTAGCACTGAACCCTGTGGAACACCATAATTGACCTCAGTGTATGAAGAAGACTCTCCATTTACACGAACAAACTGGAGTCTATTAGATAGATATGATACAAACCACTGCAGCACAGTACCTGTAATACCTACAGCATGCGCTAATCGCTTTAATAGGATATTATGGTCGACAGTATCGAACGCTGCACTGAGGTCTAGCAGGACAAGCACAGAGATGAGTCCACTGTCAGAGGCCATAAGAAGATCATTTGTAACCTTCACTAAAGCTGTTTCTGTGCTGTGATGAGCTCTGAAACCTGACTGAAACTCTTCAATAAGCCATTCCTCTGCAGATGATCTGTTAGCTGTTTGACAACTACTCTTTCAAGGATGTTTGATATGAAGGTTGGAGATTGGCCTATAATTAGCTAAGACTGCTGGGTCTAGAGATGCTTTTTAAGTAAAGGTTTAACTACAGCCAGCTTGAAGGCCTGTGGTACATAGCTGATTATTAGAGATAGGTTGATCAGATTTAATATTGAAGCATTAACTAATGGCAGGACTTCTTTGAGCAGTTTTGTAGGAATGGGGTCTAAAAGACACGTTGATGGTTTGGAGGAAGTAATTATTGAAGTTAACTCAGAAAGATCAATTGGAGAAAAAGACTCTAAATACATGTAACTAGTGTTAGCTGTAAATAGCTATAGGTCTGTGGGATGGTTATGAATACTTTTCTCTAATGGTTAAAATTGTATTTGTGAAGAAATTTATGAAATCATTACTAATTAAGGTTAAATGAATAAATGATGAATTGTAAAATTTCCTAGGTTTACGGAGAGCTGCTTAAAAAAAAAAAAAAAAAAACCAGAGCAACAAACTAATTTCCAAGGCTAAATGAAGGTTTTCTATACACCATTTCCTCTCTAGCTTATGGGTAATCTGCTTTAACTTGCATCTTTGTGGGGAAAAGGCACTTTTGATTTTAGCATTTCTTTTTATAATAAATTTTTTTTTACTATGCAACATCTTTAAGGCACAGGTGGATCACAAAGTAAATTTATAAACCTGAATAAAAAATACAGTTAGAATTTAGCTATGTGGAGGAAATTAATGTGAAGATTTTTAGTTCCTGTATCAAGTCAGTTAACCATTTCCAATTTTTATTTTGTAGCTCAGTTGCCAGGAAGTCTTCTATTGGCCCATCCCAGACTCAACTGTCTCTCATCCGGCTAACTCCGCCCACCTCCCCCACCACCCCTGATGCTGCCCCACCCTGCCTGAGGAACTGAAGCAGTACAAGCATTAAAATATACTGTGTGTAACGTTTTTCATGGATATGTGTTATTGTTGAGTAATATTTTACTACCTTGCTAATAAATTAAGAAAATTATAAAAAAAAATTATTGTATAACCACAGTACTTTTATCCTTCTTGGATTGTGAAGAAATGCCATATTTTCACATACATTGTCTGATTTTGGTCAGAATTCATAATGAAAAATTCATTATTAAAGTATATGCTGTTACAGCGAGTCCTTTACTACTACAAAATAAAATAATTGAATGTAATTTTTTTTTTTTTTTAATAATTTGCGTCCTTCTGTAATAGCTCTGCAGTTGTGTGCACCTTCCTGTTTTGCATTGCCAGGTCAGTATGGATGATTACGGTATAATAATAATGGGGTGGTTTTTTTTGTTTTTTTATGTTTTTACATGTATCCATAAGCTGGACATTTATGGCAGGAAGTGCACTGACTAAATCCTGTGCTGACAAATGATGGTAATCATAAAGTCAAGTCCACCTTTTAAATTCACAAATTTAAATTGACGGTTTATGACAAATTATTTTAAGACTTTCAGATGCTAAACATTTACCTAAAAGATACAGAGATATTTTCCCTTTAACTTTTCTGGCTGTGTGCAATGACAGTTTAACAAGTCAAGTTCATATCCACTAGTCTCATCCTAGAGTTTTAACTTTTACTCCCTCGCTACAGAGCCTAGCAGGTTACTGCACTTGCCATGTTATTATAGTAGCTGTCCTCTAGAGGGAAGCACAGGAACACACATAACTGGTATCTTTTCATGGGACAGCACTGAAGATATGACTTTGATGCGATGTAAAGTAGTCTGTGTACAGCTTGTATAGCAGTGTCTTGATGCATGCTCAATCATTCAGGTAAGTAAATCCCAAAAAGTTGATTCTGTTCATCCGCAGGTTTCCAACCTTATAAACAGGACATTTGCACAATGACTGAAACCAGCACCACTGAATGAACAATGGGCTGGGAGGTCAGTTTATCAGCAGCAATCACCTGAATGGGGAAACACGATTAACTTAAATTTGTGTATAAAGAAAAGCAATCAAACATATTGGAACACATTTGAATGTTTAATCTTTATGATTAGAAATAAAGAAATAATTCACTGGGGGTGGATAGTATAGTCTGAGTACAGCACACCTCCAACCCCTCACCTAAACTGTTGAAAATGTAGTGTGTATTTTTTGGGGTGAATACTCTAAATAACATTAGCCACATGATATCAGTATAACTAACCACATATATTCTCTGTCTATATTTACAGTAATAAGGGTCAGCTAATTAAAGTCAACTTCTTCTTTGTCTTTATCGAGGGATAAAATAGAAAGTTTCCAGCAGTGCCTAGTGTCGAAGATGAGTCAGTCACTCACAAAAAAGTACACCTTCACTCACAAAAAAGTACACCTATTGTTTTGGTTTATTATGGATTTAGATTACCTTAATTAGGGCAACTGCAATTTGTTTTCCTTACAGTTGTACACTCACCATGTTTTGCACATCACTTTACATTTCCCTTTCAACACTAGGCACTCCTATAACTGCACTTTCAGCTGTTCTTCAGGTGCTAAAAAATCCTGCTTTCTTGTGGCAGCTACGTTCCAAGAAAAACAATGAAAGATTCCCGAGTGTCCTGCTGTGCTGTGTGTAACCTAAGGCCCACAGATCCACTGTAAAATCAAATTAGTTCCCACAGCTTTTAAAAAAATTAACAAAAAACAAAGTAAAAATTACTTAAGATAAATAAGTTAGGGCAACTTATTTATTCTGAGTTATTTCTCTGAACTTAAACAATGTATGCAAACTCGTTGCCTCAAAAAATGTAAAGCTTACGTAAAGATAACTATGTTAGGACAACATAGTCATTGTAAGTACACAGTACTAAGAATAACTTTATTTTTTTTGAGTGTGCAATACTAATTGTTTACCTACGGACAAACATTTCAAGTTCTGCTAAATTAAAAGACAATTTTTGGTACCATACTATTTTTGATTTTGCTTACATGACGCCGAAGCACGAAACCGACGTTGACAAAAATGCCCTGGCCACCGCTGATGCTGTAGTGGATACCAGAGGCACTGCCTCGGGCCACCGGGTCGTCCGGTCCACTACAGTCAAAAGGTGCGGGAAACCTTGCGACTGTGGCAGAGGACCAACCAGATCCACATGCACATGATCAAAGCGCTTCACTGCGTTGGCATGGGATGTACGCCGCTGCCCAGTCTTTCACCGATTTGCGAGGGCCTGACCAAACGAACCTAGAGCTGACCAGCTTGACTGAGGCCCGGACACCTGCATGAGAGAGGACGTGTACTGAGTCAAAAATGCGACAACGCCACAAAAAGGCACCAAAAAGGGGAACTACCGGACGTGGACGGCCGGTGGAAACATCGCAAAGCAGGCTAGGCCCACTGTTCCACATGGGTCAGTCCTCCAGTGCAAGGCCCGTTTGCACAGACTGAAAGGCAAGGACGTCCGGGTTAGCACGCTGGTCAGCGGCCATAGCGTCAAAGTCTATGCCGACATAAACGGGAGAAACCAGCACGGAACCAGCCACGTGCTGAATGTCTGTCGTAAACTTGGAAATGGCTGCCAACTGGCGCTGTTGGCTCACGCTCCACGGGTCAGAGACCTTGGACATTGCAAATGTCAAGGGTTTATGAAAGCTACGACCCTCAAAAATGTTGCGTCGCGAGGTGTAGGGCCAGTAACTTCCTGTCAAAAACACTATATTTGCGTTCACTGTCCCTGAGCGTGTGAATGAAAAAGGCGAGCGGTTGCCAGACACCGGAGACCCGCTGTTCTAACACGCAGGGGCGGATGTAGAGAAATTTTCTGAGGGGGGCAAAGAAATCAAATGGGGTGGCAAAATAAAGCCTTTTTTTCAAACACCTATGCAGGTGGTTACATATGGTGGAAATGATTCAAACGCAGTAAGTATACACGTTTTTCATATAAATATAGTCTGTAACTTAATTATTTTCTGTAGCTCACATAATTAAACACTTTAGTTATATAAAACATGTGAGTTTTGATTCTATGTACTAGGGATGGGTATCGAAAACCGGTTCTTGTTGAGAACCGGTTCCCACTGTTTCAATTCCTTGGAATCGTTTGCCATTTTTGCAAACGATTCCCTTATCGATTCCAGTCGCCCCGAATGACGTCACCACGTTGCGGAGCGTCATTTACCCAGCAGGAAACACGGCGCCTTAGCGTCTCAAACGCTCAAAAGTTTGGTTATACTTTACGAGAACAGATGACAACAGGGCAACTTGCAATACTTGCAAAGTAGATATTTCATTTAAGGGAGGAAACACTACGAATATGCAAAAGCATTTGCTCACAAAACACGCGATGACCTTAAATGAATGTCGTGTTTTTAATTCCGCTCCGGACTCGTGAATCTCAACCCAGCAGCAGCGGTAACGTTTGCACGTCCTCTCCCGTTAATGCGGCAGGTAAATAATCAACTAACAGTGCATATTATGTTAGCGCGATCTGCCTTATTACAAAACCTGGCATTACTGTGCATTTAGGCGACCATGATGAGAGAGACAGACAGAGTCTGGCTGGCTCAGATGCTGGCAGTTCTCGCTGCAGTCTACCGGTAGCGTCTCCTTTCAGGCCAGGATAGACGAATGTAACCGAGCAGTGACTCAGTTTGTGGTAAAAGGCTGCCGCAGCAGATGCCCCCGATTTTCGGTAAGTGAATATGTTTAATTGTAGGCAGGGACATTACTGGATATTCTTGTGTAATTGCCACAGAACAATTTATGTTATACTTTGTTATTGCTACAGACGAATATTTATTTTATTATTTTACATTTACAATTTTTTTTCCTGGGGACCCTGTGACACCCCATTGAAGAGCCGTAGGCTGGATCTCTTAAGATCTCACTGCTGGGTTTGTAAGGCCATGTTACTCCTAAATTTCTACCTTCTTCAAAGAGAAGATATAAAACAAAGTTCTAAGCTAATCGACCTTAGTGTTCTCCTTTTTTAAAACGAATCGATAAGAGAATCGATAAAGAATCGAATCGTTAAACAGAATCGAAAATGGAATCGGAATCGTGAAAATCTTATCAATACCCATCCCTACTATGTACTGTATAGCCTGTATAATAAATAAACATGTAGCCCAATGAAGTATAAAATCCAGAAAGCTACACAACATGGAGCGGTTCATTTACAAACACAAGTCACAAGTCCAAGTTTTTTGGTAGAAAAAAAACAAATTGTTACATGCTTAAATTACACAAAAGCAAACTGCTCACTGTCAACATCGATACAAAGGTAACAAAAGAATAGCCTAGTGTAACGTAGTGTTTTATGGTTGTTGTTTTTTTCTAGAATGATTCAAATGTTACCATCATTTCCCCAACCCCGCAGGCTCTGCGACCCGTGAAGAACTGAGACTCCTTCTGGTCGGTAAAACAGGATCGGGAAAGAGTGCGTCCGGAAACACCATCCTGGGGGATGCGAACGCTTTCAAAGAAGACGTTTTGCCCGAGTCTGTCACCGACGGCTGTCTCAGAAAAGAGGCAGAGGGCGAAGACGGAAGAAATATCGCTGTGATCGACACTCCGGGGCTGTCTTCTGGATGAAATAGATGAAATGGTGGATTTCAGTGGAGGAAACCACTACACCGACGAGATGTATAAGGCGGCCCAGAAGAAACTCGAAGGAGAAAAGCTGAAGAGGAGAAAGGAGGAAGAACAAAGAAAAAGGGAAGAAGAGGAGAGGATCGAATTGAAGGAGCGGTGTAAATTCTTCGGCCTCCCTTCCTTGGGATTATTTGGCGCAGGAGCGTACTTTACATCTTATGTTCTCATGGGGTTCGGTGGAGCCCTTGGATATTCTCAGTTAAATTGTACACTGCCAATGTTCGCTTAGCTAAACCCACCCCGTTTCTCCTTGTTACACTATGAAGGCTGAGTTTCATTTCACTTGTTTTCTAGGATTTCTAGTTCCAATGCAGTCTATGTACTTACTTACTTACTTACTTACTTACTTACTCACTGAATGTTTGCCTATGCTGTAGCTGTTCTATGAAGCCACTATAAAACAACAAAAAAAATAGAAAAAGATGGACTCTGCACCCCTGCATCGCGACGAGGAGGACCGTTCCTCGGACGGCTCAACTGACAGTTCCTCGGAAGAGGGGGAGATACTGTCCGACGTGGAGTGTGATGCGGTGGCGGCGGGCGAGCGGCAAGACGCCGAGCTTGACGGTTGGGCGTCTTCTTTACTCGTCGATACCGTGAAAACTGCGGTGTATCACCTACTCGACCTAGTGATCAACGAGTACCGCACCAAAGCGTGCAACGGGTGCAAGACCAATCACCCCAGCCAGAGACAACACGAGTGTCTGCGAGTCTTGGAGGATGACTTTTACGCTGAACATTATTACAGCATCAGGAAAAGACTCCTCACGCCTCGTTTCATTCCTTCCATTCAACGTCTCCTGATCGCCCCCAACATGGAAGCGGACGACGTCAAGGTCGGCACCGTGGCGGAGACGCTGTTGCACGAGCTGAAATCGGCGCGGAAAAACTTCGACGCCATCACCGAGGCCTACGACAAACTGGTGGGAGAGGATGTGGTGAAAATCGGCCAGCTGCGGCTGGTCACAGAGTGTTACAAAGGAGATTGCTGAGATTCGTTTGTCACGAAAGGCTGATTCTTTCAATGCACGCATCCTACGGTGACATTTTTATCATGTATTCACAGCCACCGGAGGCGCTGTACAGCACCGAGCGCCTGAAACACGGACAGTTTGTTGATATTGTAATCAAAAATACAGCCCCGGGGGGGAGGGGGGACATTTTAAAAACGCACCCCCCTATTGCGCATGTCCCTAAATGGTATGGCCTGGATAGGTCATCATTTCCCTCTGTGGCTGCCACTCCCGTTTCAATTTTTCTCCTAGTTTCGGGCAGGCTCTATGATGTTCGTCCACAGGAGGCGCTGCACAGCACCGAGCGCCTGAAACACGGACAGTTTGTTGATATTTTTTCATGTAAACCTTTTTTTTTTATGTAAACCCGTTCTTGACATATCTACTGAGATTCGTTTGTCTTGAAAGGCTGATTCAACCCCGTTGTTGACTTTTATTTTGCCTTCCAGTGTCACGGTTCTGGGTCATGTTGACCCAGCTTTCTGTTTTTCATGCTTTGGTGTTTTTCTAGATTATGATTTGATTTATCAGTGATACTGTTTTGATTATGATTATTATTTAGTAGGCTTGGTCAGTGTCAAGTCTGTCTCTCTCTGTCTAGTCCGTGTCTTAGTAAAGTGTGTTTTGTTTCCTGTTTTACTTTGAAGGTTCTTGTTCCTGTTTGATGTCAGTGTTCCGGCTTTGCTCTCCCTGTCTCGTTAGGTCTTATTCCTCCCAGCTGTGTCCCCCTTCTGTCTCTAATTCCTTGATGACTCCCTCAGTGTATTTAAGCCCAGTGTGTCTTTTTGCCAGTGTCGCGTCGTCCCTCATGCTGTGTGGATCTCCCTGTGAGTTTTAGTTTGTTGTTCCCAGTTTAGTTTAGTTTAGTTTAGTTTAGTTTGTATGTTTTTTCCCTGCCAGCAAATAAAGCTGTGATTTTGAGTTCATCCCCTGAGTCTGTGAGTCCTGCATTTTGGGTCCAACTCCTGCCTGCCACACAGCGGTTCATGACATCCAGATTGCCTCAGTTGTATCGTGAGTGTAATTTCAAATAAAATAAAATAAAACTCAGAAGCGAAGTGTGTTGTATTCTTCTTCTTATTATTATTATTATTGTGATTATGCTTCATTTTCATGTACTGGGGTATCAATGACCCCCACGCTGCCGCAGCAGCTTCTGTGCGTGGCCCCCAAGTGCTACGTTTTCTTTCCCGATCCCCTGACAAAACCCATTAGAATCGCTCTGGGGCACTCGACGACCCCAAATGATCGTTCTGGGGTTTTTTTTCATTTTCATTCACCTGTCTCTACTGAGGCTGGGGTACTCTGGGACCCCCGGGGTCTGGGGCTGCCCCGAAGGGGAGCACAAGGGTTAAACACTTTAGGTATATAAAACATGTGAGTTGTGATTTTATGTACTGTATAGCCTGTATAATAAATAAATATGTAGCCCAATAAGTATAAAATCCAGAAAGCTACACAACATGGAGCGGTTCATTTACAAACACAAGTCACAAGTCCAAGTTTTTTGTTAGAAAAAATCAAATTGTTACATGCTTAAATTACACAAAATGTCAGAAATCTGCACTGTCATGAACAAAAATTTGAACCTAATTTTTCATGATTTGTTGGATTAACCCTCCGAGGTCCAAAATATAACTGGCCATTTTTGACTCCTTTTGATTTTACATTTGTATTTCACCTTCAAATTGTTTCATTTTGGGTTTTTTCCCCTTTGCCTTGTTTGGTATCATGTTTTTTTTCCAGCTCAACCTCACGTGTCTGAATTTAGTTGTTTTTTCATTGACATACTGTATTAGTATTACTCTCCTGAAATCACACAAAAACTTAAAATCCTAGTTCTATTTGTTTTT
Organism: Perissodus microlepis; assembly: GCF_051167445.1. Taxonomy (NCBI): domain Eukaryota; kingdom Metazoa; phylum Chordata; class Actinopteri; order Cichliformes; family Cichlidae; genus Perissodus; species Perissodus microlepis. Next base: position 220,750 of record NC_140470.1, read on the forward strand.
ACTGTAAAAAAAACCACAGACATGTTGAGTAAATTATTTTTATAACTTGAAATGCAAATATAAATTGTACATTCTGAAAACTTATGCACACATTTTGTGACCATATACAACTATTTATCTAAAAATGCAGCCAATACACCTGCTGTTGTTTAATTTTGTACAATCAATCAAAAATATTAATAAAACTTAAATGAGAGAACATTTAAGTTTAAGATAAGTATAAGATGCCCCACAAATTATGTGTGCCAGTTTAAAAAAAAGTGTTTTTCCACGAAAAGACAGAGGAGAAGAGCACAGGGATAAACCTGCAGGTCTGACAACAGGAGGCGTATCACTCCACTGGTTTTCTACTTGGTGAAAGTGTTTACATTGCAATGTGCCTTTGTGACATTCATTAGTGCCCTCACTGACACCAAAACAAAACAACGACTACACAACAGACTAACTACACAAGACAACACAACACACTAACTATACACTCCACGCTAAACGGCACAAATCTCCCGCATCTAAAAACTCTCTCTCTCTCTCACACACACACACACACTCTCTCTCGCTGCCATTACCGTCACTTCCAAAACTTTCCCCTCTTCCTAAACAACCAAACCCCACATGTTGACTTTTTTTTTGTGGTCAACATGATACATTTTTTTCCACCAATAGGAAAGAGGTGGCTGTCTTTTTCTTTCTTTACTGTTTTTGCGCTGTCCTTAGAAAATGCTTCCCCCCCCACACACACACACACAAACACACACACAAAACCGTGATGACAGTATTTAGAAAAAAGCATGGCTGATATATATATATATATATTTTTTTATCATAACTCTGGATTTACTGGCCGGTAATTAACATATTAAAAGTGGTGTATACTTTGACATCCGAACGTTCAATACAGGCTGAAATAGAGACACAGCATGGCTACACCTTGTTGCTGTGTCAGCTTAAATCAGTCATGTGATTTGGAGTTGCAGTGTGTCCGTGGACCCCAGAGGGTTAATAACACTCACCTTCATTCCATTTCCAGAGTGTAACAACCAACCACCTGTGTGAAATCCAGAGCTTAACCAGACTAGAGTCCACTGAGACCGTTCAGGAGGCCGACCCGGGGGTCGACAGCACAGGAGTCCGAGCAGTACAGGTGGCCAACCCGGGGGCCAGCGACAGGGATGAAATGGGTCCGGAGGCCGGCCACGTAGAAGGCAGCAGCGGCGAGGAAACAATTCAGGCGGCCGACAATGCTGACGGTAGTGGCGGTGGCGACAGAGCCGGTCCGGAGGCCGACCACGCGGGAGGCAGTGGCGGCGGCGACAGAGCAGGTCCGGAGGCAGGTACTAGAGTTAAATATAAACGCTCCAACTAAAGAAAGAAAAGGAAGGTCGTGGGCTTTCTTGTCTACGAGAATATTATTATGCAGCTCAATTAAGACCATTGATATGTCTCTGTTGTCCAGATTACACCGCCGGATGGAAAGATGTTGAAGGAACAATAGTTAAAGGAAAACCAGTTACAGCTTTAATATAACATAAAATTGCAGAATAAAATACACATGGCAGATGAACCCATACTACAAATAATAATATCTGCTTGGAAAGAAGTAATACGAATTTGCGGTTTGGAAAATGCCTCCAAGGTTTTAAGATGGTGTGCATATGATTCAGAGTTTATCCCAAATCAGTACGATAATAGATTCAAAAACTGGATTTCAAAAGTATAACTAATTATTATTCATTTGTCCACAAGGGGGCATGCCAAAGCTTTGAAAGAAGTAAACATGATTTAGGCTCAGACGACTTCTTTAGATATCTACAGGTCAGAAATTATTTTAATCAAAACTTAAAAGTGAACCTAAACGAATTACAATTTGTAGAAACATTTTTATTATTAACCAAATCTGGAGCGCAAAGCAAAATTATTTCCAAACTATATAACAGCATCCTGCGGTGTAAAAACGACAGCACTCTGTATATTAAAGCAATGTGGGGAAAAGAAGGTAATTTGTCAATTACAGAGTTGGGGCCACGCATGCATGATACAGTGGGCTACCACTGGGTCTAATGTTTGGCGTGAATTTTGCTGGAAAAGCATCATGAGATTTTTCATCACCCCTGCTCAACAAAGATATCGGGGAACTGGTGATAAATGTTGGAGATGTGGGGGAGATGGAGCTAACCGTTTCCATATCTTTTGGGATTGCAAAGTTATTCGCCAGTATTGGTCTCTAATCCATGAACATCTACAAAATGTTTTTTCATTTGTTTTTCCTTTCACCTTTGAGACCATATTTTTGTGTTACGTACCAGTGGATAAACTGAATTCCAATGATAGAAGACTCTTGTATATCCTACTGGCCGCAAGTAAAAAGCCTCTTACGAGGAGATGGCTTAAGCCTGAACCACCAACGATGGAAGATTGGATACACTCTGTACAAGAGATCTATACGATGGAAAAATTGTCATTTTCTCTTAAAGTTCAGAGGGATACCTTTTACAGAATATGGTCTAAATGGACAGAATATATTAAGCCTGTGAGGTGTGATTTTTTTATGAACCATGCTTTTTTTTACGTTAAAGCTCTGAGTATTATGCGAACTTACCCACCCTGCTACCTCCTAACCCAAGTCTTTTTTTTTCCTTTTCTTTTCTCTTATCTTTTTTCTTTTTTTTCCTCTTTTTTCTTTTCAACTATAAGTTAAAAAATGTGAAAGCAAAGATAGTGTAAAAAGCCATACTACTATTGTGTTCAATTGCTTTCTCAATAAAAGAGATAATGTTATAAAATTTGCATTTTACAATTTACAGTTTAAAGTGGTTTAAAGTGAACAGTGTAGCAGCTTGTAAACTTGAGCAGATTTTCTTGGGAGTAAAAATTGTCCATAGAGCAGCATGTCAGAGGTAGTGGTGTGTAAAGTGCAAGAGTCAGTTAACGGTTTGTGTGGGTGTGTGTGGTGGGGGGGGGAGTGGGAGAGCCGGTAGTGAGTTCAAGAGTCTGATGGCTTGTGGGAAAAAGCTATCCCGCAGTCTGGAGGATCTGGCCCCAATACTGCGATAGCGTCTGGATGGAAGGAGAGAAAAGAGTCCATGTGAGGGGTGTGAGGGGTCAAGCACAATGCAGGAGGCCTTACTGATGCAGCGCTTGTGGAAGATGTCCCGTAGCAGTGGGAGAGATGTTCCGATCTTGGCAGCTGCTTTAACAATCCTTTGTAGCTGGCTGAGGTCGCGACTTGGCAGTTTCCAAACCACACGGAGATGCAGCTGGTCAGAACGCTCTCTATGGTGCCCCTGTAGAACATGGTGAGAATGGAAGGAGGAAGGTTGGCCCGCTTCAGGCATCTTAGGAAGTGGAGGCGCTGCTGGGCCTTTTTGGTGATGGAGGTGGTGGTCCAGGTGAGGTGGTCTGAGATGTCAACTCCCAGGAACTTGCGGTTGACATGCGGTTAACAGTCTCTACCGTGGATGCTGATTGGCGTGTGGGTGGAGCGAGATTGTCACAGATTCGGACGGACTGAGGCCTCTCTGACAGGAAATCTAGTATCCAGTTGCGGAGAGAGGTGCTCAGTCCCAACTTGCTAAATTTGTCTAACAGTTTTTGTGGAACAGTCGTGTTGAATGCTGAGCTAAAGTCTATGAACAGCATTCTGACACAGGCATCTTTCTTGTCCAGGTGGGAGAGGGAGAGGTGAAGTGCAGTGGAAGTAGCATCCTCGGTCAACCTGTTCGGCCAGTGAACAGGGGAGGTTGCCCTTCACATGTGCCATGACAAGTCTCTCGAAGCACTTCATGATGGTGGGTGTTGGGGCGATGGGACAGTACTCATTCAGGCAGGATACAGAGGATTTCTTTGTTACTGGGATGACAGTGGTGCTGAAGCATGCTACGACGATCATCTGGCTCAGCGATGAGTTGAAAATGTCTGTGTGGGATGTCGTCTGGTCTAGCAGCTTTCCGTGGGTTGACCTTGGTGAGTATCTCCATCACAGCTGTTTGATGCAGGCTTGTACTATCTGACGGCCTGAATGCCCTGCCATAACCTGCAAGAGTTTTTTGTGTTGTGGAAGTGGCTCTGGATCTTTTGTGCATGTGCACGCTTTGCTTGTCGGATGGGGCGAGAGAGGTGGGCTCTGGCTGTTCTGAGAGCCATTTTATCTCCAGACCGGAAAACAGCATCTCTCTCTCTTTCTCAGACATGCACGTACCACTGCAGTGAACCAGGGCTTCTCATTGGCTCTCGTGGTGATGTTTTTGGAGACCGTCTCTGTGCACTTACTGATGTAGCAAGTCACAGTGAACTCATCCAGGTCCAAGAAGCCATTTTGGGTGGCTGCCTCTGAACATGTTCCAGTCTGTGCACTCGAAGCAGTTCTGAAGCCCTGAGACAGCCCCACTCGGCCAGACTCTGATGGTTTTCCTGGCAGGTGTTGTGCGTTTCAGCAGTGATGTGTAGGTGGGCAGCAGCAACACAGTGGCATGGTCAGATGAGCCGATGTGCAGGCACAGAACTGCCTTGTAGGCTCCGCACACGTTGGTGTAAACTGTATCCAGGCAGTTCTTTTTCTGGTTAGAAAGTTCACGTGTTGATGGAATTTGGAGAGGACTGTCTTGAGATTCGCATGGTTGAAGTCACTGGCTACAAAAAGAAAAGCTTACTGGTGTGCAGTCTGGAGCTCGTTGATAGCTGGAGACAGCTCTGCTAATGCCATGTTAGCATTAGCATTTGGTGGGAGATACAGTGCTATAACAAGTATTGAGGAAAACTCTCTCAGTAAATAGAAAAGATGACACTTTAATATTAAAAATTCCACCTGTGGTGAGCAGTGGCGACTCGCTTCAGCCGAGTTCGTGCACGTTTCCGTGATGATGAAAACACAACAGTTCTTTACTTCACGCTGGGTTGAATTCTGGAGCCACAGATAATCCATTTTATAGTCCAGGGAGTGAACGTTGGAGAGTAGTGGTGCGCAGATCGATATTGAAATAGCGATTCTTCCGATACCAGTAATTTATGTTCTAGAATTGATTCTCATGTTAAAACATCGATATTTTAGTACTTTGGGGTAAATTTGTAGTTTTTCATTAACAGGAACACCGTGGAAAGAAACTATATCATTCAGATCGTCTAAATGGGAAGGAACTACTTCCTCCTAGGCCTTTCACAGTCATATGCGAAATACGAAATGTGTCAGCCCCTGGCGTGCGCACTCATAACAATGGCTGATTGTGAACGGAGTCATGTGCGGACGTATTTTACCTCCACAAACGGTCGAGACGTGGTTTGCGATACATGTGGCAAGACAGTGAGGTGTTGTGGCAACACCACTAACCTAGTCAAACACCTCAGAGTAAATCATATCACAGAATATGACGAGCTTATGTTGAGGCGAACTGAAGAGGAGGAGAGGGACAGGTGCTGCTAGGGGAGACAGACGTCTCTGGCAGAGTCCTTTAGTGCTGCAGGCAGGCAAGGTGTTCAAATAGCGCACAACTTCAGTTTTTTTATTTCTATAGGATAATTCTGCATTATTAAGCAATATGAACAAGTAGTCTGATGTCCTGTAATCATTATGACGCTATATTATTACAATTACCTAATACAATTATATATTGTATTATGAAATACAATGAAACATTAAGTTTTTGTACAGAGTATCGGTATTGGATCAGTATCGTCGATACCACTCTGAATTTTACTTGGTATCGGATCAGAAAGGAAATCAGTGGTATTGCACATCACTATTGGAGAGCAGGATGTGCTGTGCTGTGCTGTTTTTCCTGATTTTGTCTGCATGTTGTAGGTGGTCTGCATCGTAACTCGTTCATGAAACAAAAACAAAACAATACACCATAAAAAGGACTCTGAATTAGCCAGAGCACTATCAGCTGCTGCATGCTTGTGGTGCCGCCGGAAGTATAGGGATAGAGAGGGCTTAGGCCCGTCAGTCTATTCATACCAGCTGTCCCCTATCCCAGTGGTCCCCAACCCCCGGGCCTCGGACCGGTACCGGGCCGCAAGAGTTGAAACTCAGGTGTGAAATGTATGGTTTTCAGGTTTTTTATCGGTTTTCAGCGTTATTTTGTTATTGTTTTTATCGTTAACTCGGTTTTCCTGGGTCTTTTCACGTGTGTTATGAATAAGTCTTCTTTATTTCGGTACCGGTACTAGTTTTTATTTTGTTGTATTTATCCGCGACACCGGCCGGTCCATGAAAATATTGTGGCGCAAAAAAGGTTTGGGACCGCTGCCCTATCCTATGCTCTTTTCACAGTAAGACATCTATAGAGACTGAATAGTCTTAAGATGCCACAAGAAAAAGGTTAAACATTATGTACTGACGAGACACAAGTTCTGCACAAGAAAAAAAATCATTATGTTAGAAAAAACATAATGATGAGCAAATAATTTCTCTGAGGCTAGTTCTGCTGGAATGTTTCTTTCTGTTAAAGGGGAGTTTTTTTCCCCACTGTTGGCAAATTCTTTCTCACAGAGGTTCATCTGATTTTTGGGGTTTTCTCTGTTTCCTTGGTATTGTTGCAGGGCCCTTACCTTACTATATAAAGCACCAGGAGGCAACTGCTGTTGACTGCGTTCTAAGTCTTTTTTTATATATATTATTCTTTTGTAACTATATTTAAACGTTTTCTCTTGACTCTGCACTTAATTTCACTTAATAATAAAGATATTCAGATTCTGATTGTGACTATATAAATAAAATTGAACTGAACTGGCCACAAGATGGCAGTAATGAAAAGGATGAATGCACATGAGGAGCTTTATGACAGCACTGTCTGACATGAAAGCAGAGAGATTGCTTTATTATGGCGCGTTTTTATTTATATATTTTTAGATTTGACTTGTTCTGACTGAATGCCACTGTTAAACAGGCAAACATGACTTTCAAAAATTCAGAATCATCAAGACAGAGAACTGCTGCTATATAGCACAGATCACCTCTTTCTGTCAGGGTCCTGGGCTTTGCACATTTAAATTCTTTATTATTTAATAGTCCATTTGGTTCTTACTTTGATTGCTTATTCTTGATTGACACTTGCCTAAGTATGTTGAGTCTTAGTTCTTTGTTTCAGTTAATGCTTATTTCAGTTAGTATTAGTATCTGAGCCTTTCCCTTCTGTGTCAAGTTCATTTGTTCAGTCTGTGTTTTGTAACTTTGTTTATATTGGTAGTGCATATTATTGTATTAGTTCTACTTTTTGTTGCCTCATGTGTGGTTACTTTCAGCTGTGTTTCATTTGCCTGATTTTCTCTTGTATTTATTGTCTCTGTCATATGTCGAGAAACATGCTGCTGCATATTTCCTACTGTTTCTGGTCATGGTGTAATTACTCATCATGGCTCCTGGGTTTTGCTTTCTGTTTTTGGTCTGTATTTTCTTTTCATCATTCCTGCATTAGACACTTATCCTCAGTGTTTTCCATTTGGGGCTTGTAAATATGCAACCAGAAACCACTGTATACCGGAGTGTGGTGCTGTCACTTAGTGTTTGCCCTCTCTGCAGTATGACTTCCTGTTCCTGCTACAACACACAGTAGTGTTTTGTGTAGCTTATCGGTGTACCTTTTTAATTCCAAACTTTTAGATAACAAATTTTTCAATTTCAGTTAATGTTCACAAAGCACACTCTTTGTTGAATCCTGCTGATTATATTTGCTAGCTCATGGTGAGTCTCAATAGCAGCATTGCTTCTTCACGTGTCCCTCCAGCTTCTTCCTCAGTGCTTGCTCAGTGTGAAAGATGTTTAGCTACTCCTCAGCCTCTTTATTTGGGATTCTATTTTGAGACCTGTGAACCTAGAAACACCAGCAACCCTAGTAAATTGTCTTCCATGGGCCAGAGCAGGTAACACTGCTGGCTAAAGAGAAATGTAAATTCTGTAACATTATAATTCATGACCCCAGTATGACACCAATCAGAGGTCACAAAAATTAAAAGGTAGACAGGACAAAGACATCCTGTGGAAGAGAGCCAGAGATTAATAACAAGTATGATTCAATGCAGAGAGGTCTGTTAACACATAGTGAAGAAGAAACACGTAGTGCATCATGGGAATCCCCCAAGAGCCTACACCTATTGCAGAATAACTAAGGGAGGATTCAGGGTCCCCTGGTCCAGCCCTAACTATATGCTTTAGCAAAAAGGAAAGTTTGAAGCCTAATCTTGAAAGTAGAGATAGTGTCTGTCTCCTGAATCCAAACTGGAAGCTGGTTCCACAGAAGAGGGGCCTGAAAACTGAAGGCTCTGCCTCCCATTCTACTTTTAAATACTCTAGGAACAACAAGTAGGCCTGCAGAGCGAGAGCGAAGTGCTCTAATAGGGTGATATGGTGCTACAAGGTCATTAAGATAAGATGGGGCCTGATTATTTAAGCCCTTGTATGTGAGGAGCAGGATTTTGAATTCTGGATTTAACAGGAAGCCAATGAAGGGAAGCCAAAACAGGAGAAATCTGCTCTCTCTTTCTAGTCCCTGTCAGGACTCTTGCTGCAGCATTTTGGATTAGCTGAAGGCTTTTCAGGGAGTTTTTTGGACATCCTGATAATAATGAATTACAGTCGTCCAGCCTGGAAGTAATAAATGCATGAACTAGTTTTTCAGCGTCACTCTGAGACAGGATATTTCTAACTTTAGAGATGTTGCACAAATGGAAGAAAGCAGTCTTACATATTTGTTTAATATATATACATACATATATATATATATATATATATATATATATATATATATATATATATATATATATATATATATATATATATATATATATATATGTATACATATATATATACATACACACACACATATATATATATATATACATACACACACACACACATACATATATATATATATATATATATATATATATATATATATATATGTATGTGTGTGTGTGTGTGTGTGTGTATGTATATGTGTATGTATGTATATGTATAAAAAGCCCACAATTACCCACGACTATAACCAAAACAAAGGAGGAGTGGACTTTTTCTTTTTTTCAGTTTATATTAAAGGTCTACTGCTGAAAACAAAACAAAACATTTTTTGTCTTTTCTTGATGTAAATATCTATGGGTCGAAATTGACCCGTAACACCATAGATGCCATTTTAGTTATTAATCTTAAAATGAAAAAATCAATAAAACAGATTTATTTAAGAGATGTGTCCTATACCCCTCAGTAATAGTCAGGTAACACAAAAACCTTTTGTTTATTAATATGATTCTCTTGAGGTTAATATTACTATTTTTTTTCTATTGAAATCGAGGGGTATAGTGACAAAAAAAAAAGGCCCACACCAAAAGTATTAAAACCAACATTTTCATGGATAAGGAAGCCTAACAAGGTAACCAAGAGATGGGAAACAAATTGGATGATAACTTGTTTTTGTTTTTAGTGTATTTTATAGCTGATTTAATTCACGGGTCAAAACCGACCCGTTAACATAAGAGATGATAACAGAAAGCTAACACAAGAGGAAGGTTAAAGGGACAGGAGTGCAGAGACTTTGTCCAACTCCAGACCTCGAGGGCCGGTGTCCTGCAGGTTTTAGATCTCACCTTGGGTCAACACACCTGAATCAAATGATTAGTTCATTACCAGGCCTCTGGAGAACTTCAGGACATGTTGAGGAGGTCATTTAGCCATTTAAATCAGCTGTGTTGGTTCAAGGACACATCTAAAACCTGCAGGACACCGGCCCTCGAGGCCTGGAGTTGGACACCCCTGCTTTAGACTGTGCCACGAATGCTCCACTTTGAAAAGTTACTTTTGCACTGAGCTTTTGTAGAGCTATGGCCCAACATGTAAGTGTGCGTGTGCATTATGTGTCAATTAGTGTGGTGATGTCCAGTTGTTTTATATACAGTGCCAGGCGATAGAAAAACCCTCCTGCGTCCGCACTTTTTGTTATGATCAGCCTTTTTTTTTTATTCCACTTCCTTTACTTTCATCACACCCAAATTTGCTGACATTTGTAAATCCTTATATTGATGTTATGATTATTCTTCTTTATTTTGAGAAGATGATTGCTATTCTCACAGCAGTCTAGCATCCACAGTTTCCCAGATATCATTTTCAAATTAAATCACCTAAAGTTGATTTAATTTAGGTGAAAATCAGGTCAAGCTCAATGTCACACCAAATGTGAAAATCGGTTTTATAAACGTAATTGTCTAACTATTTTTATGGATTGTCTTCCAACTTTATAAAAAAATATTCTAGGCCTTGGGGGACACGAGTACCTAGGCTAAGCCTAACCTTGACCTTTATTGTTAGCATTCAAGGTCAAAGTTGGCCTTAAAAAAATTTCAAGAAACCATATCAAGTAATATAGCATATAAAGGGGCACGGAGAGAGCTGTGCAAACACTCGTTATTTTTTTAATACGACACCCTACAACAGGGGTGGGCAATTCCAGGCCTCGATGGGCCGGTGTCCTGCAGGTTTTAGATCTCACCTTGGGTCAACACACCTGAATCACATGATTAGTTCGTTACCAGGCCTCTGGAGAACTTCAGGACATGTTGAGGAGCTAATTTAGCCATTTAAATCAGCTGTGTTGGTTCAAGGACACATCTAAAACCTGCAGGGACGCCGGCCTTCGAGGCCTGGAGTTGCCCACCCCTGCCCTACGACATAACAATGAATGGATAAAGTTTTACAAACTCACACACTATAAATAAAAATCTCAAGTTTACACTTTGTAGAAGCCAAAAGTTTCAGCCTGTTCAGAGCTTTGGTTTGGCTGATTGGGACCCACACCCAGTTTCACACCTTGGCTCAGGCGATTAGAGGATCATCAGGGGGTCCTTTTGTTCCTCTGTGGGGGGAAACTCCCACTAGGTTTAAATCTGGGACTCTCCACCATTTGACCTTAGAACTGAAGAAGCTTCTCGGATGAGAGGTGAAACGTCTTCAAGTAACTTAAAGAAGTCCAGACGCTTTTCTTTGCAAGCTCCTTTGAGTACGATGACCTGGATGACTGAGAACCTTCACAGACACGTTTCCATTGGATCATCTCCAAACTTTAAAGCAATATATTAGTCATTGGGGAACATAAGAACTTTCTTTGTTTGAGCTCTTTAAAACATGTTTCAATACACCATTTTATAACTTCACAGTAAAACAAGAAGATTAATACACTACACTAGATTTCTATGTTACCAAAGCTGACATGAGCATTAAACATCAGTGTTTTAGTTTAGCTCTTGGCCTTTGTGGGGAGTTGTGCTCTCTCTCTGTGCTTTTGAGGTGGGGTCTGTCGCTCTGATGCACATATTTTGGGAGACTCACGTTGGGTTATGTCGTAGGTTTTCAAAGGGTTTTGCAGATAGGACACAGCCATGGTGGAGATTTCTTGCTAAACCATAAATCCTGAGTAACTGAGTTTAACATAATTATGTTTTTTGGACTGACTGCATTTTAAACATGACGTCAAAATATCAGTTGTGTTGTGTCCCTGGGGAGAAACTGTTAGAGGGGGATTAAACATTCACACCAAACCATTTTCTCTGTGTGCTCTTATTTTTTTTTAATTCTTTGAACCTTTTGCTCTTTGACTACTCTTCTGATGGCTCTGTCATTCCCTCAGGACTTGGCTGACTCGACTAGTACACGAGCTTTACATTGAAGGCCCAGAGCACCAAGATTCATGTTTTTACAAACAGAAAAAAGTTAAAATAATAGCGAAAAAAATGAGCCACGCCGTCTTGCTGTTCTGTTTACAGTGAAGGCAGGTTTAGAAAGTCGGTTCCAAGCTTTTGAAATGTGGATAAACTTAGTGAAAGTTAGAAAAACATCAAAATAAGAGAGAAATGTACAGTATCTCCAAAAGTGGCACATATACAAGCCCCTCTGTCTGTCTGCCCTCACTTACCATCACCTTCTCTGTCTGGGTAATGAAAGCCAGATGTATGTGCACGAGGCCTTCGTTCACCCTCCTCCCACTCTCTAACTGTGCCTCTGTTTCTCTCTCTGGGGTTTCCTCTGCAGGCTCTATGCCTCTCTGTCCCACCACCAACTACGCAGGAAATACTCTCGGTTCTTGGCCAGAAGGGAGGGTTCTGTTTCTAACTACTACCAGATGGAGGAATGAAGGAATGGAGAAAAAGCTATAAACGGACTGTAGCATAGCACAAAAAAGCTGAAATCGACTGATTTCTGACTCAGTGTTAAATATTTTCAAATGTGGCTGCAAGTTTTTCTTTTGCTGCTGTGTTGACATGTTTTCTCCTCTCCCCTTCAGTTAACTGAAACAGCTAAATCCTAAAGTCATAAAACAGCCCAGCCCATAGAAATCCCCCTTTGGTCACACGCAAACACACACAAATATCAGTTCAATTCAATTTTATTTATATAGCAGCCACCTAAAGGCACTTTGTTTGGTAAGGCAAAGAACATAAAATAATAATCACACCTTTTTACTTTATTCCTGTCTTGATCACAAAATTGCTTTGAAGAGAGCAGCTGACCTTTGTTTGGTTACTCATAGGCACCAAAGTTATTTGGCTAAGTTTGGGGAAAGAGCACGGTTTGATTTAACGTTACCAGAAAGCTCAGTTTTCCAGGGCAGCTGGGACTGATTGTCTGAGCAATCTCCCCGTTTGAGTAGCCTGCTGGGACTGGAGACATGAGAGTGCTCAGTGCTGTGGTGTTGTAAACATTGTGAATAAATGGACACTCACCCTGCAAAGCTGCCCGTGTGTGTGCTGAGTCATTGTCACAATAGAAGCATTTATTATTTCATTTTTATGGTGATTGATTTCAAATAATCTGCTATTTTTAAATCCCTTGTCCAACTTATTGCTTCCTTAATTTTGTAAAGTTGACATTACACACTTGAAAGAGAATATTAGATAGCAATATTGAAGATAGCAACAACACTTAATGTTAAAAATTATTGTAAATGTGTAAAATGATAAACAGGCAATAAAGACAGAGTTACTGGTCTACTATTAGTCTGCCATCTCTCTGTGACTGAACTGGGGTCAAGTTATTTGCCAAATACATTTAAATACGATTGGCAAAGACTTTATTTAAATGCTGCAGTCGTTCTAATAGCCTGTGCTCATCTACATACCTATAAATGAATGACTTACTTTCATACGACATACTAAACAATGCAAATATATTAAATAAAACAAATTAATATTAATGTACTTAAGCTCTGCTCACACGTGCTTTTGATTTACACATAGCACCATTTTGGGTGAGTAAAAGTAGGCACATTCAGACAGCAAGCTCACCAAAACCTTTGAAACTTGGTTTCTAGTGAAACCTTGTTGGTAAGTTGTGCCTTAAGATGAGTAGTGTTGTGAAGTGAATTTCATATTACAGACACACAGTCTGTAGTGTTGTGATTTATACAACCAAGTCCCAAACAAAAATCTTGGTCTAACATTAATGGCCTGCATTTGTATAGCGCTTTTCTAGTCCCTAAGGACCCCAAAGCGCTTCACACTACATTCAGTCATTCACCCATTCACACACACATTCACGCACTGGTGATGGCAGCTACATTGTAGCCACAGCTGCCCTGGGGCGCACTGACAGAGGCGAGGCTGCCGGACACTGGCGCCACCGGGCCCTCTGACCACCACCAGTAGGCAAACATGGGGTTAGTATCTTGCCCAAGGATATTTGGCATGCAGCCAGGAGGCAGCCTGGGATCGAACCACCGACTTTCTGATTAGTGGCTGACCTGCTCTGCCACCTGACCTACAGCCACCAACATTAGGCCCCTTATCGTTTTCATTTGTGTCAGGGTAATTCAAATGAAGATATACATGGTTTGGAATATGATATACATGTGCATGCGTGACAGTGTTTCAGGACTTATCTGAACAAAGACAAGGACTTTTTTAGCGTGAGTCATCTATTTAAGACTTCTACTATCATGGAAAATGTCATTTCTACATCTTACTTTTGAAACAGAGATTGGAGATGCATAGATGCATAGAGTGACAGCCATTTCCTTCATTGCTTGTTGAGACTAAAACCCATTCATGTCCAAAATCAGTTCATTAGCATTTCCATGTAATATGTCATCACTGTACATAAACTCAAGGACTGCATCTCATGTTACTTCACTTTGGCATTCGTTTCACTTCATACAGTGGTCATTACTTTCAATGAACCAGTACGGAAGCGCAAGATCTTCTTTTTAAGTGCATGTGAGGCCTTTATCTTGACAAAAGCCTTAGGCTGCAGAGGTGCTCCAGATTGAGCAAGTGTTGATGGGAGGGAAAGTCTTGGGGGTAATTGCTGTGGCCAAACCAGACCACCACTTTCATCTGAATCACTGGACAATGAGCTGGAATCTGGAGAGTCAGCCTCACTCATGCTCGACTCAGACTCTACCTGACCTGCGTGAGAATAATCATCGGTGGCCTGACACAGTTGCGTTTGGTCCCTTTCCAACTGAAACTCCATGTGCTGATGATGGTGGAAATGGTGCGAGGTTGTGGGGTAAGCATATGATGCGTGTGTAGGACGGGGTTTACGTGTGCGCCTAAGACAGCAGTTTTGGTTGCTTTGCACAGGTATTGTCACAGGTGGCTGATCAGCTTCATCTTGGCTGAGCTCCAAAGTGGACAGCGAGCGCCTGTAGCTACCGCTACTTTGTTGCTGCTTTTTGCTTCTGGGTTGATTACCGCGGCTTCCCCTTCCAGCGTTCCCACTTCCACTACCATCCCTCTCGACTGTATTAAACTTGCGCTCTGGAAACCTTTGTAAGCTATTCTCTGACTGAGACCTGCACGCCTTCTTCCCTGGCTTTCTGCTGGCACCACCTCTGTCTTCATTTGATCGACATTTCTTTGGGCCTCCTCTGTACCTTGGGGGTTGGATATGAAAAGCCGTGGGTTGCTGCTCCTGATGATAGAGTCTTTCTGGAGAATATGCACATCGGTTGGATTTGGACACCCCAGGACCTTTGTGGTGGTTGGTGTGGTGATGTGCATAAGCTCGGTTGGAGATCCGACAAGGCTGACCCGGAATATACTCGGCACTGACCAGATGATCTTCGGGAGAAGATGGTTGAGTAGACTTTGCTGCTGCTGCTGGAGGCGACTGGTACTTGGGGAGACGTTGGGATAAGTCAGGCTCAGTAGTGCTGGAGTCTGGTTGGACATCTTTACAATGTGGATAGTCAAGCAGCGTCATGGAGGCTTGCCTGGGTTTGGTATAAAGCCCCTTTTGCTGAAGATGATATGGGAGTGGGGGATCTTCAGTAGGCCCTATCCTAAGGTATTGCTCCTGATCTAGGTTAAGGCCAGCCTCTGAAGCAATTCCTTCTGACCACTGGGAGGGTGCAATGATCTCTTGAGCCAACTCCTGTTTTGGTAAATGTTGCTCATCCTTTTGGCACAAACTACTCTGCCTTACCACATTAACAACTCGGGCATCATGTGCCAGGCTCGTACGAGGCTTTGAGGGCCGTGTGGGTAGAGTTCGTCGTTGAATCACTCCAAATATGTAAGTCTCAACCTTTTGGGTTTGTTGATAATCATACAGACTGGGGTCAACTTCTTTCAATTTCCCTAAAGCACCGGTAACGATGGCATGTCTTGTCAGGGTGGGCATATATGTTTTTTTTGTCTCTTTCTCACCACTCCCCTCGGGGGCTGAGAGGGAACATGAGGTCACGGGGTAGCAATTCATTTCAGAAGATCCATTTTGCTTGGCTACACGGACTTTCCCTAACAAAAATAAAAAGCAGAGGCAATACATATGATCATTCTGATGTCAGTTCTCACTTTAATGAACATTTACCTGTAATTATGAATCTTCACCATTGCAGATAAAAATGAAAAACTACGGACCAGTGTGACACTTATAATTGAAACCATATATATGTGGTACAGATACACAAACAATACAGTAGTTTTCACTCAATAATCTATTAACCTTATTAGAGGAATAATATGCCTAGACTCTTCCATGTGCTTAAACTGCAAGGATTTAAAATAAAACGTCAGTGTGATAACCATTAAACATGTCTACACCAATGTTTTGTCTTTATTTTACAGCCATAAGCTAAATTTTCAGGTGTCAAGAAAGGCTAGGGTTAGACCTAGGATATGAAACCTTTTATGTGCAGTAACTTGAAAAAGGCACCTTTCCACAAGAGTGGAATTATTAGAAAACCGATAAAACATCGGCTACTGTCTGTCGCTCTATGTTATAGATGTGAAACTGAACTGCTTTTGAAAATATGATACAATTACAGTTCTAAGAAAAGTTGGCATGTATGTCAAATGTAAATTAAAAACAGAATCTTATAAATCTATATTTTATTCATAATAGAAAATAGAAAAGAGGTCATTTTGAAGTTGATGGCAGCAACACTCGACAAATGGGACAGGGCCGTGTTCTCCTTTTAACAACAGTCCATCAGTTTCTAGGAATAAATTTCTTCATCACTATGGGGTTAAACTTGTCTGAAAGGGCTCACAAATGTGTATGACATGATCCACAAACACAAGCTAAGATTTACAAATGCAATGATTTGTGAGTCATTTTGAATACTTGCAAACTTGTGCTTGAGTCCGATGACAAATACAAAACAATCTGAATGTATGTAAATCGATTTTACAAATCCATAAATAAAAACCTGAACAACTAGAGCTGTTCAACTTCACAAGCCTGGTCATTTTTTTTCAAAATGCTTCCTGTGGATAGCTCGTCCTTCCTCCATCATACACACCAACAAATATATTGATCAAGTATAGATTAATGCAGAGGTTCCCAAAGTGTGGGGCGCGCCCCCTAGGCGGGGCACAGAGCCATTGCAGGCGGGGGCGTAGTATGAAAAGAAAAAAAAACAAAGAAAGAATGCTTGGACACCGCTAGCATAATGGACAGGTTTTTGACGGGGCTCCCACACAAACGCAAAGCAGGAGATGAAGCATCGCCAAATTTGTTTACAAACAACTTCCTTCCAAGCCAAAGACTAGAAAATATGGTGAAGCATATCTTCCCTTTGGCTTCACCTGCACAAGTGCCGAGGTAGGTCTCTGCCACAGAATTCGTTTTTCCTGCGTCGGGAGCAGCGCTGGGCTCTCAAACTCACGGACAAACAGTACCCCACATTTTTAGTTCACAAACACTTGTTGTAATGACTAACTACTCCTGACATTTTGGAGATGTTTGCTCTTTATACAGTAAAGTTACAGCGGGATACAAATAATATCAGGCTGATCCTGCCACGATTTGTTCCCCCGGTTCAAATCACGGACAAACAGGATCCCACAGCTGTTTATGTTTTTGAACTTATTTTGCACAGAGAGGCATTTTTGAAAAATGTATTGATAGCAATGTTGAATATTATTACACAGGAAAAAAACAACTACATGTAAAATAATCACACCGTGACGCCTCTGCCTTTGTAAATGGAGGGACAGTAACTGCGTGTGTGTATGTAAGCGTGTAAAAACTGCAGATAGTCAGATTAACAATAACAGTATTTTGTCTCTATCTCCCATTGTAGAAATTCATCTCATGTAAACAATAAGATTGCTCTTGTAAAACAAAGGGGGGCCTAACCAAAAAAGTTTGGGAATCACTGGTAAATGTATGTAATTGTGCCCCTGCATAGGAGAACACAGCATGACAGCACATCCCTGTGGCTTATCTTTGTCAAGTAAATGAAGTGAATGCATGCTAGCTTTCTGTAAGCACTATGAATATACAGCGGATGCAAAAGTATTCAGCCCCCTTGAAGTATATGCCACATTCATTGTGTTTGGTTTTTTTTGTTTGTTGTTTCACTACAGTGCAGTAGAATAAGCAAAAATAGTCTAAACGGTAGTAAAGTTCAGCTACAGTTAGCTGGATCATTGCTTGCAAAAGTATTCGGCCCCCTTGAACTTTCCCACATTTTGTCACATTACAGCCACAAACATGAATCAATTTTATTGGAATTCCACGTGAAAGACCAACACAAAGTGGTGCATACGTGAGAAGTGGAACGAAAATCATACATGATTCCAAACATTTTTTACAAATAAATAACTGCAAAGTGGGGTGTGCGTAATTATTCAGCCCCCTTTGGTCTGAGTGCAGTCAGTTGCCCATAGACATTTCCTGATGAGTGCTAATGACTAAACAGAGTGCACCTGTGTGCATCTAATGTCAGTACAAATACAGCTGCTCTGTGACGGCCTCAGAAGTTGTCTAAGAGAATATTGGGAGCAACAACACCATGAAGTCCAAAGAACACACCAGACAGGTCAGGGATAAAGTTGTTGAGAAATTACCAAGACAAGGCCGTCCACCTAAACTCACAGGCCGAACAAGGAGAGCGCTGATCAGAAATGCAGCCAAGAGGCCCATGGTGACTCTGGACGAGCTGCAGAGATCTACAGCTCAGGTGGGGGAATCTGTCCATAGGACAGCTATTAGTGGTGCACTGCACAAAGTTGGCCTTTATGGAAGAGTGGCAAGAAGAAAGCCATTGTTAACAGAAAACCATAAGAAGTCCCGTTTGCAGTTTGCCACAAGCCATGTGGGGGACACAGCAAACATGTGGAAGAAGCTGCTCTGGTCAGATGAGACCAAAATGGAACTTTTTGGCCAAAATGCAAAACGCTATGTGTGGGGCAACAGCCCCAGTTTGAATTTGACCTGTGACCCTTTGCTGCATGTCTTTCCCTCCCTCTCTTTTCTGTCTATTCTTCACTCCTAAACTGTCAATAAATGAAAATAAATAAATATGATTTTAAAACTTACACAAATGATTGTATTTTTCAATCTTAGTTTCCAGTTCTGGATCATATAATAGAGATTTGTGAGCCTTTCAATGTAATAATGTATACTTTATTGATCCCCTTTATTGGGGAAATTCCTCTCTGCATTTAACCCATTCACTCAGTGAAGCAGTGGGCAGCCATTGGGCGCCCGGGGAGCAGTGTGTAGGGACGGTACCTCAGGGTAGCTGTTCAGTGGATTCGAACCATGGGGCCACCACTCTACCTACTGAGCTATCCCTGCCTTGAATTTTACCTGAAATGAGTTGGCTGGCATCCAGATTAGTGGAATCTGATGATTTGACTTCACAGTCCACCTTCAGCTCTGCCACCTGCTCTTCTAAAGATGTGCTTAAACCCCAGGGAGTAAACTGCAGACTGCTCTGTAATACACACAGAAAGAAATTCAAATTGTCAAAAAAAATCATCAAAGACTGAACATTCATTCCAATGCTGTGTGCTTCTATTTGTGTTCACATTTTATGTCACATTTTCTTCCCATACAGAAGCTACTCATCGCCGTGGTGTATATTAAATGTAACAGTGGCTTTGGCATTCATGGCTTTGGGCTGCCAAAGCAGCTCTACATGTTTACTTTGCTAGTTTTACGCTGAACACCCTTCTTGATGCAACCCCCAAGCAATGTTCCCTCTAATGTTTCATGTGTCTGAGCGAAGACACAAACTCCCTGAGCGTCCCTTGGACCACTGTGAGCAACAGCAGATGTGTGCACTGTGGTTCAATTCAATTCAATTCAATTCAATTTTATTTATATAGCGCCAAATCACAACAAAAGTCGCCTCAAGGCGCTTCATAGATACAGAGAAAAACCCAACAATCATATGACCCCCTATGAGCAAGCACTTTGGCGACAGTGGGAAGGAAAAACTCCCTTTTAACAGGAAGAAACCTCCGGCAGAACCAGGCTCAGGGAGGGGCGGCGGCCATCTGCTGCGACCGGTTGGGGTGAGAGAAGGAAGACAGGATAAAAGACATGCTGTGGAAGAGAGACAGAGGTTAATAACAGATATGATTCAATGCAGAGAGGTCTATTAATACATAGTGAGTGAGAAAGGTGACTGGAAAGGAAAAACTCAATGCATCATGGGAATCCCCCGGCAGCCTACGTCTATTGCAGCATAACTAAGGGAGGATTCAGGGTCACCTGGTCCAGCCCTAACTATATGCTTTAGCAAAAAGGAAAGTTTTAAGCCTAATCTTGAAAGTAGAGATAGTTTCTGTCTCCTGAATCCAAACTGGAAGCTGGTTCCACAGAAGAGGGGCCTGAAAACTGAAGGCTCTGCCTCCCATTCTACTTTTAAATACTCTAGGAACAACAAGTAGGCCTGCAGAGCAAGAGCGAAGTGCTCTAATAGGGTGATATGGTGCTACAAGGTCATTAAGATAAGATGGGGCCTGATTATTTAAGACCTTGTATGTGTGGAGCAGGATTTTGAATTCAATTCTGGACTTAACAGGAAGCCAATGAAGGGAAGCCAAAACAGGAGAAATATGCTCTCTCCTTCTAGTCCCTGTCAGGACTCTTGCTGCAGCATTTTGGATTAGCTGAAGGCTTTTCAGTGAGTTTTTTGGACATCCTGATAATAATGAATTACAGTCGTCCAGCCTGGAAGTAATAAATGCACGCCAGCATCGAATCCATCCAAGTTACATGTTTATTAAAATAATCAAATTACAGCATTTATGTTAGACTACTTTTAATTACCTGCTTTAGCCCACTTACAATGAAAATTAAAAAAATCTTGTCCATGACCTGTGTAGTATGTTAACACTATTGGAAGAAAAAATAACTTGAACTCCAATTTTGAAAACACAACCTTCTTCCTTTCTTTTTTTTTTTTATAAAGCTCTGACTTGTATTATGAGTCTGTGGTCTGGGAGAGAGTCTGTAACTCTGTCTGCAAAATACAGTAAATAATGACCAATGCTGGGCAATTAATTATATAGTTACTTCTTCAAAAAAGTAACTGAGTTAATGAAACAACAAAGCTTTTTGCAGCTGTTTACCTAAAAATGCAGCCAAGGCGTTTTTTTTAAACAAACATTTCAAACTATTTACAGAACAATCAGCTGTTCTGCATCAAATCTGATGCCACACAAATTATTTGTGCCACTCCAAAAAATAATTTCTGTCCACTATGAGATGAAGGAGAACAACAGCCTGATACCTGCAGGCCTGACAGCAGCAGATGTATCACTGCTGTAACACCTGTAACACTCAGCAGTCGCCTCATTGTTCTGACACACACAACAACACTATTGACTACACTACACACTAACTACACACTAACTACACAAGATTTGCGCTAAACATCGCAAATCTCTCACATCTCAAACATGCCGTCACTCCTAAAACTTCCCCCTTCCTTAACAACTAAATGCCATGTTGCCATATCATTTTTCCACCAATAGGAAAGGCTGGGGGGTTTTTTGGTTTTGTTTTTGCTCACAGGCTTTCAAGACTTTTTTCTTATAAAACGCCGTTTTTACCGTTTCTTCCCGCAGTAAATATAAACAACGACAGTATTCAGGAAGAAAACCAAACAGTGCAGATATTTTATCATAACTCTGGTTTTACGTGGCCGATCAACACAATTTAAAAACTGGTATAAGGTCCACACTTTTCCCGTCAGTTGTTCCGTCTGTCCTGCTCACATCTCCAAGGATTGTACACGTTGTCATTAACGTGGCTTCACTCCACATCAGCCGCTTTGCTCGCTAAAACACCGGTGTCAGCACATAAGGACGCTGTCATAGCCTGTCAACCACGTTGATTAGCTGCGTCTATACGAATGTGAATCGCATCATTGGCTGGACTATGGGATAAGGTGGCATCGTTCTAATGCCATACGGGAGCAGCCAGTCACTGACTAACACTGCAAAACAGAATTGTTAACGGATTTATTTTCATTTCAATTCAGGTTAGATTTTTTTTTTTGTGTGCAACGCAGATTTTCTGTGCGCAGAGACTGAGTCAGCAGTGCGCAGCTTAGAGGGAACATTGCCCCCAAGGGACCCTATAATCATTAATAATATAAGTAAATGTAATAATTTAACCATTTTTTGAAGTTGACATCATACATACTTTTAAATGAAGTCATAGGAATCTCTTGGAATCTCATACAACTACTCCCTAACTGCACAACTGTGTGAACAGATGCAAAAATACTTTCTAGTCGTTCCCAGGATGAGAGTAGGTAGAAACAGACAGAGCAGTGACCTAGACATTAACAGACAGCTACACCCACAAACACTTACTATCACAATTAAACTACGCCATGTACAATAACAGGTACCTTATAGCTGAACAAGTGAACATGCAGTTCACTTGTTAAACTATAAGAAACATGGTTTATTCACAGGGAGTAAACATTTAGCCAGTATGCCACTGTAGGCTGCAAAATGCAATTTTTGAATTCTAAAGTTTATAGTTAATTTAGCTTTCACTATAAATAGAGGCCCTAATAATAATAATGCTGGCAGTAAACGGAGTCTTTCCTATTTTTGCAGTGCATTTATACCACCTGAGGCTGTCACCTTTGTTATAAACCCCAACATTTCAGGAGGACATCCTGGTCCTTTGGATGTAAATTTCTCCACTTTTGTGTGGATTATTGCAAACATCTTGCCTGTTGTTGTTATCGGCTCTGTAGTGTTTTGCAGATTTGAATGTGTCCCCCTACCTTAAGAAAACTGTCCTTCCCATATTGTTCTGGTGGTTTATTGAGGGAGGAACACAATCAGACCTTGTATTCAGTTAATCATAAACAGAAATCTAGTTTCTGGTTTGGTAATTTCTTATTTTAAACAAGCATTGGTGCGTCCTCTGAATACAAAAAGTCATCTCAGTAGATTCAAATTTTCACCCAATCTTTAATCTCCCTTTTATTTAAAATAAAGCAGTTCTTTGTCAGCTCCTGTTCTTACCAGACATTTGTGGGATTATTGAGGTATTGCAAGTTTGTTTGAAGGATTTTCACAGCACAGAATCTGTTCTTAGATTAGTTTTTAATAGTCGCTTTAGCTACTTACTCTTGGGACTCGTTTATTTTAATTCTTTTTTCATCTTTTGGTTTTGTATGACACAGGTGACCACAGGATTCTCAATTCTTGCCTTGGTAACTTGCACTTGAGCATCTATTTCCACTGTTATGCTGATGATTCCCAAATCTACCTGCCCCTGAAAGAAAATAATGACACTTCACTAAAACTATTGTGAAAATGTCTCAGTCACATTGAAGACTGGATGACCTTAAATTCTGTTAAACATTAACAGGAACAGGACTGAAGACATGACACTTCTCTTTCACACCTTCAAATGCTCTAAAATGCCACTGCTCACCTTTTACTGGTCTCTCTGAATGGTTTTGGACTGATTTTAAGATTTTATTATATGTTTTTAAATCCCTTAATTTGTTTACTTCAGCAGATCTTGCTGATCTCTTAACTCCTTATATTCCTTAAAAGTCACTGAGATCTGTTGTCCAGTCACAAAGACTCAAGCTAAGAGAAGGGGGGAAGGAACCTTCTCAGCCACTTAACTGCTGACCATAATATTTAATTACAGAGATTGGAGCATGATGTAGGTATCTAACAGACACCAGTTTGTTCATGTAAATGGAGAGTCCTCTTCACACGCTGAGGTTAATTATGGAGTTCAGTACTAGGACAAATTCTGTTTACATTATACATGCTTCCCTTGGGCAGTATCATCAGAAGGAAGACAGAAGGTCCTTCAGCTGATCCAAAATGCTGCACCAAGAATACTATCAGGGACTAGAAAGAGAGAGCAGATTTCTCCTATACCGGCTTTTCTCTTAAATCCAGAATCAAATTTAAAATCCTGCTCATCATTTACAAGTCTTGAATGATCAAGCCCCAGCTTATAAGACCTTAAGACCTTATCTTAGTAAATTGGGACCGTATCACCCCATTAGAGCACTTCACTCTCACACTGCAGGCTTACTTGCAGTTGCTAGGGTATTGAAAAGTAGAATGAGAGGCAGAGACTTCTGCTCCCAGTTCAGGTTCAGAGACAGAAACACTCTCTACCTTTAGGCTTAAAACTTCTTCTTCACTCATCTATTTTCACTCACTACGTGTTTACAAACCACTCTGCATTTAACAATTATTTATTGTTGATATCTTGCCAAATTTCTCCACAGTGATGTAAGGGACCGATAAAGTCATATAGAAAACGATTACTTTATGTTATTGCTGCTAAAAGTGGTTGGTTATGCTTAGTTTTTAGACATGAATGTGCTAACGATGTCTATCAACGTCCCCAGTCATTCAAGTCGAGAATGTCGAGAACTTAATGTTCTATAAATACATACTGCATAATTTGGGTTCTCTATCCTTAAAGTCAAAAAGAGACAGGGCAACAGGGACGGTGGGTGAAAAAGCATGACAAAACCTTATGTGTAAAAATTGGGTAGCACTAGTAATTTCTCACTAAAGTGATCTAAAAGGTTCAAATTCAAGCTAATTAATGTTTAAACCTGTGCTGCATGTGCAAAATATGGTTACTTGATTATGTTGCATGTGTTTATGGTGCATTTGCATGAGGTTGTATGCACATGCACATACATGAGTACTACGAACAGCTGCTTTTCCTCCTAGTCATGACTTTCATCAAATTTTAGTGAAAACTCAGAGGTCATGATCTTGTGTTTTCAACTTACTAATTCTAACCCTAGATCTCACTGTGAAGACTTTCACTAGCAACTTGTCTTTTCCCAATTACATGGTATGAAAGCAAGCCCAGGGTTCATTAAATGAAACAGCTGGCAGTCTGCAAGGTGGAAAGGTATTCGGAAATTGGCAATTAAAATGTCATAAAAGAAAAATGTATAGTGTAAGACATGTAAGACACAAAAACATAAAAGGATGTATAATAAAAATTTATAAAATATTAGGATGTGAATTAATTCTACTAATTCAGACACAGAAGGAACAGATGTGGACACGCCCTTGTGACCATGAGTAAAAGTAAATAGTTGATGGCAAATATATTTGCAGTTACTTTGTGTCATAAGTGTGTTACGTTCCCCTAAAAGGGTCCAGGCAATGGGGGAAAGTAACAAAAAGTGTCCGGGTCGGAAAAAGGAGGCAAAAAGGGTTAAATTAAAGAGTTTTATTAAAGTTTCTATTAATAACTCAACTAAAAGAGACGGACAAGCTGCTATCACCATTTAAAAAAAACAAATAAAACTCAGGCATCGGTCAGTAAACTGAAAATTAAGTTAGAAAAAGAGTTTAGTCACCAAACACTCCTCTCTGAAGAGCAGGAGTAAACAACACAGCTCACTAGCTGCAAACACCAACATGGCTCTCTGGCACCAGAGCTCACCTTACTCTGGCCTTAAATACCTTTAATTGCTGATGGGAGACAGCTGTACAAAAGAAAAAGGTGTCACCTAAGGCAGGAGAGACGGTAGGACACGCCCACAAAGGCAACTTCAGGAGGAGGCCCTGCTAGGGCTGTAACAAGTGTCATGATAATGTTGTATGTAACAATCAGAATTATTGTCTGAAGGGCCAGAAAAATGCCATACTGGTTGCTATACTGATGCACCTGATATCTCCAAAAGGTGATTCTGTTCATCTGGACGTAGCGTTTTGTGGGAGAAACATTTCGTCATCATCAGGTGACTTCTTCAGTCTCAGCTGACTGCAGGTTTCAATCTTATAAACAGGACATTTGCATAATGACTGAAACCAGCCCACTGAAGGAACAATGGGCTGGGAGGTCAGTTTATAATCGTCAATATGTAAATTCTCATGACCATTGATCAACAACCACTGATCAATGTCCATGAGTCCCATTCACAGAGAGTTGGGGAATGGCTGCAATCACAGCATTGTAAGATGGTGACAGATGTACCCTTAGGCCCCTCCTCCATTCAGAGATGGTCTTTCCCTTTTCATGTAAATGGCCTCCTTGACTCCGCCCTCAAACCAGCGTTCCTCCCTGTCCAGGATGTTACATCCTCATCATTGAAAGAGTGTCCACTGGCCTGTAGGTGTAAATAGACTGCAGAGTCCTGGCCTGACGAGGTGGCTCTTCTGTGTTGTGCCATCCTCTTAGCCAGAGGTTGTTTGGTTTCCCCGATGTATAAATCCTGCCAATCCTCCTGCACTTAACAGCGTACACTATGTTACTCTGTTTGTGTCGGGGGACCCGATCCTTGGGGTGGACCAGTTTTTGGTGCAGCGTGTTTTGGGGTTTAAAAGCCACAGAGACCCGGTGTTTAGAAAAAATGCGTCTCAGTTGCTCCGATACTCCTGACACGTACGGGATCACTACAGGTTTTCTCTTAGGCAGCGGTTGTCCTTCTCTCCTGGATCAGCTGGAGGTTTCTTTTGGAGCCTTCCCAGCTTTGACAAAAGTCCAGCTGGGGTAACCACATTTACTCAGGGCCTTCTTGATGTTCTTCTGCCTCCCTGGCTGCTGTGTCTGTGGGGATGGTGTTCGCTCTGTGTTGTAGCGTCCTGATGACACCCAGTTTGTGCTCCAGTGGATGATGAGAGTCAAACCTTAAATACTGATCCGTATGTGTAGGTTTACGGTACACATCAGCTTTTAGATGTCCCCCATTACAGATGGAAATCTCACAATCTAAGAAGGCTAACCCGCCACCTGACAGTCATAGTTTATTAGATTTTATATTAGGATTTGTTTTTTAGTTACTATCAAATTAGAACAGACAGGACTGGGTAGAGGAAAGCGGAAGAACAAGGAAAGAGAAGTTGGATAGAAAGTTAACAGAAGGAGAGGGAGAGAAAAACAGAGGAGAAGAGGGTTAGAGAGAGAAAATAATGAAAATGTGCTTCAAGACGTGCTGAGAAAAACAGGCAAAAAACAACACAGTGGGGAAGCCACAGCACCAACCAACTTATGCAAAAGTAACAGTAAATAATAGATATTAAATGTTACTGAGCAGTAGGGCTGCCGCAAATGATTATTTTGATAATCGACTAGTCAGATCATCATCCATTGGACGTAAAACATACAGCTTATTGCACCAGCAGCATCTGCTCTTATATAACTATCATTAGCTTACAGCTTTAAGTGTGTAAGGTATGTGCTAACTAAAAATAAAGACAAGATGATAGTTTGTTAAATTTTAATGAAATTTGCAGATTGTTTCTGTGAAGTTTAATAAACTCCTTGCTATCTAAAATATAACAGGACACCGGAGTAAATTCTCGAGCATCTCACACTTCTGATAATCAGCTGTCTGCTTGACGTTTATTCAGCTGTGTAAAAACTATAACTTTAATCTCAGCCAAACCGATTTACTCAGGAACAAATAAAATACTGAAAAAAAAACAAACAATAACATTTTTAAGTTATCTAAGTGACTTATATATCATGTTTAACCTGAGTAGCGAAAGACGGCGGTGGGTTTGAAAACGATTTGCCGGGAGTCCGGTGTTCTCACGCGCTCTAGTGAGCCTTGCCCCCGGCTCGCTATCGAGCTAGTGGGTAACAGACGTCTCCGAAAACGTCGGAGCGCTTTTGAAAATATGTGGTGTCTTGATAAACTGAGCAGATATTTGAGGTTTACACAGCTACATTCTCGCCTGAAAATATGTTAAACGTTTATTTTGTGACCCAGAAAGAATAATAAGAGTAATATTAAAACTAACTAGCTGCCGCCATTGTTGGAAAATGAGCAGGGCCGCGCTATGAATTCTGGGATAGGTTGGGCCACGAAGTATACAGGACACCAACAACCACCAGCGGGTGGGGGCACCAGCCACTGGCAGAGAGTGTGGGGAGAGGAAATAGGCCCCCACACCTGGAGGGTCCCTGAGATGTTCTGAGAGAGGTGGAGTTTAAGACCTGACCTCACACGCAGACACAAACATGGGTTCCCACCCTCATGCACACATATATTAATACTCACTCATTTGCCCAACATGGAGGCACACAGAAATGAATGTAGTACACACTCCCTAACATACTCCATACCCCCAGGTCTAGGCACCAGCACCCACTAAGGGGAGGTCCAGGAGATGGTCCCTTTTACTCTGGGTTGGAGACAAGCCGACCATCCCTGCCCCACAGCAGCAGGGATGTGGTGTTGATGCATCCCAAATGCCCTATATGTATGTGTCTTGAGAGTGTAAGGTGAGTGTGTAAGTTGTGCAATAAAACTAAGGCACAGGTGGCCAGAAGGAGACAGAGAAGGATTACCTCCCCTGCACCTCAGTGACAAACCTGCACCTCAAGCAGGTGAGGGAGCAAAGTACCCCCTATCTGAAGCCAGCTCCCCTGCTGACCCTCATAGGCACTCCCGTTCCCTGAAATCCACCAAGGGCAGGGACCCGGGCCCGCCCAGACTGTGGCCCACTGCAGTAGCACCACCAAGCCCACCGACCGCAGGCTTCAACTACAACTACAATAACAAAGGAGGAACATAACTATGACCCCACCACCACCAGTAGGTGATGCAGCCGATCAAAGGAGCCCAGAGAGATTGATCTAATGCAACAGAGGCTCTATCAAGACTAATATGGTCTATCGAGTTTTCTCTTTATTGGTTAAAATCAGGATTACTTTTATTTTTCCAGGTTATGAGGATAGTCTTCTTTCTATAACTAATCTGTCAGATGGAATAAAGACTTTTCCTTCAAATATATGTTTCAAGTACTTAATTCCTTTAAAACTGCAGTCTGGGAATTAATAATATTATTGTTCTGTATTATGTCAGGGTTCTCCAAATGGGTGTACATTTGCATGGGATTAATGAAGACTGAAACATGTTGGCATGTTCTTCACAGGGATTGTGGCTATGTGTTGGAAATGTTATTTCTCACACACAAGTGGAAACTGCTCACTTGTTGCAGCACTTACTTCTTCTGTTCCACACAGCATTGACTTCATTACAGTAAAAATTCTGCTAGTAAGAGCTTACAGTACCTTTTACTTTGGTTTTTTTTTTCATATCTTTTCTCACTTTCATAATAAAAAGAACATTTCATTTTAATGCTGTATAGATAACTGGTATTGGTTCTGCCATGGCATGAAGTGTTTGATGAAAATTAAAGATAATTTTAAAATGAACATTTTGATTATTTATAAAATCCTAAGGTCTAATAAATAATATATGGCTTTCATTGATGTGGATGTTTCTCTACTCAAAGTGGAAGACTTGCTTTGACTGATTTATAGTCAACTGATCTAAACAGGACCTTAGTATTTTTTAAGTATAACTTAAAAGACTTCATTATTTTCTTTTTTTTTTTTTTTCTTTTTTTTTAAATTATAATGAAGATGTTCTGTAAATCTCGTCAGTGCATAACTTTTTTTTTTTTTTTGGGGTTTTTTTTTGGGTTTTTTTGTGTCCCGTTTGGATCTTTAGCCATCAGAATTGTTGTCTTAAGGCCAAGAAAGATGCCAAGCGGATTTATTTTACCAAGTGGATCATCATGGCCTTGCCATATTGGTCCATTTGATTGACCTTTATTATAATTATGTGTTTATTTTATTTTCGGTTGCTACAAACGGGACAGACGTGACTGGGGGATAGGACAGGGAGAAAGAATGAAAGAAAGAGAGGGAGAGAAAGAAAACCAAAGGGGAGAAGAGATGGTGAGAAGGGGGGGAAGAAAGGAAAAAACAAACAAAACGCCTGGATCACCTGTATGGAGAAAAAAAACAGAAGAGAAAGCAAACAACAAAGAGCAACATAATAAAAACAGCACCATCACAATAAACTAGCTCGCAGTAGATAACAGTAGATACTAAATAATAAACGATATTGTGCAGCACGCAAGATAGACAGCGCACAATGTGCTTTGAGGCAGCAGCCAAGAAAGGTGTAGTCCGCGTCTGTGAACACCCGTGTGTACACCTGTGTGCATACCTGTGTGGATCAGCATGCTTGTATTCCAAAGGTTTCTCCATGTAACGATCTGCTAGGGAGTGTGGGGAGCCATAGCCCCGTCCACCAGGGTATGAAGCAGGTATGGAGGAGATCCAGGCCCCAGATATCCAGAGGCCCCAGAGTACAAGGACCCGAGGAGGACCACCAAAGGGGGGGGGAACCGTGCCACCCTCCTGGGAAGAGCTGAGTAGAGCCCCAAACGAGAGGTCACCCCGCAGCTACGGAGCAGAGGCCAGAGGGGGTTGCAGTGGCGTGCCCGCGGGCTCCGCCGGCAGCCAGCTGTGCCAGAGAGGACCGAGCTTCAGGCCCAGAGGCCAGAGGCCTGAGGGCATCCCACCCCCCGGAAGGAGCCCAGCCGGGCCACAGGCGCCCGGCCCCGCCAATCGGCCACCAGGAGTGAGCCGGTACATGCATGAGCGCCCAGCCCCAGATGACAAGGACCACCAACACACCAACGTCTAAGGGCATCAGCCACCGGCAGGGAGTGTGGTGAGACTTCATTATTTTCATTAAATTATTTTAATTTACTTGTAGACATTTTTGATGAGCTGCCTTATATAGTAGACATCCATCCATCTTCTTCTGCTTATTCGTGACCAGGTTGCAGGGGCAGCAGCCTAAGGAGACAAGCCCAGACCTCCCTCTGCCCTGGAACCTCCCCCAGCTTGTCCAGGGGAAAAACCAAGGAGTTCCAAAGCCAGCTGAGAGATATAATCTCTCCAGCGTGTCCTGGGTCTGCCCCAGGTGAGGTGAGATATGCCCAGAACACTTCACCCAGGAGGCATCCTTGTCAGATCCCCGAACCAACTGGCTCCTTTCTATGTGGAGGAGTAGTCAATCTACTTTGAGCATATCCCAGATGGCTGAACTCATCATATCTCTAAGGGAGATGCCACCCTTCAGAAAAAGCTCATTTCCGCAGCTTGTATCTGCAATCTCTCTTCTTTCGGTCACTACCCAAAGGTCTTGACCATAGGTGAGGGAAGGGACGTATATCGACTGGTAAATCGAGAGCTTTGCTCAGCTCTCTCTTCACCATGACAGACTAGTACAGGGTCCACATCATTGCAACTGCAACACCAATCCATCTGTTGATCTCCCGCTCCCTTCTCCCCTCAGTCGTGAACAAGACCCTGAAATACTTAAACTCCTCCACCTTCTTGAAGATGGCAACCACCACCCTAGTGTGCCAGTCCACAGATATTGCCCCTGAACTCCAAGCAACATTGTGCAGGCCTATCAATCAAGACAGGCCCTACAACATCCAGAGATTTCAGGAAGTCAGAGCGAACTTCATCCACCCCTGGGGCCCTGCAGCCAAGGGGTTTGCTTAACTGCCTCAATGACCTCATCTCCGCTGATGCACTCCACCCACACTACACACAGTAGAGTGCCGCTTTCCCCACCTGAGTCGTGTGACAGTATGCCAGAATTGCTTCAATGCACTCCCAAAGTCTTTTTCCATGGCCTCCCTGAACTCCTCCAACAGCTGAATTTTCAGCCTCTGCCCAAGCTGCGTTCTGCTTGGCCTGCCGGTACCCACAGCTGCCTCCAAAGTCCCATAGGCTAGCCAACCTGATAGGACTCCTTCAGCCTGATGGTTCACTTCACCTCTGGTGTTCTCCATCTGGTCCAGGGGTTACCATTATGACAGGTACCAATCGCCTTGTGTTGGCAGCGCAGTGCAAGGGGAGGGGCTGAACATGGTCCATTCAGACTCAATGTCCCCAGTCTCCCTTGGAATGATATCAAAGCTCTGCCAGAGGTGGGAGTTGAAGATCTCGAGGACAGGGGCCTCTGCCATGCGTTCCAGGTCTACCCGCACTATACATTTATGCACCCAAGGTCTATCCAGCATCCTTCCCTGCCACCTGATCCATCTCACCACTAGGTAGTGATCAGTTGACGGCTCAGCCCTCTCTTCAGCCTAGTGTCCAAAACATACAGCCTTCTCCTCCCCTGGCTGCCAACGAACACAAACTGCCAGGCCACCAGGCGCTGGCTCTCAGGCACCCTCCCCAGGCCTGGTTCCCGGCCAGGGACCCGGTAACCCTATTCCAGGCAGGGTAAAATCTTTCCTAGATTTTCTACTCACAGGGGATTTTGAAATAAAAACACTCCTTTTTTAAAAACAACGATTGAATATTATGTAAACATTTGATGTTTAAATTTATATTTGTTCATATTTTTTGTGTCTGAAGTGATATGTATTAGCTGTTTCACACAAACATGTATACAGTCACTTTAATTCTTTCTTGCTGCACCAACAGGTTGAATGTCCATTTATTTTTAGAGTTAAGAAAGTAATGTGCTATGGAGTATCACTGCAAAGGCTCTATAGGTTGTTGTTTATTCATATTATATCTACTGTAGTTGCTCACACAGCTACAGTAAAGCTGTAAATTACATTTTTGGTTTTTTACATAGTGTTCATATTGTTTTAATTTTAATCCAACAATTTGTTTTTTCAGTACAGGTCAGCAAGTTCTCATACAAAGCAAACGTTATGATCCACAGAAGGAATGCATTCCCTAGACTTTTCATCTTCTGTTGGATTATCTGACTGATGTCTACTTGGGCCCTTACATTGAGTCTTGATTGCTGAATAGAATAACTGTTGCACTGAAACAATAACAGGAGAACTCATTTTTTAAAATCTCCTTTTCCCTTCAGAAGTATTCAGCTAAATAATCTGATGTGAAGTGCAAACTGTAGACTTTGCTATGTGTGGCAATAGTTCAGTTCTAGTTGAACTAGTCATGAAGAATACTTGTGAAGTATCACTTGGAAAGCCATGGAAATTAATGGAAATTACTTTATTTTAAAGATGTTGAGCACTTTTCTTGCTTTTCTTGCTTAACACAAGGTTATCCTAACTGTGCCATATTTAGCACTTGTGAATATAACCGTATCCTAAAGGTTTAATTGGCTTAAAGCTATACTCTAGGTGTTGCTTTTATTTATTTCTTTGAGCGGTGTTTTAATATTGTACTATACAAAGGATTTATATGTGCATGTGTATGTGTACACATGAAAAAAATTAAACTGACCTTATGTCTGGAGTGTATTATATAAAAGGAGCTGTGTGGGGGCCAAGCAGCTCCTCATGTGAGACCACACTGACTCAATGGTTGCTTATGTCTTCTGTGTGTGTGTGTGTGTGTGTGTGTGTGTGTGTGTGTGCGTGTGTGTGTGCGTGCGTGTGTGTGTGTGCTGAAAGGAAGTGACAACTTATATTTATTAGACTTAAAATATAACTGGTACCTTAGGATCTGCAACCACTACAAGTTAGCACTATCTACATTCTTCAGGGTAAACTCTGCTCAATGACGCAATTAATGTCAAACGCAGCGGTCCCAAGTAATTCGCAGCCCTACAGTCAATGTTCCCTCTAAGCTGCGCACTGCTGGCACGGTCTCTGCGCACAAAAAAAAATCTCACCTGAATTGAAATGAAAATAAATCCGTTACCAATTCTGTTCTGCAGTGTTAGTCAGTCAGTGACTGGCTGCTCCCGTATGGGATTAGAACGATGCCACCTTATCCCATAGTCCAGCCAATGATGCGATTCACATTCGTATAGACGCAGCTAATCAACGTGGTTGTCAGGCTATGACAGCGTCCTTATGTGCCGACACCGGTGTTTTAGCGAGCAAAGCGGCGTGGCTGATGTGGAGTGAAGCCACGTTAACGACAACTTGTACAACCACTGGAGATGTGAGCAGGACAGACGGAACAACTGATGGAAAAAGTGTGGACCTTATACCAGTTTTTAAATTGTGTTGATCGGCCACGTAAAACCAGAGTTATGATAAAAATATCTGCACTGTTTGGTTTTCTTCCTGAATACTGTCGTTGTTTATATTTACTGCATGAAGAAATGGTAAAAACGGCGTTTTATAAGGAAAACGCTCGAAAGCCTGTGAGCAAAACAGCCCCCCTCCCCCAGCCTTTCCTATTGGTGGAAAAATGTACCATGTCGACCAATCAAAAAATGATATGGCAACATGGCATTTAGTTGTTTAGGAAGGAGGAAGTTTTAGGAGTGACGGCGGTGTTTTGAGAGATTTGCGACGTTTAGCGCAAATCTTGTGTAGTTAGTGTGTAGTTAGTGTGTAGTGTAGTCAATAGTTTTGTTGTGTGTGTCAGAACAATGAGGCGACTCCTGAGTGTTACAGGTGTTACAGCAGTGATACATCTCCTGCTGTCAGGCCTGCAGGTATCAGGCTGTTGTTCTCCTTCATCTCATAGTGGACAGAAATTATTTTTTGGAGTGGCACAAATAATTTGTGTGGCATCAGATTTGATGCAGAACAGCTGATTGTTCTGTAAATAGTTTGAAATGTTTATTTAAAAACGCCTTGGCTGCATTTTTAGGTAAACAGCTGCAAAAAACGTTGTTGTTTGCATAACTCAGTTACTTTTTTGAAGAAGTAACTATATAATTAATTGCCCAGCATTGGTCATTATTTACTGTATTTTGCAGACAGAGTTACAGACTCTCTCCCAGACCACAGACTCATAATACAAGTCAGAGCTTTATAAAAAAAAAAAAGAAAAGAAAAAAAAGAAAGTTGTGTTTTAAAAATTGGAGTTCAAGTTATTTTTTCTTCCAATAGTGTTAACATACTACACAGGTCATGAACAAGATTTTTTTTTAATTTTCATTGTAAGTGGGCTAAAGCAGGTAATTAAAAGTCGTCTAACATAAATGCTGTAATTTGATTATTTTAATAAACATGTAACTTGGATGGATTGGATGCTGGCGTGACCACAGTGCACACGTCTGCTGTTGCTCACAGTGGTCCAAGGGGACGCTCAGGGAGTTTGTGTGTTCGCTCAGACACATGAAACATTAGAGGGAACATTGCCTACAGTGTAAATTGTATGTTGACCCTGGATAATAAATAGATATCGCTCTATGCTGGTGGGAATCGTGACTTACAGGACTTGTGTTTCAAGCAGCTAGCTTGTAGTGTGATTACACTGCAGAAACTGCACAGCTATTACTTTTTGATTTTGAAACTTCACATAAGTGATTAGTCAGATCAATGCACCCCCACCCCTCCATTCCAACCACACCAGCAGAGACTTGCTGCTGTGTTTGAGCAACCCTATTTGGTGTGAAATGTAGACAAAACACATATATTAAAATTGAGAATGTTTACATTTGGCTTGACGATACACAGATGAAAAAAGCCTGGACTGGAGATTGTACATTTGTGCTGTCATTTTAACATACTAACTATAAACACTTATATGTAGACATTCCCACAAAGGCCACACTTTTTGAATGTAAGTCACTTTCTGAGGTTGTTATCCTTGGAAATTTAATGCACTTCTTCTCGTTCCTAGACACGACTCTGTTATGATTAACATAGTCGTTAGATAATCCAGAGTGCATTCACACAGACACACTACACATTATGCATTCACATTGCCTCATGCCCTCTCATTAATCTCTTTACACGCCGGAGGCCATTGTGAAGGTTGCTCTGTTTCCCCACCTGCTGTCAGCTGTCACATGGCTGTCAGCAACTCCTCAATAATAAACACAGATACCCTCTCTTCATGCATACGCATCATTTTTTTCTCAGTCTAGTTGTCTTTGTTCCCACATTGCAGACATAAGGCCTTTTTGTCCCTTTTTTCCAGTACTGCCACACACATAAACAAATACAAGGGAGCAAGGGGTGAATGACTAATTTCAGTAGTAACCTCTATAAGTCCCAACCAGTCCAAATTATATATGAAACCAATATGAAGTCATAGTGCCACTGCATTAGGTGTCATGGTTTAGGAATTAACCGATGAGCTACATAAAAAACACAAAGAAAAACAAAGAGGCAAATGTTCAAGTCACAATATCTTCTCTTGGGGTTAGGGAAGAGCGTTGTGTGCAACCTTAAGAGTAGTTTGGACATTTTCTAAATTCTCTAGATAGAGAGAAAGTCACAAGATGGAACTATTTGTTTCTTTACAATCAATCCCTGTATTCCTAGTGTTCCTAGTGTTGTGCAAAGTCATATAAAAAGAATTATATGGCATAGTTGTAACATTTAAACTATTTATCCCGAGTCGGACAAACTCCACCATTCACCATGTAGCACGTCTTACACTGTTCACTGTCACAGTCAGCAGCTCATCTGCTGCATCCTTTTACAGGAGGACATTTGTCTCACTCGTGTTTTAAGCGCACACTAGATTTATCGATAGAAATGGCAGCTACTCGTCTTTCAGATGTTACCTCGTTTCAGTAAGAGTTTCAGATTTGCACAGAATGAATATGGCTCTTTATAATGTGAAAAACAGTGTCTTATACTTCAAACTACAAACTGTTGTTGACATGGTTACATTTTTTTAATTGCATCTTTATTTCTGGAAGTGAAAACCAAGACAAAGTGCAGCATCCTTGGAGATAATAATAGTGTATTAAATTCCAACACTGTAAATGATTATCCCATGCTACATTGTGCTGCAATATATAGCATAATGTATCATTTAGAATGATATAAATCTATAAAAGAAACATCGTTGGTGTGAGAATCCGAACTGCATCCTGAGGCCACAGAGCAACTTCTTATCTGCTGTTGATTCCTGGAATTCATTTTAAAGAGTCAAAGATGGTTTGGTGTAATGCCAAAATAATGACCTCAGTCTTCATGTGAGAAATGATTCAAACTCAACAGACAGATCTCTGGATAAGCCACTGTGTTCAGCATAAAATGGATAATGTAATGAAGCTCCCCCAAACTAACCAAAAATGGTAATGTATGCCTGGCTCTCCACGTTTTCATGCACTAACCCTACACAAAGAGCAGCCACCGACATTTTTCGCATACTGACAGTTCTAGGTCGTTATAGTTACCATCGTAATGTAAAAGCAAGAAGCTATTTCAAAGCCAATTAATCCCTACAAGTCAGCGCAAGTAAATGCTAAGAAACGAGCCATGGGTATTAGCACTACGCACCTCTACCCCCCCCCCCACACACACACACACACACACACACACACACACACTTATGTATGGGATCATCGTATGCGAACTTTTGGAAAACGGATCAACTGAAATTTAAAGTAGCTGGCTATCACATCGGCTATACTAACTTTAATATTAATTTGGCTAATAAACTAGGACAAATAGAACTTACATGGTGGAGATTGAGACCATAGCTTTCCTTCCCTTTCGGTGCGTCCATAGCACAAAGTTCCGAGCATAGAGCTCCCCAATCCGGGCCCCCGGTTGACGAAGGGTCCTTGATCCCAAGAGCGCACAGCACCCTGCTTTCCTGTCTCTGTTTGAGAAGCTCAAGCTCGCATAGCCCGGCCAGGCTGGCTTGCAATCGCTCTTTATTCCGACTGCGCCCCGTTTTCATGTATTGCGAGAACGTTTCAAAAGAGTCTCGAAGGTCTTGGAAAGACATCACAGAATACCGTTTTCCTAAAAATTCAAGCTGAATGAATTCCCTAAAAGTCTGGCTGTCTCTTCAAATTCTTCGAATACCTGTTGTGGAACGGTATCCGTTGTGTGTTTGTCCTGATGAACTCACTGCTTTAGCACTCGGTCCCATTCCCCTCCTCTAGCCTGCGCTCTGCCGGACAGTCTCACTTGGACAGCTGTTGGCGGAGCCTACAGGAATGCTGCTGGGAATCCTGCACAACCACAACTTAGTCTCATACTGCTCAGTGAATGCCTCATTCCAAATAAAAACGACACTCCAAGATAAAGAAAATACATAAACACGTTATATTACTGCGATGCATTCCTGTGAGTATTCCAGTGTATTTTAGGACGATGATGAGGTTGTATACGCCGCACTAGTTTTGCACACTCAAAACATCTGGAGGCAGGCCTTTGGTATAAACTGTAAGCACTTTGTCTAGCTTAGTGAACAGCCATCAGCTCAAATTCGCAGGACTTTGGACTGTGGGAAAAGGGCGAATATTTAGAGCAAATACACGCAGGCAGACGGAGAACACGCAAATGCCCCACAGATATCCACAGCAGACATGGAGCCATAAAGTTTCTTGCTGTGACAGCGCTAGCTGCAGCGCCACACTGCGGTGTGACTTTGGATCACCTTCTTAGTAATATTACTGTTTACTGTTAATACAGCTGGTATTCTGTCTGGCACTTATTATAGATTCATGCATACACAGATAATCAAACGAGTTTGTTCTTGTGTGTGTATTTCTGTGTCTCAATATGTGGTCCAAAAGGCTGGGATATAAAATGCTGTGTAGTCCCAAATAAAGCAGGGCAACGTTTCACCCTTGTAATATCTCAGGAAAAGATGTGGTTACCAGGGCAATAACAGTAACAGACTGAACTAAACTGAATAATGCAACATATTACAACGTTGACAAAATATAAGAAATAGCTCTAAATGTATACGACTAGCTCAATTATAAATATTCAGAATATTACAGGTGAAATATATATGTGACTCTTGTAACTCTCAAGCGTATATTTATGTATTTTTGTCTCATTTTTATATCTATTTATTAGCTTGCTTTGCACTGATGTAACCAGAGCCATGTCGTCTCATCTCTCTGTATGCTGCACTGGATATAGCAGAGATGACAATAAAGTTTACTTTGTCTTGACTTGATATGATTGCCATTTCACTCTAACCTGTCAAACAGTGCAGTTGTGATGAGGGTGTTCAGCTGTAAAGATGGCGCCAACAGGAAGTGGCTTACTTATTGCAAAGAACGCCATTTATTGTTCTGCTTTGTGTGTCTGGCATTTGCAAGGCGGACTGACACCAGCGCATTTATAACAGGCATGAGTGACTGGTGACATATACATCTGCACACAGAGGAGCATGAAAAGAGCACTACACACCAGACCTGTGCTGAAGCTTTTTTCTTAAGGTGCTCAAAAGGCAACATCAGGAGCTTGTTTGCTGGCAGTCAGCTCACAGAGCACAAGTGAAAAAGAGACGGCAAGTTTTAGAGCGTATAGTGGATGTGATCAAAGTACTTGGGAAGAGGGGACTCAGCTATAGGCACGTGGACAATGAGGCTGCATACACTTTGGGTGATAACACCATCGATCATGGTAACTTTCTGGAACTGATTGTGTTATTAGGCAAGTATGATATGTGCCTTGGAGAACATTTGAATGACTGCATTGAAAAAAGCAAGAAGTTGCATCAGACCAGTGGATCAAGAGGTAGATGATCTCTCATCACCTACTCTCCAAAACAACTGTCAACTCAGTGATTGATGCACTTGGCCATCTCATTCAAGAGAGCATCGCCAGTGATGTCCAGAAAGCTGGGGTGTTTTCTGTTCAGCTAGACACAACCCAAGACATCACAGGTTATGATCAGTGTTCAGTAATCATCAGGTATGTTACTGAGGCTGTGCAGGAGAGGCTTGTCTCCATAGTGAGGTGCGAAGCA
This sequence comes from Perissodus microlepis, assembly GCF_051167445.1. Lineage (NCBI taxonomy): Eukaryota > Metazoa > Chordata > Actinopteri > Cichliformes > Cichlidae > Perissodus > Perissodus microlepis. Next base: position 259,835 of record NC_140470.1, read on the forward strand.
TCCACGGGGCAGTACTTTGTAAACTTGCTTTCCGGAGTTTTAGAGCATCTGAATCTAGACAAGGCCATGTGCATTGGGAATGCAACAGATGGTGCTTCAAATATGCAGGGCCAGTACAAAGGCTTTTCAGCACTTATGACTGCCCAGTCTCCAACTCATGTGCATGTGTGGTGCTATGCACACATACTTAATCTTGTGCTTGCTGACACAACACGAAGTGTCATTGAAAGTGGAGTCCTATCACAGGGTTAATCTGTGGGAGAAGCAAACCCAAGAGACAAGACACAGACGCCTCAGTCCAATAGGTGAGACACGGTGGTGGGCCAAGCATGATGCCCTCCAAAAAATCTTTGGACATTTTGGAAAACCAGATGATGGCCTCTTCGTTGATGTAGTGCTGACGCTGGAAGCCATTGAAAAGAGGGAAAAAGAAAAGCCAGCTGTTTGTGCCAAAGCACGAGGCTTTAAAGAGTGTCTCTTGAAGCATGAAACTGTGTTAACAGCACAGATATTTCTTAGAGTGTTTGAGCAAACAACTTCTCTGTCGAAGTACCTCCAGTCAAAGGGGATGGACATTCTCTCTGCCCATCATATGGTGACTGCCACACAAGATAGCCTCAAAAGTATCGCCAGGGACTTTCCAACTGTGAAGGCAGCTGCAGACACATTTGTGAAACAGACAAATCAAAAACTAGAGGAGAGAGAGAACAACACAGACATGGAAGTGGAGGCTGAACTACCTGAAAAGAGAGCCAAGAAGAGAAAAGGCCGGAGAGATGCCTGAAGATGAGTTGCAAATCAATGCTGAGAAATCATATAAGGTGAAAGTGCACAACATCATCCTGGATACAGTTATTCAAGCAATCCACAGACGATTTGTCATACATGGCCCTCTTCTTGCGGATTTGGCATGGTTGGACCCCAGGAAGTTTAGCCAGGTCAGAACAGTTTCTCTTCCAAGTAATGCATTTCAAAACCTCAGCACCCATCTACTTAAATTTGACAGCAGGGCTACAGTTAATAATAATAATAATAATAATGATAATAATAATAATGGATTGGATTTATATAGCGCTTTTCAAGGCACCCAAAGCGCTTTACAATTCCATTATTCATTCACTCTCACATTCACACACTGGTGGAGGCAGCTACAGTTGTAGCCACAGCTGCCCTGGGGCAGACTGACAGAAGCGAGGCTGCCATATCGCACCATCGGCCCCTCTGGCCATCACCAGTAGGCAGTAGGTGAAGTGTCTTGCCCAAGGACACAACGACCAGTACTGTGATCATCTGAGCAAGTCCATCAATTGCCATTCACTGTTCTTTGTCCTTTCATTTGTGTCCTGTTTTTCAGGGTCCCATATAATTTCTTCAGAAGTACTGTATATGATGCCAGTATTTTCCCATATTTTCTAGATACTGTGTTAGTACTGTGTGTAAAATGCCATCAAAAACTCAATTAAGTGTTATTCTTATTCTTCTTTCTCACCTTTCTTTCTCTGTCTCCTTTCATATTTAAAGGTTGCTGTGTTAAAAAAAAAAATATTGTGCTACCATGCTGTTTTGTATTGTTTTGGTAAATAAATAGTTTATGAAAATATCACTAAATCTGTCATTTATTAATTTTAATATTAATTAATGATCATGTCTCACCTCTAGTGTTCTTGGTCTTAATTTCAGGTTTCTACCATGTGTTGTAGATAGTTCAGGAGGTTAACTCGACCAAGCAGTCTTTTTGTTTCCGCTATGTACTGTTTAAAATCCAGAATAGGGAGGATGGTGTAGGTTGAAGTTTATTAGATTGATGCATATATACCAACAAGGCAGTGTACATCAAAGCAGTTGTTTTCATGCAAAGGCTTTATGGCTTTTCCTATAATGCCTGATGGGCCGGTCTCTAGTCAAAATGCCCGGGCCGATTTTTTGTCCCAGTCCAGCCCTGCTTGTATTGTCAGAGGAAAGGGAGTAGATTTTGAAGAAATGTGGTCACATTTAACTGAGATTTCGAGACATTATGAAGGGCATTAATTTAGAAAACGATGCTTGGTGCTAAGTTTTTTCCTAAATCTTGTTTTAACTGTACTATCATTTGCTTGTTTTGTAATATAAAAGAACTCCATAAATATATTGTTAACATTTAAAAAAAAAGAAAAAAGAATATAATAATGTCCACAGATTGCCTATATGCCTATATGTGAAGTGCATCTATGTCACTGTATGGTTTATTAAGAATGTAGTTTACACTTAACTCAGAAATGTATTTATTCATTTTATTATTTATTTATTTGTTATTTATTTTTAATTTATTAATCTATTAATTTTGCCTTGATGACTCTCAGGTTACTAGAACAAAATTTTCTTAATGAGTAGATTTTTTTCTTTTAATTCTCCATCATTAAGTTTGAGTTCTGATAAACTGCACTACAACTCTATACTTAGGGGCAGGGATAGCTCAGTAGGTAGAGTGGCGGCCCCATGATCAGAAGGTCGGGGGTTCGACTCCACTGAACGGCTACCCTAAGGTACCCCTGAGCAAGGTACCGTCCCTACACACTGCTCCCCGGGCGCTGCATTGGTGGCTGCCCACTGCTTCACTGGGTGAATGGGTTAAATGCAGAGGAACTATTTCCCTATGGGGACTAACACGCACACTTTACACTTATACTGTATTCATTGTATTATCATTTTTACATGTAAATAGTTAGTGTTTGCCCCCTGACCTTTTTGTTTGTTTGTTTTGCATATTTGTCACATTTAAATATTACAGATTTCTGTTAATGATGATTTGATTTATTAAGGGGAAAAAGTTGTCCAAAGCGACTAGGCCCTGTGAGGGAAGTAATTAACTACCACAGCATTTCAAAACAAGAACATCATACCAGCAGTAAAACAGTGGTGATGATGTCATGGTCTTTGGTTGCTTTGCTGCTTCAGCCTGCTCTTTACCAGAAATTCCTTTAGAGAATGTGTGGCTATCAGCTCCTGACAGATGCATTATATGGTATCAGTCACTAACAATAATTAGCAGGGCAGTCATGTATTCTACAAACAATGATTAACTACTTTGCTTTAGCTGTACTATAAAGGAGAATTAAAAAATAAATATCACAATTTAAAGTTACAAGGTTAAAGTTAAAATACCATCATCTTCACATTTGCATTCAGAAATGCTTCAGAAATGACATTTAAAAACATTAAACTGGTAAAGTTATTAGTAAACTTACTACTACTCGACCCAGACTGGGCACTGAACCTTTTTCCCACTGGGAACCATGGTATCTAAGTTGGAGATAGTAATTTTCATTCTTGCCACTTCTCATTCAGCTTCAAATTGAACAGACCTGATGACAAAGGGGAGCCACCGAGTCCAACACCCACCGTTAATGAGTTATTGCCAGCAATATGAACCAAGCTCTCACTATGGTTGTACAGGAACTGAATGGCCTATAACAACAGGCCAGATGCCTAATGCTCCCAAAGCACCCTCACACTCCTCACAGGATACCCTGAGAGATCCGGGCTTTTCCAAACCTACAAAGATACACTAGGTACTAGATACATGTTCGAATGAGTTTTGGCAAACAACTATTTGACTAACATGTGTGTTTCACCTGCTCTTGTTCCATCTCTGTTCTGTCCTCATTCTCCATCTCCCTCTCTGTTCCTCTCTCCCTCTCTGTTCCTCTCTCCCTCTCTGTTCCTCTCTCTCTCTCTCTCTCTCTGTTCCTCTTTGTGCTAACTAAAAAGCCAAACACCAACATCATCAAATATACAGTTGAATCCAGATATTTACTCTTCAGATAAAAACACTTTTTTAATGGTAAAACATCAAATCAGACTAAATGTTTATTTTTTTTAGATTGATAAATATAAAAAACATATTTGTTAAATTTAAGAGTAAAGAGAGAAATTGTCTGTATTTCTTAATTGCAAATGGCACCAAATTGTATTTAAAACTGAGCCACACTTATGGAGCTCCACAATTCTTTTCCTGGTGTTTTGGTTGATATCTCTTGATTTTTCCCATGTCACAGAAACAGGCTCTGTGTTTTGCCTTATATGCATCCACAGGTGTGCCACCAATTTACTCACATGGACTCTACTAACCTATCAGAAGCTTCTTCAGCTCAGAATGGAATCGTCTGCAGTTTTCTTATTAATTAACAATAAACTTAGTGTATATGTACTCCTACATTTGATGAAAGTGATAAAAATAGACAGCTCTCTCGCTTTATTCTGACATTTAACTAATTCAAAAGATATTTCAATATTTATTTATCTGAAACAAAAAAGTTTAGTCTAAATTGATGTTTAACAGTAAAATAAAAATGTTTTTGTTTTTTTCCCCAACAGTGTATATAAATATCTGGTTTCAACTGTGAATATACTGCTGTGTATTGAAATTCCTCTTGTTTTGCATAGAAATATATTGAACAACATACAAAGCATAATATACAAAATAACATTTACCTGAGTTTTTTCTTTGAAAGAAGCCCCTTATGTCCATTGTTGTGTTCATCTGCACATGACTGAAACCAACTGAAGGTGCTTTATTTAGCCGTGGAGGGTAACAACTGAAAATATTCAATTCAATTCATCCATCCATCCATCCATCCATCCATCCATTTTCTTCCGCTTATCCGAGTCCAGGTCGTGGGGGCAGCAGCCCAAGCAGAGAAGCCCAGACCTCACTCTCCCCAGCCACCTCCTCCAGCTTGTTCGGAGGAACACCAAGGCGTTCCCAGGCCAGCCGAGAGACAGAATCTCTCCAGTGTGTCCTGGGTCTGCCCCGGGGTCTCCTCCCAGTGGGACATGCCCGGAAAACCTCACCCAGGAGGCGCCCAGGAGGCATCCTTGTCAGATGCCCGAACCACCTCAACTGGCTCCTTTCGATGTGGAGGAACAGCAGCTCTACTCTGAGTCCCCCCCCTCCTCCATATAAATTATGAACAAAATCGGTGACAAAGGGCAGCCCTGACGGAGCCCATCACCCACCAGGAACAAGTCCGACTTATTGCTGGCTATGCGGACCAAGCACTTGCAACGGTTGTATAAGGACTGAATGGCCCGTAGCAATGAGCCAGACACCCCATACTCCCGGAGCACCTCCCACAGGAACCCCCGAGGGACATGGTTGAATGCCTTCTCCAAGTCCACAAAACATAAGTAGACTGGTTGGGCAAACTCCCATGCGCCCTCGAGTATCCTCGAGAGGATAAAGAGCTGATCCAGTGTTCCACGACCAGGATGAAAACCGCATTGTTCCTCATGTATCCGAGGTTCGATTAAATTCAATTCAATTTTATTTATATAGCACCAAATCAAAACAACAGTCGCCCCAAGGCGCTTTATATTGTACAGTAGATCCTACAATAATAGATACAGAGAAAAACCCAACAATCATATGACCCCCTATGAGCAAGCACTTTGGCGACAGTGGGAAGGAAAAACTCCCTTTTAACAGGAAGAAACCTCTGGCAGAACCAGGCTCAGGGAGGGGCGGGGCCATCTGCTGCGACCGGTTGGGGTGAGAGAAGGAAGACAGGTTAAAGACATGCTGTGGAAGAGAGACAGAGGTTAATAACAGATATGATTCAATGCAGAGAGGTCTATTAACATATAGTGAGTGAGAAAGGTGACTGGAAAGGAAAAACTCAATGCATCATGGGAATCCCCCGGCAGCCTACGTCTATTGCAGCATAACTAAGGGAGGATTCAGGGTCACCTGGTCCAGCCCTAACTATATGCTTCAGCAAAAAGGAAAGTTTGAAGCCTAATCTTGAAAGTAGAGATAGTGTCTGTCTCCTGAATCCAAACTGGAAGCTGGTTCCACAGAAGAGGGGCCTGAAAACTGAAGGCTCTGCCTCCCATTCTACTTTTAAATACTCTAGGAACAACAAGTAGGCCTGCAGTGTGAGAGCGAAGTGCTCTAATAGGGTGATATGGTACTACAAGGTCATTAAGATAAGATGGGGTCTGATTATTTAAGACCTTGTATGTAAGGGGGAAGGTTGTTGAATCCTGGATTTAACAGGAAGCCAATGAAGGGAAGCCAAAACAGGAGAAATCTGCTCTCTCTTTCTAGTCCCTGTCAGGACTCTTGCTGCAGCATTTTGGATTAGCTGAAGGCTTTTCAGGGAGTTTTTAGGACTTCCTGATAATAATGAATTACAGTCGTCCAGCCTGGAAGTAATAAATGCATGAACTAGTTTTTCAGCGTCACTCTGAGACAGGATATTTCTAACTTTAGAGATGTTGCACAAATGGAAGAAAGCAGTCTTACATATTTGTTTAATATGTGCGTTGAAGGACATGTCCTGGTCAAAAATGACTCCAAGGTTCCTCACAGCGTTACTGGAGGCCAAGGTAATGCCATCCAGAGTAAGAATCTGCTTAGATACCATATTTCTAAGATTTTCAGGGCCGAGTACAATAACCTCAGTTTGATCTGAATTAAGAAGCAGAAAGTTAGCGGCCATCCAGGTCTTTATGTCTTTAAGACATTCCTGCAGTTTAACTCATTGGTGTGTGTTATCTGGCTTCATGGACAGATAGAGCTGGGTGTCATCTGCATAGCAGTGTAAATGTATGCTGTCTTCTAATGATGCTGCCTAAGGGAAGCATGTATAATGTAAACAGAATTGGTCCTAGCACTGAACCCTGTGGAACTCCATAATTAACCTCAGTGTGTGAAGAGGACTCTCCATTTACATGAACAAACTGGAGTCTATTAGATAGATATGATACAAACCACTGCAGTGCAGTACCTGTAATACCTGCAGCATGTTCTAATCGCTCTAATTGCTCTAATAGGATATTATGGTCAACAGTATCAAATGCTACTGTCACGGTCAGCGATGGCAGACAGTGGAGCTGAGGAAAGTAGGGCCCAAACGCTAGACTCTTATAGTGAAGGACAGTGGATTTATTTATGGTGAGTGGACAAAAACAACAACTGTGTACAAATCCAGCACTGTAGCTCCCGTGGCGATTCCTCTGTGAATCCCATACCGTGCACGTGTCCTTAAACAGTGAAAAAGTGACGACTCCAAAACCCAATTTCCCCTCGTGACGACGCTCCTCGCTCCCGACTCCTGGTGACATAAAACACACACAGCTCAGCAAGAAACCCACAGTAGCGATGTCGTTCACATAAACACTCATCAACAGAGGTACTTTACAAGTTTGATATAGAATAATCCCGTGCTGACTGGAGCTCGGCCACCTTCTTAAATAGGACGCTCTTGATGAGGCCATCGGCTGCAGTTGGTGAAGGCTAACGAGCAGCAGCTGTGGCAGCTTCCAGTGCGGGAACACTTCCGGTTCGCAGTCCCCCTCAGCGACCCAAAACATCCGGGAGCACACAGGGAGAAGGAGGACAAAAAAGGAGAGAAAACCACCAAAAACACACATAATAACAATAATCATAGTCCACACTGCTCAAGGACCCTGGGTCCCTCAGACCCAGGTCCCTGACAGCTACACTGAGGTCTAGCAGGACAAGCACAGAGATGAGTCCACTGTCAGAGGCCATAAGAAGATCATTTGTAACTTTCACTAAAGCTGTTTCTGTGCTGTGATGAGCTCTGAAACCTGACTGAAACTCTTCAAATAAGCCATTCCTCTGCAGATGATCTGTTAGCTGTTTGACAACTACTCTTTCAAGGGTGTTTGATATGAAAGGAAGGTTGGAGATTGGCCTATAATTAGCTAAGACTGCTGGGTCTAGAGATGCTTTTTGAGTAAAGGTTTAACCACAGCCAGCTTGAAGGCCTGTGGTACATAGCTGATTATTAGAGATAGGTTGATCATATTTAAGATCAAAGAATTAATTAACGGCAGGACTTCTTTGAGCAGTTTTGTAGGAATGGGGTCTAAAAGACACGTTGATGGTTTGGAGGAAGTAATTATTGAAGTTAACTCAGAAACACCAATTGGAGAAAAAGAGTCTAACTTAACATCAATGGTACTAAGAGTAGCTGTAGATAATATTACATCTGTGGGATGATTATTGGTAATTTTTTCTCTAATGATTAAAATGTTATTTGTGAAGAAGTTCATGAAGTCATTACTAGCTAACGTTAAAGGGATGGTTGGCTCAAAAGAGCTCTGACTGTTTGTCAGCCTGGCTACAGAGCTGAAGAGAAACCTGGGGTTGTTCTTATTTTCTTCAATCAGTGATGAATAGTAAGATGTTCTGGCTTTGCGGAGGGCTTTCTTATAAAGCAGCAAACTATTTCTCCAGGCTAAATGATGATCCTCTAAATTTGTGACGTGCCATTTCCTCTCCAGCTTATGAGTCATCTGCTTTAGGCTACGTGTTTGAGAATTATACCACGGAGTCAGGTACTTCTGATCTGAGACCTTAGTTTTCACCGGAGCTACAGTATCCAGAGTCGTACGTAGTGAGGAGGTAAAATTATTACCTCTGTTGGAGTAGCGTTCAGATAGCTGCTCTGCTCTGTGTTGAAGATGATAACAGTGGGTGGATTATATTCTTAAACTTAGTTACAGCACTTTCAGAAAGAAAGTCTACTCTCCACCGCTGTGTAATCAGTTATTGTAAATGTAAATATTATCAGGAAATGATCAGACAGCAGAGGGTTTTCAGGAAACACTGTTAAATGTTCAGTTTCTATGCCATGTGTTAAAACAAGATCTAGAGTGTGATTAAAGTGGTGGGTGGGTTCTTTTACATTTTGAGAGAAGTCTGATAACAGATTAAATGCCATGTTGAGGCTGTCATTTTTAGCATCTACATGAATGTTAAAATCAGCCACAATAATTAATTTATCTGAGCTGAGAACTAAATCAGATAAAAAGTCTGAGAAATCAGACAGAAACTCTGTGTAAGGCCCAGGTGGACGTAGATGATAACAAGTAAGACTGGTTTCTGAGTTTCACAGCTGGGGTGGACGAGGCTAAGCATCAGGCTTTCAAATGAGTTGAAGTCTGTCTGTTTCGTTTCGGCTGCACCAGCTACAGGGGCCTGGCTAGCTACGGGTGAATGAAGGGTGCGAAGCCGAGTGTCCAATTCAGTAATCCTGGCCTCCAGAGCTGCAAATATGCTACATGTGTTACAAGTACCACTACTAGAAAAGGAGGCCGAGGAGTAACTAAACATCTGACACAATGAGCAGGAAAGTGCAGGAGGGACAGGTGAAGAGGCCATGCTGCTAGCGAGTCGGCTACAACCTAAGCTAAGCTAGCGAAACAGTAAAGACACGGTGAGTGAATACTTTGGCTATAAATTAGGTAGTGAGTACACAGAAAGTGTGCTTCGCATGAAGCACGTGAAGATTATACTATGAAAAAAGAATGTATCTAAAACTTTTTAATTAAATTGCTAAGCAGATAAGCTACTCAAAAACACCACTGTGTTTGAGCAGGAACAGGAAGTGATGCTCTACTGCAGAGAGAGCGAACACCAAGTGACCTTCTTGTTGCTCCAAACTTCTCCAAGGCTTTTAAGATTGGGGTTAGAGCAGGTCATCTATTAATTAGAAAGTTGGAAGGTTGATCCCTGGCAGCTCAAGTTTTCATGCCAAATATCCTTAGGCAAGAAACTAACCACAAATTGCTCTCTGATACCTCCAGTGGCGTTGGAATGTTAGATAGAAAGCACTTAAGCATAGAACAAAGTGCTTGTGTGAATGTATGAATGAGGCATGTTGTATAGAGCGCTTTGAGTGCTCAGACAGAGGAAAAAAGCGCTATATAATAACGAGCCTTAGCGTAGTCTTTAGTATTTAGGGTAGTAGCTCATTCTTTATGAATAGAGGCACCATTACCTCAAAAACACTCATTGGTATAGAAATGCTTAATCATAGAATAACCTGTTAGCCCTGTAAAACCACATCCACTTAAAGAGTGCCTGGTCCCAGACCACCAAAAAAAGAGAACAATATAGTACCCAAATAGTAAAAACTATGACTATTAAACATTAAGTCTTTCTCTCTTCTAAGTTCTTGTTAGTACATGAATTAATAAATGATAGACATACTGATTTACTCTGCCTTATGGAAACCTGGTTAGAGCAGGATGATTATGTTAGTTTAAATTAATCGACACTCCTGTGTTTAATCTAATTAGACAGAATTAGACTAAGTTTGTTTTTCTCAAATTGTAAAAGAACCCACCACTCTAGATCTTGTTCTGACATATTTAACAGTATTCCCCAAAAACACATCATCCAACATGCAATCAACATGAACCTACATTAAACTACAAGATTAGCATAGCAGTGAAGAAAATGACACAGCATTGATCAAACATCTGTTAACGACATCAACCAGTAGTCTGTGAGCACAAAGAAAATCTGCGCCTATAATCGGCACAGAGCTTGCAGCAATCACAAAGTTCAACTGGAAGTCACGGTAATGAAAACAAACGGTCACCAACTTTTCACCAAATGTTTTGATGGGGGAGCCATTAGCCGCTGCTAGTAGCTGCACACAGCCCTTAGCTAGCCTGTCAGAACCAGCCGAGGGCAGGAGGGGAGCCAGAGTCGACCAGAAATGTCTCCCCGAGTGTGAGTCTTCTATGAAGAGCAGCCATTCCTGGTCACGTCTGCTACAGACCACTGGCGGGCTCATTTTCCTGGGTCTTAAATAGGGATGGGTACCGGTATCCGGTGCCATGATGGCACCGGTTCTGACATAAACGGTAGTAACCAGATCGAAAAGCAGCCCACATTTCGGTGCTTTATTTCGGTGCTTTTTTTTCCTGAGCTGTGATACACTTTAGATTCTAGCCAATCATTTTACGTTTCCGAGGATAGTAGGCGGGTCCAGGTACGTACTTTTTTTTAGAGCAGAGCTACAGATTAAAAATGCCCAAGGAGGACCGGTCAAATGTATGGCTGTACTTCACAGCAAAATATGCAAACTCAGCAGCCTGCAACAAGTGCTTTAAGCTGATACTGTGATACTGTCAAAGGAGGTAACACCTCAAATCCGATGAAACACCTGGCGACGCATAGCGTTTTTTTTAAAAGCCGAGAAATGCGCCGTATTTGATAGCTTGCTGCGAGACCTCACTCCGTGCACATCTACTGCGGGTGGGTTGCCTGTTATCGGACCCGGAGCAACATCCCCCAAAAACCCGAAGAATAGAGTCCTGGCCCCTAGCCCTGCCAGTGTAGCAGAAATGATGACGGATGATGATGGCAGCAGCAGCCGTTCTTCTCTGCGTGAGTAGCTTAATGTTGTTCGTGTGTAATTTACGTTGAGTAGGCTAACCACGTTATTACATTAATGCAGGTAAGGTGAACTAGCAAACATCATCATAGCTACATGCGGCTGTCTTCTTGTTTGATGGCAGATGCTCCCTTCACCCTGGCCAAAAAGGCTAAAATGACCAAAGAAAAAGTGGAAAACAGTTAAACATGAGAGGTTTTTGGATAAAGTTTGTGTTTTTTCCATTGTTTAAGCACTGCTTCCAGCCAAGAGTGATACCATATATGCCCCATAGCTGCAGAAAAGGCTAACATTGTTATCTTTTTACAAAAAAACAGCTGAACATGAGAGGTTTTTGGACAAAGTTGGTGTTCTCCATTCTTTAAGCACCGGTTTGAGCACCGTTTAAGCACCGGCACCGTTTCAAAAGTACCGGTTTGGCACCGGTATCGGATAAAACCTAAACGATACCCATCCCTAGTCTTAAATATTCACTTTGGCGCCGAAACGTCGTGCCGTGATCCCAGCCACTGTCACTGAGCCAGAGGCCTCTGGGAGAATTAGTGTGGGTGCCAGCCCGCACAGAAGCGGACAGTTGTCGGAGATAACCATGTGTGAAGAGGAACTCTATGTCATCCATCCCAAGTAAGCACAGCGTGTTCTCCATGAGCTTGAAAGTGGTACCATCACCTAAGCCTGAGAGAGAGGAGTTTCTTTTCTCTGTGTCGGAGTGGGAGTGGCGCCGCAGCAGCAGCGCCTTGAGAGCGGTGTATTTCCTTTGGCCAGGGGGATTCTGGAGGAGGGTCATTGGACAGCGGAGTCCAATGAGGCCACCACATGTTTGTCATGTCGTCAGATAAAATTCCATGAAGAGCAAACTGAGCTTCGACATGCACGAACCATGAAGGAGGGTCGTGAAGCCAAAAGTCCTGTACTTTAACTACCAAAGCAAACGCAGGTGCAGGCAGAGGTGGGAGTCCGGCAGCCACAGATGCTTCTGGGAAAGGGCCGGTTTCCTCTTCGGGCCTCAGCATGTTCGTCTCAGGGGTCACCAATGTGGAGGTACGTAAGGATGACACAAGACCTCATCACGTTTTACTCCAACTTTAATTTCAGCTTCACACAACTGAACTCACAAGGCAGAAAACACCTCCTACAACCCAAAAACATTACCCCTCCCTCTTCCCTTCTCGCTGGATGTGAGTGGAGTCCCCTGGTGGTCCCACACAAAGCAAACAAAAAAAACTCTCAGACGGAAGTTTTTAGGTCCTGTGACTTATGCAAGCACTACTACATAGTTCTTTCTGCAGTGGAGCTTGATCCAACTAAAAAATACAATATTTAATGTCCATGGCCACAAATTAGTTTGTGGCCAACAGTATTTTACAAACTGCAATCAGACTGTGTTGCAGGTATTTTTGCATTTTCATGTAAAAGTGAACAATGGTAAGAACTGGTCCATGAACCTGAATTAAAAATTTTCAATAAGTACCTCTAAGACTGTGCATCATATCCAAATCTGTAAAAACCTAAACTTTTGTCAGAAAGTAAAACTACAGGTGTTAACAGATGTATGTGAGATTGTTAGGTTGTTAAAAGTATACTGAAATATACTTTTAACAACCTAACAATCTCTCTCTAAAACCTACAGAGGTGACTGTGCACAAATAAATGACACCAGAACAAAACTGTTTTTATATTGCAGAAATTCTTCAAGAGTTAAGTTGCTGAAAGTGTTTTGTCACAGTGTGAATGAAGTAAGTTGAGGAACTGGATTTTTCTTCTACACGGCTTGGAAGGCCCTGGTTTGAGCTGGTTTGATCACAACAGCAGTGACTGGGTTTGGAGTGAGAGGTAGACATGGAAGTGGGTGCAAAAGATGTTCAGGGATCTTGGGAATCTTCTGATGGCATTCAGGTGGAGACTGTGGGAAAGCCTGGCAGTTCTCGTTAAGGGCAGCCACAGCAGGAACAAAGGCACGCTGACATTTAGGTCCCATGTTGTGCACCATGGACTGGGTGGAGGAGGTGCCCGAATGGGAACTGCCAGAGCGAGATGAGGAGAGGGAGTTGGGCTTCACTAGTTTGGCTTTGGGAGCTTCTGCATCCTCCCTGAAATGAGAACATAGCTGCATGATTTACTGGCAGGACGAAACTGAAATTGATCATGAAAGTTTAGCTTTAGTAAAGTAGAAAGTATACTTTTAGTAGAAAAGTACCAGTCAAAAATTTTAAAACACCCCAATTTTTTATTGAAAATTATGAAGTTTACTGTCACATTGCACTCTGTAATGAAGCATAGTACAAATAAGCAACTGGAGTCAAAAGAAAAAATTCATGGAATCAATTTGTAGACCAAAATGTGTTCTAAACCAGCGGTCCCCAACCTTTTTTGCGCCACGGACCAGTTTATGTCCACCAACATTTTCACTGACCGGACTTTAAGGTGTCATGGATAAATTCACCAAAATAAAACCAGTACTGGTACCAAAAAAAGAAGATTTATTCATAACACACGGGAAAAGACCCAGGGAAACCAAGTTAATGATAAAAATGATTTTAAAAAAAATAATGATAAAAACCGATAAAAATGCCTAAAACCATAAATTTCACACCCGAGCCTCAAATCTCGCCGCCCAGTACCGAAAGACTCACGGGCCAGTACCACTGTTCTAAACTTTTGACTCATCAGAGTAGCCTCCTTTGGCAGATATAACAGCTGAACACACTCGTGTTATTCTTTCTACAATAGAAATCCAATATCCTCCCATATCTGTAGCAGAAGTTCCCATAAATGTGGACCTTGTAGGTTGCTTTGCTTTCACTCTTCTGTCCAGTTCATCTCAAACCAACTCGATGGGGTTTAAGTCTGGAGACTGTGCTGGACACTCCATGTTTTCAAGTTTTGGGTCATCATATTGCTGTAGGATGAACTCCTGACCAGCTAGGTCCATACCAGAGGCTACTGCATGGCGCTGCAGAATGCTGTGGAGCTGTTTTGGTTCAGGGTGCCTCTCACTTTGTACAAGTCACCGACCCTGGATCCAGCAAAAAGCCCCAGACCATCACACTTCCTCCTCCGTGGTTTTTTTTTTTTTTTTTTTTTGGGATAATTTAATTTAAAATTTTTAAAAAATATAAAACAAAAACAAACTCCAAACAAACAAAAACAAACAGGCTCAGATGTGTTACAGAAAAAACAATTAATTCAGACAAACATGCACTTCACAAAACACCACATTTGTATTATGGACATCATGTCTGTTACCCACAACTGAAAGGAGGAGTGGGGGACTTCCATTCCCTCAGGATTAACCTCTTGGCAGCAATCAAACCTAGTTCCAATGGACGCTGCACTGTAACCAGGAGTAGCTCTGACGCTGGAGAACATCCAAAAATTACAAGCTCAAGTTCAGGCTGTAGAGGTGTATGAAACCTCTACACCTCTATACCTTGGAATACTAGTCAAATATTTTAAACCAAAAGTCTGTTAATGAGAGACAAGACCAAAAGGCATGGAACAACGTACCTTCTGCCAATCTACACCTGTCACACATTGGGGAGATAGAAGGATAAATCTTATGCAGTCTGATCTTAAAGTAGTGTAATTGGTGGAGGATTTTAAATTGAATTAATTGGCGTCTACTCTTCAGGGAGCAAGAATGGATTTTAGACAGACACTTACTCCACATAGATTCAGACACCTTCATCCCCGATTCATTCTCCCAAGCCTGCCTAATCCCAGCAGTATGCGCCATGATAGAATCACCAAATAACTGTACAATTTTTGTGATGTCTGGAATCAGGTTGGCTCTTGAGTATTTCGTAGATGCCATGTTCCGACGGTAGAGTTGCAAACTCTTTAAACTTGGATTGGACATATCGCCTCACCTGCAAATGCCCATAAAAATGTGAATGTGGCAGATTATATTTCCCTTTTAGTTGGCCAAAAGGAGAGAATTTGTTATCAATATACATATCCTTAATAGACACTAAACCCTTTTCTCTCCAGCCGTGATAAATGTTGTCTTGCCAAGGAGGCATAAAATCGTGATTAAAACATATTGGTGTCTGTATGGAAGTGTCTGGCAGTGCTAAAAAACTTCTAACCTGATTCAAGATTCTAATAGTTTCTTTTAATACAAAACCCAGACATTTATAAGAATCAAATTTTCCAAGCTTGGTGAATAACATAGGGAACACAGGGAAGAATTGTTCACTGATACGGCTTCCATTCTAATCCACAATAGGGGGGTCGATGCCTGGTAATCCAGGGAGTCCTGCTGCCAGAACACTAACGCTCTGATATTAGCAGCCCAGTAGTAGTTTTTAAAAGTTGGCAGGCCAAGCCCTCCATCTCTCTTGGATTTCTGCAAATGCACTTTAGAGATTCTGGCCCTTTTGCCATTCCAAATATGGGACTGAATGATTGCGTCCAGATCTTTGAAAAAGGCCACTGTATAATAAATGGGGAGATTTTGAAACAAATATAAAAATTTGGGGAGAGAAATCATCTTGATTGAATTGATGCGTCCAATCATTGACAAGGGCAGTGTTTTCCAATATTCAATGCTTTGCTTTAGCCCTGACACATACTCAGTGAAATTCAATTTAAATAATAATTTGGGATCTCTAGGTATGGTCAGGCCAAGGTAGGGTAGAGGATTCTTAACTACTTTAAATGGATCTTGCAGCATAAATTCTGGCAAGCTATTGTTGGAAAGAGGCATAAACTCACTCTTTCATCAGTTGATGTTATATCCTGATAGTTTACCGAAAGGTGATCAAGCTGAGGAGCAAAGGAACTGATTGTTCAGCACATTGGTTCTGTGTAAATCAATTTCACCCAAGAAATGAAAGATTCACCAAATCCAAATCTGACTCAAACATGCAAGGCCACTCGACCTGATGTGCATCCAGGGCCAAAACAGAGGCTCCCTTACAATTTTTATAGTCGGAATAAATTATATTGAGTAATCGCCTAATGTCAAAAAAGGAAAGTCTACCAGGGATGAACCCCGTCTGGTCAGGATGAATAATGGATGCCAAATGTTTATTTAATCTAGTAGCCAAGATTTTTGTAATTTTCTTACTACTAAAATTTTGAAGCGCTATCGGCCTAAAATTAGCAGGGTTAGTCCCATCTCTTCACTTTTTCAAACGGAGAGCAATATTGGTTTTGCACAAAGTTTTAGGCAATTTTCCTTCATTTTTTGAGTTGCGCAGCATCCTAAGCACAAGTGGTGCAAGAATGTCGCAAAATGTCTTATAGAACTCTGAACCAAAACCGTCGGGTCCCATTGTTTTGCCATTAGGGAATGAATTTATAGCCTGGACAACTTCCTGAAGAGTAAACTCAGAATCGAGATGATCCCGGTCAGAGCTCCTCAGTTTAGGTAGTGGGAGAGAGTTAAAGAAACCATTAAGATCGGATTGCAAGATATTATGCTTAAGAGAATATAAATCACTATAGACCTCACTGAAACAACAGTTTATATCAATAGGGTTAGTTAGCAGAGTTCCTGTTTTAGATTTGATGCCGCATATTGCTCTTGAACACCCTTAAGCTGTCGTGCTAGCAACGTACCAGGTTTATCCCCAAACTCAAATAGCTTTTGTCGCAAATTCCAGAGTAAATTGCTGACTAGGCCACTCATAATGCCATTATATTCATATTTTAATTTCAGTATCTCTTTATAATCCATAGACGATTTAGAGGTTTGATACATTCTTTCCAGGACAGGAAAGCTATTGATTTCCGACAGACGTTTCTCTCTTTCTCTTTTAAGAGCTGAAGTGTAAGAAATGATCTCACCCCTCAAAACAGTCTTCAGTGCTTCCCATAAAGTACAGGGTGGGCCATTTATATGGATACACCGTAATAACATGGGAATGGTTGGTGATATTAAAGTCCTGTTTGTGGCACATTAGTATATGTGAGGGGGCAAACTCATCAAGATGGGTGGTGACCATGGTGGCCATTTAGAAGTCGGCCATCTTGGATACAACTTTTGTTTTTTCAATAGGAAGAGGGCCATGTGACACATCAAACTTATTGGTAATGTCACAAGAAAAACAATGGTGTGCTAGTCACGTGGATGATCTATCAAAGAAGGGGTCAAGATAACAGTTAAGGTCTCCAGCCACTATTATATTAGAATCGTTATTAGTGATGGGATTTCCAGCTCTTTTTAGAGAACCGGCTCTTTCGGCTCCCAACCGGCTCCCAACCGGCTCTTCAGGTTGTTTTGTTGCTTTAATTAATTTATTATTAACAACAATATAAAATTATGCACAACAGGAATTACTAATGTAAAAAAAAAAAGTGGTTTTATTTATATATGTTTATATATAAATATATACGGTGGCCCCCAGAGACAAAGCACGTACAAACTCCAAAACACATTTCTAGCATTAACTGAACTTCCAAAACAGAGCTACCTAGATCACTTAAATTACACAATTGAAAGCATATGTGTATTGTTTGTGTATTTGTACACAAGCACTCAGATATATTCAAATAATTTAAGAAAAAATGTTCATTTACCTGTTACTACCACACACCAAATCTGGTCGTTGGTATTCCTGGCTTGTAAATATACTCATATATTTATTCACCCTACATAAAATGTAATAAATAAATCATATAATACAAAAACCAACTATTCACATTTCAACTTTTATCTATTTAAATTTTCAGCTTTTACCTTTTTAAACAAATTTAAAGTGAAACAACACAAAACACTGCAAACCACAACACAATTAAATATAAATTAAAATATGAAAACAAAAAAGATGCACATTCTCTGTCATATGGGCCTGCATGAATAAACTTTCTGAATCCTTTATCATCCGTATCATCCGGGCATTGTGATTCCTTTAAGTGAGGTTCACAATTTGCCCAGCAGCCTCGGTTTGGTTTACTAGGGGATAGATGCATGTCATTTTCGGGAGCAGCGGGGTGGGCGGGTGATAGGCGCTGGGGTATTGTTTTGTTTTTTGGCTCAGATGCGTGTATTCTATTTGTATTCTATTGCACTTACTTAACTAATATAATTATATATATAACTATGACACATTACCAGATGATCTTACTGAACTATGTGCTTTCTGGAAAAGCTGATCGGCGCCAGTTTGTATGCAAACTGTGGATTGACAGTTAGCATACAGATAAAGAAAACAAAACATTTTTTAAAAAGTCAGAAATTAGGAGCAACACAGTGCAGTCTGTTTGATAGTCCACAGCGTGAGGCACAACACAAACTAAAAGCTTGCTCACCTTATTAGACAAAAAGAGAGAAAAAAAAGAAAAAAGAAGACATGCAATCACAGCTGATACGTAAGTTACTCCTTCTCTGTAGCACTATATTTCTAACGCTGGCGAGCCACCTCTGCTTGTTCTGGATCATTGAAAACCTCCGGAACATCCTCATCTTTCTAGTGCACACATAGCTTCGTTGGGTACCATAGCTGGAACTTAATTCCATCTTCTCTCAGGGCTTGCATCACATTCCGGAAGGAACGGTGCTAGCTCATTACTTCGCTGGTGTAGTCTGGGAAGATCAGAACTTTATTCCCCTTGTACTCCATTGGTTGCATCCTGGTGAGGCATAGAATAAGCTCTTTCGTCTGAAAGTGATGTATTCGGGCGATGATGGTATGCGGTTTCTCTCCCGCTGCCAGCCTAGGCCATAGGGATCGATGAGCGTGGTCGACCTTAAGTGGATGTGGGAAGTGTTGCTTACCCAATAATTCGGGGATGAGGTTGGAAATAAACTCCTTCGGCCTCCCTATCTTCTGAGCGCTGTTTTATGCCAACAATTTTTACATTAAGTCTCCGAGTACAGGCCTCCAAGTCCAATAGTTTGGGTTGAATCTTTACAAGTTTTGCCAGGTCCTCGCATTTGGCTTCAAGCGTTCCCATTCGCTATTCCCGGGGCGTTGACCGCTAATTTCCTGACCTTCCATTCGGTTCTGTAAGTCAGTCTGTACGGATAGCACCAACTGGAACTTGGCCTCAAAAGCATCAAACTGCTCATCAAGTTTTTCCAGGATTGATTCAGATATTGTCTTACATATTTCCTGGCA
Source organism: Perissodus microlepis (assembly GCF_051167445.1). Taxonomy (NCBI): domain Eukaryota; kingdom Metazoa; phylum Chordata; class Actinopteri; order Cichliformes; family Cichlidae; genus Perissodus; species Perissodus microlepis. The sequence continues at coordinate 279,099 of NC_140470.1, forward strand.
TATCTTATACATTTCACTCTTGTCATCCGGAGTGACAACTTTAGGCTCAGCCAAAGCCCTGCTGGTGCAACTATCATTAGCATCAAGCTTGATGCTCGACCATTTGTCGATGGTCTTATTCTTGCCTAGGTTCGAGGCTTTCTTTGGCGGTGACATTTCAGATATGCTGGGCAACGATTAAGCCAAAGGTACAAGTCGATTATTTCAGCTCCTGAATGGTTTTATCGTGGTATCTTGCGTTTTGTGGAAACTGGGGTGTTTCTGAGTGTCTTTGATGGTGAAGGAAACTGTACTCACTGACACCTTGACTTTCTTTGCAGTTTCTCTGTAGGACAGACCTACATTTATAAGTGTTATGATGGTCTGTCTCTCTTCCATTGTTAATTGCATTTTTCTCACCATTTCTGTACAAAACACTCTGTACAAATTTTCTGCAGTACAGTACTGTTCAAGTGATGCTCACGAGGGTACATCAGTGTGCTCCAACACTGCTTTTATGCAGACAGAGGGAGCTGGAAGTAATCCAGAGAAGTTGGAACACCTGTAGGAATTAGTAGCACCAGCTTTCAAGGCTGGATCAACCTCCATTGTTGCAGAACAGATTTAAATTGTTAAAACCATGTTGTGTTCCGTGAAAAAGGCAATTTTTCTGAAATGTACATTATTTTTTAGTGTTGGGTAACCTTACCTTTTTTTAACCTCTGGCAGTTCAACACTTACCTGTGAGAACCTTCACAGACAACACTTACCTTTGTACCATTTCAAGCTATTCATTGGATTTGAACGACTTGAATTGCAATAAATAACTGGAAGAATTAGAGTGTTCTAAGTCTTCTGATCAGTAGTGAATACTTTCAACTTTCTTGTTCTGTAACTGGTTAATTAATAGAAAAATTCCACAACAGTCTGAATTATTGCAATTCAAACTAATACAATCAGTTTGTGTAAAGAGTGAGAAAAAGTAACTGCTGTTATAACCAATACAGCCATAAATTGAAACTATCATTTTGGGATTCATCTATTTGAAGTTTTCATTTCATGCAGAAACATTGATGGATCAGAAAGGCAGTCCTACAGGTATACAGGTTATACATATATTTCAGTGATTCTGGTAATGAGATGGCTGAAACGATGAAATGAATGATTGTATAACACGCAGCAATTATATTAATATATTGAATAAAACTGTAAAAGTAAAGTTTTTTGTCATGGGTAGTTATCATGTGCAAAGACATATTCTAGGCATTGTCTACCTGATTTCATTGGGCGTCTCCTCTTCTTCATTTTTTTCCATGTCCTTTTTGCAGAATACCAGCCAGATGATGAGTAAGATAAGCAGAATGGCGAAGGACACACCAACCACTACACCTGCTACCACACCAATTCCCTTCACATCTACCAAAAATAACAAAAAACATTGATGTAAGACACACTATTATGTTATTGCTACAACCACCAATGCATCAAATTCACCATTGCTATTTTTCAGTTGCATGCAAGTTTCAATAAAATACTTGTCTCCCCGTCTTTATCATTTTCAGAAACCTATATAACACACCCCAGTATTATAAAAGCTAAAGCCAGATTAAAAAAAAACCTAATTTATACCTTCAGCTATTATATATTATAGCTATACTATAAAATAATTGAACCTTGAAAATCAATACATTTTAAAATTGTTTTAAATAATGCTATTCCAGAAGTTCCAAGTTGTCGACTATAGTATTGTGCGAAAGTCTTGAGTCATCACTTTTTATTGTTCTTGAAAAGTTGGAAATATGTTCAGTGATTTACTGAAGTATGTGCAAATATAAATGCAAATACTTATTCTAAGGGGTGGTTGTGGCTCAGGAGGAAGAGTGCATTGTCTACCAATTGGAAAGTTTGTAGTTTGTTAAAGGCCTGCCACCTCTTTTGTCTTCCACTTGTCCAGTTTCCCTCAAATTATTTTAAAGACACACGGCACAAGATATTGAGCTGTAACAGATTTTTGGCTGTCTTTTTAAATCACCTTGTTGTTGATTCAAGGTGTGTTTTGCACCAGGCTGCTAGTAACAAGGTGTCTAAAGATTCCATTTAAAATGGGTTCTTTGATAAATTGTTTGGCTGGCACTGGTTCTGTCACGGTCCCCGTGTCTCTCTGGCTGGCTCACGCTGGCTACAGGTTTTGTTGTTGTTGTTCTTTTTTGTTTTTGTTTTCTTTGTCTCTCCTCCTCCTCTCTGCCTGGGTGGAGCTCGTTACGGGCTCTCGCTCTTGGCCCACGCACCTGTGTGATTGTCTCCACCTGCTGCTGATCTGGCTGATTTCCCCAGCTGCTATTTAAGGCAGTGGCACAGAGCAGCTCACCGCTGGAACGTTGAACCTCCTGAGTTCGTGCTCTCGGCATTATCAAAAGAATCCCCTGTGTGTATTTTGCTGTGGAACTAACGTTGAAATTCTGTGTGTAGATATCCCTCTTCTGGACCAAATCACGGGACCTGCCCGGGTGTGGCAGCGTGTGTGGAGTTTTGGAGCGAGTGCAGCTGAAGAGGAGTGCGTGTGTGCGGAGGAGCTGTGGAAGAGGAAACGTGTGTGGATTCCTCCCCCTTCTCTCCCTGGAGCCCTGGACCCCCCCTCCCAACTCACTGTACATATATATAGCACTGAGGTGATCCTTGTTGTAAATAATCTCCTTTTGTTCTCAAAGAAAGAACTGTCTGCGCGTGAGTCCGTCCAGTAGCCATGACAGGTTCATCCCTTGAGTAGGGTGCATTTTTTTTTTTTATACTTGAATGATTCAAGCATAAAAACACAAAGCCTCAAAAAAATATTAAACAGATATGCTCTCTTCCATTTGCACAATATCTAAAATTAGAAAAATTCAGTCTTAAAATGATGCTAAAAATCCTGTTCATCCAGTTAGATCTTCTAGACTGGATTACTTTAGTTCATTATTATCAGGTTGTTCTAAAAACTGACTGAAAAGCCGCCACTTGATCTAAAATGCTGCAGCAGGAGTACTGACAGCGACTAGAAAGAGAGAGCAGATTTCTCCTATATTGTCTGATGAGCTTGGAAAAGAACGAACCTGGACTTATTAAAGTTTCTTGAAGACACTTCACCTCTCATCTGAAAGCTTCTTCAGTTCTAAAACCAAATGGTGGAAAGTCTCAGATATTTAAACCCTAGTGGGGGTTGTCCATTAAGAAGGTCGTTGAACCACTATTGATGATGTGCCTTGTCACATGAGCCAAGATGTTAAAAAAGCTGTAAGTCATTAACAGCAGAGTTCATCAGCAGAACAAACCTTCCCTCACCCTATCATGTGACCCATTGAGATCAACTGACGCAAGATGTGAGTAGGGCTTGAGGCACCTTGGGAAGGGATCTCAAAACTGCATTGTAGGTGGCAAGCAGTTGGTGTGATAAGCCACCTCCTCTGTTGAAAGATGGCTCTTCACAGTGGACATAGAAGGCCTCTTTCACTTCTCTCTCAAACTATCTGTCTTCTCTGTCTAAAATGTGAACACTGACATCCTTGAAAGAGTGATCTTTATCCTTTAGATCGGGGTGTCCAAATCCAGGCCTCGAGGGCCAGTGTCCTGCAGGTTTTAGCTCTCACCCTGGATCAACACTCCTGAATCAAATGATTAGTTCATTACCAGGCCTCTGGAGAACTTCAAGACATGTTGAGGAGGTCATTTAAATCAGATCTCACAGGTATAGGAATACTTGGCACTATACAAGGCTTAAAGTACACTAGTAATGTTCCTTAGGAACTCAGTGCACTGGAAGACAATACTGGAGACCAGAGATGGGCAGTAACACATAATCCAATTACTTTTTAATGTAAGGGATTGCTATTGCAAAAAGGTAATTAGATTACTGTTACTTTCCAACGTCTATGGCACCAACAGACACATGTGTAGATCAAGAATAGAAAACATGGAGCGTGGGATAGAGCAGCACCATGCAGCATTTAATGCTGGGAAATACTGACATTACTTTGAGTTTGACTCTTTAAAAAGTGACTAAGTAACTAATTACTTTATTCAAGTAACTTGAACAACACTGCTGGAGACCAACTCCAGGCTACTGCACAAGCCACTGTCAAGCATGTAATATACGTAGGACAAATATGTCCCACAGATGACAGTGCTGACTCAAAGTCAGAGGGAGTACTGGGAGAGTAGTTTATGTCCTGTGCCAGAACATTTCCCATGACAATGTGGCCACTGAGGGTTTTTATTATGTTCAAATCAAAAGAGCTGCATTGCTAGTGGTATGAGGAAAAGAATGGATTGGTACAGCAGATCCAGGAAAGTACTGACAAGCGCTTCAGTTGTTCCAGGTTTTCTCACAATATTCATATTCACAATGGATGAAATTCATTTTTTACCTCAACTATCTACACATAATATCTCATGATGAAAAGGGGAAAATATAACATGTACATAAGTATTCACAGCCTTTGTACCTATAAAAAGGCTATGAATACTTACTTGAAAAGACTTAAAATCTTTTGAGGCCTCAAGTCGAGGATTTTTGACCCCCCCCCCCCCCCTTTCCTGTTTCTGCCCATAGTTATTCCCTCATTGTCTTCAATTGTGTTTTGATCCCTGTCTGCTCCAGTCTGCATGCCAAATGTCCTTGGGCAAGATACTGACCCCATGTTGCTCTCCGAAGTAGGATTTAGATAGAAAGCATTTACATAGAAAGAGCATAGAAAAGCACTGTATAAGAATAAGTCCATTTGCATTACATTAAAGTTTGAGGGAGGCTTTGTCACACCAAAGCCCCAGCCAATCTAAATTTAAACCACTAATGCAAGGTGATAAGGTGAACCAATGCACCACCTTTCCACTGAGAATCAACAAAAACACACTATCATATATGGAGTCTAGTGTTAATTGATGGATCTGATCAATAATGAGTGTAGAAAGCCCCTTCAAGTGTGAGTTTACAATGCTAAAAGAAAAATGATCAATGATTTTAGGAAAATAACTGAGATTCCACTTAAGAAGCAGTGAACTTAAGGTTGAGAAGCACAGACAGACCACAAATTTTGAGAGATGTTGTGATCTGCAATTTAAAAGAATGTCACGTTCACCTACAGTTTCACTATAGCACTTCAGGCAATGTGTATGAAAATAATTTGCAGATGAGCTCTACAATGACACGAAGAGTGGAAAAGCATTTTATTCTGCAAATCAAAAGCAACAGTTTTTAACTTATTCAGTGTTCAAAAAAAGTTCTTCACTCACAGTGTATCTTGACTTCCACTGTACAGCTCTCTTCTCCCACATCATTGCTGGCTGTGCATTTGTAGAGTCCGGCATTGTCCTTGGTCAAATTCCTCAGTGCCACAATCTCTGGGGTTTTGAAATCTGATGTACCAAGAATGACAAGACAGCATATAAGAGTGCACTACTGTTATATGGTGTTGTTTGAAAAAGAGTTGATTTCTATTGAAATAAATATACCTAAAGATGAGTTAACATAAAGAAATAGCCATAGCCATTGTACAAATCTTTGCTGTTTTTAAAAAGTAAATACTTTTGACAGATTCTTTATGCAAGCTAAATGTACTTGGAAAAGATAAAAGGAGAACAGAATAACTTAGATTAGTCAGAAGTCTTCATTTCTTTAAGAGCTGAAACATGACTATGCAGTAAAACGAGTATGTAATCGGTTCTGTTTGTTTGTCTTTATGTTAGCATGCACAGCATCTAGTGTCCACAGTTTAGCATTTTTCAGATTTTGCATCATGGTGGATTTTTTGAAAATTGGTTGAAGGTCAGTAACACCAAATGTGAAAATCATTAAACAGTTTATATTACCTGCAATTTTTTTTATAGATCATCTTCAATTTCCAGAACAATACACTTGACCTTGGGGGACGTGAGTACCGAGGTTGGATAAACAAAGGTCAAAGTTGACCAGATCGAGGTATATATAATTTTGGGCATGGAGAGAGCTTTTTATGTTTTCATTATGATGCCCTACCACATCACAATGATGTGTGTGTGTTTTGTTCTTTTTTGCTTTGTTTCAAGGTTTAAATTTTTGTTTTAAAAAGCCCTAGGTACATCTGACAGACTTACCTATAAGTGTCAGCGGAGGCAGCTTGTCTACATATTTGCCTTCGTCCAGTACTTTTTCCCATTTGTAATGGATAGGATCAGAGCCATCAGCGGACTTGCAGCTCATCTTAACATCACTGCCTTCCAAGAATTTGCCCTCCATCCAGCACTGTGGCTTAGATGGCTTCACTGTGGACAGACAGTCAGACAGACACGCAGACATTCTCAAAATGCTGTTGAGTCATGTGGCAGGGTGTGGTTTGTGGCTCAGCTGCAGGGGAGGGGTGGAGCAGAGGGTTCAGGGTGCGGAGTCAGCCTCAGGTGTGAGGCTGACTCAAACCTGAGCTCCATCATCTAGTCATGCCTCCTCGATAAAAGATGTGCTGGGACCTGAGGTGGGACCTAGGGCTACAAGCAGGGCAGATGAAAAGTTGTCCAGTTAAAAACAGTGCAAATAAAAACGTGTGCAACTGCAAACGCTGTTGGCGGGTACATCATTTCCACAGTGGTGCCAAAACCCAGCGCCTCCACTGGCAGAACCAAGACCGGCCCAGCCAGTGGAGGCGCTGGCCTGGATGGTGGCTGAGCTGGCGGGTATGCAGTAGGAGCAGGAGGTGGTGTTTAGCCACCAGCTGGAACAACTGCAGGACCAATCTGAGCACTGGATGGGGCTTTTGGGAAGTCTGGTAGCTTGGGCTGGCCCCCGCCAGTGTCCCTCTACTGTATGGGGGAGGGAGACGACCCCCCACGCCTTCCTGGAGGTCTTTTGGGCCATGGCGGTGGTGTACCATTGGTTGGAGGAGGAGTAAGTGCTGATTCTGCTCCCGCTGCTGTCTGGCAAAGCCCATGCAGTGGCTCTCAGCCTGCCCGCGTGTGAGCAGCAGCTTCGCAGATGTCCAACAGGGCCTTGGACCACAGGACTATCGCTGGCGGTTCTGGGAGGGTCGGATGGGGCCGAAGGACTAGCTTTTCCCCTACGCTAGTCAACTCAGCGAGGCTGTGGCTGTAACCCAGGCCCACTCAAGGGGAGGCTCGCATCATGGAGCAGGAGATCCTGGAACTGTTCATTGCGGGCTGCCCATGGAGACCACAGGATGGATCTGCTGCCATCGCCCAGGCAGCTTGAGCGCAACTGTGACCCTGACTGAAGGATTCCTCGATTTATCTCTGCACAACTGGGGGAGGCGGCAGGGCAGCCCCCTATGCCACCTAGTAGCTGGCCTGTTCCAGCTCCAAGAAGGAGGCTTCGGGATGCTTCACCACCGCAGCTTGCAGCCTCTGAAGAGCAGCTGCATCTAAACACTCACTTGCTTCCCCCTGCTCTCTCCACAGGTTCCGGCTCCAACAGGCACTGCACCTAACCTGCCGGGAGCCACACAAGTGCCGGGGCAGTCATGTTGGAGGTGCGGTTGGCTAGGGCATGTCAGATGGAGGGGGGACAGGTGTTCCATGTCGCTAACCCTCCAACAACTTCCCTCAGTCCGAGAGGGACGTACAATGTGCCAGTAAGGTGCCAAGGGGGTATACGTGAGGCCTTGGTGGACAGACTCTGCTTGCAGACTGTGGTTCACCAAGCCCTGATTCGACCCAGGGCATTGTTGGAGGCAGAGTGGGTGGAGGTTAGATGTGTGCATGGGGATATTCACGAACATGCCATAGTGCAGCTTCAAATTCAATACAAGATACAAGGGCAAAAAGCATAGAGTAAAGGCTGCAGTCAGCTCGTGCCTGACGCATCCCTTAATTCTGGGAACGAATTGGCCGGGTTTTAATAACCTGTTGGAGCAGTGTGCGGGCATGCGTTTACAACCTTTAGCAGCATGTAGTGTCTGCGCTGCACTCAGTGGTGATGCAGGGTTGTCCGACTCTGGGGAGGAGGAGATGGCAGGGACTTCTCGTGAGGCCCCGCCGACTCCAGTAATTCACTCCATGGAAGATTTTCCACTAGAACAGTCTCGTGACGACACACTATGCTCAGCTTTTGACTAAATTATACGAATTGATGGTCACATGGTGCACTGTGAAGCAGCGTGGACCTACCTGCATTTTGTATTACTGAAAATTACTGAGTCGCTGCAAAATGCTGCATTGCAACAGCATTTTGCAGAGATGTTCTCCTCCCTGCCTGGCTGTACGTCTCTCTGCAAGTCCCAGCTGCTACAGAAACTGTGCCCACTTGACCTCTTAGAGGTTTAAAAGAACTTAAAACACCTGAGTTTCCTAATGTGTTCTCAGCATGTTATAATTCTAGACAAAGGGGAGTAGCATTTTAATACATAAAAATATTATTTTCACAGTACTCGATACAGTTATAGATCCAGAGAGCTTAATCATTAAGCTATCTATACTTGATAAAAAGCTATGTATTGTAAGTGTATATGGTCCAAATGTTGATGATCCCTCATTCTTTCACGTTTTTTTCAGTGCACTCTCTGAACACTTGTTCTTGGAGGCGACCTCAACCTTGGACTAAATGAAGAAATGGATAGGCTCAACACAGCAGGAACTCAGCGTAATTGGCAGTCCACAAAGATAATCAAACAGTATATGAGCGACTTTGGTCTTTGCGATGCATGGCGCTCCCTTCACCCCAACAGTAAGGAATATACTTTCTTCTCACATGTCCATCACTCCTACTCTCGTCTGGATTATTTTCTGGTCAGCAGCTCACTGCTGAGTAACATTTTAGACACTGAGATTCACCCTATAGCTGTCAGCGATCATGCTCCTGTATCTTTAACACTGATACATAAGAAGAACATTACGCAAAGTAAAAACTGGAGATTTAATACATCACTGCATCACTGCTTAAAGATGAAGACTTTACTAAATATTTTAAAAAAGAGTGGACTTCATATTTAGACTATAATGACACTCCCGGAACATCAGCATCTGTTCTATGGGAAGCAGGGAAAGCTGTGATGAGAGGTAAAATAATTTCTAAAAGAAAGAAGAAAACAAAAATATTCAGGAAAAAAAAAACATTAAATCACTAGAAGAAGCCTACGCGTCCCACCAAGATCACGAAACATTGAACAAAATACGCAAAACAAAACTAGAGTTAAATGAGATAATTAATAAAAAAAAAAAAAAAATTCTTAGTACAAAGACTACGCTTACAAAATTATGAACATGGTAATAAATCCGGTCAATTTCTAGCAAACCAGCTAAAAATAAATAAATAAAAAACAACTATATGTGCTGTTCAAGATTCATCTGGGAACACAATATATGAACCGAAACAAATAAACAACATTTTCAGGGATTTCTATAAAACTTTATATTCACCACAAATAAACCCATCTAAAAACGAAATTGATCAGTTTTTGGACAACATAACTCCTCCAAAATTATTAGACACTCAAGCAATGGCACTGGATTCGCCACTGACACCAGGTGAACTCCAGGAAGCCCTGATAAGTATGCCCAATAATAAGGCTCCAGGTCCAGACGGCTTTCCTGCAGAATTCTACAAAGAGTTCTGGACGATTCTAGCACCAGTTCTCTACAGAACGTTGTTGGAAATCAAAGAAAAGGGCAGACTTCCATCAAATATGAATTCTGCAAACATTAATCTCCTGCTAAAACCAGGCAAAGACCCTGTATATCCCTCAAGCTATCGTCCAATATCCCTTATACATGTAGACCTTAAAATAATCTGCAAAGCTTTCTCAAAGAGACTAGAGAAAATAACCCCCCTCTTAATTCATCCTGACTAAACTGGTTTCATAAAAGGTAGGCACTCATCAACAAATACACGTAGATTACTTAACTTGATAGACTGCTCATACAGTAAAAACATCGAAACTACAATATTTTCTTTAGATGCAGAGAAAGCGTTTGACAGAGTTAACTGGAAATTTCTATTTGCAACTTTACACAAATTTGGTTTTGGATCCTCTTTCATTAACTGGTTAAAAATATTATACAATTCCCCAACAGCTTGTGTCAAAACAAATGACCAAACATCCTCCAGCTTCTGTCTCCTGAGGGGCACCAGGCAGGGATGCCCACTCTCCCCTTCACTGTTTGCAATTTTTATTGAACCACTAGAAGCAGCAATTAGACAGAATTCAGTAATTAAGGGCATAAAATGCAAGAACGTGGAACATAAAATCAGCCTTTATTCGGATGATGTGTTACGTTTTCTCCAAAACTCACAAACCAATATCTCTGGGGTGATTGAATTGATAAACTCTTTTGCAAGAATATCAGATTACTCAATTAACTGGTCAAAATCTACAGTCCTTCCGATTAATTGCTCCTTCCATAATTTTTCTTCTACTCCACTGCAATTGGGAAATATAAAATATTTAGGTATTAATGTTTCTCCCAAGCTTGCAGATCTAACTAAATTAAACCATATCCCACTTTTAAAGAAGGTAGAAGGTGATCTGGCTAGGTGGAAATGTCTACCCATATCACTCATGGGAAGGGTTGCCGCTATAAAAATGATGGTCTTACCAAAAATAAATTATTTATTCTCAATGATCCCAACTAAACCACCACAAGATTGGTTCAGATCTCTAGATTCATATATGTCCAAATTCCTTTGGAAAGATAAACCCCCACGTATCAGCTTAAAAACACTACAAAAGACCAAGGATAAAGGAGGATTAGAACTACCTAACCTTCAGTACTACTTCTTAGCCAACAGGCTTCAGTTTATCTCAGGATGGCTAAAACATACCTTCTTAGATGAACCTTGGCTAGATGTAGAACAAGCACTTTGCAATAATCTAGAGATTTCAGACCTACCATTTATCAGCTCAAACGTCCAACGGCATGAATGCTTCAAAAGCGTCAACATCAGCTCTTCTCTGACAGCATGGTGGGAGTTTCTAAAATTGACGGAGTCTTCATTAATCCCATGCAAACGTACACCTATCTGGAACAACCCTGACATATTACAAAACAATAATATGATCAACTTTCCAGATTGGAGTGGTAAAGGAATCAAATACTTAGAACATATATTAGAAGGAACAGAATTTATTCCATTTGACAGACTAGTTACACATTATGGGATCAACAAGAAAAGATTTTTAGAATATCAACAAATTAAATCCATAGTAAAAAAGAAATTTAAACCGCGTCAAGTTGAACTACAAACACCACCAAGTGTGGTTCAATTTCTTACTCTTAAAACCCCAAAACTACTATCCAAAATATACAGAATGCTTTCTAAAACAGATGAATCAATATCACTTCCTATTGCAAAATGGGAAGCGGATTTATCAGTTAACTTAGACCAAAACTTCTGGTCTCAGATATGCTTAAAAACCTTTCTTCTAATTAGAAATCGCAGTCTTCAATTAATTTAATACAAAATACTACATAGCGTGCACTATACAGGTCATCGGATGTTCAAGATGGGCTTTACGTCTATCAACAACTGCTCACACTGCCAAACCAATTCACCGGACAATTATATCCACGCTCTTTGGTTCTGTCCACCAGTTCAGAAGTTTTGGCGCGAGATATGTGAAGACTTATCAAAGTGTCTGAAATGTAACATTCCAACTTCCCCTTTAGTGTGTTTGTTGGGCAGCTTAGATAATGTCACTTCAGAAAAGAATATAGCCCATATGGTTTTCACTGCCCTATGCATAGCCAAGAAAACAGTCCTCATGAACTGGAAAAATAAAAATAATCTTAATTCTAACCAATATAGAAATTATCTATTAGATTACATTAGTCTTGATACAGCCGCTGCCCCTGAGTGGGTCCGGGACGGGCGTGGGGTTCTGGGGGCGCTCCGTCTCTGGGCTGGGGCCCTGGCTGGGCCTTGGGGGCTTGGGTCCTGGTTGGTGTGTTGCCAGGGTTGTGGGCGGGTGGGTGTATGGGGGCCCAGTCCTGGCGCAGGGTGCTGCCGGTGCATCGAGCCACCTGGGGGGCTCTTCAACTGGTGGGAGAGGCTGTTACATCTTGCAGGAGGTCTCCTCTCTTCAGGAACTCACTCTGCAGGAGGAGGAGATATAGGAGGTGGAGGAAGATCTCAGCCTGGGCATCTATTGTCTTGTGTAGTCTGGAAGATGAGTGGATGACGGGGTGGGTGCAGTTTTCTCTGTGGTGGGGTCGGGTGGGCTGTCCCGGGCTCTGTGGGGCCAGGCGGCGCTGCTGAACTGGGCCCCGGTCCGGATGGGCCTGGGCCCCCTTTCCCTGGCGGGTTGCAGAGTATGGGGGTGCCCAGGTATGAAAGTTGAAAAAACAGAGAGGTTCTTTCCTTTCAGGTGCCAGAGGGATCAACTGCTGCCCAAACTGTAAACCTGCAAATTGGTTTTGGCTTTTCTCTGCTCATTTTTGACAGGTTAGATTATGGAATAAAGAGGAGTTTCCAGTCAACACTGAACACGGGAATAAATGCAGGAATATTAATGGTAGCTCCTCTATTGATCATGGCAATTGTTATTTCTGGGATGATTTTAGTGGCCTGGACAGGAGGCTCCAAGGAAATATAAATTTATTAATATAGCTAGGATAACCTGTAAGAGCTATTTGCACCAATAAAGAATAATCCTCAGACTTTTTAACCTTTTGTGAAACAGTAAAGGTATATGTCCACCATTTAGACTTCGTTAAAGCGATTTAACAGGAGCAAAGCAAAAGCAATATGAAATAATAAAAGCATCACAAAACAATTATCAAATACTTTAACTATGCTTATCTAACAACCTACTCCGAGCTAATGCTGATTTTGTTCACCCAACAGGAAAGCAGATGGGCATTTAGTGGAAGTATGATGCAAATCAAAATACTTTTGAATGAACCATCAAACAGCAAAAATGAGCAGATGAAAATCCAGAAATTCAAAAATCAATTCACAGGTTCACAGTTTGGACTCTATCTGCTGGAATCGTCTGAACTGCTCATCTCACAGAAGACGAAAGGGAAGAACCCAAAATCTCTTTTACATCTGCTCACCCTTTCTCCCCCATTTCCCTACTGGATGTCACATTTTGCATTTTGGACAGTCTAGCTGTTGACGTTTAAATACCTTATCTGTCTCTCTATCTGACTTACATGATTTAAAACAAAGCTTAAACTTTTACACTTTAAAATCACCTCATTACATTTTCTTTGTTATTCTTAACATAAAGAAATAATTTAAATTTAAACATTTAACTACAAATGGATATAATTCACTTCCTGCACACACACACACACCAAGATCAGACTCTGTGCAGGCTCTCAGTGAAGCCTGTTATTAGAATCACTGTTATTGTATTTTCTGATTCATTATACTGGTTAACTTAAACATATTTATTTTTATTTTATTGATATTCAGCATGCCAGTATTAAGCAACTAAGAATAATTAACCCTTAAAGTAAAGTAAAGTAAAATTGTATTTGTATACCACCTTTCAAGACAAAAATCCCAAAGTGCTTCACAGCACTTTAAAAATAGAAATCAACCAAAAGCAAGTTTAAAAAGATTGGTTTTTAGCTGTTTTTTAAATGAAACCACTGAGTCCACAGATCTCGGGCTCAAAGGAAGGGAGTTCCAGAGTCTGGGGGCAACAGCTACAAACGCTCTATCGTCTTTCGTTTTCAGCCTCGTATGTTGGACGACCAGCAAGCCCTCATCACCTGACCTCAGGGACCTGCTGGGGATGTACTGATTTAAAAGATCTCTGATATAGGTTGGTGCTTGTCCATGCAGAGCCCTGAATGTCAAAGTCAAAATCTTGAAGTGGATTCTTAATTTTATGGGGAGCCAGTGCAACTGGATCAGCAGAGATGTAACGTGGGAGTATTTAGAAGACTTGGTCAGAAGCTTTGCGGCAGCGTTCTGAACAACTTGGAGACGATCCACGGAGGCTTTACATAAACAAGTAAACAAAGATTTACAATAATCCAAACGAGATGAGACAAATGCATGGATGACCATTTCTAGTTCTGAGCGTGAAACAATAGGACTCACCTTAGCAATATTTTTTAAATGATAAAAACAGGAGCGAACCAATAAATTAGCATGGGTGTCCAAAGTCAGAGCTGAGTCAAAAGTTACACCAAGGTTCCTGATAGAAGGTTTGGCAAATGTAGCGGGAAGGCCCAAGTTTTCCATCACCATAGGTACCAGTTTTTTGGGTTAGGGTTAGGGGGTTAACCCTAACCCACAAACAAGGACTTCAGTTTTCCCCTCATTTAGCTGAAGAAAGTTATCAGCCATCCATCCCCTAAGCACCTTTGTAAAATCAGTAGTTTGGAAACATCTTGGGGCTTAAAGAAGATATACAACTGAATATCATCTGCATAGCAGTGATAAGAAATATCTTTAAAAGTGCTCAATAAGTGCTGAAGAGGGAGTATGTACAGCAAAAACAATAAAGGCCCCAAAACAGAGCCCGGTGGCACACCATATTCAAGAGAAGCAGAAGAGGACCTGTATTTAGAATTAGCCACAGATCATTTTTTCTGTGGCTAATCCTTATATATTTGCATTTAATATGTTATATTATATTAGTTTTAAGTGAATATGCAGCTGTGTTAACCATCAGTACAACCACATATAAATCATGGTTTTGTGTTTTACACTTAAAAAACCTAATGCTATGGTTCTTCAGGATTATTTCTATGATGAGTTGGCAACACAGTTCTTATCTTCGTTCATTCCTCCAGACACACACACGGTTGAGGCTGGCTCATGTGCACACACACAACTCAGACATTAAAACAATAATTTTCACTACTTAAACTATATTTTTCCTTTATATACTGATCAAACCTGTATTTTGAATTAATCCATTATTAACAATAAAAATGCTTTATAATTAGGAAATAGAGAAAATCCCTCTTTTAGGACTCTGGCTGGGAATTAAAACCTTTTACTTTCTCTTAGCTGTGATGTAGAGGGACCAGGTGTCACAACAAGCTCTTCAGCAAAGGCCAGACCTCTCTCAGGTATTCCACCATGCTCTCTCCTGGCTTTTTCAGTCAAACCAGGCTCTTTAAGGTTAAGGTCAAATTTGTTTAACTTTAACTTTTTGAATTCTGGGAAATCTTGGGTCTCACTTTGAGTTACCAGACCACTTTTTTGCCGCTGGTCCCAAAGACTGCAAAGCTGATTGAAACATCCCTGATGTAGCAAATCCACTTAGAAAGAAAAGTATACTTTATTGATCCCCGTGGGGAAATTCCTCTCTGCATTTAACCCATTCACTCAGTGAAGCAGTGGGCAGCCATTGGGCGCCCAGGGAGCAGTGTGTGGGGACGGTACCTTGCTCAGGGGTACCTCAGGGTAGCCGTTCAGTGGATTCGAACCACCAACCTTCCGATCATGGGGCCACAACGCTACCTACTGAGCTATCCCTGGCCCTATCCCTTAGCCAAGAAAACAGACAGGATATCTGTAATAGAGACGATAGACTTTATATGAGACTTTAAAATGGTGGACAACATGAAACACTGAACAACAGAAGAGCACAAATTATAATTGCTTCCTTCATTTTTTTTTTTTACTGCAAAGGATCCTGGAAAATGCTGTCTTCTAATGACAATTGACAGGATTCTTTTCACTCAGCATCCTGAGCTAACTGTATATTCTCTTGGTATCATGATGATTTAGTTACTGTTTAAAAACTGTTTAGTCTGGTATCATATTCTGATATATTTGAGTTTTGTGGTTTGCATTCATTATGATTTATTCCTTGAGCTTATGTGCTTGTCTCACCTCTTGCCTGCCTGTGGAATCAAATGACTTTGTCTTATATCGGCCGCTCTAGTGGCAGAAACTGTTTACGTTTACCTCCCCGTGTGTCTTTGGTCTTCATGTTTATGTTTCCTGTTTTATTTTGATAGTCTTGTGTTTTATGTCCAATGTGTTGAGTTTTGCTTCCCCTGTGGCGTCATGGTCATTTGTATCAGCTGTGTTCCCCATGTGTCTCCTCTCTGTGTATCCAGTGTGTGAGTTTCCTGTTATTCGTTGTCAGGTTATGTTCATGCCATGTTTCCAAGGTTACATGCTTTCAGGTATTAACGTATCCTCGCCAGGTTTCATCTTCATGTTCAGGCCTTCAAGATACACCACGGCACTTTAGAGTGACATGTTGCCTCGGTCCCACAGACTCCCTCTTCTCAGAGGTCCACGTGTCAACTTCGAACAGTTATTCCACCTGAGTCTATGTCTCCTGTGAGTAGCACTGCCACCCTTTCAAACCCTAGTCTGCCAGCATAAAGACTCTAAATTCTTTCTGTGTCAGTAGCATTGGTTAAGACTGTGAACTCTTTTATCGGAGGCAAATTCAAGATGGGTTAGCAGTGGCGTTTCAGAGCTGCCTAATGAACTTTCTAGTTTAGTTACTATTAAACCATGTAGTGAATCTGAGGCAGCAAGCAATAAGTCAGTGTGTCATTTTTCTACAGCTGTGTTGGACTTTGTAAAGACTTATTCGGCACCTCAGCATGTTCCTGTCCCAAGGGCGACTGCGGTCCAGCCTTTTTCTACACCTGTTCTAGTTCCCTGGGTAAAGGTGGCTAGGGCCCGGTCATTACCTGTTCCTGCTCCAAGGGTAGCAGTGAACTATGTTTTGGATGCTTATGCTCTTGTTTTTGGACTTTAGGCTCCTATTCATTTTGTTTTCTTGTTGGTCCGTCTTATACCACCCAATTCCCTGGTGGGAATGTAAGTGGCTGCCTCATTTTCCTCATTGTGCACAAAAGTGAGAGGTCTAGAGTTCAGGGTAGCTTTGACTTCTGTTAGTACAGTGCACATTTCTTCAAAGCTGAGTGAAGCTCTTCCTAGTACGTTCTTGAGACAGGTTTTCACCAACTGGACAAGATGATCCCAATATTCACCCCACCAGGCTGTTTGCTCTGCAATGAACTTCCAGGTGATGCCCCTTTTTGAGAAAAACTTCAATAACTGCAGGACTTTATTGGTCTTTTATAGCCCTTTTAAGTCTTGGTCTGCTCTCTTAAATTTTCTAGCATTGTCAAAATAGATAACGCCTCTCAGAGCAACAAATCTCTTCAATGCTACCAAAATGTCTCAGTTGACTGATTCCAGACCAGCTCTAAATGGACTGCTTGGGTTGCAATCGGAAGGTTGCCGGTTCGAGCCCCGGCTCGGACAGCCTTGGTCGTTGTGTCCTTGGGCAAGACACTTCACCCGTTGCCTACTGGTGGTGGTCAGAGGGCCCGGTGGTGCCAGTGTCTGGCAGCCTCGCCTCTGTCAGTGCGCCCCAGGGCGGCTGTGGCTACAATGTAGCTGCCATCACCAGTGTGTGAATGTGTGTGTGACTGGATGTGTAAAGCGCTTTGGGGTCCTTAGGGACTAGAAAAGCGCTATACATCATCATCATCATCATCGTTTATTTGTATAGCACTTTAAGAACACACCAGGCAGACCAAAGTGCTGAACAACACAGATCAAAACAACTACCAAATTAAAAATACCATAAAATCATTACATACAATAAAATAAATAAGAAGGTGTCAGTTTCCTACAGAGTTAAAAGCCAGGGAATAAAAATAGGTTTTCAATCTGGACTTAAAGACCTGCACTGATGACGCTTGTCTAATTTGGAGGGGAAGGTTATTCCAGAGCATCGGAGCCGCAATTGAAAAGGCACGGTCTCCTCTGCATTTCAGCCGCGACTTAGGGACCGACAGCAGCAGCTGCTCAGCTGAACGGAGCGAGCGAGGAGGAACATGTGGCTTCAGCAAATCAGATAAGTAGACAGGAGCCAGACCATTTAAAGATTTAAAAACCAATAAAAGGACTTTAAAACGAACCCTAAATTCAATGGGAAGCCAATGCAAGGAAGCCAGAACCGGAGTGATGTGATCGAATTTCCTACTACCGGTTAAAAATCGCGCCGCCGCATTTTGCACTAACTGCAGGCGTGACAAGGTGCCCGACCCGACCCCTATTAAAAGGGAATTACAATAGTCCAGACGTGAGGTGATAAAAGCATGAATAAGAGTTTCCAAATTGGGTTTGGAAAGGAAAGGCTTAACCTTCGACAGGCGTCTGAGGTGATAAAAAGCTGATTTTACCACCCCATTTACATGACCTTCAAAAGTAAGCGCAGAATCAAGTTTAACACCAAGATTAGTGATTGAACTTTTCAGATGAGAGGTCAAATCACCAAAATCAACATCTGGGGTATCAGTAGAACGATGCGGGCCATATAAAATTACTTCCGTTTTGCGACCATTAAAATTCAAGAAATTATTTGCCATCCATAATTTAATATCGCTAAGACAGTCAAGCAGTGGTTGACATGGGGAGGTATCCAAATGACTAAAAGGTAAGTAAAGCTGACAGTCATCGGCATACAAATGAAATGACACTCCGTGTTTACGAAAAATCGCACCAAGGGGGAGTAAATACAGCGAGAAAAATAATGGCCCAAGGATAGATCCCTGGGGCACACCCCAAAGCAGAGGGGCCACAGAGGAAGCGGCCAGTCCCAGCTTGACACAAAAACTCCTTTCGGAAAGATATGATTTTATCCATGACAATGCTAAATCAAAAATTCCCACACAGTGGTGTAAGCGGGAGATCAGCAGGTCGTGGTCCACTGTGTCAAATGCAGCTGTCATGTCCAATAACACAAGCACAGCATATTTACCACGATCAGTAGCAACAAGAATGTCATTCATAACTTTAACAAGAGCTGTCTCCGTACTGTGAAAGGGCTTAAAACCAGATTGGAAGATTTCAGACAGTTGCGAATCGTTCAAATAATCCAACAGTTGGGTATGTACAATCCTCTCCAAGATCTTGCTTAAAAAGGGAAGCTTGGAGATAGGTCTAAAATTTGACATAGTAGAACTATCAAGGCCAGGTTTCTTAAGTAAGGGGTGTATGACTGCATGTTTAAACCCACTAGGAACTTGACCGGTTAACAGACTAGTATTGATAATTTTCAGGATATAAGGTCCAATGATGGGAAATACTTTTTGGAGAAAGCGGGGAGTAACAACATCATTCGGGGAGCCACAGGGCTTAGCATGTAGCACCAACTCCTCTAAGTCGCGCAGAGAAATCGGTGCAAAAGCAGGGAATAGGCTTGAGCAAGGAGGATGCATGGCCGGCTCAACAATAGGTGGAATCAGAGGCCTCAGGCTAGCAATCTTGTCCACAAAAAAGGTAATAAACTTATTGCACATAGCCTCAGAGGACGGCAAAAGGTTGTAACCCTCCACGTTAAGTACAGAATTAATCGTATTGTATAAAACACGAGGGTTGTGAGAGTTGGCCGAAATAAATTGAGAAAAGTAGGAGTGTTTATCAGCCTTAACTGCCCTCTGATAAGTTTTCCAACTTATCTTTAGGGCTTCCAGGGAGACATACAATCTGTCTTTTTTCCATTGTCTTTCACATTTCCTACATTGTCTTCTAATAGCTCGGGTACGATCTGTTAACCAAGGACTAGTCTTAGATTTACATTTTCTTAGTCTCAAAGGGGCAACAACATCAAGCACAGATTTACAAGCAAAGTCAAAATACAAAAGTAGGTCATCTGCAGTGGGCAACTCAGGGGCATAAGACATTAATTTGTCAAACAGTATAGAAAACCGTTCGGCAGAATCAGAGCCAAAGGCACGATAACATCGAACAGGTGCAGCCTGATTTGCAAAAGCGTTAGAAGGAGCAATATCAAATAAGATAGGCATATGATCAGAGAATACTGCATCTTCAACCCGTACATTGCAAACAGATAAACCATGAGATAAAACTAAGTCCAGTGTGTGACCACGTTCTTGAGTGGCACCACTAACAGATTGGACAAAATTAAAAGAGTTCACTAAGTCCAGAAAGTCCTTGGCCAGGGGCTTCCCCGGACAGCAAACGTGAATGTTAAAATCACCAAGCAGGAGGATCTGGTCATACCGTGATGCACAATCAGCAAGAAACTCTGAGAACTCTGATAAGAACACCTTGTTATATTTCGGCGGGCGATAAACAATCGCACATAACAACGAAGGCGAGTGGCCCAGTTTACATAAACAGAGTTCAAAACTGGTGTAGCGAGACGAAGGGAAAAGCTGCTTCAAGTCCAAGTGTGCCTTAAAAACAACAGCAAGCCCTCCTCCGCGACCAGAAGCTCTCGGAACATTAAAAAAGGTACAGTCAGCGGGTACTAGTTCAATGAAAGCGCTTAACTCACCGGGAGAAATCCAGGTTTCAGTCAGGAAGAATAAATCCAGAACACGAGAAAGAAAAAAATCCTTCAATATGAAGGTCTTGTTGGCCACCGACCTGGTATTTATTAGACCCAGCCTGAGAGGAACTGGGTCCAAAACTTCCGAGGCATTAGCAACCAGATCCACCGGTCGAAGATTTTTCTTGTCAACTCCGCGCCAGCGCATATGTCGTAGAGGAGAGAGTTTTGCTGGACCATTTTCGAAAGACCCAACAACAGGAACCAGCCAGGAGTCCACCGGATCCAAGGCACGCAATGGCACCAATAGTCGCGGACAAAAGCGGCGGATGCAGCGGAGCTCATGGGGAAAATGAGAAATCCAGGATTTCAGCTTCACAAGACGACCTCCACGGTTACCCCGTCTCCTGCGTCGCTTCCGCAGATCCGGTGACGGTGGTAGGGAACGCCAGTACGGTGGTATTGGTTCCAGATAGGGAGGAAAAAAGCCTTGGTTGTCATATTCAGGCCGGTCAGACATCCGGATGGATAAACCTATTTCCAATAATGTCTGGCGATCATAGGAAAAAGTACAACACACATGTAACACAAAGTTAACTAAAAACAATAAAACAAAACAAATAAAGGAGAGCGATAGACGGCGTGCCGAACACACAGGCGCCATCTTGCACATCAGGACCATGGTTCAAATACAGGCCATTTACCATTTTACATAAAGCGGCCCCATCCAATATCTAATATCTCTCTCTTATTTGTACGAGAGAGTCGCTCACTCCTGAGTGCATCGTGACAGTCCTGTACAAGCATTTGTGAGAATCTGAGTTTGTTTGGCAGAATCCAAGGATATTGCCTTCTGAATGCAAATTCTGACTGTTCCAACCTCCCTCCAACACTAAGCAGCTCATGTGGAGGAATGTGGATGAACATGTGGAGTGGTCTGAAGACCATCGCAGACTACAAGGGAAACAGCGGCAGAGTGAGGAAGGTAACTGCTTCTCTACCCTAATAAGCTTAACACCTTCTATGCATGCTTTGATAAACATCTATCTCAAGAGCTTTTGCTGGAAGAGGACAGCTGCTGCCCTGTTCAGATTTCTCAGGCAGTCGTGTGTAAATACGTCAGGAAAATAAACACTCGGAAAGCTCCTGGACCAGGCTGCTGTCCCAAAATGTTTTAAGAGGATCACCATCATCCCTGTCCCAAAGAAAACTAATGTGAGCTGCCTAAATGACTATCGAATAGTAGCACTCACCTCCATTGCTATGAAGTGCTCTGAGCACTACAGTTTGCCTACAGGCCTAACAGATCTACAGACGCAATAGCAAGTGGACTTCACATTGCCCTCTCCCACCTGGACCAGAAAAACACATATGTGCATATGCTGTTCATTACCTCTAGCTCCGCCTTCAACACCATCATATCATCCAGACTCGCCCTGTCTGGATGATATGACCAGTGACCTGAACATCAGCTCCTCCCTGTGCAGCTGGATCCTGGACTTCCTGACAGACATCCACACTCTCACTCAGCACAGGTGCCCCCGAGGGATGAGTGGTCAGCCCCCCTGCTGTACACCCTGTTCACCCACGACTGTACAGAAACACACAGCTTCAACACCATCATATATTGCAGATGACACCACCATCATCGGCTGCATTTCTGATGGAGATGAGATGGCATACAGGGCAGAAGTGAGAGCCCTGACATCATGGTGCCGCGACAACAACCTGCTGTTTAACGTCAGCAAAACCAAGGAGCTCATCATGGATTACAGGACACTGCAGAGAGGAGGCCACACCCCCATCCACATCGAAGGAGCAGAGGTGGAGAGAGTCATCTGCTTCAGATTCCTGGGCATCAACATCAGCGAGGATCTGAGCTGGTCACACCATGTTGGTGTGATCACAAAAGCAGCAAGACAGCGGCTCTTCTTCCTGCGGAGCCTGAGAAGATTCGGCATGAACCCCAGAATACTAACAAACTCATACCGATGCACCATTGAGAGTCTTCTGACTGGCTGCATCACCACCTGGTATGGAAGCTGTAACGCTCAGGACCAAAGCTCTGCAGAGGGTGGTGAGATCAGACAGCGCATCACCAGGACTGAACTGCCAGCCATGCAAGGTTTCCATAGACAGCGCTGCACGAGGAAGACGCAGCGGATCCTCTGTGGTCCCAGCCACAGACTTTTCACACTCCTGCTGTCCATCCAGGCAGTTTAGGAGCATCCAGACCCACACTACCAGACACAGGGATAGTTTCTACCCACAAGCCATCCGGCTTTGGAACTGCTGACATTCTGCACACATCATTACACACTCACTATAGCTACTAGACTCTACACAGTGTCACTTTAACCACTTTAAATCTTCACTGCACAAGATTTTTGCAAAAAATGTAAATACCAAACAACTGTCTTAAATTCTCTTATTATTTAATGCTTAAGTATTTTGTTATTATTATTATTATTATTATTGTTGTTGTTGTTGTTGTTGAGGAGCACGAGCCAAAGAATTTTATTGTGGGTAAATGTGGCTACGCTGTTTATCTGTATATGACAATAAAACTTGAAACTATTGTAGAATGACTGCTCTAATTCATAGGTTATGGATTTCATGGCACTTTATGTATCTTCTACCTATATATCTCTAGTTTCTGTGAACCATAAGGGCTGTCTTTTACTTACCTAGCACTGTGAGACTGATAGTACTCCAGTGGTACCGTGGCCCAGTCTTGACTTTGCAGCTGTACTCTCCTGAGTCTGTCAGTGACAAGTCACTGATGAGCAGAGATGCGTCGCCTTTTAAGTACTCTCCAGCAAAAGCTACACGACCGCGTCGTCCTTCATTGGGGTCAAAAACTCTTCCAGAAAAGTAGGTAATCACCTGGTAGGAGGATGTGAAACAGGTGGGTAGTAACGGTAGTGGTTTTGTAACATGTCATGCAAGATAATGCATATATAGAGGAACAACAATGTCCAGTTTATCTACAACAATGAGCAAATATATCAGAGAGAGAGTCAAACTATATGTGCTTAAGAATTTTAATATATGTTTTTAATTATTTGAAAAAATAATTATTTAAAAATGTAAGGATGCTGATAAAACACTGCTTTGTTGAACCTTTGCATACTACCAATGTCAAGGACCCAATGTTGCCATTTCTTTGTTTGTTTGTTTGATTGCCTGGAGTAGGGTTACACAAAAACTACCATACTGAATTTCATGAAATGTAGTGGACAGGTAGACCATGTGGAGAGGAAGAAATCCTTTTAAATGTTGGTGAGGATGAGGAAGGTTCTGGAAAAATATCAGGTTTAAATGTGGTTGATTGCAGAATTTGCATCATAGAACAGCGAGCTGTTGGCTATGAACAGATCTTTGAAATGCTCTTTATTTTCTGTCTGTGCATTTAACAAGGCAATGCAAAATACATTAATTGCAACAGCTATGGATAAACGCTGTTTTCCATTTGCAAAAAGTATACACTCTTTTGTAGTTTTTTTTATGTACTACAAAATCGCTAAAATAGTTTTATATAGAAAAACTACTATGACTACAACTTAACTCATACAACCTTTGTGTGAAACTTTTCATGATGCCTAGAAAACCTGTGCAACTGAAAAAATTCAAAGTAACTTAAATATTAAAATATTAATGTAAAAAATAATTTTTTACTAAAATGATAGTTTAAAAATGACTATGAGACTATGGAAGAGAACAGGTAACAGTAGGTTTGTTGTTGTCTATCCAAAATGGGCAGTGAACCTCATGCATTGAGAGACACATACCACTCTCTGCCTGTTGGTTGGCTTGAGGAGCAGCCACTCAATGTCCAGAGTGGGATGATCACCAACCCAGAAGTGATGGTGGCAGGGCAGCGTGGCATTGTCTCCAACAACCCTCTTCATCACTGTCTGGGCACATGTCATTAGCACACCCAGCAGAACTGTAGAGATACAGGCTTCTTCAAGATCATTGTTCACTGCATCAGATATCAACATAAATATAATAAATAATAAACATTCATGAATCCTAGACAGAAATGTGATTTGAAGATATAGACATTTAAAAGTGTAACAATTTAGCCAGCTTGCATACTTTTTGTTCTTAGTCCTTATTGTAAAATCTGAAAATGAACAGGAGTGTCTATTCAAAGAAAATAGATGCTTTAGCAGTGTAGTTTTTGACTTACATTAGATAGATATTTTAAAACTCATGTCATTCAGAAACTGGTCAAGTTATGATTTGTTCAAAACTTATAATTGGCTTGTCAAAGCCTTGGTTTTAATGTGAGATTTTAAGTGAGATGTGAATAACTATTCAGGCAGGTTCATTAACTCCACAAACATGGCCTCTATCAGCAGAGATGGGCAGTAACGCGTTACAAGTAACGTGTTACTGTAATCCGATTAATTTTTTCGAGTAACAAGTAAAGTAAGGGATTACTATTGCAAAAAACGTATTTAGATTACTGTTACTTTCCCGTAAGCACGCTGCGTTACTGCGTTACTAAAACCGTGATTTTTTTGCGAGAGTGTCTCATGACAATGACATAAGCGAGTGCGACGTTAGTGGCAACAGCTGTGTGCAGATCAAAAATGGATAATATAACGAGTGCGGGAGAGAGTATGACTGTGCAGCGTTTAAAGCGTGGAAGTACTGACCTTACTTTGAGTTTGATTCCCTAAAAAGTGACAAAAACATGAGCGTCCGCTGCTCACTGCGTGGGAAGAAAACTTCTTTTTACAGCAAAGAAACCCCTAAATGTCCAAGCAAGCACCAAATACGCTGCCGCTGGAATGTGAAATTCACAGTAGTGATGTGTCAGTCGCGAACGAAACGGCTCTCAGAGCCGGCTCTTTGAAGTGAATGACGCGAGCCGGCTCCTTATTGGGAGCCGTGGGTTATTTTTTCTTTCTCTCACCCTCTCCCTCGCACTTTTTTTCCGCTTCACTCCGGGGGGCGGTAGTTACACTCGCAGTAGCACAGGAACAGAGCGGGAGGGAAAGAGAAAAAGAGAGCCAGGGACAACAAGAGACAACATTAGAAAGGTATAGTAATCATCCACAACTATTTTCAGTTGCGGATGATTAAGGATTCAGAACGTTTATTCATGCAGGCCTATATGACATGTGTATCTTCTTTTTGTTTTGCATATTTTAATTTATATTTTATTGTGTTGTGGTCAGTGGCGTGTCCAGCGGGGTGGCCTGGGGGGGCACAGGCCATCCCCCCCAACCAGACTGGCCACCCCAGGTGCCACCCCGAAGCTAAAACAATAAAATTCAATCAAATATCAAATGTACGATTGTGTTTTCACAGTGAAGCTCAGATATCCGAGTGTAAGTGAATGCAGCATCGGCTTCTGTACTATGAGCATCACATTAGCAAAGGAAGGAGAGCCAAGCGCAAAAGACGGCAGGGCAGAAAACAAATTTTCGGCGAAAGAAAATGAGGAGAGAATAAATGTCCCGGTAAGTAATATTAAGTTTGCTGAGTTTAGTAAACTTTGGTGAAATTAGAATACCAAGGAAAAAATAACACTTAAAGAATTATTGCAACCGTCAAATATTTCAGACAGTAGGCTACTGGGGGGAGCTAGCATAAGAGTTATGAGTTATAAGATATAATCCAAGTCGTAACATTGCTGTATGGAGCTGCAGATTGGGTTGCAGGTTAATACTGGCAGTGTCACCATGCCAGCTGACTGTACTTCATCATCAGCCAGTGTTGTTCTTTATACATCAATATTACTAAAGTTTACCATAAGGCAGCACTTACACTATACTGTGCGGTCTAGCTAATTTCTCTCATTACTTATCCTATCTGCCAGCTCCATGTTATGAATAGAGTGTAAATCACCCCATGAAATGGCTGTGCCATGTTCAATGCAGGGATGTGCAGTTCTGGTTCTCAAGGCTCCTGTCCTCCCAGTTTCAGATGTTTCCATACTTCAACACAGCTGATTTAAAGAATCATTTACAGACTTGTGCACAGATTATCTTCTTTTTTTAATAGGCAAATAAAGTTTTGTATTGGCATTGGCTAATTTGCCAATTCTTAAAAATGTTCGTATTTTAATATTCAAAAATGTTTTTGCCCAAAACATATTTGCATTATATGTCAGTAAAAATAGTATGAAAACATTGCTGTCCTTGAATGCTTAATAAACACTGACAAAGCACTGATTGTACCTCTTGTACTTTATCAACGCAGTATCTAAACACTTTGCACCGTAGTGGTTACAATCTCATTCTAATAAGAGTTAAAAGCGCATTCGGTTATTAGGTTTATAGGGTTATTGAATTATGGTTAACGGTTGGTAGAATTTTTTTTTAACATTATCTGCCAATTACATCTGCCACCCTTCTCCAAATCTGTGTCCCTACCTGCCCCCCCCCCCAACAAAAATTTTCTAGACACGCCACTGGTTGTGGTTTGCAGTGTTTTGTGTAGTTTCACTTTAAATTTGTTTCAAAGGAAAAAGCTGAAAATGTAAATAGTTAAAAGTTGAAATGTAAATAGTTGGGTTTTGTATTTTATAATTTGTTTATTACATTTTATGTGGAGTGAATAAATAAAAGTATATTTACGGTGGCCACTAGAGACAAAGCGTGTACAAACTCCAAAACACGTACAAACTCTGAAGCACATACAAACTCTAAAACACATGCAAATTTGAAAACACATAAAAATTCCGAAGCACGTACAAATTCCAAAACACGTGAAACCTCCAAAACATGTACAAACTCCAAAACACAACAGAAGTGCTCCAGGATGCTAGGGGCAGTGTTGAGTTTTTGTTACCTAGTGGCTACACAAGCCAGGAAGTACCAACGACCGGATTTGGTAAATGAACATTTTTTAAAATTATTTCAATATATATGAGTGTTTGTGTATAAATACACAAACAATACACATATGCTTTCAACTGTGTAATTTCAGTGATCTAGGTAGCTCTGTTTTGGAGTTTGTACGTGCTTCGGAGTTTGTACGTGTTTTGGAGTTTGTACGTGCTTCGGAGTTTGTACGTGTTTTGGAGTTTGTGCGTGCTTCGGAGTTTGTACGTGCTTTGTCTCTAGGGGTCACCGTATATATTTATATCTAAACATATATAAATAAAACCATGTTTTTTTTACATTAGTAATTTCTTTTGTGCATAATTATATATTGTTGTTAATAATAAATTAAATAAAGCAACAAAACAGCCTGAAGAGCCGGTTGGGAGCCGAAAGAGCCGGCTCTTTTTAGTGAGCCGAGCCAAAAGAGCTGGTTCTCTAAAAAGAGCCAGAGTTCCCATCACTAATTCACAGAGAAACTGCTGTATCCTTCCACTGACCGCTGCGGCACACCTGCACCAGGGCAAACCTCCGCCTGCCCCAGTCCTGCTATACAGTTGAAAATAGAGCAACAGGACCGCTGAGTCTTTGATTTTATTTATTTTCTGTTGTGTTTCACATGCATCTATTTGAAAGAGTGAGTGTAAACACAAAAAACTTTTTTATTTTAAATGCTGGAATGCGCAGAAAATAGGTTTAAATGTTAAACAAATTTCTTCCAGTCAGAGAATCTTGCATATAATTTAATTTTTGCTTGATGCATAACATTAAAAGATTAAATCTAATAAAACAAGTTTTAAAAATAGACTTTTTCATTTGATTACATTTTATATGATAGATTATGCAGAAAAAGTAGAATTGGGCTGAAAGATCTATTGCTTTATTACCTATTTAGGGGATACATCATGTTTTAAAAAGTAACTAAGTAACTAATTACCTTGAAAATAAGTAATCAGTAAAGTAATGGGATTACTTTTTTCGGGAAGTAACCAGTAATTAGTTACACTTTACTTTTTTCAAGTAACTTGACCAACACTGTCTATCAGCAGCTGCTTTGTTCACAAGTTATTTACCAACATATGCTGACATTTGCCAGCATCTGCCACTTTTACCCATAAAAACCAGAACAAAACCAATAATCCTATTGCTCCAAACAGCCCCACACAAGTCTGAACCAATACCATCCGAGAACTCCCCCAAAACTCCAAAAATGAAATTTGTCTTTGAATAATTAAGTTTTTGCCCCCATACCTGTGCTTGTGATTGAACACAGTTTTCTTTGTTTCTTTGTCTTAATTTTAAAGCATTTTGGGCAAACAATAAATGATGCAAACAACGATACCAGAAACCAAAATGTCAAGTTTAAAAGACTATATTTTACAGGTGGGTTGTGCACTGTTCACAGCAAACTACAAAATGCTGCATCCTGCAGTTGTCTGCAGGTCAAGCTAATTCCTACTGTTTCTACATGGACATCACATTCTTGTGAGGATGGACAATACCACCACGGTGGCTTACATCAATCGTCAGGTGGGGCTGCGTTCACGCCACTTGCACACACTGGCACGCAGACTGACGTTTCCTCCCTCTGAGAGCAACACACATTCCAAGCTCTTAGAATCAGGGAGCGGACCCATGGTCTGGCATCGTCCTGGGTCTTTTTGAGATGGGTGCCAGTTCAGAACATCTGTGCAGTAGCGAACTAGTCTTCGTCTCATACGTTTTTTACAGGCTGGACATCTCCGCTTCAAGCATAGCCCAAGTAGTACGTGCCACTTGGATAGGTGAGCACTGGCTATTTCTGTGACTGCTTGAGATAAACTTGTCTGACAATACGGGAGTCTCCATTTCCCATAGTGAAACATTGAAAGGAATGCTAGGAAAGAGAACTTTAGGTTACTTGCGTAACCACGGTTTTCAGAGTAGCATGACTGAGATGTCTCACCAGACAGCCATTCTTGTCGGGTTGAAGCGAAAAGAAGTGCTTATCTCCAATAACGACAATTTAATAGTGCAAGCAATTTAAGGGTGAGTGGCTCTGCCCGACGTGGTCATTGCAACCACCAGCCAATCCGGTCTTTAAGTGATGATGTATGAACCCTGCTTCCGGGCCCAAACTATTCTGCGTTTAATAAGGCTGTTGTGGATTTAACATGTTTTAATGCTTTGTATTTTGTTCTATTTAATCCGAACAAGCCCCTAAAAACAGTCAGTGATCACTGTCGGCCTCTCTCGGTTTTTATTACCGCAAATAATTTTAAAGCTCAGTTTTAATACCCTTCCAATGTAACTACAGCCCAGCCCATGCAGCAGTATATGAATGACTAACCTCATATTGTGGATGGATTATCTCAGTTGTTCTCCTGACTGAAGTTTGGTCCGTTTAAAGCATCCTGCCATGCGATTGCATTTGTCCCTAACCATCGAGAATCCTCACGTTAACTTTTATCGAGGGGAAAAAAGTTAGCGTTCATCCTCCAGCTTCACTGTGTTTATGCTAACATAGCTGTGTAGCTTGCGATCACGTAGCACGTCATTATATACCAGCTAGCCAAACTTAAGTAAGCCTACAAACGTCACTGCTGTTTAGTTTTCTGTCTCCATTTATGTCAGAATGGATAGCAGAGCTGTACGTCTTAATTTGTTTTGGAAATCCCTCAGTCAGAGCATGCTATATTATATTTAGATGGAAGCTAGCAAGCTAAATTCCTGCTAACTTTTAACACCGATAAATTTCATAAATTCTGTTTTCATGGATGCCTGGATGTGAAACTTAATTGTTACACCTGGTAGAGCAGCAACGCTGATCACTTTATTACAGATGAAAGGATTTAGACAGGTTTTAACTCTCAGTGATGCCGCAGTAATCATGTGACTTAGGGACCTGCAGCGGAGTTTGGGCACAGGGAGGAGCATCCCATAAAATGACATATATATATATAAAATACACTTGATTCTTAGTACTATATATATTTTAGAATATATATTGCATAAAATTGTACGGCCCGATTCAGGGTCATCCTTTCTGTGAAGACAGATGGCTGCTCTCACAGAGAGGTCCGGCGCTGTAAACTTGTAATTCCAACTGCCGAAGCAAATTAAATCTTGTTAAACAACCAGTACTTCTTTTGAAGAAATTGAACACGGCACACTGAAATACAAAACAAAAAGCAAAAGGAGACTGGACACTCACTACTAGGAAAACTAAACTCGGCAAAACAAACACAGAGAGAGGCTCAAACATAGAGTGACAAACTGATGATCAAGCAAGGACAAAGGGGAACTGACACAATGTATACACTTGAGTGCGAATAGGAAAAGTGGAGACACACAGCAATGCAGCAGTGACAAATCAGGCATAACGAGACAGGGGGAGCAAAATTTGGACACAATGCACATGAGACAAGGACTAACAAAATAAAACAGGAAGTAGTATGAACACATGAACTGACACTAGGACAAAAAACATGTGACACGCTGAGGAGACAAGGAGAGGAACAAAAGAACAGGTAAGGAAGACGAAACAGGGACACGACTAAGACTCAGAGCGAGAGAAAGAGGGAGACAGAGGGATGGAGGGAGAGGGAGCAAAAGTGAGGCAAACTCAATACTAAAACATACCAAACTTGAACTTGAAAGAATCATGAATACAAAAATAAAAACATTTCTAGAGATCTGCAGACTACTGATTGGCTGGTCAGTGGCGTCCCTCGACGAGCCATGAGAGCATCTCATTCATGAAAATCAAAACCTGCATTTTAGAAACCCAGCAATGAGGGGGAAAAAACAACGCCATGGTCCCCAAGTCTGAGGAAAAGCCACAGAGCGAGCAGCAAGTATTATCATCTTGACGTCTACTTTTGTTGTAGCGTTCGTGTCGCATACTAATGACGTCACAACGTTAATCCTCGGCAGCATTCCTATGACAAAGATCATGCACATTAGGTGGTAACGGAAAACAAGTCGATCCAAGTCGAGTCATGCCAATCCGTGGAGTAGAAAAGGGGCTGAAGACCCAGCACCATGTGTCTGGAGGATAACATGTATTATTGATAATGCACAATGCAACGTGCCACACATTTAAGGCATGGTTCATTATTTAAAAATGTGATAAATGCTTTCAAATTTTCCATCAAATTTAACTTAACACCTGAGTGTTTCTTGCTTTCAGACTAGTTGGTTAGTCTAATTTTTTTTTTTCATGGTTAGTCGAGTAAGAAATTGTTCTCAGCCCAAACGGAAGTCTCTTGAACGAGTAGTGAAACATCGTCACAAACTCATAGAAGTCCGGGAGCCTTCTTTTTTCAAGCTCTTAAGACTCTCTTCTTTCCTCTCACTTACTTTACTTGCACACACTTGTCTGTCTTTTCACGTCTCGCCTCCTGAATTCCTACAGTCAAGTTCAAGTTTCAAGTTTATTCATTTATATAGCACTTTTAAAAACAACAGTTGTTGACCAAAGTACTGTACAATAACACAGTCAAAGCAGAAGACATACCAAATAAAATAGAATATAGATTAAGAGAAAATAGAATCATGGAAAGAACAATAGAAACAGACTCATCCTGATTTAAACAGTGGGTCTTTAGATGGGTGTTGAAAGTCTCCAGTGTTGGAGAGGTCCTGATATGCAAGGGTAATGAGTTCCATAATTTAGGAGCAGTCACGGCAAATGCCCGGTCTCCTCTGTGTTTTAACCTCGACCTTGGGACAACCAAAAGCATGTGGTCGGTAGACCTCAAGGATCTTGGGGAAGAATACCAGGTTAGGAGATCAGCAACATATAAAGGGGCTTGGCCATGTAACGTCTTAAAAACAAGTGTTAAAATTTTTAAATCAATTCGAAAGCTGACTGGTAGCCAATGTAATGATGCAAGTATGGGAGATATGTGATCCAGTTTGCATGTCCCAGTACAGTGGGTAAAACCTATCATGAAAAAGGCTTTTTCGCATGAGAGACAAAAAGATAGAAGACAATTTGTGTATGCGGTGCTGGAGGTTTTAAATGGTAAATGATACAATAGTAAAGTTAGCCACACTTTTTTAATTTGAGCTTGTGGCGGAGGGGTGTGTGTGGTCTATGGCTCCGCTGCAGGGGAGGGGTGGTGCAGCAGTGCAGGGGAGGTTGGTAGGGCAGCTGCACTTTATTTCATGCTCTCCCCTTCTTCAGTGATGTTGGGACGTGGAGAGGATGCGTGGTGCCAGCTGGAAAGTTGCTCAGCTGAAGACTGAACGTCAACAATTGAGACAATGCCTCGCTTAACTGTTCCAAAATATTAAACTCTCTTTTTGAATTCAAACATGTCATGTGCAGCAATGTTAAAAAGAAGGATCATGGTCTGAACGCTGTGTTGTGCCAAACACATTTGCTTTACCAACAAGAGCTCTATAAGCTCTCTGCAGGTTCCTCTTGTTAGATAATTTTATTATTTTTATATTTAGTGTAACAATGCCAGAGCTGACAGGCAGAAGAAAAGGAGTCTTTAATGAAGAACACTGTGTAATTTGTTGATAATAAAAGACGTAATAATGTCAGTGGAAGACAAAATCACTAACCCTTTGAGGGCTGGATTAAAAAAGTTGAAAACTGTTACTGAAGGAGCTACTCATAACTGTTCTAGCCACATCTCAGTCTGATAAGATGGAAATGCAGCCGGTTGAATTAAAGGTCATATTTATGACAGTATCAATGCATAGTAGTGATGTTGCCATCACAGCCTTGAGGCGACTGTTGTTGTGATTTGGCGCTATATAAATAAAATTGAATTGAGTTCAATTGAATTGAACAGTTTTAGTCCTGTCAGTATGGTGAAATAGTATGCCTGCACATCCAAAGATGTCTTCCTTTTAAAATTATGCAAAACAGCTGAATCGCTTGACATCAGTGTCTCTCTTGGGAGCTTGCAGCTTCCCCTTGCAGCCTGCCAGTAAATGTGCAGTGATGAGTAAAAGTCATTGGTGTGTTTACAATATGGTCTTGTGGTCAGTACCTGCTGGTAGCAATGACTGGGCATGGATCTTGACTGCTGCAGAGTTTGAAGTTATTTGTTAATCAGTTAATGGTAATTCAGTTTTCTTGAGAGACTCAATTATATTTGAGTTTTTTTCCCTTGTTTCTTTTGTCTGTTTCAGGGATTTCCTTCCTCCTCCCTTCATTTCTTTTGCTGCTTGTTCAAGGACAAAGTTCTTTTTTCAAGCTCCTTTAAGTCTTCATATAAGTTGGTGGTATGGCCACAGTAGAGAAACATGCATCATGTTTGCCGTGTTTCATTTAGAGTACTTCAACACGATGCTCTGCTTTCTGACTCACTACAGTGTGTTACTGCTCAGTAAGGCTCAGTCACATGAGTGCAGGACAACCAATCACAGCAGATTATGGAAGAGGGGGTGGAGCAACGTGAGCCTGCTTGAGAAGAATGGTGTTTGCAAAGACGTCTCATTTTGGATGAGCGGCAACAATGTACTGAACCTAGAGGAGAGAAAGTATCTTTCCTATTGTCCTATTGCAGGGGTCGGCTGCATGCGGCTCTTTAGTCCTTATACTGCGGCTCCGCGTGGTTTGGGAAAATAAATTAGAAGTATTTAGCTGAAGTGTATTTTATTTATGTTAGTTATTTTTTAACTTTTTAACTTGTAGTTCTAAATTGGAAGATTATTGTGATATTGAAAAATAAAAATAAAATTATATATATATATTTTTTCATCGCTCAAAATAAGCGTCACACTAGCGGAAGCCGGTATACCCCCCGAAACGCCGTGCATTTATCGAGACTTTCAACCTCAGGTAGGCCAATTATTGATCTTCGGATCCACATGATGTCAGCAGCTCCACTGCGAACTATGTATGAACTATGCTCACAGCCCGACACACACCAACACAACAGCATAGATGGCACAGACGTTAAGGCGGCGAGGCGTGATTGGGGGTGCCGCTCAGGTGCGTCCGCCTCCCCTGCAGCGGCACTGCAGACGATGCCCCACCACACACATTAACCTGGTAAAATACATATTTAGGCAGAATTTTGCAAATATCTATTTTTCATTTTTTAGCAGCATAGTGCTTTTTTTCTAATTATTTTTTTAAAAGTCAGGTCAAGGCTCCAAAAGTCCAAAGGCGATATAAGGGGGGCGGCTCACAACAGTTTTTGTTTGCTGGATCATTTTAGTTCAGCTGGGTGTCTTTGCTTTGGTTATATTTCTTTAAGAGTTCAAAATGTGTTAATTACATAAATAAAATGTAATTTTCTCTGTAGCACTTCATGGCTTTCATAAGCAACACACCTTAGTTGTTCACACAAAGCATAAAGGTAAAAAACAATATATACAGTGTTATCTTCTGTCACGGTTCTGGGTCATGTTGACCCAGCTTTCTGTTTTTCATGCTTTGGTGTTTTTCTAGATTATGATTTGATTTATCAGTGATACTGTTTTGATTATGATTATTATTTAGTAGGCTTGGTCAGTGTCAAGTCTGTCTCTCTCTGTCTAGTCCGTGTCTTAGTAAAGTGTGTTTTGTTTCCTGTTTTACTTTGGAGGTTCTTGTTCCTGTCTGATGTCAGTGTTCCGGCTTTGCTCTCCCTGTCTCGTTAGGTCTTATTCCTCCCAGCTGTGTCCCCCTTCTGTCTCTAATTCCTTGATGACTCCCTCAGTGTATTTAAGCCCAGTGTGTCTTTTTGTCAGTGTCGTGTCGTGTCGTCCCTCATGCTGTGTGGATCTCCCTGTGTCTCTCTGTGAGTTTAGTTTGTGAGTTTCCAGTTTAGTTTGCTTTGTATGACTTTCTCCTGCCAGCGAATAAAGCTGAGTTCTTTGTGTTTAAACCTCGTGCCTGAGTGCCTGCATTTTGGGTCCAACTCCTGCCTGCCGCACAGCGATTCATGACATCTTCATTTTAGATGTCAGAAAGTATTTGCATCTCCCAGTGTTTTCTTTTGCATGGAAACCGGGTCCAAATGGCTCTTTGGGTCTTAAAGGTTGCTGACCCCTGTCCTATTGTCTCAATGTTATTGATATTTGGATGGACGCGAGTCTCACCTCAGATTCTGACAGTTAGTATGAGTTGAGGGTGCTAATTCATTTAAACTAATATAATCATATTGCTGTAAGCAGGTTTCTGTAAGGCAGACTAAATCAATATGTTGATCAGCTACTTAATCATTTACTAACAGGGACTTTAGAGAGAGAGACCTAATGTTTAATCATACACGTTTAACTTTTTTACTCTTTGGTTCAGTCGACAGTGTTTGTTAAGTATGTGTATTAATGATTCTGTCTGTGACTTTTTCATAATTAATGTCTTATTTGCTGATTTTTGGTCTGGGTTTGGTGGTCTGGGAACAGAGAGGTCTCTGTGGGGGTGGGGTCCTGGGTTTAATAACTTTGGCCAGATTTGTAAAAATGAGAGCTGCTTCATCCAAAGTGGGACGGACCAGGTTTCCCCCAGAAGGTCCCACCTCCCACCATTTCCTCTTTTTTTTTCTCTTGCCTGTCCTGCCTTGGACGTCGTCATACCATACCACATATAATGTAATATCTGAAATAAATGAACAGTTAACAGATTCACAGGAACAAGAAGAGCCTATAGAGATTCTATATAGCTGTCATAAGTGCCAGACAGGGCAAGAAAAAAACAGACAGCGATTTAAGATGAATACAGTATGATAAACATGTTCTAATGACCTTTGACTTCTGGCATCACTGCCGATGGGAAATATAATTTTAACATAACTATCTATCAAAATAATCTATGTTGATTCTTCGTCAACAGTTTCAGGGCTTCTTTAGTGCCGCCTGCTCTGGCCCATGGAAGGCAATAAACAATGCTCGGTCATGTCTCTAGCATTATGCTTCTCACGATAGAGTTGCCATGTTTTTTCTTGGTGTGTTGCTGTGTGGGGAAAATCCATTTAAAGTGTGCAGAGGCTGGTGGTGTACAAGGGTCTTCTATTTAGGGCTATGCTTCCTGCTCATAGTCACCCAGCTGGTCTGATTTTCAACATCATTTGCTGGCTAATACAGCTAATAGTGGCTAAGCTATCTTCACTCACTCTGACTACAGCAGCCTGGTGGAGACCAGGGCCAATGGTGTGGAGCTGGTTCTCTAATTCATTCATCCTGATACCACGTACTTCAGTATAAAGACTCCATTAACAAGGCCAAACAAAGCTTCTACTCTGGTATTATCAGTTCTTATGAGGGTAATGCAAGGACTCTGTTTTCAGTTTTCAACAAACTAATTCAACCCCCCAACGCTTTACCACCGCACTTCTATTCCTCTGAAACATGCAACTCCTTGATGCTGTTCTGGACTACGAAAATCAATAACATCCACCAGCAACTCAGATCAAATGTTGTGTCTACGCCCTCTCCAGAACCTTTTCTCCTTTTTGAGCCGTTTTCCACTTTTCATCTTCCTGATTTATCTGATATTTCCGAGTTAATATGTAAATCAAAGCCTGCCACATGTCATCTTGACCCCATGCCCATGGAGCTTGTGAAATCCTGCCTCTCTTCTTTACTCCCACTCATCTCTGCTATCATTCACTCTTCTCTCACCACCGGTATCGTTCCCTCCTTATTGAAGACTGCTCTAGTCACTCCTATACTGAAAAAACCTTCTTTAGATCCTAACAACTTTAACAACCTCCGTCCGATTTCCAATCTACCCTTCATTTCTAAGATACTCAAAAAAGTGGTTGCAGCTCAACTTCATTTACACCTGGTTAATAATAACATCTACGAGAGATTTCAATCTGGTTTTCGCTCATGTCACAGTACCGAAACTGCTCTACTTAAAGTCACTAACGATCTTCTAATCGGAGCTGACTCTGGTCTTCTCACCATTCTCGTCCTTTTAGATCTGAGTTCAGCCTTTGACACCATTTCTCACTCTGTACTTCTAAGCAGACTTTCCTCTCTCTGCATCTCTGACACACCCCTCGCCTGGTTTCAATCATATCTCCTCGACCGCTCCCAGTTTATTCAACTAAGATCATTCCGCTCTCGTCTATTCCCCGTCACCTCTGGTGTACCCCAAGGCTCAGTTTTAGGCCCTCTTCTCTTTATAATATACATCCTCCCTCTAGGTACCATCTTCCGCAAATTTGATCTTCAGTTTCACTGTTTTGCTGATGACACCCAGTTATATCTCTCGTGCAAACCTGATTCCTCCCTCCCACCTTCTTCCCTTACAGAATGTCTATCCGAGTTAAAATCCTGGTTTACCTCTAATTTTCTAAAGCTCAATGAGGATAAAACTGAGATCCTCCTTATTGGCACCAAATCCAACCTTTTGAAGGCAAACCATTTCCCACTCACCATCGATAACTCCACAGTTTTCCCTTCTCCTCAGGTTAAGAGCCTTGGTGTCATCCTAGACAGTTCACTTTCCTATAAATTTCACATCAATAATCTCACCCGTTCTGCCTACTTCCATCTACGTAACATTAACAGATTGCTTCCTTCTCTTTCCACCCAGTCTACGTCCATTCTTGTACATAGTCTTGTTACGTCCCGTATTGACTACTGCAATTCTCTTCTGCATGGTCTCCCCCAAAAATCCCTCCATAAGCTTCAACTGGTTCAGAACTCTGCTGCTCGCATTATCACCAGAACCCCCTCCTACCAGCACATCACCCCTGTTCTTCAGGAACTTCACTGGCTCCCTGTGAAATTCCGGATAATTTTCAAACTTCTTCTGCTCACTTTCAAGGCCATTCATAACCTCGCTCCTTCTTACCTTTCTGACCTGTTAACCACCACTTGTTCTGCCCGTTCACTTCGTTCTTCTTCTTCTATCCAGCTTACTGTACCTTCCTTCCGCCTCACCACCATGGGAAGCAGAGCTTTCAGCTGCTCTGCTCCCAGGCTGTGGAACTCTCTGCCCCCTGAAATAAGAAATATTGGTTCTCTCCCCCAGTTTAAATCCCAACTCAAAACTCATCTGTTCAAATCTGCATATTCACTGTGAATCCACTGTTTGTTCATTTTATCTTGTGCTTTTATTTTATTGTTCTTATTCTGCCATTGTTTTACTAAGTGTTTTATCCTATTGTAAAGTGTCCTTGGGTGACTTGAAAGGCGCTCATAAATAAAATTTATTATTATTATTATTATTATTACCCAGAGCTGCAAACTGGCTAAATTTCTTACAAGTATCGTTATTATTAAAGGAGGCGGTGGATTAGCTAAACTTTAGTGATGGGATTTCCGACTCTTTTTAGAGAGAGTTTGTACGTGCTGCTTTGTCTGTTGGGGCCACCGTAAATATACTTTTATTTATTCACTCCACATAAAATGTAATAAATAAATCATATAATACAAAAACCAACTATTCACATTTCAACTTTTAACTATTTAAATTTTCATCTTTTTCCTTTTAAACCAATTTAAAGTGAAACAACACAAAACACTGCAAACCACAACACAATTAAATATAAATTAAAATATGAAAACAAAAAGAACATGCACATTCTCTGTCATATGGGTCTGCATGAATAAAGTTTCTGAATCCTTTATCATCCACAACTGAAAATAGTTGTGGATGATTACTATACCTTTCTAATGTGACTTTGTTGTCCCTGGCTCTCTTTCTCTCTCTCTCCCTCCCGCTCTGTTCCTGTGCTACTGAGAGTGTAACTACCGCCCCTCCCCCCTCTGCTCAGCGCAAAGCACAAGGCTCGCATGCGGAGTGAAGCGGAAAAAAAGTGCGAGAGAGAGAGAGGGTGAGAGAAAGGAAAAAAAACACGGCTCCCAATAAGGAGCCGGCTCACGTCGTTCACTTCAAAGAGTCAAATTCGTAGACTCCCCCGAATGCAGCCGACAAATGCGTCCTCCTTTTCCCCGAATTTGAAGGATGGGTCGGGTGTATCCTTTGTGGCCCACCATATCCCAGAATGCATAGCGCGGCCCAGCCAATTCCAGTTTTCAACAATGGTGGCTACTAAGTTTTAACCCTCTGGGGTCGACAGACGTGCCGGCGCGTCAAAATCACATGACCAATGTAAGATGACACAGCTACAATTTGCAGCGACTCAGAGTCTCCATTTCAACTTGGGTCGAAAGTGCGGACTTCAAACTATACACCAGTTTTGTGAACTGTGTCGATGGGCCACGTAAAACCAGAGTTATGATAAAAAATATACACAATGTTTTTTTCTGAACAAAACAATGGTGTTTACAGCGGGAAGAACGGTAAAAACGGCGTTTTCTACAGACAGCGCTAGCAAACACTCTCCACTTGCAAGTGAAAAAAGAAAAAGGAAAAAACACCCCTTCCCTATTGGTGTTAGAGTTTACCATGTCAACAATCAAAAAAATTATATGGCAACATGTGACATTTGGTTGTTTAGGGAGAAGGGGAAGTTTTAGGAGCAACACCCGCGATGGAAAGCGGGCGAGCGAAAGAAAGAGAGAAAGCGAGTTTTCATATGTGAGACATTAGTGACGTTTAGCGTGTTTGGAGGCTGTAGTTAGTGTGTTGTGTAGTTATTGTTTTGTGTTGTGTGTCAGTTATACTGCTGAATGTCACATTTGCTCCAAAAAAGCCATCAAAGGCAGATTCCAGTGTAAATACTGTTCCCATATGGAAAACTGGACTGATGCACCTCCTGCTGTCAGACCTGCAGGGTTTAGGCCTGTGGTGTTCTCCTCTGTCTTATACTGAACACAAACTATTTTTTTTGGACTGGCACAAATAATTTGTGTGCCTTCTTATTTGATGTTCTGTAAATAGATTTAAATGGTTATATAAAAAACACCTGAGGCCTTGGCTGCATTTTTAGGTAAATAGTACCATATAACTTTGTTGTTTGCAAAACTTGTGCATAATTTTTAGAAATGTACAATTTCTATTTGCATTTCAAGTTATGAAAATGATTCGTTAAACATGTTTGTGGGTTTTACAGTAAAAAATATAACTTTTTCCTACTCGGATTTTTAATTTTATGTCTGAATTTAGATCAATTGTGCTAATATAGTATGCCAAAATGAAAAAATATCTCAAATTTCAAATATTTGAGGTTGTGCTGAAAATAATGATACCAAACAAGGCAAGATAAACAGTTTTTAAAGGGGAAATATAGAGGTAAAATCAAAAATAGTCAAAAACGGCCAATTATACCCTGGACCCCAGAGGGTTATTATTACTCTTTTTACTCTTTCTAGGTCACAAAATACACTTTTAACATATTTTCAGGTGAGAAAGTAGCTGTGTAAACTTCAAATATCTGCTCGGTTTATCAAGACATCACATGTTTGCAAAAGTGCTCCGACGTTTTCAGAGACGTCTGTTATCCACCAGCTCGATAGCTAGCTGGGAGCTCGAGGGTCACTAGAGCCAGCGAGAACTCCCAGCGGATCATTTTCAGATCACCGTGGTCTTGCGCTACTCAGGTTAAACGTGATATATAAGTCACTTAGATAACCTAAAAATGTTATTGTTTGGCTTTTTCAGTGTTTTATTTGTTCCTGAGTAAATCGGTTTGGCTGAGATTAAAGTTATTAGATTAGATAAAATAAAACTTTATTAATCCCGCGGGTGGGTTCCTCCGGGATTTTCACACAGCTGAATAAACGTCAAACAGAAAACTGATTAAACAGAAGTGTGAGATGGTCAAGAATTTACACCAGTGTCCTGTTATATTTTAGATAGCAAGGAGCAGACGGCTGAGTTTATTAAACTCCACTGAGACAGCGGTGATGCAAATCTGAAGGCTAGACCGTCCAGTTTCACAGCCGCTCGCTTCCTGTCTACCCGACCTTCTGAGGACCCAGCCCACGTAGACCGTGAAGGACGGGTCCTCAGGAGGATTCAGCCTATGAATTTGGACACCCCTAACATGTCTTGAAGTTCTCCAGAGGCCTGGTAATGAACTAATCATGTGATCCAGGTGTGCTGACCCAGGGTGAGATCTAAAAACCTGCAGGACACTGGCCCTCGAGGCCTGGAGTTGGACACCCCTAGCATAAAGCCTGTCAGAGAAGGTCTTCATTTTCAGATGTTTGTGTTTGTTACTGCTGTGATGACGAAGCAGCCTTTTATGCCCCATACTTTTACACAGCCTCAACATGAGAAACAGGTTGGGAGGGTAGCATATAATAAGTGTTCCCTTTGTGCAAGTCTCAGGCCATTTCCCCAATTTCCATGAAACAAACTGGCCTAAATAAACCTAATGTAAGGCAATATCCTTACACATTTAGACAATATAGCTTATTTAGATGATATATGGTACATAGTACTGCATATCATATATTATATACAACACTGGAAACTCAGGAAACACTGGGGACTTTTTGCGCTTCCTCTTGTTTTGAAAGGACTTGTGTCCTAAATGCCAAACTTCACCACAAACAACCCTAAAGTATGTACCAAGAACAGACATACAGCTGGTGAGGATGTACATGTCTGACACGGGGTGTATAAAACAAGAGCAAAACTAAACGTTAGTTGGGCTTTTGTAATGTACCAGAATGAAAAGGCACTGCGATTTAAAAGTACACAAAGTAAAAATGCTGTCATGAGTCATGGAAGTAATGGAAAAAAAGCCATTCTATATGACAATAACCTCTACACTATAACAATGCAAATCCTCTGCACTAAATGAATAGGAACAACACCTGCAAATGAAGGCGTCTTTATTAATGCTATAGCTGCATGTGGAA
The DNA here is from genome assembly GCF_051167445.1 of Perissodus microlepis. Taxonomy (NCBI): domain Eukaryota; kingdom Metazoa; phylum Chordata; class Actinopteri; order Cichliformes; family Cichlidae; genus Perissodus; species Perissodus microlepis. Next base: position 320,776 of record NC_140470.1, read on the forward strand.
TGAAAACTAAACTGTGGATATTTACTGATACCACCAGTGTCAACTTCACACAGCATGTGATTTCTGCCAGAATGTAAATTAACCACTCACCATCTTAATCAAGCACTTGAAATATGACACAGAAAATTAACATTTAATGTTTAACAACTTGTTTCTAATCTTTACGTGACTGTATTAATATGTAGTGTCATCTTCTCTGCTGAAGCCTTTGCAAGTTACTCCAAACAAGACAAGCCTCTCATTTTTCCCTAAGCACCTTGTGACCAGTTAGGTCTGTGATTCACAATTATGTTATTATTTACAATAATGCACTTTCTGGATGATCTTGTTAGTAGTGCTGCAGACCGCACTGGGTGCTGTGGCATCACAAAGCTCCAATTTAAAGCAGAGAACCATAAGCCTGAAGTGAAGTGTACTTGCACTAATTAAAAATGATTTCAGTTGGACTGGAATGATTTAATTTATCACAACAAACCCACTATCTGTCAGCAAAAGAAGAAAAGGCCCACTGACAAAGAATTTTTCTGGGCCTCATAGTCCTTCAGTAAGCAGTAAGGACTTGATGAATTTCTGTACAAATAAATAAAACTCTCACAACCTTTAGATGAAACATGGGAACAAGATGCTGCAGGTGTAGCTAACTGTGAGCAGCATGGGCAGCACTAAAATACAAAAGAAAGAAAGCAATATTGATAATAGACAGACATGTTAATAATGACACAAGGAACACTCTAGACTCAAGGGAAGCAGATTATAGGAGTCATTTTTTTATTTTGCTCACGTGTCTGAATCAGGCACTGATGCCACACAGTCGCACCAGGTTAAGGGTCTCTGTGCTGGTCTATATACGTGTAACTCATAATACTGCACCACGGTACTACTACCACAGTAGGTGAATGAATTGATAGGGTTCTCCTACAAAGGAAGTGGAACTATTTGTGAAATCAGCTGGGGTAGTCGTGCATTTTAATGCTAACCTACGTGTTTGCTCCACTTTCATCCGTGCTTTTATTATGTTTTGCAATCTCTCCGTTTATTGCCAACAATCCCATGCAAGATTGTAAGTGCAAAATATTTTAACTGTTCTAAACTGAAACAGCTTTAACATTTTCTCTGTAATAATTTTTCTTTTTGCAGAAGTATACTCATTTCTTCAATGAACACCACCATAACAGGTCAAACACAACTTTTGTTGAACACAAACAAACCTGTCTGCATCTTTAAAGCATTCATACTTATTGTGAACCACATTTTGGTTCAGTGACAACAGGTGAGAATGAGAAACAGACTCAGTTTTAGTCAACTGTTTGGCTTCTTAAGAGGGGATAAACTGAAGAAGCTGGGATCAACTTTTTAAGGTTGATCCCAGCTTCTGCTGATAAAGGTCAGTCGCAGCAGCACCAGTAGGTGTAATCTTGGTGTAATCAACATAAACATAACTGCAAAAAAATTATGTATTTAGAGTTTCATATATGATCTTGTCCTATTAGTCCAGTGCCCCTTCAGCTTATGTATCAGTTGATTAGATCTAGATGCAAATACTCAAAAACAAAAGGAAATATACATATAATAGCGAGATATAAGATAAGATAAGATAACTCTTTATTGTCATTGCACAGTCATACATAGTACAATAGTACAATGAAATTGGAAAACTGTCCTACGTCGGCACTACATATAACACAACACGACACGATATGACACATCACAACGCAACACAAACAACACAGCACAGTATATTAACTTAAAGAAGAATAAGTGTATTTGAATTGCACACTGTTATTATTGCACATTAATTGTTATTGCACCTTGTTATAAATATAAATATAATTATTGTTACTGTTTTTACCGTTGTTACCTCCCCCCCTAAAAAAGTCCAGGGAGGTAGCCAGTCAGGTCAGCTGTTAGCATTGATCAGGGCTGTTGCCCTGTTGTAAAAGCTGTCCTTGAGTCTGTTTGTCCCGGACCTCAGCAGCCTGAACCTCCTGCCAGATGGCAGCAGCTTAAACACCCGGTGTCCTGGGTGTGTGCAGTCCCGTAGGATGCTGCGTGCCCTCTTGAGACAGCGAGTGCTGTACAGGTCCTTCAGGGAGGGAAGAGGATGTCCAACGATTTTTTGGGCCATATTGATGACCCTCTGGAGTGCCTTTCTGTGTGCTGTGGTGCAGCTGGAGAACCACACACCGATGCAATATGTCAGCACACTTTCAATGCAGCAGCAGTAGAAGATGGTCAGCAGCTCATTCAGGTCCATTTTTCTGAGGATTCTCAGAAAGTGGAGACGCTGTTGGGCCTTCTTTAAGACCGCAGAGGTGTTTGAGCTCCATTGGAGGTCTGTGTCTATGTGCACACCCAGGAACATGAAGCTGGACACCCTTTCCATGCACTCCCTGTTAATGCTGACAGGCTGCAGCTCAGACTTCCTTCTTCTGAAGTCACTACCAGTTCTCTTGTCTTGGTGGTATTGAGGTCCAGGTTGTTATCTACACACCAATCTGACAGCCTCTGAACTTCAGCTCTGTACGCCGTCTCATCTCCCCCAGAGATGAGCCCCACCTTTGGGGGAGATGAGACATATCCAAATAATTCAGGCCAAACTAATGAGGTGTTTTATAAATTGAAACTGTCCCATCTGTTGTAAATGTCAGCATTTACAACAGATGGGATGTGGATGTGCACATATGCAATTAATTACACATTTGTGTGTGTAGACCGTCAAACTAAACATATGCAGCGTTCCAGATAGCTCGGAACTCAGATGTCCTGATGTTGCTGTCATTCGGGACCGCTACATCGATCACTATGGCCGTCTTCTTCTGTTTGTCTAGCACCACTATGTCCGGTTGGTTAGCCACCACCATTTTGTCCATCTGTATCTGGAAGTCCCACAGGATCTTAGCTCGGTCATTCTCCACCACCCTTGGAGGCGTCTCCCATTTTGACCTCGGGACTTCCAGGCCATATCCGGCACAGATGTTTCTGTATACTATGCCGGCCACTTGGTTATGGCGTTCCATGTATGTCCTGTCTGCTAGCATCTTGCACCCTGCTGTTATGCGCTGGATTGTCTCAGGGGCATCTTTACACAGCCTGCACCTGGGGTCTTGCCTGGTGTGATAGACCCCAACCTCTATGGATCTTGTACTCAGAGCTTGTTCCTGTGCTGCCATGATTAGTGCCTCTGTGCTGTCTTTCAGTCCAGCTTTGTCCAGCCACTGGTAGGATTTCTGGATATCAGCCACCTCCTCTATCTGCCGGTGGTATATACCGTGCAGGGGCCTGTCCTTCCATGATGGTTCCTCCTCTTCCTCCTCTTTCTTGGGTTTCTGCTGCCTGAGGTATTCACCGAGCACGGGGTCGGTTGGAGCCATCTTCCTGATATATTTGTGGATGTTCGTTGCCTCATCCTGGACTGTGGTACTGACACTCACCAGTCTCCGGCCTCCTTCCTTCCATTTAGCGTACAGCCTCAGGGTGCTGGACTTGGGGTGAAACCCTCCATGCATGGTCAGGAGCTTCCTGGTTTTGATGTCAGTGGCTTCTATCTACTCATTTGCCCAGCTTATTATCCCAGCAGGGTACCTGACCACAGGCAGGGCGTAGGTGTTGATAGATCGCATCTTCTGGTGTTGGCCAGAGGGGCCGATGGCGCGATATGGCAGCCTCGCTTCTGTCAGTCTGCCCCAGGGCAGCTGTGGCTACAACTGTACCTGCCTCCACCAGTGTGTGAATGTGAGAGTGAATGAATAGTGGAATTGTAAAGCGTTTTGGGTGCCTAGAAAAGCGTTATATAAATGCAATCCATTATTATTATTATTATTATTATTATTATTATTATTATTATTATCTTGTTCTTACCGTTCACCTGACTCCTCAGGACCTGCCTGACCCTCTGCAGGTACTTGGTGGTTGCAGCTTTCCTAGCGGCCTCTTCATGGTTCCCATTTGCCTGCAGGATCCCCAGGTACTTGTAGCTGTCCTCTATGTCTGCAATGTTGCCTTCTGGTAGTTTGATCCCCTCAGTTCTGACTACCTTCCCTCTCTTTGTTATCATCCAACTACACCTCTCCAATCCGAATGACATTCCAATGTCATTGCTGTATATCCTGGTGGTGTGGATCAGTGAATCGATGTCTCGTTCACTCTTGGCATACAGCTTGATGTCATTCTGATGAGATCACTCACCTGCAGCCTGTTAACCTGACTCTTCTAGCCACTACTTAAGGCGGCTGCTCAGTGTCTCTCGTTGCTGGATCGTTGTGCAACCTGTGTTAGTGTAGCCCCAGCTCTATTCTGCTCTCGTGTTCTTTGTGATCTCGTCATATTGTTTCTAACCACCTGTTTCCTTGTACATAGATCTTTCTGGACCTGTCCTTGTCTCCCCCCCTGGATTGCTGAGCGCGAGTTTGGAAGATCACGTGGATGAGAAGCTTGTCATGTTTGGAGCAACTTGCGAAGGCTTCAGCAAAGAAGATGTGTTACGTGCGTGTGTTGTTGGTTTGTTTGTTTGTTTCTTAATGTGTGTATGCTAATTCACCTGTGCAGGGGCTCAGCTGTGATTGGTGGACTGGCTCCGGCTCTGGACGTAATCCATAAAGGACGATTGAAGAGTTGCGAAAGGGGTGTGTGTGTGAAAACTTCCCGTGCACTTACCGCAGGTCCAGATGGAGCGGCCACAGTTATAGCTACCTAGTTAAATTTGGCCGTGTGTGTGAAGTGCGGAGCAGGTAAGGGTGAGCTGCCGATTATTTTGGGAAGCCTCGGTTTCTCCTTTGTTGTTAGACCAGGGAGGTCAGACTGTGTCATTTCTTTGTTTATTTTCTGGAAGAGGTAAAAGGGGAACCGAAGTGTAACCCACATCAGATTTGTGGGTTGTGCTGCTGAATAAGGTTGGAGGTGTAATTTTCCTTCCCCGCCACTAGGAGGCGAGTGCCTTGAGATGACTTTCTGTCAGTCAACATTTCCTGTTTTGAAAGCCATTAATCACGAGGCAACCGCCAAAGTAGCTGAAAGATCCTGGTAAGAAAAGCTAAAATAAAAGTTAAATTCACAATTTATCTTCACATACTAGTAGGGGCGGGCGAGCTATCTCACCACGAGCTCCGGTAAGGGATGCTACATGAATGTTAGCACCATAAAGACATGTAGTTGACTGCTGTTAATATATTTTCTGCTTTAAAAAACAAAACCAGTCGGAGTTGTGATATTTATGTTTAAAGCACTGTAACATCACTGATGTGCAGATGTTTAATTTTAAGTGCTAAAAAATATATTAAAATGTGCCCAGCTAACCGCTAGTATTAAGCTACTGCTTAGCGATTTCTGTGTATTTCTGTGTATTCTAACATTACTGTGATTCATCGGAGTTTGTTAGCTTTCCAAAACGTTGGAGAAGCAGTAATATTGTCGTGTAGTGCTTAAATGCACCCTTTCAGTTTTGTTGACTTAGAAGTTAATTCATTTAATAAAGATGAAAAAAGTTCATAAAATGTGATTATAAAATGTGAGGGATCTCATCACTCTGTTGAAGTATTAATGTTTTAAGAAGTTGATACATTTTTCTGAGAAATAATTAAAGTTGAAATATCTTAAAAAGAAGAACAGTTAAAAGCGAGCTGTTAAAAGGATAAATATGGAGGAGTGAATCTTACAAGTTTATTTATTCTTAAAAGGGTAAAACCTCGTGTGATGTAACTCAAGTTATTTCATGATGGTTGAGACATTGTATAACTAAAATAATTTGTTATACTTGAGCAATACTTGACTGAAAGATGAGTGATGGAAGAAGTATAGATAAAATAGTAATGTATGCACTCTGAACTGTGTGCATAGATTGGTTTTTGACCAGGACTGGATCATTCGAGATCTGAACCCTTTGGGTTCAGTGGCGAGACAATCCCAAGAGAGTGACTGTAGACGGACCAGAGTACGGTGTGGCCAGCCGTGGGATCCATCTTCAGCAAACCTCAGGACTATAACTACATTCCTTGACACAGATAAGACTAACACATTAAAAATCTACCCGGGTAGTGTTAGAACCAGTGGACAGAAACACACACACACACACACAAGGAACTCTAATTCCTCTTCCCAAAGAGAAGTGGACTGAGCAACAGGAGCGGAAGCTCTTTAATTGAAACTCTTTGGAGAATTTCCTTAAAGAGGATGTTTGGTTTTGATTTTATTTTTGAGCCCTTTAATATGCGTTTGTGCACTGTAGGAAGCCGGCTTTAGACAGGCAGGGTTTGTAAACTTTACAACTTTCAATACAGTTTCTATTCAAATCACATCTTATCTATCATTGTGTGGTTCCTTCTCTGCTGATCCTTTCAAGGCTCCATAGTCTTACCTAGAACTTTCTGATACTAGTCCAAAGTTGTCGAGACAATAATTTAATGTGTATCTCATATTATTTAATTGTAATACCTGTTACAGAAGCCTAGGTTGGGTTTTGTTTGTTGTGTTGGCCTAAGCTCACCCTGAGCTAATCATACACTCGCACTACCGTTGTATTGAGCGCCATTGCTGTGAATAAATTATTCTTAAAAGTCCGATGCTGTGGCTGTGTCTGTTTGGGCATGGGAAGTCGCGGGACACCCCACTCCTGTTACGGTCATTCTGAGCCAGGTCATAACATGATTTACATGGCTCGTCCGTTTTGTCTGTTTTTTTTCTGGCTGGTTTTGTGGTCTGTAGTTTGTTCAGTCGGCTTTTCTTTTGTGTGGGGGGGGGACGTGAGGTGTGTGTGTGTGGGAGGATGGAGTTTTCTTTAGATGACTTTGTTACCTCGCCTTCCTGGGATAAGATAGAGTTGTGTTGCTTATTATAGCAAGTTTTTTTGGTATTAAAGTGTCCTACAATGCCCGTAAAGCGGAGGTGAAGGTTGCTTTGTGTGCAGGTTTGGTGGAGCAGGGCATTCTCCCTTCCCCGAAGGCAGCTCTAAAGCAGCCTGGCAGGGGCGGCGTGGAGGTGGCTCCGGAGACTGAGCCGGAGCCGGATGCCAAAGGGCCTGCTAATGTGCTCCCGGCTGAGGTGGAGCCTGGTGCGGCTGAGGTGGAGTCAGGGGTGGCTGAGGAGCCTCAGGCAGTAGGGTCTACGGAGGACCTCCGTTTGACCCTCCGTATTAGGGAGGTGGAGGTTCGCGCTAAGGAGCTTGAAGTGCAAGCTATGCACCTCTGTGTTAGAGCTTTGGAGTTGGAGCGTAAGCCCGCCGCTGTCTCAACACCTGTTTCCGCTGCCTCCACACCTGTCTCGAGTCGCCCTGACACATCCACAGTTACTTCAACAAGTTTTGACATCACCAAACATGTTACACTAGTACCTCCGTTTTGGGAGGCTGAGGTTGATTCCTATTTCAGTGCTTTTGAGCGTATAGCAGCTACATTGAATTGGCCTAAGGAGTTTTGGGCGCTGCTACTCCAGTGTAAGTTAATCGGCAAGGCTCAAGAAGTATGTACTAGCCTTTCCGTTAACGACAGCCTCCAATATGATATTGTGAAAAAATCCATTCTGCGCGCGTATGAATTAATTCCTGAGGCTTACCGTCAGAAATTTCATAAAAGTGAAAAGACCGCTGATCAAACGTTTGTGGAATTTGCCCGTGAGAAACATCGCTTGTTTGAACACTGGATGCAAGCCAGCAAAGTGAAGGATATTGACGGATTGAAGGAATTGGTACTTTTAGAAGAATTTAAGAAGTGTCTCCCGGATCAGTTAGTAGTTTATTTAAACAAGCAGAAAGTGACGTCCCTGGAAAAAAGCAGCAGTTTTAGCGGACGAATTTACCCTCACACATAAAACCATTTTCTCACATGAGGCAGCACGAGAAGTGAGGGGAGGGCAGGAAAAGAGACAAAAATCTCCTAAACAGACCCGAAGGGCGAGACAGGAGGAAACTGAAATGCGGGAATGTTTTTATTGCCGTGAGTCTGGTCACCTGATTGCCAGTTGTCTTGCACTGCGGAAGAAGGAGCAGCGCAGATGGTCTAAGGGACCCGTGGGGCTCATTAAAGTAGTTTCCCCACCTATATGTCCTAATCGGATACAGGGGTGTGACCCAGAAATGGAGGGAGAGTCACGTTTTAAACCATTCCTTTCCCAAGGCTTCGTTTCGGTAACAGGAGAAGAGAAGGACAGGATCCCTATCACTATTCTCCGAGACACCGGAGCACATCAATCTTTTATGTTAGATGATGTGTTGCCACTGTCGGATAAAACCGCCTGCCACACGGATGTGTTGGTGTGGGGAATTGAAATGAGTGTTCTACATGCGCCACTCCACAGCATATATTTACACTCACCAATTACAACCGGACCTGTGAAAGTCGCTGTACAGCGACAGTTGCCGTTTAAAGGTGTGTCGTTTATTTTGGGCACTGATTTGGCCGGGGGAAAAGTGTTCCCACCGCCTGAAGTGGTGGATACCCCTGTTGCTACCGCCTCAGATGTTACTGATTTAAAAGTGACAGTATTTCCCGTTTGTGCTGTTACGTGGGCGCAAGCGCGCAAATTTGCTGATGTCGTTAGTATCGCAGATACATTTGTGGCTATGGAGCAAAAGCTTTCTGTAGGGGGGAAAGACGGTGTGAAAAAAAAATGCAGTGTGCTACATTTAATGCCGGAATTGGGCGGAGATGTGAATAAAGAAGCTTTGATAAGCGCTCAGGAAAATGACAAGTCTTTAAGTTCCTGTTTTGCAGCCGTTGTTGCGGCCGGGGAAAGCCCCCTTCCCCGTTTTTTCCTGCAGGATGGCGTGTTAACGAGGCGGAGGTCCTCAGATCAGAGTGGAACATCAAATGTTACACAGGTGGTGGTACCATCTCAGCATCGTGATCAGGTGCTAAGCTTAGCACATGATGCTGGCATGGCTGGGCACCTCGGAATAACTAAAACTTATTACCGAGTGTTGCGTAATTGTGTGGATGCTTTAAGGCATCCACACTATTGTTTTCCTGTTTCTCTTTATTCTTTAAACTTTATTCTTCAAGTTGCTTCCGTACGTTTTTTGGACTTTAACTACTTCCACAATTTTCAGCCGATTTTCACCGTTCAAATTTTAAACTATTCAGCTTTTTTTTGCTAACGACTGCTATGACTTTTGGTATTTATAACTATTATACTTTTTAAAATATTACGCTTTTTTCCTTTTTTTTGTCCCATTGAAATGAATGGGAAACTTCTGCAATTCTGCTAAAACTTGCTTGTTTTTGAAACTTAACTACTTCCTCATACTTTCGCCTAGAACAACCATTCAAACTTTAAAATGTTCACAAATTATTGGGCTATTCATGTATGATTCAGCTTTTTCATATCTGTTACCATTTTCATCCTATCCCTCTTTAAGTTTTCAGTTGCAAAATTGTGATTTTTCACAAAATACATACGTTGTTATGGTTGCTATGCAGTTGGTTCTAAGTGAGCCACTGTACCTTTGGCAATTTTCTCTTCATGTCCGAACAACTTCTTGCTACTTGCTCAATTTTCACTCAACTTCCACAAATTATACATCAAAACGTAGGTATTTTTGCTGGCTTTCAGAAAATGTCACCATCATTGTTGTGGGATTTATAGAATTTTGGCAAATCTCCTCAGGCCAACACAAAGTCTCAAAACTCTCCATAGAAAGTCAATGGAGAGTTTGTTCAAAATCACCACTTGATTTCTGCAATGAGAGGCATATTCAAATCGCCATATCTCCTTAACGAAGCGAAGTCAAGACATAAGGCTTGTTCCAGTATATCTTCAGACACTCCTGACGCTCACAATTCAAGAATTATTTTCTCACCTATTACCGTTCTGAGATGAGTTGGACTTGTTTGAGGGTAGGAAATTTGTCCTTCGCTCAGATTTCACAGATTTCAAACTCTGGAAATGAACCACTTTTTTCTCTCGTCATATCTTTTTAATGGATTTCCACAGAGACCTGAAAATTTCCATGACTGTTCACCAGAGCCTGCTGTCTCTTACGGTGAAAGAATGATATCGATACTCCAAATAGATTTAGAGTTAGAAAGCGTTGTTTGAGGGCAAGTCAAGGCAGTTTTCGCTTCGCCTCTACTCAGTTATGGTGCATTACAAGTCAAATATCTTTAATAATTCATATTTTAATAATAATTTGTCAACACTTTAAGATTCCCCCATCTCTTCTGAACAAAACGGTGTAAGAATGACCGTTCTAGCCCCTACGGTTAGGAAATTATGGTCATTTGTTTGAGGGGAATCCTAACTATGAGAAATAGACTGCAAAAATCCTGTGTCTCTCTGTGCTGCGTGCACCTGTTTTGGCGGGAAAAAGTACACAGCCTCTCTGATTGGTGGATTCAAATTGAGCAGCTCCCAGGCTGCTTGACTGAGCTATTAACTTCCTTCTCTCTCCCTCTGTGTGTGTGTGTGTGTGTGTGTGTGTCTGTTTTTGTGTGTGTGTGTCTGTGTGTGACAGAGAGAGAGAGAGAGAGAGAGAGAGAGAGAGCCTTTTTATGGGATGATCTCATTGTAAGATTCAAATTCAATATATTTAGACTGGTTGACTGAATTGGATCTTGTGTGTGTGTCTCTCTGTGCATGTGTGTTTCCATATGTGTCCATATTTGTGATTGTGTGGCTGTTATATTTTTTTTTGCCGATTTTTTTCATTGAACAAGTATAATTGAGGGACCCTTAGCATGTTCAGCATTTTTTCAGCTGTCCATTTTGCTTTTCCAGTTTTTCTGTTTAAGTTATTACTATTGTGCTAAATCATACTATTTCTGCTATTTTATAAGATTTGTGCTAAATATAGTATTTCTGCCAAATATAGTATTTTCTACCAAACCATAGTACAGTATTTCTGCTTTTTATAGGATTTGTGCTTAATATAGTATTTCTGCTTTTTATAGGATTTGTGCTTAATATAGTATTTCTGCTAAATGTAGTATTTATGCTTAATCATACTATTTCTATATATTTCTGCCAGGTCCCCAGGCAGCCAATCCTCTGTGAGGACTGAGACATTCAAATTTACATATCAGGGCCTGCACGGCTTCCCAGCCAGCCAATCATATCTGAGGTCTGCCGTTTCTTCTCTTGTCATATGTCAGTGACGGTTGTACAAAGAGCAATGAAAATCGCAGTCAAAGTACACCAAAGTCCGCTGATTCACCCAGTACAAGAATTATGCTTCTAGTCCACCTAGTTTTTGAGTTACACGACGTTTTGTAACTTCAAAAAACTGCGTTTTTCGCCTCTCACTGCGATCTAATTCTGACTGCTCATCATCCTGTTTTCCAGGCGCTTGCTCTCTTTCCCAGTGGCGCAGTTGGTAATGACACGGGTCTGCAAACCAAAGGTCGTGAGTTCAATTCCACCTTGGTCAACATGTTTTTTTCCCTACAAATTAATACACTATCACAGACCAGTAATTCATATTCATCATTTATTACAATCCTCAAACTTTTATGATTTTACCAGCTTTTCTAATATGGACCTCAGATTACTGTTAACACTCCATGGCACAAATACTGTTCCCTTTAGGCTCTGTGTATGTGTGTGTGTATCAATATTTCTCCCATTTTAAAGTATTACTCCTCCATAATTGTATTTCTGTTAAATCAAAGTAGTTTTACTACATCTTAGTACTTCTGCTCAATCATAGTATTTCTGCTAAATCATAGTATTTTTGCCAAATCATGTTTTTTTTTTTGCCAAATCATAACATTTGTGTTATGTTATAGTATTACTACTAAGTGGAGGAATTTCTGTCATGTTACAGTATATGTGCTGATTACAGTATTTCTGCTAAATCATAGTATTTCTACTATATTATATTTTTCTTTCTAAATATAGCATTTCTGCTATATAACTGTATTTATGCTATGTTATAATATTTGTGCTAAACCAGAGTATTTGTGCTGAAACATAGTATTTCTGCCAAATGATAGTATTTCTGTCAAATTATAGTATTTGTGCTAAAACATAGTATTAATTTAAAATTACAATATTCATAGTTCATCACAGTGTCTCTGGTAAATCACAGTATTTCTGCTATGTTGTACTATTTTTCTAAATCATAGTGTTTCTGTAATGTTTAAGTATTTTTGGCTAAATATATTCTTTCTGTTATCTTATACTATTTCTCCTAAATTCTTGTATTTTTGAGAAGTTATCATGTTTCTGGTAAGTTACAATATTTCTGCTAAGTTCTGCTATGCTATTGCATTTCTGCCAAGTATTATGTTTCCTCTAAGATATTGCAGTTCTGCTAAGTTATTACATTTTAGCAAAGTTCCTTTGCGTTTGCAAAGTTTTTACAATTTCTGCAACTTTTCAGTTTTTTCAGCTAGTTTTTGCAGACAGCTTCAGCTTTAAAGCATCCACACTGCATTTTCGCAGGAAATGCAAATTTTTCTAGTTTCTTTTGGCCTGGCTTAAAAAAACACGTAGCTTCTTACTGTCGATCTTGTGCCACCTGCCAGTTGGTGGGCAAACCCAATAAACCCATTCCACCTGCGCCGTTATCTCCTATCCCTGTAATGAGTGAACCTTTTGAAAAAGTAATACTAGACTGTGTAGGACCGTTGCCGAGAACAAAAGCCGGCCATCAGTATGTTCTTACGGTAATGTGCTCAGCAACGAGATTTGCGTACGGTGAAAGCCAAAACAGTAATTAAAGCTTTGATCAAATTCTTTTCTGTGTTTGGGTTGCTGAAAATCATTCAAACGGACCAAGGCACCAACTTCATGTCCAGAGTCTTTGCACAGGTTGTTAAAGCATGTTACATCTAGTCCATATCACCCCGAAAGTCAAGGTGCTTTGGAAAGGTTCCACCAAACTCTTAAAGTTATGTTACGTAAGTTCTGTTTGAGTCTGGTAGGGGGTGGGATGAGGGGTTGCCCCTATTGTTGTTTGCTCTTAGAGAGGCTAAACAGGAGTCCCTGGGATTTAGCCCCGCTGAGTTGGTTTTCGGACATGTGGTCCGAGGCCCTCTCCGACTTTTGAGGGAAAAATGGCTGTCGGAGACCCCGGAGGAGCCGTGTAGTGTTCTTAACTACGTGAGTCGGCTTCGAGACAGACTTCGCCTAGCGTGGAAAATAGCCGGGGAAAACCTAAAGCAAGTGCAAACTAAAATGAAAGCTCAATTTGACAAAAAGTCTGTGGTTAGAAGTTTCCAACCAGGGGAGGAAGTGTTGATGTTATTGCCCGTGGTGGGGTCCAGTTTACTAACGCAGTTCACTGGTCCTTACAGTGTTGAATGTAAACTCGACAATAACCACTATGTGATTCGCACTCCAGATCGGCGGCGAAAAACCAGGGTTTGTCATGTGAATACGTTGAAACTATTCTATCCACGTGCACAAAATACAACAGCGCCCCCGGTGTGCGCTGTTGCCATCCTCTCCACTTACAAACTGTCGGATGACGGATTATCTGGGAGGGATGATGCATTAGGTAGTGGGCATCTGAAAAACTCTTTAATTTTAAATGATCTTGAATCATTTGTTGCCAACTTACCTGAAACTGCTCGAACTGACATCATTACTCTGATAAAAAATAACTTGTCACTTTTCACTGATCACCCGCGCCAAACCGCTGTCTTATGTCATGACATTGATGTAGAGGGGCATAAGCCAATTAAACAACATGCGTACCGGGTGAATCCATTGAAAAGGGAAATAATGCCGAGAGAAGTCAATTATCTCCTAGAGCATGGCTTAGCCGTTCCAAGTGCTAGCGCATGGAGCTCTCCATGTGTGTTAGTGCCCAAGTCTGACAATACTCCTCGATTCTGTACGGATTACCGAAAGGTAAATGCGGCCACTAAAGCAGACTCTTTCCCATTACCTAGGATGGATGACTGTGTTGATGGTGGGTGGGATCCGCTACTTATGTGACCAAACTGGATTTATTAAAGGAATATTGGCAGGTTTCTTTAACTGCTAAAGCATCTGAGATGCCAGCGCAACTGCAGCGGGTGCGGTTCTGCTGCAGGCAGAGCAACACGGAGTGGACCGTCCGATCTGCTATTTCTCGAAGAAATTCAATAAACACCAAGTGAACTATAACACTAACTAATAATGCAATCACTATTAAGGAGGCAAGAGAGCAGCTGAAGTGTTAATAGTTATCATAATAAAGTGACTGAGATAGACAATTTTTCAGCTGGCAAATATATCTTCTTTTGATAAATTTGATCTGTGTAGTCCTACCATCAATATTATTTCACATATCCAATTCAGGGTTGGGGGGTTCAGACTCCTAGACCCAACTTTAGTGCTCTCTGTCAAAATTGACCAGTCTGTTTTAACAGCTCTTAAATTAGCATGACAAACATTTTTCACCAACAAATTCGGTTCAGTGGGTGGTTCAATGGGTCATTCAGTGGGCCATTCAGGAGTCAGAGGCCAAAGGGGGGGGGGATTCCCATTAATTTCCTATGGCAGTCACTTTCGACCGGGAACATCCCAGATGTAACAAGGTTGATTAAAACACTCAAAGTTCAATGAAAAGAGGTGCTCATCACTTTTATATGTTCAAGTGCATAGTGTGGCGGATGTCATAAGGCCTCGAGGCAATCGGATGTAAAACACAATATTTATGAGTTTTTTAAGGTGGCAGATTTGCCCTGCACGTGACAGGAAGGTCCAAGCTGCAGTACTCCCTGGACAGGTCACCAGTCTGTCACAGGACTAACGTTGCATATTAGCGACTCAGTTACATCTGTAATTGCACAAGACTGCAGACTACAGGTTTATTTGTACACGGTGGACTGACCAATGGGAAAGTTATTACTCACATATGAAAACAATCAGGGCAATCACACAGCATGAAGTAAAACTAAAGCACAGCATGTAAAAAACCACGCTTCAAAGTAAGGCAGGAAATGCACTATCAAGACTAACATCAAACAAAGGTAGGAGTGGAGGTCAAAGACGAGACAGCATTCCCCAGCAGACCCCAAGCAGCTGGGGAAAGAGGGCGGCTGGGTGACAGTGAGGAGGAAGCATAGTCTTAAACGGAAGCCCCAGGTACACCACCAATCTGTTCATGTGTCTAACCATTTTTCCCCACTCTGCGACACACCCGCCGGGGGTCAAACTCTGGTAATTGGTGATTCTGTTCTGTTGAGACATGTGAAGCTAGAGACACCGACAACCATAGTCAATTGTCTTCCAGGGGCCAGAGCAGGCGACATTGAAGGAAATTTAAAACTGCTGGCTAAGGGTAAACGTAAATTCAGTAAAATGATAATTCACGTCGGCAGTAATGACACCTGGTTACGCCAATCGGAGGTCACTATAATCAATATTGAATCGGTGTGTAACTTTGCTAAAACAATGTCGGACTCTGTAGTTTTCTCTGGTCCCCTCCCCAATCAGACCAGGAGTGACATGTTTAGCCGCATGTTCTCCTTAAATTGCTGGCTGTCTGAGTGGTGTCCCAGAAACGATGTGGGCTCCATAGATAATTGGCAAACCTTCTGGAGGAAACCTGGTCTTGTTAGGAGAGACGGCATCCATCCCACTTTGGATGGAGCAGCTCTCATTTCTAGAAATAGGGACAAATTTATTAAACCCCCCAAAATATGACTATCCAGAGTTGGGACCAGGAAGCAGAGTTGCAGTCTTACACGCCTCTCTGCAGCTTCTCTCCTCCTGCTACCCCCCCAAAAACCCATCTCCATAGAGACTGTGTCAGCTCCCAAAAAGACAAAAAACAAACTAAAAACCAGCAACAAACAACTTAAACATAAGAAATCACAAAGAAAGAACAATACAGTATCCACATCTGAACCAAAGAGTAAAACAGTGAAATGTGGATTATTAAATATTAGGTCTCTCTCCTCCAAGTCTCTGTTAGTACATGACTTAATAATTGATCAACAAATTGATTTACTCTGCCTTACAGAAACCTGGTTGCAGCAGGATGATTATGTTAGTTTAAATGAATCAACACCCCCGAGTCACTCTAACTACCAGAAATCTCAAAGCACAGGCCGAGGGGGCGGTGTGGCAGCAATTTTTCACACCAGCCTATTAATCAACCAAAGACCCAGACAGACTTTTAATTCATTTGAAAGCCTGATGCTTAGCCTTGCCCACCCCAGCTGTAAAACTCAGAAACCAGTCTTTTTGTTATCATCTATCGTCCACCTGGGCCTTACACAGAGTTTCTGTCTGATTTCTCAGACTTTTTATCTGATTTAGTTCTCAGCTCAAATAAAATAATTATTGTGGGTGATTTTAACATCCATGTAGATGCTAAAAATGACAGCCTCAACATGGCATTTAATCTGTTATTAGACTCAGTTGGCTTCTCTCAAAATGTAAAAGAACCCACCCACCACTTTAATCACACTCTAGATCTTGTGTTAACATATGGCATAGAAACTGAACATTTAACAGTATTTCCTGAAAACCCTCTCCTGTCTGATCATTTCCTGATAACATTTACATTTACGATAATTGATTACACAGCAGTGGAGAGTAGACTTCATCACAGTAGTTCTCTAGCATATCGAGACTATCTGTCCACACCGTTACATATTTCATATGTACGGGGTACGACCCCCTTGGTCGTGGCGTGTGGATATTTCTTTAAGACACTCCGGCACGCCCAGCTACGCCCCACAGCTCACATATAAAACAGCTGTGCAGACGTGACACCGGTGATCGTTTGATCTCCACTTGTGTTGTGTGTGTGTGAGTGCCTTGAGAGTGCTGTATGTATGTGCGTCCGTCAGGAGCGTGTTTCGGCATCCTCCGTGGGCGCTGCATCTCCCCTGGTATTCCCCAGTATTCCCTGGTATTCCCCTGGTATTTTCCTGGTATTCCCCGGTATTTCCCTGGTATCCCTTAGCTTGGCTCCCCTTAGCTGGCCCTTAGCTCTCCCCTTGGTTGGTCTCCCTTTGTCACGGTTCTGGGTCAGTGTTGACCCTGCATTTTGAGTTTCTTATATTTTGGTTTATTTTTGCATTATGGATTATTTTCTGATGTTCTGGTGCTTTGTTTATTATTATTATTGTCATTATAGATCTGTTTCAGTTATTCTTGGTGAGGTATCAGTTCTTAGGTTTTGGGTTCTCATTGCAGTTTCTGTTCAGTGTCTAGTCTGTCTCTGTGTCGTGTCTGCATCTTTGTTTAGTGGTTTCTTGTTTCCTGTCTTATTGTGAAAGTCTTTGTCTTATGTTAGTGTGTGCAGCGTAGCTCCCCCATCTCGTTAGCCCTGATCTCTCCCAGCTGTGTCTCCCTCCTGTTGCCCATTCCCTGATTACCACCCTGTGTATATAAGCCCTGTGTTTTCCGTGCTCAGTGTCGCGTCGTCCCCTCAGATTATGCCTGTGTGTCTTTGTGTCAGCATTCTAGTGTTCAGTACCTTTGCTCTGTTTATGTTTTGTTTTCATGCCAGCAATAAAGCTCAGGTTTTGATTTACAATTCTGTGTTCGAGTCCTGCGCTTGGATCCTCCTCTCCGCCTGCCCGCACACAGAGCCCTGACACCCTTCTCCAGCTTATCGCCTCGAAAAATAGGCTTATGCGCTGGTCGGACCACACTGTGTGGCTGCCGGCTAGCGAGTAGCTCGGCTACAGTGAGGAAACACAGCAGGGACATGGCTTCAGCGTTTAAGCATACGCTGTCGCCTGGGCACTGTGCAGCTTGGCTGTGAAGTATGTAAACACAGAGGGGACACGGCTTCAGCGTTCAAGCATACACTGTTGCCTGAGCACTGTGCAGCTCGGCTGCTATGTGTGTTAACACAGAGGGGATACGGCTTCAGCGTTCCAAGTGTTCGCTGTTGGCCTGCTTAACACTGGGGAATTAACAGTGGGGAATCAGGCTACGGTTCGTGGCAGCTAATCGTTAGCCGGCCTGCGAGTAGCATTCCAGCCAGTTAGCCTGTCTGGCGTGTTGCTCGCGGGTTAACGCGGCCAGCAGGGCTCCGCTCGTAGCTCGGCTACATTGGGGAAATGTGTCAGAGTTCCAAGCATACGCTTTCACCTGTCAGCACTGGAGCTAATAAACAGTGAAAGGGGAATTCAGGTTGCGGCTAGTGCCGGCTACCTGTTAGCACTTCGTGGTTAGCGTGTGGCCCTGCCCCCTTGCTTGATAGCAGAAGTATGGCAGCTTTCCATACATGTCTGTGTATGGCATTTTTGCCTTTTGACGATAGGCACGAGCAGTGTTGCTGTGCCTGGGCGAAAAAGGAAAAATAAATAACAATGTAAAAACAGCCTAGAACATGCTGTGCTGTAGTGATGGGAATTCCGGCTCTTTTTAGAGAACCAGCTCTTTCGGCTCGGCTCACTAAAAAGAGCCGGCTCTTTCGGCTCCCAACTGGCTCTTCAGGTTGTTTTGTTGCTTTAATTAATTTATTATTAACAACAATATAAAATTATGCACAAAAGAAATTACTAATGTAAAAAAAACATGGTTTTATTTATATATGTTTAGATATAAATATAAATGGTGACCCCTAGAGACAAAGCACGTACAAACTACAAAAAACGTACAAACTCCGAAGCACATACAAACTCCAAAACAGAGCTACCTAGATCACTGAAATTACACAATTGAAAGCATATGTGTATTGTTTGTGTATTTATACACAAACACTCATTTATATTGAAATAATTTTTAAAAAAATTTAATTTACCAAATCCGGTCGTTGGTACTTCCTGGCTTGTGTAGCCACTAGGTAACAAAAGCTCAACACTGCCCCTAGCATCCTGGAGCACTTCTGTTGTGTTTTGGAGTTTGTACATGTTTTGGAGGTTTCACGTGCTTTGGAATTTGTACGTGCTTCAGAGTTTGTACGTGTTTTGTAGGGGTGGGGGAAAAAATCGATTCTGTGTAGTATTGTGATATTTTGTTTGCTAACAATGTATCGATACAGGGACAGCAGAAATCGATATTTTGTTACAAAAAAGGTTTTTGTGCTCTGACTTCAGAGCATGTTGATCCTTTTTCTGAGCAAAAATCCTGACATTCCTTCACTGTCCAAATGTGTTTAACTTTTTTTTGGCAGCAATAAACATGACAGTTTACTTATTTTAATTTAAGACATGTTTTATTTTAATTAAGTTTAAAACTTTTTTATTTAATGTAAAATTATATTTTGTTTTAATTTACTTTCAAATTCTTCAGTTGCTGAAGGGGCTGCATAGTTTTCATAAATTGCATAGTTCAGAATAGCTATAATTGTACCAGATGGTTGCATTCAGTTAAGTTGGACTAGACTGTAATACAAACCGTTCAGTTTGTCAACAATAAAACTGACTGAAATGAGAGAAAGACTGAGTGCGAGACTTTGATATTAGATAAAATGAATATTGATAAAGTTTGCCTTTATCTACAGAATCTAAATATCGCAAAATTTTTTAAAAAATTGCAATAATATCGTATCGTGGGATGTATGGTGATTCCCACCTCTAGTGTTTTGGAGTTTGTACATGCTTTGTCTCCAGTGGCCACCGTAAATATTCTTTTATTTATTCACTGCACATAAAATGTAATAAACAAATTATAAAATACAAAACCCAACTATTTACATTTCAACTTTTAACTATTTACATTTTCAGCTTTTTCCTTTGAAACTAATTTAAAGTGAAACTACACAAAACACTGCAAACCACAACACAATAAAATATAAATTAAAATATGCAAAACAAAAAGAAGATACACATTCTCTGTCATATAGGCCTGCATGAATAAACGTTCTGAATCCTTAATCATCCGCAACTGAAAATAGTTGTGAATGATTACTATACCTTTCTAATGTTGTCTCTTGTTGTCCTTGGCTCTCATTCTCTCTCTTTCCCTCCCGCTCTGTTCCTGTGCTACCACCCCCCGGAGTGAAGCGGAAAAAAAGTGCGAGAGAGAGGGTGAGAGAAAGAAGAAAAAAAAACCACGGCTCCCAATAAGGAGCCGGCTCGCGTTATTCACTTCAAAGAGTCGGCTCTGAGAGCCGTTTCGTTCGTGACCGACACATCACTACTGTGTTGGCTAAAGAAGCTGATGCTTGCATGCAATGCTTTGTTACCAGCACGAACTAGACAGACCGTGCTTGGTTTTCTGAAAGAGCATTTAAATGGCCCGCCCCTCCCCCTTCTCCTGTCTCCAAAAATGAGAGAGCAGGCTACTATGGGGAACATGGCTGCCACTGCTGTGGACACCAGATAGGCAGGTCATGGGCTGGGTCCCCTCCCACACCTGTTGCTGATTCACTGCTGGTCCCTCCCACAGCGTCCCTCCCATGGCTCCGCCTCTGTGAGGCCTGGGTCGGTTGAGGTTGACTATCAGGTGGCGGATGTTGAAGAAGCTTCCATCCTCTTCTCCGGTGTTGCCCACCTGTCCCTGGGCTGCCCCCTGCTGGTCCCCAGGCACAGTGTCGGGCGAGATGGGTCCCTTCGGCTCTTGATTGGAGCATGCCGGGTGTGGGAATTAGCCCTTCCTGAGGTGCCATCTAGTCCCTCAGCACCTCCTGTCTCAGGTGCTGCTGCTGCCTGATTGGTCTGGTTGCAGGCAGTTGAGTGCCCTGCCTCCCAGCATTTGTGGTCCCCTGCCCGCAGTTGGTTGCTGCCGTGCATGGCAGGTGTAGTTGCCTTTGATTGATTATCGTGAGGTGGATGTTGAAGAAGTTCCATCCCCTCTGGCTACCACTGGAGTGGGGCCCGGACAGGTGAACCCATGTCTGGGTCGCCTGATTCCAGGCCCCTCCCACAGCATTACCTCCCATGGCCCTGCCTCTGTGAGGCCTGGGCTGGTGAAGGTTGATTGTCAGGAGGTTGATGTTTATGAGCGACCAGGGTTGGCTGATGGAACTGCCTGTCTACCCTGCGGCCACCTCGCTGTGAAGAAGCTGAGGGGCCTATGCAGGCGTGTTCATGTTCAGTTGAGGCGGGGAGGACGCGGAGCCTAGGCTCAGCTGTCCTCCAGCTGCCCTCCTCCCTCCTGACATCCTTTGAGTTGGGCCTAGTGGCCAGCACTGCTGTAGGCTGTGTTCCCCTGGCGTATTGCCCGTGCTTCACCGGTTTTATACACCAGTCGGACCTCGCTGCGTCTGATGGATCGGCCAGCGGTTGACAGTTCTCTGGCCTTCGGCGCTGGCTCTCTGTCTGGCAGATTGCCCAAATGTTGCGGGTCTACGTGGCTGGCAGGGCCAGCTTAGTGAGCTGACACCCCCGACGAGTCATGTCCCTGGCTGCACTCCAGCTCTAGGCTGTCTTCCCCTGGCGTGTTGCCCGCATTCGCCGGCTTACGTGCCAGTTTGACCTCGCTGTGGCGAGTAAGCGTTCACCAGCCTATTTTAGCCGGATTATCTCTGGCATATCAGCCTCTGCAACTCCTGGCTGTGTTCCCCTGGCATATTGCCCGCATTCACCGGTTTACACGCCAGCCGGACCTCGCTGTGTCTGATTCTTCAGCCGGCAAGTGAGTGTTCTCCAGCCTGTAGCGCTGTGCACGAGTGTCTCATTCTCAAAGTTCACTCTTGCTGTTCCCCTGTCTGTGGACAGCACTAGCAACCGCTCAGCCCTGGGGTAGACCCCGCTTGGCCTTCAGTGGGCTAGGCCGCCAGCCCCACCCCATCTGTGGATGGCTGGGCGGCTCCGTGGCTGTGTGGATGGACCCTTCAGGTCACATCCCTGCCTTGGCCCTGCATCTTTGCAGCTGTACTGCTGCTGTGGGCTGTGTTCCCCTGGCGTATAACCCACGGTTCGCCGGCTCACACGCCAATCGGACCTCGCTGTGTCTGATATGTCAGCCAGTGAGTGAGTGTTCTCCAGCACGCAGCGCTGGATCTCTATCTAGTGCTTTGCCCCTGTGTCGCGGGTCACATGGCCAGCAGGTGCCCGATCAGTGAGCTGACACGTCCCGACCATCCGCTAGTGTCTCATCAGGCCCACTCTTGCTGGCCCCCTGTCTACGGACGGTGCAGAGTGGCTGCTATGCCCTGGTGACGAACCTTGGGTCGCTCCTCACTTGGGCCCTCAGTGGCCTGAGCCACCAGCCCCTCCCCTGTCATGGATGGTGCAGGTCAGCTGCTCTGCTCCTGGAACAGGCCCAGAGCCTCGTCCTACCCCGGCCATCCACTGAGTGGGCGAGCTGCTGCAAAAGGCTCTCTCTCCCTGGCACTATCTCACTGTCTAGAGGTTGGACGGGTCACATCCCTAGCTTGACCTGCGGTTGCTGGCTGTGTTCCCCTGGCATGTTGGCCGCTTCGCCGGCTTACACGCCAGTCGGACCTCGCTATGGCGAGTGAGAGTTCTCCAGCCTGTAGCGCCGACTCTCTGCCTGGCATTGCCCGCATGTCGTAGGCCTATGCAACCAGCGGGATGCTACTTGACAGCTTGGTGTGCTGCGTTCCCTGGCGGTCTGCCTCACGGTTCCCGGGCTGACCTTGAGCGGCCCTGCGTCACTTGCGGTCACTTGCAGTCACTTGCGGTCCAGCGTCCTGCATGACTGGTTCAGGCCAGTCTGGCGTCTGCAGACTGCTGCCTCCGCCCCCTGGCTCGGCCTTTGCGTCTGCGAAGCCCTGACCAGGGTGGTGTGGCTATTACGTTGTCACTGACTCCCGGCACCTTCACTCTCGGCAGTTCGGTTGCACTGTCTCCTCGCGGGGTGTCTTACAGAGTTACCCCGTACGTATGGAATATGTAACGGTTTGGAGAGATAGTCTCCTGAAAGCGCTGTAACTAAGTTTAAAAATATAATCCACCCACTGTTAGCATCTTCAATACCCTGTACCAACATAGAGCAGAGCAGCTACCTGAACGCTACGCCAACAGAGGTCAATCATCTTGTTAATAATTTCACCTCCTCACTACGTACGACTCTGGATACTGTAGCTCCGGTGAAAACTAAGGTCTCTAATCAGAAGTACCTGACTCCGTATAATAATTCTCAAACACGTAGCCAAAAGTAGATAACTCGTAAGCTGGAGAGGAAATGGCGTGTCACAAATTTAGAACATCATCATTTAGCCTAGAGAAATAGTTTGCTGCTTTATAAGAAAGCCCTCCACAAAGCCAGAACATCTTACTATTCGTCACTGATTGAAGAAAATAAGAACAATCCCAGGTTTCTCTTCAGCACTGTAGCCAGGCTGACAAAGAGTCAGAGCTCTGTTGAGCCAACCATCCCTTTAACGTTAACTAGTAATGACTTCATGAACTTCTTCACAAATAACATTTTAATCATTAGAGAAAAAATTACCAATAATCATCCCACAGATGTAATATTATCTACAGCTACTTTTAGTACCATTGATATTCATTTAGAGTCTTTCTCTCCAATTGATCTTTCTGAGGTAACTTCAATAATTACTTCCTCCGAACCATCAACGTGTCTTTTAGACCCCATTCCTACAAAACTGCTCAAAGAAGTCCTGCCATTAATTAATGCTTCAATCTTAAATATGATCAACCTATCTCTAATAATCAGTTATGTACCACAGGCCTTCAAGCTGGCTGTAGTTAAACCTTTACTTAAAAAGCATCTCTAGACCCAGCAGTCTTAGCTAATTATAGGCCAATCTCCTTTTTGCTAAAGCATATAGTTAGGGCTGGACCAGGTGACCCTGAATCCTCCCCTAGTTATGCTGCAATAGACGTAGGCTGCCGGGGGATTCCCATGATGCATTGAGTTTTTCCTTTCCAGTCACCTTTCTCACTCACTATGTGTTAACAGACCTCTCTGCATTGAATCATATCTGTTATTAACCTCTGTCTCTCTTCCACAGCATGTCTTTATCCTGTTTTCCTTCTCTCACACCAACCGGTCGCAGCAGATGGCCCCGCCCCTCCCTGAGCCTGGTTCTGCCGGAGGTTTCTTCCTGTCACCAAAGTGGTTGCTCATAGGGGGTCATATGATTGTTGGGTTTTTCTCTGTATCTATGAAGCGCCTTGAGGCGACTGTTGTTGTGATTTGGCGCTATATAAATAAAATTGAATTGGATTTAATTTAATTAAAAGTTAGTAACTAAATTCCACAGGATTCTGAGCTGGAACACATATTCTTAATATGAACACTGAGGGACTGACACACACACACACCTTCATACACCAAGTTACTTTTTGCACAATACTCAGTCTTTTGCACTTTTCTATAGCACTGTTGTGTCTGCACTGTCTTGTGTACTTGTGTACTGTGTACAGCTTCATTCACTTCCGCCTACTTGCAAAGGGGAAGCCATTTATCTGCTTCAGAGACTTTGAGAAAGCAATCCATGCCTTTATTTCACCTCGCCTCGACTTCTGCAACAGTCTCTACTCTGGTGTTACTTCGTCATTGTTATGTTATTGTATGGTTGATTGTCATTTATGCTTAGAAATATCTACTCATATATGCTTAGAGTTGTATAATCAATGTCATGTTGGTAGAGGTTTGATCCTTAATAGTCTGCAAAGGCTTGGTGTGCATTCCAGAGTGTTCTGGCATTCACACCTACATCCTGGGAGCATGGGAGAGGTCGTACCTTGTCTTATTGTTTTTTGGTAGGATAAACGTAGCTATGTCAGTTTTAGGCTAAGAGCCTTTTGTTTAGATGGACCACTAGACTCCTGGCACCAGCTTTGGGGAGTTTTCACAGGGTCACATCTTGACCCCACACACACACACACACACACACACACACACACAACGCACAGGCAAGGTACTCTTTGTGGGTATGTAGACGTCATATGTTAATGAACCTATGTATATTCATGTGAGCTCAATAAAAGAACAATGTTATGGGGGAGCGGACGAGAGCGACTGGGGTCAAGCGAAGGAACGGCGCTTGTCGTGGTTCTCTCCCTCATGCATGAGTAACACGAAGAACTTTGCCTACGTGGTGTTCAATGCTTTTGCTGTGTAATTAAATTGTCTTGAACGTTACAGCGAATAGGTTTATGTGCTAGACAGACCTAACAGTCATCTATTGGCCGACTACAGCTGGTTCAAAATGCTGCAGCAAGGCTTCTGACTGGCAAGTGGAAGCGAGAGCACATATCCCCTATACTTGCCTCGCTACACTGGCTGCCAGTAAGTTTTCGAATTGATTTTAAGATCTTGACACTTGTTTTTAAAACATTGCATGGACTAGCTCCTATATATCTTTCTGATCTTTTAAATTGGTATAGGGCTTTGGAGCGTGATGTCATGGGAGGGGGTGTGACTGCCGAGGCACCATTTTAGCAGGCCAAACAAAGGGCTAAAGGAGCGAAAGCATCAGCAAAGGTTCGCCCTTGCTGTGTTGTAAGTTGTTAGATCACATGATCGGGAAGGGAATAAGCTGGAAAATGGGCTCTCTTTTTATTCTTTACTCACTTGGAAGCAACGTGAGGGAGCTCATGTATCGGATGTTACCAAAAGAGGGCATCTAGCCTGGATAGCAGCTGTGAGACGAGCTGATATCCAGTTCTCGACCATTTTCATTCAGGTAAGATCTAAATAAGTTCATATTACTCTTTATAGCCTATTAGTTTTATAGGTCATAGCAAATTAGAACAAACATCCTAATGAGTGATTTTGTAGATATACGTTCTATAGAGTTCCTAATTGTTTTTCATTATTGCAGCAAACCAGCCTATGAAATGGATAAAACAAATCCTGACTGGGTTCCAATGCTACA
The DNA here is from genome assembly GCF_051167445.1 of Perissodus microlepis. Lineage (NCBI taxonomy): Eukaryota > Metazoa > Chordata > Actinopteri > Cichliformes > Cichlidae > Perissodus > Perissodus microlepis. Next base: position 346,358 of record NC_140470.1, read on the forward strand.
CATGGGGCACTACGAAATCCCTGCTTCAAACCACATGCTACATGCCAATCAGATTACTTCTTCCATGTGAGGGTGAACATGTGCCCCAGTGTGGTAGTAAAACCAGGGAAACATGCTCTTGTTAAATACTCTTAAAAGTCTTGTGCTGTATATGTAGTGATACGTTTTCAAAAGAGACAGTAAATTACAGAATGCTAGTAGTGCGTGATATTATTTAAATGTTGTCATGATTTTATGTGAACATTTTGTCATTTGTAAACTATACATGACATTGATTCTACATTGTTACTGATGTGATGTTCTACAAAGTGGTTTTAATTTAAAAAAAAAAAAGGCAAACATTTATTTGTTTCTTTATTCAACTTTTGAACAGTGTTACTTAGTAAGTACATATTCAGTAAATGCAAATTATTTACATGGCAGTGCACTTCAGGCACAAATGTAGACCCCCTAAATAAGACATTATGGGTTATTCAGAACAGAACTATGCTTGGAGAAATATTTTCCCATCAGTTGATCCAACTCCTCCACAGTAGCAGGTGGAATTTTTCTTTTTTGAGGACGGCTTCTTTTACCTGTCACTACAGATGGTCTGTTTATGTTTTGATTGAGAGCCTTTTTTGGGGGGCAGCTGAAGAGGAAGTCTATCTTATGGCCAACCACTGACTGTATCTTGGTCATATTACCCAGCTAAACCCAGCATGCAGGTTCATCTGTAACAGTCCTTGTGCCACGGATCAACACTGTTGCTTCTACTTTAAACAGAAGAGCAGTGACGTGGGTGCAGGTCTCCACGACTCCGGCCTTACAGGTGCAGTGGGCGGCTTCAACCTTCCCTGTGATGCTCACAATGACCCATGGCTGCAATGCTGGTTTATTCAGTCTTTGAGAGTGCAGTACCTGAAACACACGCAGACAAAGTTCATTTAAAGACAAGAACTTTAATGAGCCAAGGCCGACACAAACGTGTTTTATCTACTTTCAAATCCATTTATCACAAATGTAACAAATAAAGTGTTTAGAAAGTTAGCACATACATGTAATTTTTTATCTTTTTATGTATTCATCTATAGAACGCTGCAAGTTACATTCTAAATCTAACTGTTTTTTCTTTTTTTGGGGGGGGGGGTTAAATCTGCAAACAAAAAATGTGCTGTACAAGAATACAGCATAAATAATAAAATAACTGTACAAGAATACAACATACCTAATAAAATAACTTAGAGTATTGATAGCAAACACCAAATATGAATTAACAAATAACTCTCATGCTGTATTAAAAGCCAGTAAATAAAAATGCGTTTTAATTTAAGATTTAAAAAGATTGACCGTGGGAGCCTGTCTGATGTATAGGGGTAAATTATTCCACAGCTTAGGCGCTACGACTGCAAATGCTCGACCGCCTCTATGAACCAGCCTCGACCTTGGTACAGCTAAAAGCAAAAGATCACTTGATCTAAGAGATCTAAGGGGGGTATAAGTCTGCAAGATGTCAGACAAATACCCGGGAGCCTGTCCATTCAGGGCTTTGTAGGTCAACAATAAAATTTTAAAATTAATTCTGAAGCGGACAGGGAGCCAATGAAGAGAGGCAAGCACCGGGGAAATGTGTTCACATCTTTTAATACGTGTCAGAAGACGAGCTGCAGCATTCTGGACTAACTGCAGCCTTGCCAGTCAGGTCTGGGTACCTCCAGCATATAAGGAGTTACAATAGTCCAGCTGGGATATAATGAAAGCATGAATCGCCCGTTCGAAGTTTTTAAAAGGTAAAAATGATATCACCTTAGATAAAAGCCTCAGTTTGAAGAAAGACCGCTGTACGACTGAGCTAATTTGTTTTTCAAAGGTGAAATTGCCGTCAAATATAACCCCCAAATTTTTGCCATGTGATTTGACAAAAGACTCAAGACTGTGCAGGTTAAAATTAGAGGTGCTGGGATTGCCACTTGGTCCAAAAATTAGCACTTCAGTTTTGTTCACATTGAAGTTAAGGAAGTTAGAGGCCATCAAAGATTTAACTTCACCGAGACACTGAAGTAAAGGATCTAGTGAGGCAGGACTGTTTCCCTTCAGTTGAAGATAGATCTGAGTATCATCGGCATATGAATGAAAACAAATGTTACATTTTCTAAAAATTAGACCTAGAGGCAGCATATAAATGGAGAATAAAATTGGCCCCAGTATAGATCCCTGGGGAACACCACAAGTAAGGGGAGCTGAGGAAGAGATAAAATCGCCAAAGCTCACAGAGAAGGTCCTGTCAGACAGGTATGACCTGAGCCACTCTAATGGGGTGCCCTTTACGCCACAATGCTCCAACCGTGAGATTAAGATGCTGTGGTCAACAGTATTGAAGGCAGCGGTCAGATCTAAAAGCAGAAGCACAGCTGAGTCACCTGAGTCAGTGGCTAATAAAAGATCACTAAGAACTTTTAAAAGTGCAGTTTCTGTGCTATGAAGAGTTTTAAAACCAGACTGAAACCTCTGAAGAACATTGTGTCCATTTACAAAAGATTGCAGCTGAACAAACACAATCTTTTCCAAAATTTTTGACAGGAAGGGGAGCTTTGAAATAGGCCTGAAGTTAGTGAGGACAGAGGAGTTGAGATTAGGTTTTTTAAGTACAGGCTGTACAACAGCATGTTTAAAACAGGCTGTACAACACCTGAGCTAAGGCTGCTATTAAAAATAGCTAAAATGTCAGAACTGACAACCTTAAAAATCTTTTTTAGAATGTGTTGGAATAATGTCATTTGGAAAAGATGATGTCTTTGTGCCATTACATACTTCCTCCACCTGATCAAGACACACAGGCTCAAACTGATCAAAAACAGCAGAGCAGGTGAATATTTTAGAAAGGTCATGTGAAGGCAGGGCGATCATAGATCGAAGCTGTTTTATCTTATTGGTAAAAAACTGCAAGAACCTTTCACAGGTGTCTGAGGAACTATTAATACAAGAAGCTGGGGAAATATTCAGGGCAGAGTCAATAATTGAAAAAAGAACCCGAGGATTATTGGAGCTATTCTCAATAACATTAGAAAAAAAGACTTTTCTGCTTTTACAATGTCCTGATACCTGTACAGACTGTCTCTCAACATGAGAAAGGACACCTGCAGCCCATCTTTTTTCCACTTACGTTCAGCCTTCCTGCACTCTCGTCTGGCTGAACGAGTGGCCTTATTTATCCATGGGTCTGGTCGTGGTTTCGAGCTTATAGTTTTAAAAGGAGCGAACTCATCAAGGATAGTTTTACATATATCATAAAAATTAACTGTCATTTCCTCGGTACCAAAGCCAAAGGGAGATCTTAAAACTTTTTTAAAAGCAATAGAAAATTGTTCTGTTGTAGATTGGTTAAAAACACGACAACGACATGTTGAAATAAGAGGTGTAAAATGGCGGAGAGATAAGTATATCAAACACAACAGGACAGTGATCAGAAAAAACAGCATCACATATTTCCATGTTTAGGACCGGTAACCCTAAAGACAGCACAAGATCCAATGTATGACCCTGTTTCTGTGTAGGCCCAGACACAAGTTGAGCAAGACTAAAGGAGTCTATCAAACTTAAAAAGTCTCTGGCCAATAAATTGGAGGGACAACACACATGAATATTAAAATCTCCAACGATTAAGATTCGATCGTAGCTTGGCACAGTTCCAGCTAAGAAGTTTGAAAAGTCTTGGATAAAATCCTTGTGATATTTTGGAGGTCTGTATACATCTGCAACGAGTGTCGGGCGGGGATGCCCCAATTCAAACGCCAGAAGTTCAAAACTAGAATACGAGTCAGTTAAGAGTTGTTTGCAAGAGAGCTTCTTCCTAAAAACAGCTGCCACTCCACCACCACGCCCAGTCATCCTCGGCACATTAAGATATTCACAGTCAGGCGGTAAAAGTTCAGTAAAACAGCTGGACTCACCGACTCTCTGCCAAGTTTCCATTAAAAGCATTAGATCCAGTCCCCGATCAGTAAAGAAGTCCTTAAGAATAAAAGTTTTGTTTGCTAGCGACCAAGCATTAACAAGACTTAATCTTAGTGGTACCGGTGGCTCAGCAGCCGATGTGGGTGCCCAACCTATCGGCCGTAGGTTCTGAGGGTTTACTCCACCTGAGCGAAGACGGGGGGACGCTGGCGCGGGGTTACTGTCGTAAGCCCGACAACAGGTGTCAGGCAAGTGTAAGCCATGTCCAGAGAGTGCCAGTAGTTGACGCGGTCAAATCCAGTCAGGATAGGGTGAGGTATTTTTCGAAATCGTGTCCAGGTAGCCTTCATTCTCACCAATAAGCCACTGCGTTTCCCATGGCGTCTACGGCGCCCTCTCAGTTGAGGTAGCGCCGGAACACAACGGAGACAAGCTGGAACTCCTGACAGGAGCGGTGGGGAGAAGGTTCCCTGATATCCACGATTGCAATAAAGAGTTTTTAACTGAGAGGATCTTAAAGCCAGCAGCATTTGGCGATCATATACAAGCAGAGAGTTAGCATGGTTTAAAACAAAGTAAAAATAAAACACTAGTACAAACAGAGTCAGACGGCAGGCCGTACACACTGGTGCCATCTTGATATTACGGATATCACGGAAAGCATAAAGTTCGACTTTTATGAATCACTTAATATGATAAAGTGATTCTGCAGGTCATTAATCAATGTATAAAACCAAAATAGAATATATTTTGTCACACAGGACACAAACACGGAAGCAAGGTGTATAATTAGGATTATTTATAATAAATATGAATTAATTAGTGCAATTTCTTTAACCATAGAGAATGACTACATCCTTCAGGACAATGTCACATCAATGCACTGAACTCACTATGTTATCCATCTAACAGAGCCTCCACATGTTCTCACTGTAATTTCCCCTCATGAATGCACTAACTTGAATGTTTGGGGTGAAATCAAACGCATTTTACTCGCAGTACTCAAGCTGACTTACCTTTGTTTGAATGACGGCGAATTCACAATGTGAAGGCTTAAAAAAAAGCCAAATCTTGTACCCAATCATTGGTGAATTGGATGTGCGCCTCCAGACATTTATAATTGCGAAATTGGTTCGCTGTGTATTCGCTGACTCCACAGACAAGGTAAGAGAATATATCAGGCTAAGTCAATAGCGGTTGGTCTTCAGGGTTATTTTTTGCAAGTACCGTCTCTTTGCATCCGGACGCAATCTGTCTCTATAACGTCCTTTTTCTTTTGAGCTGCTTTTAAGTGTGGTTCGTAGCAATCTTCCTTCCAAACACAGTGTGTTTGTTTTGATTCGTGGCCTGCTAAAATGGTGCAGCGCTCCCATAATGCACTGCAGTGTGACGTCAACTCCAAAGCCCTATACTCCGGCAAGACCTTTGAGGTCTGCGGACCAAAAGCTTCTAATTGTCCCTAGGTCTAGATTAAAACACAGAGGAGATCGGGCTTTTGCTGTGACTGCTCCGAAACTGTGGAATAAACTGCCTTTACATATCAGGACCTCGCCAACACTGGATAGTTTAAAACTCATTTAAAGACCCATTTTTACTCCTTAGCTTTTAATTCTGTATGAGTCTGTCATTATTTTATTCTTATTATTTTCTTATCTTTTATTTTACTTTCCTTTTAAATTTTATCTGATTATTTTATTGTACAGTTCTTTGGTCAACAGTTGTTGTTTTTAAAAGTGCTATATAAATAAAATTGATTTGATTTGATTTGATTTTTGTTTTTTGCACACTTGCACTTTATGTATTCCCATGTTGATTGTCTGTTATATGTAGCACCATGATCTTGGAAGAACATTGTTTCCTTTAATAAATAATTTAATGTTATTAATTAAATTAAATTTAATTTAATTATTTAGAAAGAGGGACAATACATATTAATGAACATTTTAACAAATGTAAATATGCCAGATTATAGCCTTGGGCTAATTTCCATCTGCAGACCCTCTGGCAGGTTGGTCTTACACACAAGTTAGTAAAAACATACAGAGACACTATTTACAGATCATGTGACAAGAACAAAAACAGTGATCACATCATATTAGAACAAACAATGACAAGAAGAATGGACGACAGAGGACAATAGAGAGAACAATAACGGAAACACATCAATTATATTGCACAAACCCCAGTATTACACATGCTCTGACTGTCCTGATATTGCACTGACCCGTTACACTAGAGTTGGATGTCTCGAGACCGGTCTCCAGACCACTTTTACGTGGTCTTGGTCTCGACGGACTTTGGTCTGGTCTTGGTCTCAGATTGTCTCAGATTGTCTCAGATCGACATAGTGGTCGGGAGATTTGGAGTCAACAGTATCCATGACACACAACGTAACGTTCGATAATGTGTCATGTGCAAAAGCATCAGCTCTACGAGCCGTGCTTAGAGAGCGCTTTGTAGTGAATCAGAAGAGTCGACTCCCATTGAGCGAGAGCCGGCTCCTCCTACTTAATTTCCTTTCGCTGCTCAGCTCTCACACAGTGGCTCAGCTATGCTCCAATCCCTCCATATTGTGGCCAATCACATGCGAGGATATAGGATAATATCATTATGTGAAAAACAGAGAGGGTGAGAGACGCGACAGTCAAGTGGAGCGTGCGTCTGTCCTCTCAGTGACTGGGTGAGACAGTAGACAGCGGTGAGGAGGGCTGTGCGAGTGCATCGCAAAAACACATGAATATGCCTGACACCCGTAAACAAAGCAGCATCTGGCTGCAGTTTAAAGGCTTTTTTGTCTCAGTCTTGGTCTTGATCTCATCTCGACTTTGTCTTGGTCTTGACTCGGTCTGTCTTGGTCTTGGTCTTGTCTTGGTTTAGGCTGTCTTGACTTCAAGTCTACGTTACACTAATAGTTGTTTCCCTTTTTCTAATACACTAACTCTTTTTCACGTCCAATATAAAGCATGATTAATTATGATCACCACTGCACATGGTTGGAATGATAGTGAAGCCACTTGACTTAACTAATATGCATCTTTACAAAACACCACACACTGGGTATCTGCTGGTTTGTAGAAGATACATCGTTACATTTGTTGACAATATCAGATATAACTGAGCTCAAATCAATTAATTCAATTCAATTTTAGATGGCGCCGAGTATTGCAGCCTCGTCACGAGCTCCCCCAAGCAACAGCTGGTTTTTGTGTTTAATTTTCCTTTTCCTTTATTTTTTCACGAGTAGCACATGTCTCTCTGTGTACAACCGACAAACCTTACTGGACATAAGAGATGGACTTTCTCATCACTTTCCGGAGTTCAAGTTTTGCAACATGGAGCCTCCGTTTGCAGACCCCCCATTCATCTCACCTGAGACGCCTTTGTTCTGGGCCCCTGGAGGCCGCAAACGCCGACGCAGAGGGAGAAGATCTGGTGTTCTGGTTTGACTGAGACGGCGCACTAACAGACCACCACTACCCAGTTTATTACTGGCTAATGTGCAGTCTCTGGAGAACAAGCTGTGCGAGCTTCGGGCACGGATCTCATTCCAGCGAGAGATGCTGTGTGATCTGCCTCACAAAAACCTGGCTATCGGACAAGGTACCGGACTCCGCAATACAACTACCGGGGTTCTCTGTGCACCGCGCGGACAGGTCTCCGGAGCTTACTGGGAAAAGCAGAGGCGGCAGTGTGTGTTTCATGATCAGCAACAGCTGGTGTGATTATGCGAACGTGCACCCGGTAAAATCCTTGTCCTCACCGGACGTGGAGTACCTGATGATTAAGTGCCGGCCATTCTGGCTACCGAGGGAATTTACAGCAGTGATTATTACGGCTGTTTACATTCGCCCACAAGCCGACACTGACCGAGCACTCAGGGAACTGTACAGCGCGATCAGCAGTGAGGAAACCGCACACCCAGAGGCGGCGTTTATCACAGCCGGGAACTTTAATGAGAGAAACCTGAAGAAAGTTTCACCAACTTTCTTCAGGTTTTTCACCATCCATTTCAACACTCGTGGAGACCGGCTACTTGACCATTGCTACACCTCGTTCCGGGATGTGTACAAAGCCCTCACCCACGCCCCATTCGGCCAATCAGATCACCGCTCCATCCTGATCCTGCCCACCTACAGGCAGAAGCTGAAACAGGAAGCTCCAACCCTGAGGGCGGTGCACCGTTGGTCGGACCAATCGGAGTCTACGCTGCAGGACTGTTTTGATCACGCGGACTGGGAAATGTTTCACGTGGCTGCTAATGACATCGATGAGTACACAGACTCAGTCTGTGGATTTATCAGGAAATGCGTGGAAGATGTCGTCCCATCCAGAACAGTTAAATCCTTCCCAAATCAAAAACCCTGGATTAACAGAGATGTTCGCACGGCGCTGGTGGCACGGAGCACCGCTTTTGCCTCCGCGAACACATCGGACTACAAACACGCACATTACCAACTCCGGAAGACGATCAAAGCAGCCAAACGTGAGTGCAGGGACAGGGTGGAGCAACAGTTTGACAACCCTCGGAGTATGTGGCAGGGACTAAACACGATCACAGACTTTAGAGGGAAACCCAGCACACCGCAGACCACGGCCTCTCTGTGTCAGGATCCAAACGTATTCTACGCTAGATTCGACACAGCGAACACCACAAGACCGGACAGTGTGCGCACCGCGGATGACGTCAGTGCGCACAGGATGTGCGGAGGTGCTTCAGGAAGGTGAACGGACGCAAAGCTACTGGTCCAGACGGGATTCCCGGCCACGTCCTCAAGTCATGCGCGGCTCAGCTGGCTAGAGTGTTTACACACATCTTCAACCTTTCCCTCTCTCTGTCTGTAGTCCCAGCCTGCTTCAAAGTGGCCACCATCGTCCCTGTACCCAAATCCTCCACCATCTCATCATTGAACGACTGGCGACCTGTAGCCCTGACCCCCATCGTGAGCAAATACTTCGAGAAGCTGGTCAGGGACTTCATCTGCTCTGCACTACCCGACTCACTGGACCCTCTACAATTCGCATACCGCCACAACAGGTCCACTGATGATGCCATAGCCCTGACACTACATACTGCCCTGTCACACCTGGAGAAGAGAGACACGTATGTGAGAATGCTGTTTGTAGATTACAGCTCAGCATTCAATACCATCGTTCCCTCGAAGCTGGACAGTAAACTGCAGGATCTAGGACTGAGCAGCTCCCTCTGCAGCTGGATCCTTAACTTCCTGTCTGACAGACTCCAAGTGGTCAGGCTGGGCAGCATCACCTCATCCCCCGTCACAATGAACACTGGTGCTCCACAGGGGTGTGTACTGAGCCCTCTCCTGTACTCACTCTACACCTACGACTGCACGGCCACTAACAACTCCAACATCATTGTGAAGTTTGCGGACGACACTACAGTGGTGGGTCTTATCACCAACGGTGATGAGACGGCCTACAGGGAGGAGGTCAGCGCCCTGACCCACTGGTGTCAAGACAACCATCTCACCCTCAATGTCGCAAAGACAAAGGAGTTGATAGTGGACTTCCGGAGGAGCAGAGAAGTACACACACCCATCACCATCTCTCCTCTGCTGTGGAGAGAGTGAGCAGCTTCCGGTTCCTTGGTGTACATCTGGCTGAGGATCTTACGTGGTCAGGACACATAAACAAAACAGTGAAGAAGGCGCAGCAGCGCCTCTTCTTTCTCAGGAGACTGAAAAGATTCAGCATGAGCCCCCGCATCCTCAGGACCTTCTATCGCTGTGCCATTGAGAACATCCTCACTGGATGCATCACCACCTGGTACGGCAACAGCCCCACTTACAACCGCAAAGCTCTCCAGAGAGTAGTGCGGTGCTCTGAACGGATAATTGGAGGTGAGCTTCCCTCCCTCCAGGACATCTACAGGAAGCGGTGCCTGAGGAAAGCGGGGAGGATCATCAAGGACTCCAGTCACCCCAGCCATAAACTGTTCAGACTACTTCCATCAGGAAGGAGGTTCTGCAGCATCCGGTCCCGAACCAGCAGACTGAGAGACAGCTTTTTCCATCAGGCCATCAGACTGCTGAGCACTTCATAGACACCTCACCTTCACTTACCAGAACTTCAACATTATGCACTCCATACTGTATATAAATGCCACTTGTTTTGCACATTCCCAACTGCCAACCTCTGTATATTTTATTTTATTGTTTAGTCTATTTAATTTTTAAAATATGTATATATGCACACACACACACACGTAGATATACATATTTAGTACACACATTCAGTAATGCGCATACACTCTTATATTGTACATATATTTATTCATATAATTCTCAGATTTAGCCATTCTTACATTTTGCTTGTTGTTATGTTATTGTATTTTTACACACCTCTGTTGCTTGTGAAGCTCGCACACAAGATTTCACTCGCATGTACTGTACCAGTGTACCTGCTCATGTGATGTGACAATAAAAGTGATTTGATTTGATTTGACTTATGTAGCACTAAATCACAACAACAGTCTCTCCACAATAATACAGAGAAACCCCCAGCAATCAGATGAACTATGAGTAGGCAATACATTACAGTGGGAAGAAAAACCTTTCTCTTAAGGGGAATAAAAGCTCCAGCAGAACCAGACTCAGGGAGGGGCGGCCATCTGCTGCGACTGGTTGGGGGAGATGGCTTAAGGAAATACAGAAGACTGTCTATTTGTAATTCTCTGTATATAAATTCAGACAAAAATAAAATCATTATATCTGCCTTTAAAAACTGTATAAATAAGTTCAGGCTCATTTCTATATGTTTTCATATGGCCTGTAACATGCATATCAAACATCCTGACTACTCTAAGTCCTTAATAACATATTAACTTCTATTCACTGGCCACCCTTGAATGTGAAAAAATACTTTTAAAATCTTCTCCTCACTTACCAATAATTCATTACTGTACTTAAGAGCACTTTGCCCTAAAAGTGGAGCCTTATTTATTGTTCCTAGTTTCCAGAGGCAGAATTGGAGGCAGAGCCCTCAGCTATGGATGTAAAAGCCCAACAAGGGGCATGGGTTGGAAATGAGCAGTAGCTTCACTTTAATTCACTGGTGGCATGGTGGTTTGCTCTGTCAGGCTACAGAGCAGTCCAAAGACTCTGGGGTTTGTGGGGTTAGGTTAACTGGTGATTCTAAATTCAAATGGTTGTCGGTCTCTCTGTGTAGCCCTGTGGCAGACTGGTGACCTGTCTGGGTCGCACTAAAGGGTTTTGCTTTGTATTCTATTGGAAATTGTAAAATACGTCCACACAGACCGAACAGTGTTTAAATCTGTGGGTGTAAATGGTAAATGGACGCTTTTCTACTCTCCCAGAGTACTCAAAGCACTCTATACAACATGCCACATTCACCCATTCATACATGCTGTTTCTTCTATGATTTTTTTTACTAACTAACATTCATACACATTCATACTCTGATGGATGCATCGCACAGCAACTTAGGCTTAATATCTTGCCTGAGGTTATTTGGCATGCAGACTGGGGATCAGCCAGGGATTGAACCACCTTCCGAACCCTCCTGACCTACAGCCACTCCGATGTGGCTGTGGAGAAATAATATTGGAATATTACTTTGGAAGTGAATTGTAACCTCAGTCCTCAGGGCAATAACATGGTTATACATGGTTATACAATGCTGGAGTCATACAGAAGCCTCTTTCAGGTGGAGAGGACCCATCTGTCATGATGGAAATCAAACCCACAGCCATAAAAAGACTTCTCCATGGTTTTAAACCTTCCCTGAATGATCATTACTCTGAAAGCCATTCAGGGAAGGTTTAAATACTGGAACTGGAAAAATGGCCACAAGTGAGAAAAAAGAAAACAAACCTGTGACTGTCATTTTCATTCAGTGCTCTGAAATCTGATGGAAACTCATAAATGTGAGAAATCAGTTCATTAAAAACTATCATGTGGTGCAAACTTTTCAAATATATTGCAGACACATCTATTCTTTGTTCCTAAGGCTATGTGGCTGCACTACCGCTGAACAGGTTGATATGAACGGCACAGGTTGTTCAAAGTGTGCAGGTGCTGTCTAAGGCAATGACACAGTGTTGGCAGGGAGAGCAAGAAGAGATGGACGAGGAGACGGGGTGAAGGGAAGTGAGACGACAGTGTCAAAGTGATTTCTGTCAATTGGCTGAGGAGGCGCTCAGAAGGGGGACCAATCCCTGCTGCTGTACACAGCCAATTAAAACTCAGTGTTTATATACACGCATGCAGCCCCTTATCAGTTCCACCAGGCAGGACCGTGTGTCCACCACCGACTGGATCTGTACTGGCACATAAACTCATGGTTGCATCAAGAATGGAGCGATGATTAGAGCCAAGTCTAAACAAAGTTTACATTGAGGTATACATTTTACTCACATTTCTCACAGTTCTGGATGAACAAGACAAAACTGCCTCTTCCTGCCACCTGACCTCCTTAGTCTGAGTGAAACAGGCCTTCTGTACTGGGCACTCTGACATTAAACGTACAAAGATTCTACTCTGATTATCAAACATGACGAGTGTCTGAGCGAGATGCACACTGAAGTCCCAAGGTGAATCTGGAGTGATGGAAAGAAGAGATGGCATGTGCATCGTTGCGGGCGGAGGGAGTGCACTGCTCCCACATCCCAAAGAACAACAAATCCAAAGCTATTGGCCTATTTGAGTCTTTTGGCTGTCAAAGTCACCGATGACACACACTGCTGAGAGACTCAACAAGAAGAAAAGGAGATGAGGGAGGGCAGCTGCCACAGATTTGAGGACAGAATGCTGCAACACATCACACCCTAAGGTCTATCATCTCCACTCTTAACAGAGCCTTTGGCCTGCCACTGCTGATCTCTTTATCCAGACACAAGCAGAGGAATAAGGCCGAACTCACTGTTTGTGCAAATCAGCTCAATGTAAGCAAGGAGGTCGATAGTTCTCAGTACTCAACAGGAAGCAAAAAGGTGAGTTTCCTAAAGCTCAAAGAGAAAGTACACTAAAACCCTAACCCACTAAAACTGACGGCAAAGAGATGAATTCTTATTGAGGACTGATGAGGGCGAGAGCTGGTTTACAGACAGCTTTTAGCAATCTTCATACTTCAACTGTACTGAATCCTAAATTGAATACTACTACACGACCCACACAATCAGATATGGTGTCAGTACACAAACAAACTGATGTGTCATGGTGGCTCCATCACATTTACTTAGCTGCACGACAAGCTGATGAAGTACAACAAGCTGCGCTTGCTGTGGCTCGTCTAACATTTTCCCATAATGCAAGTAATGAAGTGTCTCATCACCCACAGACAAGCATACCAATGGTGGTGCTGTTTCTCTGTCATGTGGGACGTGTTTTCTAAAACAGTAATGGTCAGCAGAACCTGCAGCAGCTCTGTTTACTCCACCTTCATATTTCTCAATAAATGCTAACATGCTTGGTAAGTCTTAGGCATTACTGTCATAATGTGAAATTTGCACATAAATAGCTACACACACCCTACACACTATGAAGGTAAATCAGGATGGAATCAGCACCTAATTCAAAACTTCAATCCATTGTTTTGTCTTCTTTGCTTGCCTAACACAGGACATAAAGTGAGAAAGGTTCAGCGCACGGAGAGTAACGATGCTCGTGATGTTCAAAGGACTGTCCATCTGGAAATGTATGACAAATTCCTCTTGGCACAAAATGGCAGTCAGCTGAATGTGGGCAGTGAATACTGTGACGGTAAAAACTCCATCAACAACACTGCTGTCCAATGTTTTTATCAACATGAGCACTGACACACACACTCATATATCCTGTGGAAGAACACTGGTCTTACTCTGTCTGCAGGTGAAACCACAGCTCAGGTGCAGTCTTTAATTATATTTCTCTAATAATATAAACGGGAATAATTCTGTCCTTCATAAAACAATCTTCTTTTGTCATTTGGATAATAAGCAGAAGAAAATATAGAGCAGTCTGTGCTGCGTCTACTGTACTGAGGTATGTATGCCCTTATCTTGTATGTGCACATTAATCCACAGAGGTGCTTTTCAAAGCTTCTTTTCAAACAGTACCGCGAAAACTTTTTCAAAGCTGTGTGGGAGTGCAGCAAGAACCCGCAGTACACACACACACACACACACACTGCACGGTATGACATTTAAAGCAAAGCTTACCCACGAACAGACTGATCTGATGAGAAGCCGGCATCCCTCCAAGGACAAATCCGAGCAGGGGAGGACTCTACCGCGACCACAGCGAGACCCGGAGCCGCACCTCAACTGCACGCCACAGTCAGCATCGCCCTTCATCCGAGCGCAAAGCCCCGCGTCTGCTGACCTGTCTGCTCGTCAGCGTGCTGCTTCCTTGATGTCTTCCCGTCTGTGCGTCCTGCTGCTACTCCTGCAGCTAATCAAAAGCAGAGCTGCGGACGGATGAGTGCAGATTCCCAGATCTCCACAAACATTTGAAATCGTCACTAAAATCACATTTTAATGGTCTGGCTGCTTTTTTAACAGTTTTAACAGCCTTAGTTGTTGTTTTAGGTTTTTTTTTTATTGACTTATTTTAGTTATTTGTGTGTTTTTCTACATTTTACTGCCTCATTGTTGTGGATTTTATTTATTTTATTATCATTTTACATCGTTAAGCCCTTTCTGCATCATGGACTGTTTGGAAATGTGCTATAAATAAACTGGACCTTCTGTGTGCTGCTGTGACCTGCATTTTATACAATTATTATACAAGAATGTGATATTACATCTATATAAGGTCTAATAGATATTACAGACTACAAGTATAAAATCATTTTCAAAACTCTCTCCAGGGTGCAAGATGCTAGCAGGCAGGGCATACATGGAACGCCATAGCCAAGTGGTCGGCATAGTGTACAGAAACATCTGTGCAGAGTATGGCCTGGAAGTCCCGAGGTCAAAATGGGAGACGCCCCCAAGGGTGGTGAAGAATGACCGAGTCTGTGGAACTCCCAGATACAGGCAGACAAACTGGTGGTAACTTACCAATTGGACATAGTAAGTAGTGGACAAGCAGAGGAAGATGGCCTTGGTAATAGATGTTGCAATAACAAGTGAGAAGAAGGGAGAAGAAACACAAGAATCTGGAGAAATACCAAGAGCTGAGCGAGGAGCTAGAGAAGATGCAGAGGGTGAAGGTAACAGTCGTATTTGGGCTCAGGTCTTCAGTACTGATGGCCCCCCTTCTCCTGGATCTTTCTCTGTGTGCCTTTGGCTAGACATTGTTATATTACACATATGCTGAAATAAGAGAAATAATACTGATAGAAATGAATAAATAAACAGATAAAACAAACACACAAACAAGAGGAGCCTGGAGAGAATTTATAGAGCTCATCTTGGAAAAACAAAAGTGTTTAGTAAGACATCACATTTGGATCATAATTGTGTTTGCAAAAGCTCCGAACAAAATAAAAACAAAGTGTGTACTTTAATCTCACCTTGACTTTTTTTTGTAAATGTTGGACCTACTTTAGCAAATTTAATTAGAAAAAATGACGACCCAGAATATGAAGTTTGGAAAGGAGAAAGTAGAGTGGTTAATTCTATATTCTTAGCTGATATTACCATAAAAGAAATAGCAGCAATTGTAGAAAATTTTAGAAATAAAAAATCTACTGACTGTGAGGGTATAGACATGGTTATAATTAAAAAGACTTTAGACTGTATAAGTATTCCTCTTTGCTATATTTTGAATCTCTCGTTACAATCAGAAGTATTTCCTGATCGAATGAAAGTGGCAAAAGTGATGCCCTTATATAAATCCGGAGATAAGCATAGTTTTAACAACTATAGGCCAGAGTCTCTTTTGTCACAGTTTTCAAAAGTGCTTGAAAAACTTTTTGTGCAAAGACTTGATAGTTTTATTGAAAAAAATCAACTAATAAATGAAAATCAATTTGGATTTCGTAAAAATAGATCAACGGCATTAGCATTGTTGACTTTCATTGATGATATTTCATCTGCAACCCATAATAATAAATACACAGTTGGGGTATTCGTTGATTTAAAAAAAGCTTTTGACACGTTACAACATTCTAGTCTGATTTCTAAATTGTATAATTATGGTGTGAGAGGAGTGGCATTGACTTGGTTAAGGAGTTATTTAGAAAATAGGTCGCAATATGTACATTATCTCGGCAATACCTCTGAAAGATTGAAGATTGTATGTGGCGTCCCTCAAGGTTCTATTTTAGGACCTAAACTTTTTAATTTATATATTAATGATATCTGTGACGTATCAAAAAGGTTAAATTCTATTTTATTTGCAGATGACACAAATTTTTATTGCTCTGGAGAGAATTTGAAAGATTTGGTTGAAATTATGACTTCTGAGATGTTAAGATTAAAAAAATGGTTTGATGTAAATAAATTATCTTTGAATCTGACAAAAACGAAATTCATGATATTTGGCAATCGTGTAAAGGAGGATGAAGTCATTATGTCCATTGATGGAGAATTGATTGAATGAGTTACTGAATTTCATTTTTTGGTTGTAATAGTAGATGAAAATTTGACGTGGAAATCACATATTGAGTATATTAGAAAGAAGATGGTTAAAAACATTTATATTTTGGGAAATGTAAGAGATTTATTAGACTATAAAACAATGCGCATTTTATATTTCTCATTGTTTTTTCCATACTTTAGTTACTGTGTCGAAATTTGGGGGAATACATATGAGAATACTATAAAACCTCTAAACTTATTACAGAAGAAAGTAGGGATGGGTATCGAAAACCGGTTCTTGTTGAGAACCGGTTCCCACTGTTTCAATTCCTTGAAATTGTTTGCCATTTTTGCAAACGATTCCCTTATCGATTCCAGTAGCCCCGAATGACGTCTCCACGTTGCGGAGCGTCATTTACCTGGCAGGAAACATGGCGGCTCAAACGCTCAAAAGTTTGGTTATACTTTACGAGAACGGATGACAACAGGGCAACTTGCAATACTTGCAAAGTAGATATTTCATTTAAGGGAGGAAACACTACGAATATGCAAAAGAATTTTCTCACAAAACACGAGATGACCTTAAATGAATGTCGTGTTTTTAATTCTGCTCCGGACTCGTGAATCTCAACCCAGCAGCAGCGGTAACGTTTGCACGTCCTCTCCCGTTAATGCGGCAGGTAAATAATCAACTAACAGTGCATATTATCTGCCTTATTACAAAACCTGGCATTACTGTGCATTTAGGTGACCATGATGAGAGAGACAGAGTCTGGCTCAGATGCTGGCAGTTCTCGCTGCAGTCTACCGGTAGCGTCTCCTTTCAGGCCAGGATAGACGAATGTCACCGAGCAGTGACTCAGTTTGTGGTCAAAGGCTTGCAGCCATTTGCCACAGCAGATGATTTTCAGTAAGTGAATGTGTTTAATTGTAGGCAGGGACATTACTGGATATTCTTGTGTAATTGCTACAGAATAATTTATGCTATACTTTGTTATTGCTACAGAAGAATATTTATTTTATTATTTTACATTTACAATTTTTTTCCTGGGGACCCTGTGACACCCCATTGAAGAGCCGTAGGCTGTGGATCTCTTAAGATCTCACTGCTGGGTTTGTAAGGCCATGTTACTCCTAAATTTCTATCTTGTTCAAAGAGAAGATATAAAACAAAGTTCTAAGCTAATTGACCTTAGTGTTCTCCTTTTTTAAAAATAAGAATCGATAAGAGAATCGATAAAGAATCGAATCGTTAAACAGAATCGAAAATGGAATCGGAATCGTGAAAATCTTATCAATACCCATCCCTAGAAGAAAGTGATACGAATGATTCATAACGTTAAATATAGAGAACATACAAATAAATTATTTATAAAATCAAAATTATTAAAATTAGGAGATTTAGTGAAACTACGGACACTATTAATTATGTTTAAGGCTAAAAGTAATATTTTGCCTTCTAAGTTACAAAGAGTATTTTTATTGTGTTCAGGGGAAGAAGACAGCAGAAGGAAATTTTATTTTAAGCATCAGCTAGCTAGGACAACACAAACATTAATGAGTCCAACGGTTAGGGGTATACGACTGTGGAACTCACTTCATTATAATTTAAAGAGTTGTATAAATTTACATTGTTTTAAAAAGTGTTACATGCTTAAAACGATAACTCAATATGAAGAATGTGAATGAAATTGGAGTTAATTGAAAAAGGATCCATTATTTTTTGTTTCATTTATTTTATTTACTTATCTTTTCTCCTTGTTACTATGTGGAGTGGTATATTCTGATTGTAAATTGTTGTTTGGTTTGAGTTAGGACTGGAAATAAGTGTTAATGTTAGTTTGTTCCTTGACTTTTGGTGCCCACTTGCAATATAAGTTGGATTGTAGATAGGGGGCGGGGTTTAATAAGAATATATTCTTCTGCCTGCTCCTTTTCACACGTGGTTGCAGTGCTTTACTGACAGAAAGTGTAGTTGGTTTGTTTGAAAGAACTAACTGTGGAAACTGTTGACCAAGTGTGAAATAAATAAATAAATGAAATTAAATTTAATGTAAAGATGTACAGAGGCAAAATTAAAAAAAATAGACCTTTCTATGTATGAGGGGAGACCACGAGAAAAGTACAAGATCTGAACCCAAGTCAGTGATGGTGCAGTTTTACTCCTCCTCACTTCCTCCATCACCATCTAGTACGCTGCTGCCTCTGCTATGGATAAAGGCAGACTGCTCTGGTTTGTCCGCTGAACTTATCTGTATACCTCCAGGACACTGAGATGTAATGAAGGTTTCTGCCAACCACTTACACCCAGACAGAGGTGGATCAAGTATCCAAAAATTGTACTCAAGTAAGAGTAGCATTACTTTAAAATATTATTACTCAAGTAACAGTGAAAAGTAGCCATCCAAAAACTTACTCAAGTAAGAGTAAAAAAGTAGTTGGCGAAAAGGCTACTCAAGTACTGAGTAACTGGTTGTAATGTCTAATTTATGTGTTTAGTTTGTTTAAATAAATGCTCAGACAAACAAAAATACATAAATGTACAAAATTCAGTATTTTCAAATAGAAATTATGTAAAACCATTAACAAAATAAGGCACAACAATTCTAATTTCCAGATTTCAGTTTTTCACAACAAAGCTTTTTTAAGCAATACCCACAGTAAATACATTCTCATTTACAGCAGCCTCAGAGAAAACATTAGAACGAGGAAACTTCAACATATCTATGTAAACACTAAAGCTGATGTGCCAGAATGTCAGACTAGGGGTGGATCTTTTAAATACAAGGAGGGATGAAGTAAATCAGAAACACAGGACACAGAAATGCAACAGGTATAATCAGGAAAAGTTTATTCCCCAAGGCGGACAGCAGGAATATTAAAAAAAAGCTGACTTTGACTGACAGCTTCTTGATGTGAGGAAAGCTACGCAATAGATCCACACCTCCAGTGAATGGACATGACAGGTACCTCTCCAGCTCCCCCGATTCTGGATTTCCTGACCCCATG
This sequence comes from Perissodus microlepis, assembly GCF_051167445.1. Classification (NCBI taxonomy): domain Eukaryota; kingdom Metazoa; phylum Chordata; class Actinopteri; order Cichliformes; family Cichlidae; genus Perissodus; species Perissodus microlepis. Next base: position 365,784 of record NC_140470.1, read on the forward strand.
GATGCAAAGAAGTCATCTTCATCAGTTAGGCTGCTGTTTGTGCTGACCTCACCCAACTCTGTGTCTAGGTGATGTCTGATGAAGGTCAGACCTGTGGAAAGGACCAAAAGGCTTGGGCTGCTCGGCCCGCCATTTTATATCTGGTCATGTGACCACATGGCTACGTCTGACTGGTGAAAGAGTTACCGGTAGCTCCAGTGGCAGCATGATTCATTATTAGTTTATTATCCAATGTGTGAAATTCATTTTTTTTTTTTTTTTTAAAGTAACGAGTCGAATATTGCCAAATGTCGCGGAGTAAAAGTACCATTTCTTCTTCACAAATGTACTCAAGTAAAAGTAAAAAGTATTGTGCAAAAACGGTACTTTAAAAGTAAATTTTTTTCAAAAACTTACTCAAGTACCGTATTTCCCGGACTACAAAGCGCACCTGAATATTAGCCGCACAAGCTAAAATCAGGGGAAAATCCTGTTTTGTACATACATTAGCCGCACCTGACTAAAAGCTGCAGGTGTTTCAATGTTGACTTATCATATGTAAGAGAATATGCACAAAGGGAATTGTCAGGAAAGAGATGGCTGTTTGGAGACACACCCCTTTTATTAATATTTTGAAAAACAAGTTACGGGTACATATTTGCATAACTTTTTAGGTATATGTACAAGTAGCGGTAATTACAAGTACGAAACATGTACTGTGCTTCATAAATGAGTAACAAATGTAGTACATAACAATAACCTACAGCACACCAGAAAAATAGATTCGGCCTACCTTTTAGGCTCAGGTGCAGTGACACGGCTTTAACAAGAAGAAAAGTCAGTCATTCACCACCATCTTCCTCTTCTTCCTGCGCACTAAAACCACCAAAGTCCTCTTCTCCAGTGTCGGATACGAACAGGCTCAGGATGGCTTCGTCATCCACTCTCCGCTTCTCTCCTTCGTTGTCACTTTCAAAACCAAAGAAATCCTCGTTGTCAGTGTCGGAGTCTAACACCCTCAGAAGGGCCGTGGCGGTGTCCTCCTTTCCATCATGCAGCAGTCCAGCCCTTCAAAATCCGTTGGTGATCGTGGATGTTTTCACACTTTTCCACGCTGTCAGAATCCACTGGTGGAGTTGAGCATAACTTGCTTTTCGCAAGTTTATCGCCGCTCATCATCCACGCCTCCCGCTGAACGCATAGCGCTACTTTGAAGTTTGTTTTTCGCTCTACTTGTACGGCACTACGTTGCCTGGAGGATGGACATGTGACCAACATACCACTCTTGAACCCCGATACTGTGTGTCTGATCACATGCCCTTGCGCCAGGCAACGTAGTGCCGTACAACAGCGGAACAAACAAAACAAATCGTCTTACAATATGACAAAAATCATGGACAATCCATAGAAAAGCCGCACCTGACTAAAAGCCGCAGAGTTCAAAGCTTGTGCAAAAAGTAGCGGCTTATAGCCCGACAATTACGGTAAATGTAACGGAGTAAATGTAACTCGTTACTACCCACCTCTGCACCCAGACATAAACTATTTGTGACACTCCCCTCTGCCATGAGGTTGTGCTCCCTCAGAAGCAACACCTCATGACATAAGAGTAGTTTCTTTCAGAAGAAGAAGAAACATGCCTATTTCCTCTCACCATAGTCCCATCCAGTGGCTGATGCCCCCACCCACTGGTGCGTTGGTGGTTCTCTGTGTCTGGGCCTGGGTGCTCGTACAGGGGTGGTATGTGGTGGCTCACCCCTGGTGGCTCACCCCTGGAAGCAGCGTGATTCACAAGACTTTATTACAATTAAGCAAAGAATTGTCAAGAAAACAAGAGTGTCCACTATATACTAAGAGTTTCACAATATAACAAGGAAACAAGGACTATAAACTGAGAACTTAGGTCTCCTAGAGCAATGATACCAATGGGACACTGTGATCAAACACATTTAACATGAGCATGTAAATACATTTGGGAAACTCAGGAGTTAGGCAGGGAGGACGGGCACGAGGACCAGGTAATACCATCGGGAGTCTTAGCATGCTGCAAGAAACAGAGAAGCGTTTCAATAAGTCATTCCCAGATCTCCGGTTGGGGGGAAAAACAAGGCAAAATCGGTTCAAATTAATTCAGACCATTTTTCTGAGCTCTTCTATGGTGTTTTCATGTAGGTCACAAAACACTCCACATATCCCCCTCCTTCCTCAAAGTGCTGCAAGCTGCTCATTATATAGAAGCAAACTGCATGAAAACCAAAGGTTTCCACTGAACTTTGAGATGAGTCATCTCACGAAGGACTGTCATCACTTTATCTCGAGGTACATCACAGTTGAGAAGCTGTGTTATGCTACAGTAAGGTTCACATTTCTGTCAGTGCTCAAACGGTTTATTACTAAAGTTTATAATGACTTTTAGAGAAAGCCAGTCCTCCTATTTGAATGCACTACTGACCCAACCAACAAGAATTTAAAAGGTGTCAGGTAACCATCCATCCACATCCCACGCTGACCCCACTCTTCAGTGAGGAAACTGGTCTGTCACCAAGGTACTGAAAAAATGGGAATTGGCAGGTCTTTGAATTTGTACAGACAAATTTCGTTAATGTTACACAAGCCTTTCATGTTTCTTTTATTTATTTCTATTTAAGTACCACTGAAGTACATTTACCTAATAATAAACAATATGGAAACTACTCATTTTTCTTGCATTGATTTAAAGAGACTAAATTTAAATACTAAAACCAGTGTAATCATGTTTGACCACCACTGATGCATCCAAGTAAGACACTGAACAACATAATTTAAAGAGAGCACAATTGACCACATAGGTTCAGCCACACTCTGACATGGCGTCAGCAGGCGTACTGAGAGGGTAAGTGGATTAAATACATTTGCTTTAATTGGGGACGTTTCCACAGGATTATGGTGGTGCATGCTGTGTGAAAAGTCTGTATCTGTAATACATCTACATGTTGTTTTTTCCGTTTTCTTTTACAGTGCTATCTAATGATATCTGTGATGTATCAAAAAAGTTAAATTCTATTTTATTTGCAGATGACACAAATTTTTATTGCTCTGGAGAGAATTTGAAAGATTTGGTTGAAATTATGACTTCTGAGATGTTAAGATTAAAAAAATGGTTTGATGTAAATAAATTATCTTTGAATCTGACAAAAACGAAATTCATGATATTTGGCAATCGTGTAAAGGAGGTTGAAGTCATTATGTCCATTGATGGAGAATTGATTGATAGAGTTACTGAATTTCGTTTTTTGGGTGTAATAGTAGATGAAAATTTGACGTGGAAATCACATATTGAGTATATTAGAAAGAAGATGGTTAAAAACATTTATATTTTGGGAAATGTAAGAGATTTATTAGACCACAAAACAATGCGCATGTTTTATTTTTCATTGTTTTTCTCATATTTTAGTTACTCTATTGAAGTCTGGGGGAATACATATGAGAATACTATAAAACCTCTAAACTTATTACAGAAGAAAGTGATATGGATGATTCATAACGTTAAATATGGAGAACATACAAATAAATTATTTATAAAATCGAAATTATTAAAATTAGGAGATTTTGTGAAATTACGGACACTATTAATTATGTTTAAGGCTAAAAATAATATTTTGCCCTTTAAGTTACAAAGAGTATTTTTAACGTGTTCGGGGGGAGAAGATAGCAGAAGGAAATTTTATTTTAAGCATCAGTTAGCTAGGACTACACAAAGATTAATGAGTCCAACGGTTAGGGGTATACGACTGAGGAACTCTCTTCATTATAATTGTTGTATAAATTGTATAAGTTGTATAAATTTACATTGTTTTAAAAAGTGTTACATGCTTAAAACGATAACTCAATATGAAGAATGTGAATGAAATTGGAGTTCATTGAAAAAAGATCCATTATAATTTTTTGGTTTTATTTATTTTAATTTTATTTTTCTCCTTGTTACTATGTGGTATATTCTGATTGTAAATTTGTTGTTTGGTTTGGGTTAGGACCGGAGATAAATGTTAATGTTAGTTTGTTCCCTGATTTTTGGTGCCCACTTGTAATATAAATTGGATTGTAGATAGGGGGCAGGGTTTAATAAGAATATTTTCTTCTTCCTGCTCCTTTTCACACATGGTTGTAGTGCTTTTTGATAGAAAGTGTGGTTGGTTTGTTTGAATTGTTGTACCAAGTGTGAAATAAATAAATGAAATGTTGGTATTAGCTTTGTGGCTATAGCTAAAAAATAGTTTAACAAAGTGCACATAGTCGGGAGAAAGCAGCTACTGCCGGTCGGATTTGGAATTCATGTATGTGGCAGAGCACGCTGGCATTTTTGATGGCTCAGCAAGCTATTAAAGCACACTAGTGTTTGTGTTGCTCTTGTGAGTCATGGCTACTGGGCTAATGAGTCCGTAACAGTCAGACTTTAACAAGCTGGGAGCGTCACCGTGCCTGCTTACACAAATACACACACTCAAAAACATCTCCCGCTCATGGACAGCTAGAAGGAACATTGAAAACTGAAAAATTCAATGCTGCATGATACAACAATACTACCATAAGTTACCTGTCATATTCTAAGTCATAATAATCATGCCACTTTAGATGTGGACTTAAGAACCTGTGCCCACGAATGTTAAATCATCTGTCTGTTTAGTTATTGTTATAGGTGAAGTGCCACTTACTTGACTATTAACTTAGTCAAGCCCAACTAATACAACAGATATCTGCAAGCAGATATCTGCAAGCATGCTCCCAGCACCCCAAGAGAGTGTGGTCAATAAACAGTGGTCCTAATTGTCAAATTAAGTTCTGTATTATCATTGGATATCATTCCACCTAGATTGCTGAAAGATGTGTTTGACACTGTTGGTATATATTTGCTTTCCATTGTAAATAGCAGCCTTCAGTCTGGGCCTGTTCCCCCTGACTTTAAACATGCAGTGGTGGAACCTATCCTTAAAAAGCAGAACCTGGACCCAACAGTTCTATCAAATTATAGACCAATCTCCAAATTGCTTTTTCTGTCAAAAGTTCTGGAGAAAGCTGTCCGCCTCCAGCTACAGACCTTTTTAGATAATCACGGCATTGGTGAAATATTCCAGTCTGGTTTTAAAACGCATCATAGCACTGAAATTGCTCTTTTAAAAGTTTCTAATGAGCTTTTAACTTTTACAGACTTGGGAGATTCGGCCATTTTAATATTACTAGATTTCAGTGCTGCTTTTGATACGGTGGAGCATGGGATTCTTATCTCTCGGCTGGAACAATATGCCGGTATTAAAGGGACTGCATTGCAATGGTATAAATCTTACCTACTTAATCGTTCCTTCTCTGTTGGTTTGGGAGACACATTATCCCCAAGGACCTCCCTCATTTGTGGGGTCCCTCAGGCATCTATTCTTGGCCCGGTTCTCTTCTCAATTTACATGCTTCCTATGGGCTCTATTTTTACAAAATATGGTATCTCCTTTCACTGTTATGCAGATGGTTCACAGATCTACCTCCCACTGAAATGCAAATCTGTGAACCCTCTGAAGACACTGTTCGATTGTCTGGAAGACGTTAAGGCATGGATGGCTTTAAATTTTTCTCAATCTAAATGAACAGAAAACTGAGATCATTGTCTTCGGCCCTAGTGACCATTATGACCTTGGCCCCTTAGAAAATTATAAAAAACCGTTGGGGAGGAATTTAGGTGTGATTTCTGATAGTAATTTAGCATTCGATAAACAGATAAATAATGTCATCAAGACCAGCTTCTTTCACCTCCGCTTACTTGCAAAGAGGAAGCCATTTCTCTGCTTCAGAGACTTTGAGAAAGCAATCCATGCCTTTATTTCATCTCGCCTCAACTTCTGCAACAGTCTCTTCTCTGGTGTTACTTCGTCATCTATTGGCCGACTACAGCTGGTTCAAAATGCTGCGGCAAGGCTTCTGACTGGCAAGTGGAAGCGAGAGCACATATCCCCTGTACTTGCCTCGCTACACTGGCTGCCAGTAAGTTTTCGAATTGATTTTAAGATCTTCACACTTGTTTGTAAAACATTGCATGGACTAGCTCCTATATATCTTTCTGATCTTTTAAATTGGTATACCCAGGCGAGATCTTTAAAGTCTGCGGACCAAATGCTTCTAATTGTCCCTAGGTCCAGATTAAAACACAGAGGAGATCGGGCTTTTGCTGTGACTGCTCCGAAACTGTGGAATAAACTGCCTTTACATATCAGGACGTCTCCAACACTGGATACTTTTAAAACTCGCTTAAAGACCCATTTTTTCTCTTTGTCATCTGTCATTATTTTATTCTTATTATTTTCTTATCTTTTATTTTACTTTCCTTTTAAATTTTATCTGATTATTTTATTGTACTGTACTTTGGTCAACAGTTGTTGTTTGCTATATAAATAAAATTGATTGATTGATATTATGAATTTTCCAGTACTGTCCTGACCATTTTTTTACTTTGTGTGGAACATTTGTGAGCTGCATCTCAAAACATTACATGTACAGTGGCTTGCAAAAGTATTGGGCCCCCTTGAACTTTCCCACATTTTGTCACATTACAGCCACAAACATGAATAAATTTTATTGGAATTCCAGGTGAAAGACCAACACAAAGTGGTGCACACGTGAGAAGTGGAACGAAAATCATACATGATTCCAAACATTTTTTACAAATAAATAACTGCAAGGTGGGGTGTGCGTAATTACTCAGCCCCCTGAGTCAATACTTTGTAGAACCACCTTTTGCTGCAATTACAGCTGCCAGTCTTTTAGGGTCTGTCTCTACCAGCTTTGCACATCTACAGACTGAAATACTTGCAAAACAGCTCCAGCTCAGTCAGATTAGATGGACAGCGTTTGTGAACAGCAGTTTTCAGATCTTGCCACAGATTCTCGATTGGATTTAGATCTGGACTTTGACTGGGCCGTTCTAACACATGGATATGTTTTGTTTGAAACCATTCCATTGTTGCCCTGGCTTCATGTTTAGGGTCGTTGTCCTGCTGGAAGGTGAACCTCCGCCCCAGTCTCAAGTCTTTTGCAGACTCCAAGAGGTTTTCTTCCAAGATTGCCCTGTATTTGGCTCCATCCATCTTCCCATCAACTCTGACCAGCTTCCCTGTCCCTGCTGAAGAGAAGCACCCCCAGAGCGTGATGCTGCCACCACCATATTTGACAGTGGGGATGGTGTGTTCAGAGTGAGGTGCAGTGTTAGTTTTCCTCCACACATAGCGTTTTGCATTTTGGTCTCATCTGACCAGAGCACCTTCTTCCACATGTTTGCTGTGTCCCCCACATGGCTTGTGGCAAACTGCAAACGGGACTTCTTATGGTTTTCTGTTAACAATGGCTTTCTTCTTGCCACTCTTCCATAAAGGCCAACTTTGTGCAGTGCACGACTAATAGTTGTCCTATGGACAGATTCCCCCACCTGAGCTGTAGATCTCTGCAGCTCGTCCAGAGTCACCATGGGCCTCTTGGCTGCATTTCTGATCAGCGCTCTCCTTGTTCGGCCTGTGAGTTTAGGTGGACGACCTTGTCTTGGTAGGTTTACAGTTGTGCCATACTCCTTCCATTTCTGAATGATGGCTTGAACAGTGCTCCGTGGATGTTCAAGGCTTCTTTTTGTAGCCTAAGCCTGCTTGAAATTTCCCAATAACTTTATCCCTGACCTGTCTGCCGTGTTCTTTGGACTTCATGGTGTTGTTGCTCCCAATATTCTGTTAGACAACCTCTGAGGCCGTCACAGAGCAGCTGTATTTGTACTGACATTAGATTACACACAGGTGCACTCTATTTAGTCATTAGCACTCATCAGGCAACGTCTATGGGCAACTGACTGCACTCAGACCAAAGGGGGCTGAATAATTACGCACACCCCACTTTGCAGTTATTTATTTGTAAAAAATGTTTGGAATCATGTATGATTTTCGTTCCACTTCTCACGTGTGCACCACTTTGTGTTGGTCTTTCACGTGGAAGTCCAATAACATTGATTCATGTTTGTGGCTGTAATGTGACAAAATGTGGGAAAGTTCAAGGGGGCCGAATACTTTTCTTCTGACGATGCTGTCTGTGTTGAGCGCTCAGTGGATCTGCATTCGACTACTCCGCCTAGGCTGCACTGTCGAGTGCAGATCCACTGAGCGCAGCGCAAGCTAGCAAGACAGAAGCTAAGCTCGTTGCAACATGGCAACTGCCTCAACGCTACCCGAAATTGAACCTCCCCCACCCTCTTTCAGATCTGGCGTTTGGAACTATTTTGGTTTTCATGTGAAGTATGACCCTGAAGGTAAGCGCGTCATGGACTAAAGTAAAACAGTATGTCGGATGTGCCACGCAATGCTCAATTGGTGGGAACTAGTGCGTTAGCACAGTTAGCTTGTTAACGTGTTGACGCCGTCCAGCCCCACGCACGGGGCGATCCGTGGTAACTCGTTAACGGAGATTTGCTGCGTTATGGCGTTAATGTCATTTTAACGAGATTAACGCTGACAGCACTAGTGGGAACACAACGAATATGACTGCACATTTACGCTGACATCATCCTAGTGCAAAGACAAGTGGAAGCAGACAAAAACAACAAGCACGCATGCTACAAACTTTACCCGAGTCATTTAGACAGCCGTTAGCACAGGATTCTCCTTATGGGGACCTGATATGTTTAATATGCTGCTGAGAATATAGCCCAGAAGAAGCGTATAGTATAGCTTTTATTTTGGAAAGAGCCATTTCTCTGTAATAAACTCTCTTTTCCAAAGATGAGTGATTTCTCAATCAGATAGATTTTTTTTTATTATTATTATTTTGTTGTTTCAGCAACATTAAATTTAAAAACTGTACTTTTGAGTTAAAATATATATATAGAATTTTAATAAATGACAAATTAAAAAGGCATGAACATTTTTTTGTATCGAAAAAATATCGAACCGTGACATCAAAGTATCGAACCAAACCGAACCGTGAATTTTGTGTATCGTTGCACCCCTAATATATACATATAAATAAAATTTTAATTTCCCAAGGCGGTCTATCCTCCAAGCTCGTGTCCTCTGGGAGCTTGAGGGTCCTGCGCAGTATCTTGGCTGTTCCTAGAACTGCGCTCTTCTGGACAGAGATCTCCAGTGTTGTTCCTGGGATCTGCTGGAGCCACTCGCCTAGCTTGGGAATTACTGCACCGAGTGCTCCGATTACCACTGGGACCACTGTTACCTTCACCCTCTACATCTTCTCCAGCTCTTCTCTGAGCCCTTGGTATTGCTCAAGCTTCTCGTGTTCCTTCTTCCTGATGTTGCTTTCATTGGGAACCGCTACATTTATCACTACATCCATCTTCCTCTGTTTGTCTACCACCACTATGTCCGGTTGGTTAGCCACCACCATTTTGTCCGTCTGTATCTGGAAGTCCCACAGGATCTTAGCTCGGTCATTCTCCACCACCCTTGGGGGCGTCTCCCATTTTGACCTCGGGACTTCCAGATTATACTCAGCACAGATGTTCCTGTATACTACGCCGGCCACTTGGTTATGGTGTTCCATGTATGCCCTGCCTGCTAGCATCTTGCACCCTGCTGTTATGTGCTGGATTGTCTCAGGGGCATCTTTACACTCAGACCAAAGGGGGCTGAATAATTACGCACACCCCACTTTGCAGTTATTTATTTGTAAAAAATGTTTGGAATCATGTATGATTGTGGTTCCACTTCTCACGTGTGCACCACTTTGTGTTGGTCTTTCACGTGGAATTCCAATAATATTGATTCATGTTTGTCGCTGTAATGTGACAAAATGTGGGAAAGGGGCTTTTGCAAGCCACTGTATATGTATACATATATGTGAGTGAAACTATATACATGATGTATCTGTAAGAAACATTGAAACAGAAACATTGTGGGTCTGTATACAAGGGCAATTATAAAATATAATAAATAAATGGGTGGATGGGCTATGGTCATTTAGGGTGGAGATGGTAATTCTACTGAGACCAAAATATTGCACAATACCGAAAAAATATTGCACATACCAAAAATGTTGCACATGAGCCAAAAAAAATATTGCACAGAACATGGAAAAACTGAGATATTGCACATAGATGAGCAATAGCAGTGTCAGAGTGGATGTGTTGGAGAAGTCTGTACACACTATTAGTTTGCGTTAAGAGTTCTGACAGCCCACGGGAAGAAGCTGTTCTTTAGTCTGTTGGTTTTGCACCTGATGGATCTGAACCTTTTTCCAGAGGGCAGGATGTTGAAGAGGTGGTGGTTAGGATGAAGGTGGTGCTTTATAATTGCCCTGGCTCTGGAGAGACATCTTGAGCTGGCAATTAAGTCCAGGGAGGGGAGTGGACAGCCGATCACTTCCTCTGCAGTTCTGATGACCCTCTGTAGTCTCTTCTTGTCAGCTGTTGTGCAACCAGCATACCACAAAGGAATGGCGTGCACCAGCACACTCTCGATAGTGGCATGGTAGAAGGACACTAGGAGTTCAGTCTGCAGCCTGTTCCATCTCAGAACCCTCAAGAAATGGAGGCGCTGCTGGGCTTTCTTCACCAGCGCTGATGTGTTTGTGGATCAAGATAGGTCCTCAGATATGTGGGCGCCGAGGAACTTAAAGGAGGGCACCCTCTCCACATAGTCACCTTTTATGGAGAACGGAGGGGGATCAGTTCTTGTTTTGCGGAAGTCCATGACGACTTCCTTTGTTTTCTTGGTGTTTAGGGTGAGGTTATTGTAGTTAACCATTCTGCCAGTCGCTGGACCTCATCTCTGTAGGCGGTGTCATCATCGTTGGTGATGAGCCCCATCAGAGTGGTGTCATCGGCAAATTTGATGATGTTGCAGGGGTGCGTAGGGGTGCAGTCACTGGTGTAAATGGTGTATAGGAGTGGACTCAGCACACATCCCTGTGGTGAGCCAGTGGTGAGTGACAGGGTGGATGCTCACTGGTTACCAACCTTGACTGATTGTGAGCGGTCTGTGAGGAAGTTTTTGATCCATGCGCATGTTGGGGGGGGGGGGGTCCAAGTTTACCAGCTTGTCTATAAGAATGTCTGGGATGATGGTATTGAAGGCCGGGCTGACGACGATGAAGAGGATCCCTACTGATGTCCCAGGATTCTCCAAGTGATGCAGAGTAGAGTGGTGGGCGGTGGAAATTTTTTTCCCTTTGAGTTGCTGTTCAGCAGTAAGCCACAGGGGGTGCTGGATCTAATTAAAGAAGACTGGGAGGAAGGTCCAAGCCCAGCGACCTGAGACCTGAGAGCAAAGCTGTAAGGTCTGACAGGGGAGGAGCCACACAGATATAGCACTTCAACCTCTTTAAAGCATGGAGAGATCATATACTACATAGTTTAGTTTGTGTTTGGAAGTTTTGTCCTTGGGATGAACCCCTTTTTCCTAAGTGTTGTACGGCTGGGTCTGAAGTAGACTGGGATGTCGTGCTTGGAGAAGACTCTCCCGAGTTTCTCTGATAAACCTGCTACATTGAGGATGACAGTGTTGTTTTGTTTGTCCTTCTGTTTTGTCCCTAGTTGATGTCTGACCTTCTTCTTTGTTGGTCTGGACATCAACAGTTATCTTAAAGAAGCAATTGGTCCTACCCATCAATCGAACTTCTGCCCTAAACAGTTTTTCCATAATGAAATGTTTTTGAGCAAAAGGGTCTGTAGTGAGTGTGTGGGAGTTGTGCAGCAGAGGCCCCACTCTGCAAGAGTCGCCACCTCCAACAGAGTCTCAACAGCATTCCTTTGTCAAATTTTGATTGTGACCACAAACTTAGAAAGCTGTCTTTTTAACGTAGGCTGTGGTGATGGTGTACAGGTATAGACTGGACACATTAGCTACACATAGCTACACAAAGTCAGATATTGAGCATTAACCAGGATTCGAACAGAGTCATCATTTATAAGTCTAATGGTTAGCAGTCTTGCAGAAGCTCACACTGCAGTCTTTAATGAATTTACGTGATCCCCAATAAACTGCAGCATATGTGGACAACGTCGATGCCTACTACACTCTTTAATTTCTCAAGACTGCAATTTCTGGCCGAAAATTATTAATTGTAAAAATAGATTCGATTTTGGAGTTGAATGTGTTTATCTAGTAATGCTGCCCGTTACTAAAACGTTTCCAAGGTTAAATAGTGTGAACTTTTTACCATATAATATAAAATTAGTTCTTTCTTGAAAGCCACATTTTCCTGTTTGTTTTATGAAAAGTGGTGTTTATCCTCCTTCACGTCTAATGTTTAAGCTGAGTGCAGTCACACTTACCTTCAGTGTGTGCTTGTGTTGCTGCTCAGATACACACTGCAGGACATAGGAGGAGGGGATACCTAGATGGAGCTTCAGGTATGTATAATTTAGCTAACTGAACCTTATCTATTTTTAGATTAGTGCTACTTCTGTTCTCTGTGAGGAGAGTTAATTAAGTGCCTGGCCTTTTCCCAGCTCTGCTTTAAATGAATGTGACTGCTGTATGTATCTCAGTGAGGGAAGATCACTGCATTTATCTGCTCATGTCTTTGTCCTTATTTGCTTTATAGTCATTTTTGTACCTGCCGTTTTACATTTGCTGCTTTACACTGGTTATCTGATATGTATAAAGCGCTTTGAGGCTCCTGTTGTTGTGATTTGGTGCTGTATAACTAAAACTGAATTGAATTATATTAGTATACAGAACTCATAAACTTCACATTTTTAAACCAAACAGGTTATTCGTTAGACAAATGCAGTTTTTTAGGAGCTTTTAATCTTTCCAATGACATATGTCCTATGTTATTAAAGAGCCACAAAAACTGAAAAGCTGTGGTTTTTAGCCTGTGTCTTTGTGCTAACCATAGTTGTTGCACACTTCTTTGAGGGCTGTACTTTAACTTGTATTTTATCTTGATCTGCTGAATAACTTAAGTGAACAGGTATAGGGGAAAGTGAGTGAACATGGGAAGCCCGCAGCAGTCTACGGCTATTGCAACGTAACTAAAGAAGGATTCACGGTCACCTGATCAAGGCCTGACTACAAACCTTATCAAATACGAAATCTGGGGTTGGACATCATATTTTTTAGACTTTTAGGGCCAAGATTTTTTAGGGTCGGTCCTTAGTTGCACTGCACTGCAGCATGTGACAATTAAAAGCTACAGTTTAGCTACTAGGAGTGGCTCATGGTCAAAGTAGCAATTTATTTGACTTGAATCTCTCCCTTCCTAATTATGTCCCTCCTATTTATCTCGGTCACCTCCTCACTCTTTTTGGGACGCCCCCCCCACTTCTCTACAGGTGGTGCTAATAGCAGCCTGCTGTGAGAGCGAGGGCTTGCTGCTAGTTGTTTGTTGTTGCTGCTACTACTGTTTAAAGTGCAGCAGCAGCCCTCACAGCTAACATGTCAGCTCATTTGATTTTTTTGTTTCTTTTTCTCTCGTAGCGTTTCAGCTCCACCTTTTCACAACTTCTGCCACACAAAACTCTGTTGGCTTGTATTGTGAAGTGCTTTGTGTGGTTAAAATGCTACTGATGTAGAAAACTGCTAGTCTTTTCTAAAAAGTATTCACCGCATCATTCACGCTTAAGGTGGTGATTCTTAGGTCTAGTAAGTATAGTATTTTTAATATGTAAGTAATGAACATACAAAGCACTCACACACATGTGTACAACCCATGTTTTTACCTGTCATACACACTGCCACGGATGCATCGGGGCAATCTGATGTAGGGCTGTTCGATATAACGATATATATCGGATGACGATATAAAAACTTCTATCGTTTCATTTTACGCTGTCGTTTGTTTCGTGGTGTCGCAAAATAAACTGTTTACAGCAATATTTTTTCATGGTTTTGATGGTCATTGTAGTGGCTATATTTATTTCTTAATTCCTTTCAACAACAACGGTAAAACCACCGCGTGTCTGCTTGTTTATTTTCCACATAAACCTTTCAAAATAAAGATCAAGATTCTGTTGAGACTTTTCAAAATAAACTGAATCACGTGAAAGATGCAGAGTGTTTACGGATGAGAAGCAAAAAAGAGCCGCCAGGTGCTAAAAAATAAACCTTAGACTCAAACGTTAGAACAGGCTTTTCCCCGCAGCACGCCGTGTAATAAATACAAAGAAAACGGCGGCTGTTACAACTTATGTCTAAAAATGTATCGTTTCATGCATCGGTTAAAACACTCGACTCCAGCTACATGACGCGCAGCTGGAAACACTTCAGGCAAGTCGAGCTGCCCGAGATTCACAGAATTTACAGAAAATGTTAATTTTTTGTGATTTATATCGTTATCGGACGATAGATGTCTTATATCGGGATATGAGATTTTGGTCGTATCGCACAGGACTAATCTGATGTTCACTACCTTGATTTTCCGATGAGCTGACTGACAGTAGGCACAATAAAGTTGTAACTGGAGGTAAAAGTGAAGGCAAATAAAGCAGTAATAAAGGTTGTTACATTCTTTTACTGATTAACTTTTGCATCTACTTTATTAAAGTGCAAAGTCAGCTAGAGTGGCAGCATACATGTTTGCACAGCCACACAGGCTGTCCTTCTTTGTTAGGGTTTTGACACGTGCAGCCTCCGACCTTGTGATGGTGTCATGAACTTGAGCTGTACAGCCTTCATTGTTTGTCCGTCTCTTCCATGAAATGAGCAGGGACAGTTACTGAATCAGTTGAGCCGTGGGCAGTATGTTCACAACACTTTGATTCATGGCATACCCCGGGAGCCAGGTGAAGTGAAAATAGCTCCACTCACTGGCTGTTCATGTCAATGTATTCATTTGGGAAACTCAATAACTTCACATTTCTATCAGCTGGCCTGAGTCTGTGTATTATTTAATTTTAAAAGGCCATTAAAAATACACAAAGACAGTAGTTGCCACAGCCAATTAAATGAAAGGAACATCTGCCAATATGAAGTAAACCGAGATAAGAGAGATTAAGTCAAGCAGGAATATCAAAGCACATAAATGCTCCAGAAAAACTCAAGTTTTCCATAAGAATGCGACATCAGTCAATTTTGTCTGTGAAGGTTCTCAGTCATCCAGGTCATCGTAGTCAAAGGAGCTTGCAAAGAAAAGCGTCTGGACTTCTTTAAGTTGCTTGAAGACGTTTCACCTCTCATCCGAGAAGCTTCTTCAGTTCTAAGGTCAAACTGGGTGTGGGTCCCAATCAGCCAGGGTTTCGGGTGAGCTCATTGTGAAACCTGGCCCCACCTTATCATGCGAATTCCTGAGGTCAGATGGCCCAGGATGTGAGTGGGCGTTAAGGCGTCTGGGGAGGGAACTCAAAACTGGATTATAGATGGCAGACAGTTGGTGTCGTAAACCACCGCCTCTGTTCAAAGATGGTCGCTCACAGTGGACATAGATGGCTTCTTTCACTCCTCTTTCAAACCATCTGTCCTCTCTGTCCAAAATGTGAACATTGGCATCCTCGAAAGAGTGACCTTTATCCTTGAGATGCAGATGGACAGCTGAGTCTTGTCCTGTGGAGGTGGCTCTTCTATGTTGTGCCACAAGCGCATGGCACAACATAGAAGAGCCACCTCCACAGGACAACTCTTTGCAAGCTCCTTTGATCAGTCAATTTTGGTACTCCGGAGTGGACTTTACCCAGGAAGTACACTAAATGCAGCTAAACTACGGGTAACACATTTCAAAATGGTGCTCTTTGAGTGTGGAGTGTCCAGGCAGGGGAAGGACACATCTGCATCTACCAATGCTGTTGCAATAGAGTGAGGCAGGAATAGTTGAATTTGGCATCTTGGGCCCTAACTCATGTCTTTCCTTCACCAAGCTTTTAGGAGGTTGACGTAGTATACAGGGAGTGCAGAATTATTAGGCAAGTTGTATTTTTGAGGAATAATTTTATTATTGAACAACAACCATGTTCTCAATGAACCCACAAAACTCATTAATATCAAAGCTGAATGTTTTTGGAAGTAGTTTTTAGTTTGTTTTTGGTTTTAGCTATTTTAGGGGGATATCTGTGTGTGCAGGTGACTATTAATTCAATTCAATTCAATTTTATTTATATAGCGCCAAATCACAACAAAAGTCGCCTCAAGGTGCTTCATAGATACAGAGAAAAACCCAACAATCATATGACCCCCTATGAGCAAGCACTTTGGCGACAGTGGGAAGGAAAAACTCCCTTTTAACAGGAAGAAACCTCCGGCAGAACCAGGCTCAGGGAGGGGCGGCCATCTGCTGCGACCGGTTGGGGTGAGAGAAGGAAGACAGGATAAAAGACATGCTGTGGAAGAGAGACAGAGGTTAATAACAGATATGATTCAATGCAGAGAGGTCTATTAATACATAGTGAGTGAGAAAGGTGACTGGAAAGGAAAAACTCAATGCATCATGGGAATCCCCCGGCAGCCTACGTCTATTGCAGCATAACTAAGGGAGAATTCAGGGTCACCTGGTCCAGCCCTAACTATATGCTTTAGCAAAAAGGAAAGTTTTAAGCCTAATCTTAAAAGTAGAGATAGTGTCTGTCTCCCGAATCCAAACTGGAAGCTGGTTTCACAGAAGAGGGGCCTGAAAACTGAAGGCTCTGCCTCCCATTCTACTTTTAAATACTCTAGGAACAACAAGTAGGCCTGCAGAGCGAGAGCGAAGTGCTCTAATAGGGTGATATGGTACTACAAGGTCATTAAGATAAGATGGGGCCTGATTATTTAAGACCTTGTATGTGAGGAGCAGGATTTTGAATTCAATTCTGGATTTAACAGGAAGCCAATGAAGGGAAGCCAAAACAGGAGAAATATGCTCTCTCCTTCTAGTCCCTGTCAGTACTCTTGCTGCAGCATTTTGGATTAGCTGAAGGCTTTTCAGTGAGTTTTTTGGACATCCTAATAATAATGAATTACAGTAGTCCAGCCTGGAAGTAATAAATGCATGAACTAGTTTTTCAGCGTCACTCTGAGACAGGATATTTCTAATTTTAGAGATGTTGCGCAAATGGAAGAAAGCAGTCTTACATATTTGTTTAATATGTGCGTTGAAGGACATGTCCTGGTCAAAAATGACTCCAAGGTTCCTCACAGCGTTACTGGAGGCCAAGGTAATGCCATCCAGAGTAAGAATCTGCTTAGATACCATATTTCTAAGATTTTCAGGGCCGAGTACAATAACCTCAGTTTTATCTGAATTAAGAAGCAGAAAGTTAGCGGCCATCCAGGTCTTTATGTCTTTAAGACATTCCTGCAGTTTAACTAATTGGTGTGTGTTATCTGGCTTCATGGACAGATGGAGCTGGGTGTCATCTGCATAGCAGTGAAAATGTATGCTATGTCTTCTAATGATGCTGCCTAAGGGAAGCATGTATAATGTAAACAGAATTGGTCCTAGCACTGAACCCTGTGGAACTCCATAATTAACCTCAGTGTGTGAAGAGGACTCTCCATTTACATGCACAAATTGGAGTCTATTAGATAGATATGATACAAACCACTGCAGTGCAGTACCTGTAATACCTACAGCATGTTCTAATCGCTCTAATAGGATATTATGGTCGACAGTATCGAACGCTGCACTGAGGTCTAGCAGGACAAGCACAGAGATGAGTCCACTGTCAGAGGCCATAAGAAGATCATTTGTAACCTTCACTAAAGCTGTTTCTGTGCTGTGATGAGCTCTGAAACCTGACTGA
Organism: Perissodus microlepis; assembly: GCF_051167445.1. Taxonomy (NCBI): domain Eukaryota; kingdom Metazoa; phylum Chordata; class Actinopteri; order Cichliformes; family Cichlidae; genus Perissodus; species Perissodus microlepis. The sequence goes on from NC_140470.1 coordinate 383,428, forward strand.
AACTCTTCAAATAAACCATTCCTCTGCAGATGATCTGTTAGCTGTTTGACAACTACTCTTTCAAGGATTTTTGATATGAAAGGAAGGTTGGAGATTGGCCTATAATTAGCTAAGACTGCTGGGTCTAGAGATGGCTTTTTGAGTAAAGGTTTAACCACAGCCAGCTTGAAGGCCTGTGGTACATAGCTGATTATTAGAGATAGGTTGATCATATTTAAGATCGAAGAATTAATCAATGGCAGGACTTCTTTGAGCAGTTTTGTAGGAATGGGGTCTAAAAGACACGTTGATGGTTTGGAGGAAGTAATTATTGAAGTTAACTCAGAAAGATCAATTGGAGAAAAAGAGTCTAACTTAACATCAATGGTACTAAGAGTAGCTGTAGATAATATTACATCTGTGGGATGATTACTGGTAATTTTTTCTCTAATGATAAAAATTTTATTTGTGAAGAAGTTCATGAAGTCATTACTAGTTAACGTTAAAGGGATGGTTGGCTCAACAGAGCTCTGACTGTTTGTCAGCCTGGCTACAGTGCTGAAGAGAAACCAGGGTTGTTCTTATTTTCTTCAATCAGTGATGAATAGTAAGATGTTCTGGCTTTGCGGAGGGCTTTCTTATAAAGCAGCAAACTATTTCTCCAGGCTAAATGATGATCCTCTAAATTTGTGACATGCCATTTCCTCTCCAGATTACGAGTCATCTGCTTTAGGGTACGTGTTTGAGAATTATACCACGGAGTCAGGTACTTCTGATTAGAGACCTTAGTTTTCACTGGAGCTACAGTATCCAGAGTCGTACGTAGTGAGGAGGTGAAATTATTAACAAGATAATCGACCTCTGTTGGGGTAGCGTTCAGATAGCTGCTCTGCTCTATGTTGGTACAGGGCATTAAAGATGATAACAGTGGGTGGATTATATTCTTAAACTTAGTTACAGCGCTTTCAGAAAGACATCTACTTTGATAAAATCTACTCTCCACCGCTGTGTAATCAATTATTGTAAATGTAAATGTTATCAGGAAATGATCAGACAGGAGAGGGTTTTCAGGAAACACTGTTAAATGTTCAGTTTCTATGCCATATGTTAAAACAAGATCTAGAGTGTGATTAAAGTGGTGGGTGGGTTCTTTTACATTTTGAGAGAAGCCAATTGAGTCTAATAACAGACTAAATGCCATGTTGAGGCTGTCATTTTTAGCATCTACATGGATGTTAAAATCACCCACAATAATTATTTTATTTGAGCTCAGAACTAAATTAGATATAAAGTCTGAGAAATCAGACAGAAACTCTGTGTAAGGCCCAGGTGGACGATAGATGATAACAAGTAAGACTGGTTTCTGAGTTTCACAGCTGGGGTGGACAATGTTAAGCATCAGGCTTTCAAATGAATTAAAAGTCTGTCTTGGTCTTTCATTAATTAATAGGCTGGTGTGAAAAATTGCTGCCACACCGCCCCCTCGGCCTGTGCTTCGAGGTTTCTGGTAGTTAGAATGACTCGGGGGTGTTGATTCATTTAAACTAACATAATCATCCTGCTGCAACCAGGTTTCTGTAAGGCAGAGTAAATCAATTTGTTGATCAATTATTAAGTCATGTACTAACAGAGACTTGGAGGAGAGAGACCTAATATTTAATAATCCACATTTCACTGTTTTACTCTTTGGTTCAGATGTGGATACTGTACTGTTCTTTCTTTTTGATTGTTTATGTTTAAGTTGTTTGTTGCTGGTTTTTAGTTTGTTTTTTGTCTTTTTGGAAGCTAACACAGTCTCTATGGAGATGGGTTTTTGGGGGGGTAGCAGGAGGAGAGAAGCTGCAGAGAGGCGTGTAAGACTGCAACTCTGCTTCCTGGTCCCAACTCTGGATAGTCATATTTTGGGGGGTTTAATAAATTTGTCCATATTTCTAGAAATGAGAGCTGCTCCATCCAAAGTGGGATGGATGCCGTCTCTCCTAACAAGACCAGGTTTCCTCCAGAAGGTTTGCCAATTATCTATGAAGCCCACATCGTTTCTGGGACACCACTCAGACAGCCAGCAATTTAAGGAGAACATGCGGCTAAACATGTCACTCCTGGTCTGATTGGGGAGGGGACCAGAGAAAACTACAGAGTCCGACATTGTTTTAGCAAAGTTGCACATCGATTCAATATTGATTTTAGTGACCTCCGATTGGCGTAACCGGGTGTCATTACTGCCGACGTGAATTATGATTTTACTGAATTTACGTTTACCCTTAGCCAGCAGTTTTAAATTTCCTTCAATGTCGCCTGCTCTGGCCCCTGGAAGACAATTGACTATGGTTGCCGGTGTCTCTAGCTTCACATGTCTGAGAACAGAATCACCAATTACCAGAGTTTGACCCCCGGCGGGTGTGTCACCGAGTGGGGAAAAACGGTTAGACACATGAACGGGTTGGTGGTGTACCTGGGGCTTCTGTTTAGGACTATGCTTCCTCCTCACCGTGACCCAGCCGCCCTCTTTCCCCAGCTGCTTGGGGTCTGCCGGGGAACAGCTAGCGGGGCCTACGCTATCTTCGGCTGCACCAGCTACAGGGGCCTGGCTAGCTACGGGTGAATGAAGGGTGCGAAGCCGAGTCTCCAATTCAGTAATCCTGGCCTCCAGAGCTGTAAATATGCTACATTTGTTACAGATATCATTACTTCTAAAGGAGGCCGAGGAGTAACTAAACATCTGACACAATGAGCAAGAAAGTGCAGGAGGGACAGGTGAAGTAGCCATGGTGCTAACGAGTCAGCTACGAGCTAAGCTAAGCTAGCGAAACAGTACAGAGACAGTGAGTGAATACTTTGGCTATAAATTAGGTAGTGAGTACACAGAAAGTGTGCTTCGGATGAAGCACGTGAAGATTATACTATGAAAGAAGAATGTATTTAAAAGTTGTTAATTAAATTGCTAAGCAAATAAGCTACTCAGAAACACCACTGTGTTTGAGCAGGAACAGGAAGTGATACTCTACCGCAGAGCGAGCGAACACCAAGTGACAGCGCCACCAAGAGGTAAAGTATTAAAGTAATATTACTGTGCATAATTATTAGGCAACTTAACAAAAAACAAATATATACCATTTCAATTATTTATTTTTACCAGTGACACCAATATAACATCTCCACATTCACAAATATTCATTTCTGACATTCAAAAACAAAACAAAAACAAATCAGCGACCAATATAGCCACCTTTCTTTGCAAGGACACTCAAAAGCCTGCCATCCATGGATTCTGTCAGTGTTTTGATCTGTTCACCATCAACATTGCGTGCAGCAGCAACCACAGCCTCCCAGACACTGTTCAGAGAGGTGTACTGTTTTCCCTCCTTGTAAATCTCACATTTGATGATGGACCACAGGTTCTCAATGGGGTCCAGATCAGGTGAACAAGGAGGCCATCTCATTAGTTTTTCTTCTTTTATACCCTTTCTTGCCAGCCACGCTGTGGAGTACTTGGACGCGTGTGATGGAGCATTGTCCTGCATGAAAATCATGTTTTTCTTGAAGGATGCAGACTTCTTCCTGTACCACTGCTTGAAGAAGGTGTCTTCCAGAAACTGGCAGTAGGACTGGGAGTTGAGCTTGACTCCATCCTCAACCCGAAAAGGCCCCACAAGCTCATCTTTGATGATACCAGCCCAAACCAGTACTCCACCTCCACCTTGCTGGCGTCTGAGTCGGACTGGAGCTCTCTGCCCTTTACCAATCCAGCCACGGGCCCATCCATCTGGCCCATCAAGACTCACTCTCATTTCATCAGTCCATAAAACCTTAGAAAAATCAGTCTTGAGATATTTCTTGGCCCAGTCTTGACGTTTCAGCTTGTGTGTCTTGTTCAGTGGTGGTCGTCTTTCAGCCTTTCTTACCTTGGCCATGTCTCTGAGTATTGCACACCTTGTGCTTTTGGGCACTCCAGTGATGTTGCAGCTCTGAAATATGGCCAAACTGGTGGCAAGTGGCATCTTGGCAACTGCACGCTTGACTTTTCTCAGTTCATGGGCAGTTATTTTGCGCCTTGGTTTTTCCACACGCTTCTTGCGACCCTGTTGACTATTTTGAATGAAACACTTGATTGTTCGATGATCACGCTTCAGAAGCTTTGCAATTTTGAGATTGCTGCATCCCTCTGCAAGATATCTCACTATTTTTGACTTTTCTGAGCCTGTCAAGTCCTTCTTTTGACCCATTTTGCCAAAGGAAAGAACGTTGCCTAATAATTATGCACACCTGATATACGGTGTTGATGTCATTAGACCACACCCCTTCTCATTACAGAGATGCACATCACCTAATATGCTTAATTGGTAGTAGGCTTTTGAGCCTATACAGCTTGGAGTAAGACAACATGCATGCAGAGGATGGTGTGGACAAAATACTAATTTGCCTAATAATTCTGCACTCCCTGTATTTGTGTGGCTACACCCTGATCCCACTCCAAAATCATCCTCCACTCAGTTGGTGTCTGAGTGTGTTGTTGGGTCTGAAGTACACTGGGATGTCGTGCTTGGAGAAGACTCTCCTGAGTTTCTCTGATAAACCTGCTACATAGAGAATGACAATATGGCTTTGTTTGTCCTTCTACGTTCTCCCTAGTTGATGTCTGCCCTTCTTTACTGTGCATCTTCATACCAAATAGTGATGTGTCGGTCGCGAACGAAACGGCTCTCAGAGCCGACTCTTTGAAGTGAACGACGCGAGCCAACTCCTTATTGGGAGCCGTGGGGTTTTGTTTTTTTCTTTCTCTCACCCTCTCTCTCGCACTTTGTTCCCGCTTCACTTCGCACTCGAGCCTTGTGCTTTACGCTGGGAAGAGGGGGGAGGGGCGGTAGTTACACTCAGTAGCACAGGAACAGAGCGGGAGGGAGAGAAAGAGAGAGAGAGCCAGGGACAACAACGTCACATTAGAAAGGTATAGTAATCATCCACAACTATTTTCAGTTGCGGATGATAAAGGATTCAGAAACTTTATTCATGCAGGTCCATATGACAGAGAATATGCATCTTCTTTTTGTTTTCATATTTTAATTTATATTTAATTGTGTTGTGGTTTGCAGTGTTTTATGTTGTTTCACTTTAAATTGGTTTAAAAGGAAAAAGCTGAAAATTTAAATAGTTAAAAGTTGTGAATAGTTGGTTCTTGTATTATATGATTTATTTATTACATTTTATGTGGAGTAAATAAATAAAAGTATATTTACGGTGGCCGCTAGAGACAAAGCACGTACAAACTTCAAAACACGTAAAAACTCCAAAACACGTATAAAACACAACAGAAGTGCTCCAGGATGCTAGGGGGCAGTGTTGGGCTTTTGTTACCTCGTGGCTACACAAGCCAGCAAGTACCAACGACCGGATTTGGTGTGTGGTAGTAACAGGTAAATGAACTTTAAATTATTTGAATATATATGAGTGCCTGTGTATAAATACACAAACAATACACATATGCTTTCAATTTTAAATGATCTAGGTAGCTCTGTTTTGGAAGTTCTGTTAATGCTAGAAATGTGTTTTGGAGTTTGTACGTGCTTTGTCTCTACGGGCCACCGTATATATTTATATATAAACATATATAAATAAAACCACAGGTTTTCTTTTACATTAGTAATTCCTTTTGTCCATAATTTTGTATTGTTGTTAATAAATTAATTAAAGCAACAAAACAACCTGAAGAGCTGGTTGGGAGCCGAAAGAGACGGTTCTCTAAAAAGAGCTGGAAATCCCATCACTAATACCTAGTATTTGAGTCAATACTCTGGCAGTTTGTTGGTCTGGACATCAACAATGATCTTATAGAAGCAATTTCTGCTACCCATCAATCTGGCAGGGGGTTATACAGAAGAATACTGCAGCTTGGCAAACCAAACCCAGTATGACAGGTGGTAAAAAACACCACGCTGGAACAATGTCCTTTGGACAAGACCAAAGAGAATGGCTACAATGTAACGTAACAAATAAAGCCTTAGAGGCATTGATAAGACTGCTGTCTTTGAAGGATTTTGATATTACCTCAAAAATAAACACAAATTAAAATGAACATTTTAAAATGTCAACAAAAAACTAAAATGTAAAGAATTCATGGCAGAGCTGCTACAATGGATTGCAATGCAATGGCTGTCAAACATCACAGGTTTATATAATAGTACATACTGTGCACTGAATTTAAAGTCAGGTATTTGTAACTTACTGGTCTTGATTTGAAGCATTTTCCATTTATTCAAACGATTCTCTTACACTTTCAAAGACATTAAACATTAAACCAAGTTGTCCTCTGCCATCTAAGCTAACACCACCCTGCTGTACATTCTTTGCATATTGTGTATGAGCTTTGATTTACTGACTCAAACAAGTAACACATTTCCATTTATGTTGAACCCACGTCACCAGTCAGCAATGACACAACGACTTTTCAAACCTGCTATATGAGTGCCAGTTTAGCTCAGTAAGCAGGTGACCACATGCTACATGGGCTGGATTTGAATCTGACCCAGAGTGGCCCTTTGCTGCCACTGTCCAACAAAGGCTCCAAACATATGATCAGAAAATAAAACTACTTTACTGTTAGAAATGTAACAGTATGAAGACGTTTGAGTTTGTAACATTCACGTCCGTCACTTCACTTAGATGTTAAATATTCCAACATGTCATTGCACTGCATTTCCAATTATCTACACCACAGCACATTCAAAATAAAGAACTTGAAATGGATAAACAAATATTTGGGTATATTCTGTTATAGTTGCTCCCATTTCCTGCATCACGTGGTACATGACAGTAAGGAAACAATTAGTTTTTCCACAGGCACAACCAGATTTATTTGGTTTCACTTTCAAAACAAGAACAATTGAAAATTGCATCAGACGCTGTCTCAATCAACACAAAAATCCAATCTACCAAAGATCACTATCATGAACCTGGAAAAAAGGATTTCTCCTGAAAAGAAAAACAAAAAACCAACTGCTGCTTGCTTCTTTCAATGAAACCTTTAAATTTACCACTAACAATATTCTAACAAAGGATTATTGAGCATTCGCAAGTGCACAAATGAAAACCGATGGCAATACGATAATAACACTGCAGACTATATTCTCATTCTATGTGCTAACTCATACTGCTGCCTCCATTTTCAACAATCGTGCAATTCTTCTCTGATGCTTTGAAGATGTTGGCTCTGTAGTGCTGCAGCTCCTTGATGCTCTCCCGGATGTCCTCCAACGCTCTAAAGAAGAAAAGCTCCATTTTAACTTTACCATTGTGGATATTTCTACATTCGCCTCCACATACACACTTTGTTCCAGGATTAAAACAAGATTCTGCAAAGGTGGCCCCCACCTAAAAGCTCAGCTCCACGCCCTGTGAAGGGCATCGAACACTTTGCAAATGAGCTCAGGCTGCGTGTTTGTTTAAACTTATATTTATGGTGGAAGATTTAAAAACATGAACTACTTTCCATTAACCTATCAGAATGTCAGCTTCATGTCTAAAAAAGCGATATGAACAGCAAAGTCTGAAGATTAGGCTGTGGAGGCCTTTTACATTTTTGGACTGTGTAATAGTCCACTAACATCACATAATAGACTGAAATTATTATTATTACAAAATAATATATTACAACAGTTCAGAGTAATGTGTTTGGGCCGTGACACTTTTCAACAAGTAACGCACGAGGTTGCTTCCCCATAGAAACTTTGTTTCACTACAAGTTTCATTATGTCCATGTTCCTTCATCACTATGGCCCAAGATGCATTTCATAATTACCACACAGCAATATGAATCTCTGTCCTTATGAGGACGTGTCTTTATTGTCCTCATTAAGAACGAACACCAGTGCTACCCCTCACCCTCCTCACAGATGCACCTGTGGTAGAAATGTGAAAGTCCTCTGTGCTTTGTTTCTTTGTTTGACTGCTGAGTTCAGGAAGTGTGCAACCTTAACAGGGGATCACATACTTTTCCCCTCACTGTACAGGTTTTAGAGCAGCAAACGCTCCCACAATGATGTCTTTTTTCATATTTCCATACTTCAGCAGGACCAAGCTAAACCCAATACAGCATCTGTGTAACTAGCTTTACACCAGGGGGGTTCAACTCCAGGCCTCGAGGCCCGGTGTCCTGCAGGGCCTCGAGGCCTTATCACCCTGCATATCACCCTGAGGAAGAGAAAAGTCGGCTGTACACTATTCTGTTCAACATCTGATCCAAGATCTTCAATAATCAGGTGCAATCTTCACTCTCTTACAGAGAGGTCATGCTTTGACACTGCAGGCCTACTTGTTGTTCCTAGAGTATTTAAAAGTAGAATGGGAGGCAGAGCCTTCAGTTTTCAGGCCCCTCTTCTGTGGAACCAGCTTCCAGTTTGGATTCGGGAGACAGACACTATCTCTACTTTTAAGATTAGGCTTCAAACTTTCCTTTAAAGCATACAGTTAGGGCTGGACCAGGTGACCCTGAATCCTCCCTTAGTTATGCTGCAATAGACATAGGCTGCCGGGGATTCCCATGATGCACTGGGTGTTTCTTCTTCTTCACTATGTGTTAATAGACCTCTCTGCACTGAATCACACTTGTTATTAATCTCTGGCTCTCTTCCACAGCATGTCTTTATCCTGTCTTCGTCGCCTCGCCCCCAACCGGAGGTTCTGCTGAAGGTTTCTTCCTGTTAAAAGGGAGTTTTTCCTTCCCGATGTCAACCGTTTTCTGATTGTTGGGGTTCTCTGTATTACTGTAGGGCCTACCTTACAATCTAAAGCACGTTGAGGCGACTGTTGTTAGGTTTTGATGCTGTATAAATAAAACTGAAGCTCATCGGCCGTTTCATATATATGTTGATGCAGCTTTCTTTTTATTTACCTGTGTGTTGCTTTCTTGTGAGGCACCATTTTGTATTCTTCTGGAAACCAGCGTCTGAAAGTGTTTATAGAAAGAAAGTCAATCGTACTGATACATTTATCATTTTCATGTATGGGCAGCATGCAGATGAAAATGCCATGCAACCTTTTCTTTGCTATGATGTGCAGCGGTGCATTAACTGCAGTAAACGGTTCTCACGACTTTAGTTCACATCAAAGTGAGAAACCACGTAAGTGAGTGCGGCTTGTCTCTGGCAAACACTGTAAACTCTAAAGTACCTGAGCCATGAATCTGTGGGCATTCATTTCTATAAAGGGTTTGATTAGAAAATGGAAATTAGAAATGAATATACATTCATGTTTATGGGTGTAGTCCCCCCCATCCCACCCACACTCCCTGTGACCAACAGTGTTTAACAGTGGCTCTCCACATGAAGATGCCAGATTATTCTGAGGTCAGCTCATGCAAAGCGGCCTGGCTGCAACAACTCTCACAGTTTACATCTCCTAAAGTCACCTGCCTGCTAAGCTCCTTGATGGTGCTCACGTCGATGATTCTGTAGTGAAGGTGGTACATGAACTGTGGCATATACTTGTCCAGGAACCTCTTATCTGCATGCACAGAGTTACCTGTAGAACAACAAATCACAAGCATGACTCCTCAAGCCAATCACTGACACCAGCACATGATCTACAGTATAGTCTGAGCTTTGAGTCCAGTGTGAGGAGGGTGAAGCAGAAGAAACAGATCACCTACACTGACACCTGACTCAGTCCTTTCACACTCAGCATCTTAATCACTTTCATGAGCTCACTGTGCATTATCTAACACAGGGTGGGGAGCTCCAGGCCTCCAGGGCCGGTGTCCTGCAGGGTTAAATGGCTAAATGACCTCCTCGACATGTCTTCAAGTTCTCCAGAGGCCTGGTGATGAACATTCGATCCAGGGTGAGATCTAAAACCTGCAGGTGCTCGAGGCCTGGAGTTCCCCACCCCTGATCTAATTAGAGTAATCACAGCTACCCAAACGGAAACCTCGGACAATTAGGAAAGCTAAGCTGACGATTGGCTCTCCTCGAGCTCCTGTAGCTTCACCGGAGAGTCATTACAGAGATGCTAGGCATAATCCAGCCATCCACACAGTACCACAGACAGACATGCAGAATCATAACTTTGTGCCCAGGTCTTGGTTCTGAGGACATGAACAGAAAGATCAGAGTTTACCAGCGAGGGGACATTGTCCAGGTGGTGTGTGCTGTCTGACGAAGGACAGGAACTCGTACTCTGCTTGTTCCAGGGTGATTTTACTGTCCCGTACAGCCTGGGTCAGTCCTGACTAAGACACAAGTACACCAACAGACTTTGTTACTTCACTTTAAAACACGCCTCATCGTTCAAACAAGACAACAGTAAAGTGGAAAGGAAAAGCAGACGTGAGCACAAATACTAAAATCTGAACTGCTGTGTCTGGGTTTTCTCTCAGTGTTGCACAACCTGAGGTTACAATAACATTAACTTCTGGGAAGATTGGTAACTGTCTGCACCTCCCTGAATCTTTCTCCCTGTAAAATGATGAACTTTAAATGATTTGATGGGTCGCACCAACTGTTTCTTTAAGATCAATCCTGATGTCCAGACCAGCAAATTGTCAAAACTTCTGATTAATCAGTCCATTGATTAGCAGCACCTGGTGCTACTTAACCTCTACTGAAGCAGCAAAGGGAGACTTCATTATTCACACACTGTCTACATTCTGGTTTAACGTTAGTCTGACATGGGTCGTGTCCAAATTCATGGGCTGCATCCTCCTGAGGCCGCATTTGTAGACCGATTACGTCACAGCGACGCGCCGAAGGCCGTCCAAATTCGTAGACTCCTCCGAATGCAGCCGACAAATGCGTCCTCCTTTTCCCCAAATTTGAAGGATGGGTCGGGTGTGTCCTTCGTGGCCTACCATATCCCAGAATTCATAGCGCGGCCCAGCCAAACTCCAGTTTCCAACAATGGCGGCCGCTTCTAAGTTTTAAAATTACTCATACTAATCTTTCTGGGTCACAAAATAAACTTTTAACATATTTTCGGGCGAGAAAGCAGCTGTGTAAACATCAAATATCTGCTCGGTTTATCAAGATATCGCATATTTGCAAAAGTGCTTCGACGTTTTCGGAGACGTCTGTTACCCACCAGCTCGATAGCTAGCCGGGAGCTCGAGGGTCACTGATGCGGCCGAGAACGGCACAACTCCCGGCACATCATTTTCAGATCACCGCGGACTTTCGCTACTCGGGTTAAACGTAATATATAAGTCACTTAGACAACCTAAAAATGTTATTGTTGGGCTTTTTTTCAGTGTTTTATTTGTTCGTGAGTAAATCGGTTTGGCTGAGATTAAAGTTATTAGATTAGATTAGATAAAATAAAACTTTATTAATCCCCCGGGTGGGTTCCTCCTTGGTTTTCACACAGCTGACTAAACGTCAAACAGAAAACTGATTAAACAGAAGTATGAGACGGTCGAGAATTTACACCAGTGTCCTGTTATATTTTAGATAGCAAGGAGCAGACGGCTGAGTTTATTAAACTCCACCGAGACAGCGGTGACGCTGATCTGAAGGCTAGACCATCCAATTTCCCCAGCCGTTTACTTCCGGCCTACCCGACCTTCTGAGGACCCGGCCCACGTAGACCGCGAAGGCCGGGTCCTCAGGAGGATGCAGCCCAGGAATTTGGACACGACCATGGTGTCACATGTCATGCTCTTGTGCAAAGCTGCATTTATCTCATTTTAAGAGCTATAGAGGATCAGAAGATTTTGTTTTGGGTCCGGATACGTCAAACCTTGGAGTTAAGCATGTGGACTTTGTCACCTGAATGTAACGATAGTAAATTTCATACACTGGTAACCTGGTCCTTAAGTGATGACGTATGAACCCTGCTTCAGTCCAAACAACTCTGTGTTTATTAAGGCTGTTGTGTTTTTAACATGTTTTAATGTTTTGTATCTTGTTCTGTTTAATCTGAACAAGCCCCTAAAAACAGTCAGTGATCATTGTCGGCCTCTCTCGGTTTTTAAACATTACGATGTAACTACAGCCCCTGCAGCAGTATATTAATGACTAACCTCGTATTGTGGATGGATTATCTCAGTTGTTCTCCTGACTGAAGTTTGGTCCGTTTACAGCATCCTGCCATGTGTTTGCATTTGTCTCTAACCATCAGGAACCCTCACGTTAACTTTTATCGAGTGGAAAAAAGTTAGTGTTCATCCTCCAGCTTCACTGTGTTTATGTTATGCTAACATAGCTGTGTCGCTAGCGATCACGTAGCACATCATTATATACCAGCTAGCCCAACTTCAGTAACCCTACAAACGTCACTGCTGTTTAGTTTTCTGTCTTCATTTATGTTGGAAGTGACAGCAGAGCTGTATGTTTGGATTTTTTCAGAAATCTCTCAGTCAGAACATGCTACATCATGTTTAGGTGGAAGCTAGCAAGATAACTTCCTGCTAACTTCTAACTTTGTTAAATGTAATAAATTCTGTTCTCATGGATGCCTGGATGTTAAACTTCATTGTTACACCTGGTAAAGCAGCAACGCTGATCATTTTATTAAAGATGAAAGAATTTAGACAGTTTGTAACTCTCAGTGATGCTGCAGTGTTCGTTTGACTTTGAGACCTGAAACAGAGACACAGCTAATGACGTCAGACTTAAACACCCGATTGGGGGAAAAAGGTTATTTTTGAAATGACAATGATGTGTCCGGTGTACTGTGGGAGATACGACACGTCCCACAGTACACTGGTCACCTCTTACCTTATGTCAACTTAAGGACCACCCTTAGGTAAGAGGTTAATCTTTTTAATGGGTTTGTGTTACGTTGTCAGCCTAATGATGGCCACCTTCATTCACATCAACATCTCTTTGAATCTCAAGAATTTCAGTGAAACAATATCAAAGCAAGTTTAAGAGTTGGAATCTCAAGCAGAGCCTTCATGTTCTGAATTTGTCCTACAGGCAAACAGCAGGTCTCACCTGTACAGTTACCTATGAGCCTGTGAGAAACTGGAACATAAAAATGACTTCAGTAATGTGACAAGTATTAAACTTTATTTGCTACACTAACCAGAACCTTCATTTCAGTTTAGGTGAGTGAACATTTTAGATTTTATTAATTGACACTAATTAGCCAGTAAAGGTTTTTGTGTATTGAACACAAAGTTTATAAGTTCCTAAGAACGCTTGAGTAACAGCCCATAATACCACACGCCACCCTTTCATCTGCACTGGGTCACTCCAGAACGACCACCACGGCAGCAACCAAAACACTAACGTTAAAGCTTCAATTCAATTTGATTTATGAAGTGCCAAATGACAACAACAATCGCCTCAAGGCACTTCATATTACAAGGTAAGGACCCTACCTACAATAGTAAAGACCCTGATTAGTGCTACTGCGTTGTTACCGCACTGGAATTTCAAACACAACCGTGAGACCCCCAAAAAACACTCAATATCATTATCGTGGGGAAGATTTGACCCCGTCCTGTGAAAACACAAGTAATGATGAGGCAATTTTTGAAAATGTTAACTTCTTAGTTTCCAACTAATTCTTTCCAGTTACAGTATTTAAGATTAACTTTTGTGTGTGTGCTTGTCAAACTGGAGGAGGCCGAGACGTCACTGTTAGCAATGATACTGTTGCAACTATCTTCATTTGATATTAATTTTAGTATCAGTGTTTTTGACTCAGGGAGCATTCAAATGGCACAGTGCAACCAGCAGAAAGAACATATGTCTGCAAAATCTCTACAATGAATAAGAAGAGACTGATTCAGAGACTCCTAAGAGTGTAGGAGCCGGGAACATTCGTGCTCACGCTATGGTTTAAAGGCCATGGTTGTAAGGAGCTGCATGTTCCCATTAGCATTCTAGATTAGTTTGTTTTCTTGCAGAGGTGCTTTCCAGCACAGACTTTTGACAGACGTGTAGAAAAACAATCTGTATTTCTGCTTTACTGGTACGAGCCCCTGAACAAATGGCAGCTTACCTTTCCGTGATGCTCTTTACACCACTCTGACATCCCTTCCAGTAGCTCGTCGGGCTGCTTAATGATCAAGTTTGGCCCCTGGAGAAAAACAACAGCTGCCTTGAACTTGTATGACAGAGAGAAGAGCAGAGGCTCCAGTGTTCACGTTCACATTACCTCAGCCAGGATGTTCAGGTTAGAGTCTGTAATAAGGCAGGCCATTTCAATGATTTGGTCCTTTTCAACGTCCAGCCCTGTCATCTACACACACACACACACACACACACACACACACACACAGACGTAGTTGTCATTATAAACAGCACAGACAGATTGAGAACAGCAGCTCAAGTCTGCACACCCGTGTGCCATGTTCCTGCGTGGACTGCCTACAGCTCGTTGGACACTTCACACAACTATTCCAGCATCCAGCGCTATATGCGCCATCTAGTTCCACAACGGCTAAGCAAAGCGTTTAGTGCCTTGTAGCAATAACCACAGTTCCCACGACGTGACTCACCTCCAGGTCCACCCACACCATTCTCTGGGACATGCCCGTGGCTGTCATGCTGCCTCTTGTTGATGCCTGACCTGCGGCTGGTGCTAACAGCGGACTTCCTGGCCGGCTAAGCGCTGCCTTTCCGAAAGACCGCGCGAACAGACTCTTGCTGAATGTAGCGAGCACCCATGCCGAACTGCGCGAGCACACCGGCATGCTGAGCCCACTTCCGGTCTTATTTGCCATAAGAAAACTTTTCAAACAGAGACTTCAGCAACGAACTGCTGCATTACTGCCACCTGCTGGTGTGGATGTACGTGTACAGCTATCAAGATCACTACTGAAGTCCAGGTGCTTGAAGTCGTTGGTCTGCCTGCCTGTCAGTCCTTGCACTCTGGCTACGATTAACTGAAATCGTGCCGCAGTCTGTAGCGTGGATGCGGACATTTATTTCATTTTTACTGCACAGAAGTAGTGATGTGACGTTCTGTATCGAGGCTTCAAAGCTTGTGTCTGGTGATGTGTCGGTCGCGAACGAAATGGCTCTTAGAGCCGACTCTTTGACGTGAACGACGCGAGCCGGCTCCTTATCGCGAGCCGTGGGTTTTTTTTTCTTTCTCTCACCCTCTCTCTCTCTCACACACACTTTTTTTCCGCTTCACTCCACTCGCCAGCCTTGTGCTTTGCGCTGGGAAGAAGGGGGAGGGGCGGTAGTTACACATGCTAGGTAACTACAGGAGGGAGAGAGAGACAAAGAGAGCAGGGACAACAACGTCACATTAGAAAGGTATAGTAATCATCCACAACTATTTTCAGTTGCGGATGATAAAGGATTCAGAAACTTTATTCATGCAGACCCATATGACAGAGAATGTGCATGTTCTTTTTGTTTTCATATTTTAATTTATATTTAATTGTGTTGTGGTTTGCAGTGTTTAATGTTGTTACACTTTAAATATGTTTAAAAGGAAAAAGCTGAAAATTTAAATAGTTAAAAGTTGAACCGTGAATAGTTGGTTTTTGTATTATATGATTTATTTATTACATTTTATGTGGAGTGAATAAATAAAAGTATATTTACGGTGGCCCCTAGAGACAAAGCACGTACAAACCCCGAAGCACGTACAAACTCCAAAACACGTAAAAACTCAGAACACGTACAAAATACAACAGAAGTGTGCCAGGATGCTGGGCGCAGTATTGAGCTTTTGTTACCTAGTGGCTACACAAGCCAGCAAGTACCAACGACCGGATTTGGTGTGTGGTAGTAACAGGTAAATGAACTTTTTTTATTATTATTTGAATATATATGAGTGCTTGTGTATAAATACACAAACAATACACACATGCTTTCATGCTTTCAATTGTGTCATTTAAGTGATCTAGGTAGCTCTGTTTTGGAAGTTCAGTTAATGTTAGAAATGTGTTTTGGAGTTTGTACGTGTTTTGTCTCTAGGGGCCACCGCATATATTTATATATTAACATATATAAATAAAACAACTTCTTTTTTTTACATTAGTAATTCCTTTTGTGCATAATTTTATATTATTGTTAATAAAAAATTAATTAAAGCAACAAAACAACCTGAAGAGCCGGTTCGGAGCCGAAAGAGTCGGATCTTTTTAGTGAGTCGAGCCGAAAGAGCCGGTTCTCTAAAAAGAGCCGGAAATCCCATCACTACTTGTGTCGAGTAATGGAGGGGGCGTTTCCGAGATGCGCATATCGAGGCTTGCTTCATTTATGGGAGGAGCTGAAAATGATGACGTCCGAAGCCTCGCTGCCCGGCTGTACCACGTGACTGGTTCATGAAGTGGTTCGAACTTTGCCGCGAGCTATGACAGAGATATAAACCCCTCAGACTTCATTCAAAATGTGGGTGTTTGATGGAGAGTTGCTGCTATGACAGCACTATACTTCTATCTTTGAACAGATACGTAAAAGAAAATGGAAACTGGAAAAACGTCATGATGCATGCTCAATCATCCAGGTAAGTAAATCTCCAAAAGTTGATTCTGTTCATCTGGGCGTAGCGTTTTGTGGGAAAAATGTTTCATCAGTCATTCAGGTGACTTCTTCAGTCTCAGCTGACTGCAGGTTTCCCCAATCTTATAAACAGTACATTTGCATAATGACTGAAACCAGCCCACTGAAGGAACAATGGGCTGGGAGGTCAGTTCCTTAATCTTAATTATGAAAATTCTCCATCAGTAATGGGGGACATCTAAAAGCTGACGTGTACCGTAAACCTACACATACGGATCAGTATTTAAGGTTTGACTCTCATCATCCACTGGAGCACAAACTGGGCGTCATCAGGACGCTACAACACAGAGCGAACACCATCCCCACAGACACAGCAGCCAGGGAGGCAGAAGAACATCAAGAAGGCCCTAAGTAAATGTGGTTACCCCAGCTGGACTTTTGTCAAAGCTGGGAAGGCTCCAAAAGAAACCTCCAGCCGATCCAGGAGAGAAGGACAACCGCTGCTCAAGCGAAAACCTGTAGTGATCCCGTACGTGTCAGGAGTATCGGAGCAGTTGAGACGCATTTTTTCTAAACACCGGGTCTCTGTGGCTTTTAAACCCCAAAACACACTGCACCAAAAACTGGTCCACCCCAAGGATCGGGTCCCCGACACAAACAGAGTAACATAGTGTACGCTGTTAAGTGCAGGAGGATTGGCAGGATTTATACATCGGGGAAACCAAACAACCTCTGGCTAAGAGGATGGCACAACACAGAAGAGCCACCTCGTCAGGCCAGGACTCTGCAGTCTATTTACACCTACAGGCCAGTGGACACTCTTTCAATGATGAGGATGTAACATCCTGGACAGGGAGGAACGCTGGTTTGAGGGCGGAGTCAAGGAGGCCATTTACATGAAAAGGGAAAGACCATCTCTGAATGGAGGAGGGGCCTAAGGGTACATCTGTCACCATCTTACAATGCTGTGATTGCAGCCATTCCCCAACTCTCTGTGAATGGGACTCATGGGCTTTGATCAGTGGTTGTTGATCAATGGTCATGAGAATTTACATATTGATGATTATAAACTGACCTCCCAGCCCATTGTTCCTTCAGTGGGCTGGTTTCAGTCATTATGCAAATGTACTGTTTATAAGATTGAAACCTGCAGTCAGCTGAGACTGAAGAAGTCGCCTGGATGATGACGAAACGTTTCTCCCACAAAACGCTACGTCCAGATGAACAGAATCACCTTTTGGAGAAACTGGAAAAAGACACAAAACAGGATAATAAAGGATTTGTGTTTTTTCATTATTCACATGATTTCCTCCAGAAGTATGGATTCACTTTGTTTTAAAAACTCAGTGACAGCAGTCATGCACACAGCAGATTTCTTTTACTATGTTTTACTACTTTTGCATCGATATGATACCGATCCTGAGTTTCAGAGTCCCCTTGTAACCATGGTTATTCTGTGATGGGTACATTAGAGAGGAGAGCATCTGTCCTGCAGCCTGATCAGCTAGATCATTTAATGTTTACGTCACAGGTCTGTTTTGTTCCTTATTGTCTGCTACAGTACGATCTCACCTGTGACTCACCTGAGTCTCACCTGTGACTCACCTGAGCCTTCTTCGTTTCCTTTTTAGAAACACTTCTTCATGGTTGAACTGTTTTGGCTAACTAATCAATACCACGTTAACTTTGGTCTCCTGGTTGGAAAACAAGCACATCATTTTAGAATGACTAAAGACAATACTCAAATAACTGACTGGTTTTAATTGTAGGGATATCTCACTGGAACATGTGTGTCTAGTTTGAAAATAAATCGGTGCATTGATCATTTATTACTTTGACATCAATTTGTTGTTGGCCTATTTTCACACTGGTGTGATGAAAAGAAGTATGAATGTAAACACATGTTAAACGTCTGGTTAAAAACACAAACCTACAACCTGCCCTGTGTGAAAACATTACCTGCGGTGTATCACATCTTTAGAAAGCCGAATAGTCACACCCAGGCGTGATTATTACCACACCTGTGCTCAATCAAAAAATCACTTACATAAGAGCTGCCTGACAAAGTGCAATAGACCAAAAGATCCTCAGAAGTCAGACTACCTGCTGTGATCCAAGAAAATTCAGGAACAAATGAGAAACAAAGTACCTGAGCCCTCTCAGTCTAGGAAAGGTTATAAAGCCATTTCTAAAGCTGTGGGACTCCAGCAACCCACAGTGGGAGCCATTATCCAGAAAGGTGGATGAACCAGCAGTGAACCTTTCCAGGAGCTGCCGGCCGACCAAACTTAACCCAAGAGTGCATCCACGAGGTCACAAAAGACCCCAGGACAACATCCAAAGACCTGCAGGCCTCACTTGCTTCCCTTAAGGTCAGTTTTCATGACTCCACCATAAGACAAAAAGAGCCTGGGCAAAAATGGCCAGCATGGCAGAGGTCCAAGATGAACACCACTGCTGAGGAAAGGAACATAAAGGCTTTCAGTTTTCCTAGAAAACATCTTGATGATCCCCAGGGCGTTTGGGAAAATACTCTGTGGACTGGTCAGACCAAAAGGTGAACTTTTTGCAAGGTGTGTGTCCCGTTACATCTGGTTTTCAGGAAAGGAACATCATACCAGCAGGAGAATATGGTGTTGGTAGTGTGACGGTCTGGGGCTGTTCTGCTTTATGTCTGGGCATCTGTTCAAGACCTCACGGTGAAGTGCACTTCTGCAGCAGGACAATGATCCAAAACACACCAGTGAGTCCACCTGTGAGTGGATGAAGGTTTTGGAGTGCCTTAGTTACAGTCCTGACCTGAATCCAACTGAGATGCTGTGGCATGAAAAGACGGTTCTGCTCAAAAATCCTCCAATTCTGCAAAAATGAGACGGTTTCTCATCAGCGCTGTCAAAGACTCATTGCCAGTTATCATAAATGCTTGATTGCCGTTGTTGCTGCTGAGGGTGGCCCAACCAGTTATTATGTTTAGGGGGCATCACTTTTTCACAAAGGACCATGTAGGTTTGGATTATTTACCCCTCAAACAAAAACACCTTCATTTAGAAACAGCATTTTGTTTACTTGTGTTCTCTTTGTCTAATATTTACATTTGTTTGATGATCTGAAACATTGAAGTGTGACAAACACACAAAGAATGAGGAAATCAGGAAGGAGGGGCACACTTTCACGCCAATGAACTCACAATGTATAAACAAATAAAGTTAATAACTTTAATAAATACTATTGTTCATACGTGAATATAAAATCTGTGACAAGCATTTTAACATGAACTTGGATTTATGAATGACAAACTGCTTTGATTTGTTGGTTGTTAATGTCTTTCTTCATCAAAGGTTCAATAAATACTTCATATTCTAACTTTCTTCATATAACTACAATCTTTTAACTTCAGCTTCCTTCCTTCTCTCACTCTTCTGTGTAGAGATCACAAGTTTAAGTATTCAGACATCACCAGTTTTTGCAGTGCGAGTGGAAAAGGGAGAATCTGACACAGACGAGTTTTATTGGAAACAGCAGGGCACAAACTGCTGCCGCACATCACAGCCCTCTGGACAGTCATTCAGCTCCACCGATACAAGTCTGCATCAAAAATGGTGATTGAACCATCATATGTTGTGTTCATCATATTGACGCAGACCGCGTGCACACTGATCACCGGTCGGCTTCATCACGTCCTCCTTGCAGCAGCTGATGGACCACGACAGCTTCAGCAGAGCCGCTGGTAGCTTGTTAGCACGATGAAGCATGACATGGACAGGACAGTCGTTTGCGTAAACGCTGGCAGGAGACTATGAAGAACACTCACTGTGAATGACTGACTTTATTAAAGGACTGCAAACAAACGCGACACCGAGACGTTCAAACTGGATGTAAACAATGCTCCATTAGATCACCTGGATTATAATTAGGGCAGTCGGACAGGTGGCAAAATGCAAAAACCCGAAGAAGAAATCGAGATGATTTCCGCATAGATGGCGGTAATGCGCCCCGCCGCTTGTCGCTACCTACCACTAAAACCAAAGAAGAAGAGCTGTAGCGTTAGCTGTGGACGCAGTAATGCTTCTGAGTTGGTTTCAGTTGAGGAGCCACCATGGACGCTCGGTGCGCAGCCTAACATGCTCATAACGCTGTGCTACGTCTACATGTGGGTGCGCTTTCACAGGTGCTACTCTGCCCTGATCCGGAGCGGTCTGTCCCGGCTGAACAGCAGCAGCTTCAGCTTCAGCCTGTGCTCTTCAGGCTCGCTTCAGCTCGAGGACAACGTGTTTCTTCAGCGGGGAGATAAGGCCGTGTATGTTAGCGAGCCTCAGGTTGGTCACCGTGGAGAGCGAGTACTTCCTGCTTTAAAATCTTACTAATCTCACAGTTTGACAGCTGTGTGTGTGTGTTCGTGTGCGGTGGGCTCACGCGCAGGTCCCCACGGAGCCTGACCTGAACAGCACGCCGAGCACCTTTGTGAAGCTGTACCGCAGCTAAACGCATGGAAAGCTGCGAGTTAGGCTGGCGTTCACTCGTGATACAGTGTGTGTGTGTGTGTGTGTGCGCGCGCAGCAACAACACAAAACTCATTGTGCTACTGGTGTCTCACTGTAATGTCACTATAGTCCCATTGGTGTCTCACCATAGTGTCTCGGGTAAAGTTTGTAGCATGCGTGCTTGTTGTTTTTGTCTGCTTCCACTTGTGTTTGCACTAGGATGATGTCGGTGTAAATGTGCAGTCATATTCGTTGTGTTCCCACTAGTGCTGTCAGCGTTAATCTCGTTAAAATGACATTAACGCCATAACGCGGCAAATCTCCGTTAACGAGCTACCGCGGATCGCCCCGTGCGTGGGGCTGGACGGCGCTTTGCAGTTATTTATTTGTAAAAAATGTTTGGAATCATGTATGATTGTCGTTCCACTTCTCACGTGTGCACCACTTTGTGTTGGTCTTTCACGTGGAATTCCAATAAAACTGATTTATGTTTGTGGCTGTAATGTGACAAAATGTGGAAAAGTTCAAGGGGGCCGAATACTTTTGCAACCACTGTGTATTAGTAAAGGTCAGTCTGCCATGTCAGCTTTGTTGATGAACCCACTAATAGTACCCTCTGGGCCCTTTCATGAGTTCCCACTATCCAGGCCACTGGTTCCATTATCAGACAGCTCCCTGGATCATTAGGTAGGATGTTGCACAGACTTTGCTGCATAGTGCATTGCTGGTGTGATCCACAGTCGAGCACCTCAGGTCTGGCCTGCGAGCCTGAGTAATGTAGCAGAATAAGTAAATGGAGCATGGTGAAATGCTGAGCAGTGTTAGGATCAGAATGCACCCTTGTATGAAAACAGAACGAGGTGATTGTAACTACCACTCGTGTCTTGCACAAGCATGGGAAGAGTGAATACAGAGGATCAGGTCAGCTGTTACAGTATGAGGGACTCGTCTTTGCATCGGAGCTTTAACAGCTGGTCATGCTGAGGCCATTCCCACGATGAAATAACATCTTAGCCCAACACTTTCATATCGGTCACATTGTACACCACGCTGATACCATACTTGATAATGGGACACCCAGAAAACATGTTACTAACTACTTTATGTGTAAGACTTTGTCGTGTTTGAACTTGCCGTCTGTTCTGTCTGTACTTTTCCAGGTATGTGAGGACCTCAGCCAGTGGACTGTTCTCCTGCGGTCCTCTACCGTTTGTGCTCCACGAATAGACAATATTTTTTTCATCATAGAAGCTACAGAACATAAAGTGGGCTCTCCTTCTCATCGGCCGTCTAATAAGAAAGTAAGCAATGTGCTTTCTTAACTTCTGTTCTCATTATGAAACAACAAGCTTGTATGTATATAAATATAAATGAAACACTGACTGGGCGACTGGCTCCAGCACAGCTCAGGACAGATGTCTAAGAAGAGCGCAGTCCTGGGAACAGCAAAGATACTGCACAGGAACCTCAAGCTCCCAGCCTCTGGTAGAGGACCCGAGCATGAGGGTTGAAGACAAAGGTCAAAATTTAAAAATAATGAAATTAATAAAATTTGGATTTTGTTTGGTAAGCTCAGGAAAAAAAGGTGGAGGTATCTGCTCATGTATTCAATAGTTTCTCTTGATCGCAGCTTTTCTGCAGTGTAAAACAAAACTTTATTCATCAAAGTAGTCATCCTCTGCCCCTGACTGATTGGACGCTGTAATAATGAAACTAATAACAGGAGAGTTGCTCCAGGAAAAGAAGCCCAATAGTGCCCTCTACTGGAGACGTTCATCAGTTACTACACCTTTTAACTTTTCAATAAAAGTTAAAAGGTCCCATGTCATGCTAATTTACAGGCAAGATTCAAACAACAACAAAAATGCCCCATTTCTTTCAAAGAAACTCATAATTTAAACGCCATGTCTGTCCTCACCATTGCTCACCAAGAGACCGTAACAACGTTTAGTGTCCAAATAAGTAAGCCTACAGTGGGTTGCAAAAGTATTCGGCCCCCTTGAACTTTTCCACATTTTGTCACATTACAGCCACAAACATGAATCAATTTTATTGGAATTCCACGTGAAAGACCAACACAAAGTGGTGCACACGTGAACAGCGTTTGTGAACAGCAGTTTTCAGATCTTGCCACAGATTCTCGATTGGATTTAGACACCAGACAGGTCAGGCATAAAGTTATTGAGAAATTTAAAGCAGGCTTAGGCTACAAAAAGATTTCCCAAGCCTTGAACATCCCACGGAGCACTGTTCAAGCCATCATTCAGAAATGGAAGGAGTATGGCACAACTGTAAACCTACCAAGACAAGGCCGTCCACCTAAACTCACAGGCCGAACAAGGAGAGCGCTGATCAGAAATGCAGCCAAGAGGCCCATGGTGACTCTGGACGAGCTGCAGAGATCTACAGCTCAGGTGGGGGAATCTGTCCATAGGACAGCTATTAGTCGTGCACTGCACAAAGTTGGCCTTTATGGAAGAGTGGCAAGAAGAAAGCCATTGTTAACAGAAAACCATAAGAAGTCCCGTTTGCAGTTTGCCACAAGCCATGTGGGGACACAGCAAACATGTGGAAGAAGCTGCTCTGGTCAGATGAGACCAAAATGCAAAACGCTATGTGTGAAAACTAACACTGCACATCACTCTGAACACACCATCCCCACTGTCAAATATGGTGGTGGCAGCATCGTGCTCTGGGGGGGCTTCTCTTCAGCAGGGACAGGGAAGCTGGTCAGAGTTGATGGGAAGATGGATGGAGCCAAATACAGGGCAGTCTTGGAAGAAAACCTCTTGGAGTCTGCAAAAGACTTGAGACTGGGGCGGAGGTTCACCTTCCAGCAGGACAACGACCCTAAACATAAAGCCAGGGCAACGATGGGATGGTTTAAAACAAAACATATCCATGTGTTAGACTGGCCCAGTCAAAGTCCAGATCTAAATCCAATCCAGAATCTGTGGCAAGATCTGAAAGCTGCTGTTCACAAACGCTGTCCAGCTAATCTGACTGAGCTGGAGCTGTTCTGCAAAGAAGAATGGGCAAAGATTTCAGTCTGTAGATGTGCAAAGCTGGTAGAGACAGACCCTAAAAGACTGGCAGCTGGAACTGCAGCAAAAGGTGGTTCTACGAAGTATCGACTCAGGGGGCTGAGTAATTACGCACACCCCACTTTGCAGTTATTTATTTGTAAAAAGTGTTTGGAATCATGTCTGATTTTCGTTCCACTTCTCACGTGTGCACCACTTTGTGTTGGTCTTTCACCTGGAAGTCCAATAACATTGATTCATGTTTGTGGCTGTAATGTGACAAAATGTGGGAAAGTTCAAGGGTGTTTGTAACACAAGCGTCTGTAGCTAGCATGCAGCTGGCAGGTGCTGACGTGACATCAGTGTAAATGAGGCCGTTGGAGCCTTTGTGCCTCTTTAAAACACTACACTGAATGAACCGGCACAAAATGCAGAATGTGGATAATAATGGTTTTGGTGGTTATGATGGTTTTCATATTTAGTATTTTAGCAATGTTAAATGTAGCACACAGAAAAATATGCATTTAACAAATATGGGATAAAGTACATGTTCTTCTGGTTTGTGCTGATGGAGCCATTGATGCTGTTCGGATGATGCTGTGGTTGTTATTAGGTTAGCTTTTATGAAGTGAGGTGAAAATAGACACGTGACCATCATTACAGGCTTATAGCATTGTTTCTGTACTAATCCCTCCTGAACACCAGGTGATGATGTAGTAGGCGGGCATGCTGAACTCTAACACGTGTCACTGTGTGTTGTGTACGTGTTGTGTGCAGGTGCTGAAGTTGTCCGACTGCTGTCTCCCTGTGGCGTGTTGCCCTGGCCAGCCGTTCAGGGCAGTCGCTCGAGCCAGCGTGGAGAGCTACAGCCAGCTCGGGATAGCTTTCATAGAAGATCGCCTCCAGCTGGACAATGGACTTACGCCCTCAAAGATAGTCCGTATGTTGTCTTCAAGTAGATTTTCTACGATGTTTTTGTTACATGGTATCCCACCTCACAGTTCCTTACTCATGTCTCGTTTGCATTGAGTATTATGTTGATCAGCGTGATTAATAAAGCCCAAAGAAAACAGCAATTTCCTGTGCCAACACCTTCATCTTGTGACCGTAGAGAAAGCGATGAGGATCGTACTGAAATTCTGTTGGTCGGGTTTTGCTCCACCCCTCTACCAAACGTCCTAATATACTTCCCCGAGGTCGTGTTCATGTAGTACTGCAGTGATGACGTTCAGAAGGAGAATAAACTTTCTTATTGTTAGTTTACGTTTCCAAGATAAAAAGGTAGAAGCGTGTTCTCACCACCTTCTCACCCTGTAGTGTCTGAAGTAGCTTTTTAAACTCAGCCTTGCATCCAGCAGCAGCAGGAAACTGTTTTCACTCACAAAACCTCATATACAACGTTGAGCTTACAGGTATAGAGCTGCACACTTTAGTGCACAGTTTAAACTTAAACTGTCTCATGACCCATTGAAGAGTTACAGACATTTTTTGACTGTTTTCAGGAGCTCAGGTTTAAATAATGTCACAAACAAATTTTCTGTCGTCTGTGAGGAAGTTGTGACGTGTAACTGCCCGACATGTGGAACTCTACAGCCACCGAGCTTCTTACCCCATCATGACATGAGCTGTAGCTTCAGAGGTAGAGCAGGTCATGTACTAATTGGAAGGTTGCTGGTTCGATCCCTGGTTGTCAAACATGCCTGCGTGCCAAATATCCTTCGGAAAGTTGCCAGGTTGCTCTCTGATGCTTCTATCGAAGAATGAATGTGTGTGATTGTTACATAGAAAGATGGATAAGATAATTCTTTATTGTCATTGCACAGTCATCCATAGTACGATAGTGAAATGAAATCGGAAAATTGTCCCACGTCGGCACTACGTACAACACAAAACGACACAACACAGAAACTTATGTAATAAAAATAAGAAGAATAAGCGTATGTGTATTGCACATTGTTATTAATGTGTGTGTGTGTGTGTGTGTGTGTATGTATGTATGTATGTATGTATGTATGTATTTATTTATTTATTCACTTATTCAGTGCTTCTTTTCCCTGCTGTATTTGTGTATAGGGTTAAGCCTTTATACCAGGGATGTCCAACTCCAGGCCTCGAGGGCCGGTGTCCTGCAGGTTTTAGATCTCACCCTGGGTCATCACACCTGAACCACATGATTAGTTCATTACCAGGCCTCTGGCGAACTTGAAGCCATTTAAATCAGCTGTGTTGGATCAAGGACACATCTAAAACCTGCAGGACACTGGCCCTCGAGGCCTGGACTTCCCCACCCCTATGGCGTTATTTTTGTGCCACTATTCTGAGCGCACGTAAAAAACAATTTGCAGGTGCAAGTGTTGCATTTTGAGGAGAAATTTATTTTGAGCGGAGAAAAGCTGAATCTGAGTGAACAAAATTCATTGCGTGCAAAAATGTATTTCAGTGTTTGCTATTATCCCCCCACACACACACACACACACACACACACACACACAATAGCAGCTCCTGTTGCTCAGTTTTTGCATTTGCGCTCGCTCGCAATGTGTTGCTTGCACTCTCAACATTTCTGCCCGTGCTCGCTCAACTCTTTTTGTCCAAAGCTCAAACGAGGCAGTGGCGGAGGAACACAGAGTGGCAGAGTTTGAAATATTAATCTTTCTGGGTCACAAAATAAACTTTTAAGATATTTTCATGTGAGAATGGTGCTGTGTAAACTTCAAATATCTGCTCGATTTATCAAGACATCACATATTTGCATAAGTGCTCTAACGTTTTCGGAGATGCCTGTTACCCACCAGCTGACCGGGTGGTCACTCGGGTTAAACATGATATAAAAGGCTGAACTGACAAAAAAAAAAAAAATCACTGACTACACCACCAGGTATTATAGGAAAAACCATAAAGCCTTTGAACTAAAACAAACGCTGTTGTGACAGTGATGTACACTGTTGTTGGTATATATGTATGATTTGTATCACTTTCATGTTTCCCTCTCACCACATATCCAAACCGACATCATGACCAGCAGCTTTACAGCTGTGGCTCCAGCAAACATCAGCTGATACTAGAAATTAATATTAAATAAATTCTAACAACAGCTGATCAAGCTTAAACGTGCTGCTGTTGTTTAGCACGACATCCGCTGGTTTCCTGTTTCTGGTGCAAAGTGGGCGATAAACAAACAAGAGAGACGATCAGCTGATCATTGATCAGTTTCATGATTGAAGTAGCAACAGGAGAGGGAGGGGAGAGAATGAGGGGAGAAGAGGCAGCTGTGCAACGTAAAGACAGAATAACTCCAGCTTTGTCTTTTTGATTCTAGCTGAAGTCCGGGACTAATCGCGTTCCTTTTCCCTTCAATACGGATGTATTGTAATTGGTCCAGCCCAGAGTTGATCATGGCCAATTGGCTAATCCACCACCTTTCATTGTTTATACCGTTACAAAAACAAACAAACAAACATAAAAATGAAAAATCACCATCGGCCCACCAGGCAAATGTCCGGGATGCTCAATGGCCAGTCCAGCTATGCGGTCAGCTGGTGGGTAACAGGCATCTCTGAAAATGTCAGAGCACTTATACAAATATGTGATGTCTTGATAAATCGAGCAGATATTTGAAGTTTACACAGAAACATTCTCGCATGAAAATATCTTTAAAGTTTATTTTGTGACCCAGAAAGAGTGATATTTCAAACTCTGCCACTCTGTGTTCCTCCGCCACTGCCTCCTTTGAGTTTTGGACGAAATGGATTCTGGGATATTGCATTTCGTCATTTCGAGCTGATTGGAGACCAAAACAGCCAATCAGATTTTTTTGCATCCAAGTCTGTGATTGGCTGGTTTTGTGGCACAAATATAACGAGCAACACATTGCGAGCAAGCGCAAATGCAAAAACTGAGTTAGAGGGGCTGCTGTTGTGTGTGTGTGTGTGTGTGTGTGTGTGTGTGTGTGTGTGGATAATAGCAAACACTGAAATACATTTTTGCACGCAGCAATGAATTTTGTTCACTCAGATTCAGCTTTTCTCCGCTCAAAATAAATTTCTCCTCAAAATGCAACACTTGCACCTGCAAATTGTTTTTACGTGCGCTCATTTTTTTTTTTACGTGCGCTCATTTTTTTTTTACGTGCGCTCAGAATAGTGGCACAAAAATAATGCCATACACCCCTGCTTTATACCTCTGTGGTGTAGCACAGCTGAAATGAAAGGTTTCAGCAGCTCTGAGCTGTTTGTTCTCCGAAGCTGCTGGATACAAGAACTGTACCAAAGAGCTTACATTGTTACTCTTTTACTGTTCAGTAGTTTAGTGGTTGACAGAAACAGTTGTTTGAATACAAAGATAGATCAGTAGATGGTTCTGATGTTTTTGTGGTGTGGTTGTATTTCCACAGCTGTCCTCCTGCAAGAATCCACTCTGAGTGCACTGCTGGACCAGCAGTGTCCACAGAGCCCACGGGCACAGTCGTCACTGCTTCCCTGTAGCACTGGAGAGCCCATAGCTCGCCACCATCATCTGCAGTGCCGTAAAGGCAGCTTCCTTCTCATCCCAGAGGTAAAGAGGAGGTTAGAGGACCGGCGAGGGTCAGAGCCGCTCCGCAGCTCCCAGGATTTGGAATCTCTCGGTGACTTGGAGGAACACTCCCTGGGGAATCATCACCACATGGAGGGCCACGGACACCACCTGCATCTGTCCAGCTGCCATGAATGTCTGGAACTGGAGAACAGTACTATACTCTCTGTCAAATATGCCTCCGCTGAGAATATTCCAGACCTACCGGATGATAACTCGGTTGGAAACGAGTGTCTCGATGAACTTGAAAATGATTCCCGAGGGTTTTTTGGTCAAAGCGGTGGCAAACTCCCAAATGTTCTCGTCTACACGGGGGGCTGTCAGGAACGTTTTCAGACAGTTCGCCAGCTTTTATCAGAATGTATCAACACGGAAAGTAACATCATCTATCCGCTCCAGCCAGAGCAGGCACTGAATGATCCCTGGCTGGAAAACACAAGACTCCTGGTACTGGCAGAAGAGGAAACCCTAAGTCCCCAGCTTCAGACCCGCTTTCTCACCTACCTGAGCCAGGGGGGCAAGGTCCTCGGGCTAGCCTCTTCTCTGTGCCCTGCAGGACTCTACCTGGAAGTCAGGCAGAGCCAGTGCATGCAGGTCAACAAGCTGAATTTCACCAAGGAAGACAGCACAGAGCTGAATCTGAGTATACTGGCGAGTGGGAAAGTCTACATCAGGGATCCTCGGGGGGGAGGAGAAGTTGAACTGTGGGGGGAGCTGAAAGGGGATGTCCCCCATAAGAAGGATATGGTTATTGTACGACTGACCCACGGAGGGGACAGTGGAGAAGCTGTCCTTTGTCAGGTAAACCCATGTAAACCCATGTAAAGCATGCTATTCATTGTCCTTGGGGACAATGAATAGCATGCTTTTATTGAGGCCCGCAGTAGTGCTAACACATGTGGGACAGTGAACCTGCATGCTGTTGTGTTTCTGTAGTGTCAGATCAAAGCAACAGTTGCCTCACACTAGGGCTGCCACAAACGATTATTTTGATAGTCGACTAGTCACCGATTATTTTTGCGATTAGTCGACTAATCAGATCATCATCCATTGGACGTAAAACGTACAGCTTATTGCACCAGCAGCATCTGCTCTTATATAACTATCATTAGCTTATAGCTTTAAGTGTTTAAGGTATGTGCTAACTAACAATAAAGACAAGATGATAGTTTGTTAAATTTTAATGAAATTTGCAGATTGTTTCTGTGAAGTTTAATAAACTCCTTGCTATCTAAAATATAACAGGACACCGGAGTAAATTCTCGAGCATCTCACACTTCTGATGATCAGCTGTCTGCTTGACGTTTATTCAGCTGTGTAAAAACTATAACTTTAATCTCAGCCAAACCGATTTACTCAGGAACAAATAAAATACTGAAAAAAGCCAAACAATAACATTTTTAAGTTATCTAAGTGACTTATATATCATGTTTAACCTGAGTAGCGAAAGACGGCGGTGGGTTTGAAAACGATTTGCCGGGAGTCCGGTGTTCTGACGGCTCTAGTGAGCCGTGCCCCCGGCTCGCTATCGAGCTAGTGGGTAACAGACGTCTCCGAAAACGTCGGAGCGCTTTTGAAAATATGTGGTGTCTTGATAAACTGAGCAGATATTTGAGGTTTACACAGCTACATTCTCGCCTGAAAATATGTTCAACGTTTATTTTGTGTCCCAGAAAGAATAATAAGAGTAATATTAAAACTAACTAGCTGCCGCCATTGTTGGAAACTGAGCTGGGCTGCGCTATGAATTCTGGGACAGAGCTACTTCTTCTTCTTCGGGGTTTAACGGCAGCTGGCATCCTTGTACATGCAGTGCTGCCATCTTCTGTTTCAGTCCGTTATTACACTCTTAAATCCTACTACTTATTCCTGCGTCTTTTGGGATCTTACAAAGCTTCAAACGACGCGTCGACTATTAAATCAGTCGTCGACGATTTTGATAGTCGACGTAATCGTGACTAGTCGACTAATCGTGGCAGCCCTACCTCACACATAAAGACCATGTGATGTTAGAGAGAAAAGCCCAACATTCAGGCGATCCCACGTCCAAGGACTTGGCGGAAGTTGGAAAATCTCTTAACGGGAAGAAAGAGGTTCAGATGTATGAGGTCTCAGTGACTGACATGAGTGTGAGTGGCTCAGTGGGTACGCCCCACGACAGGAGTGCAGCAACTCTCAGATTCAACTCTGATGTTTGCTCTTTCTCCTGATTTTCCATCTTCAGTGCTGCACTGTCCAATAGAGGCAAAAATGCCTTCAGGTGAAGGATAATTGCATCATGGGATGTTTCCAGCAGTCTGAGCCTATAGCAGCAGATCTAAGAGAAGATCAGCTGATCTAGCAGTCTCCCTATAGCACACGATTCCTTTATTAATGGTGTAGCTAGCAGTAAATTAACTGCCACAGCAGCCTGAATCTTCTATAATCCAGGAACTGTTCTGTCCTCGTTTTGCAGTCGGGTCTAGAAATATTATCATTATTATTAACATTATTTATGCATTCTGAATGAATCCAG
Source organism: Perissodus microlepis (assembly GCF_051167445.1). Classification (NCBI taxonomy): domain Eukaryota; kingdom Metazoa; phylum Chordata; class Actinopteri; order Cichliformes; family Cichlidae; genus Perissodus; species Perissodus microlepis. The sequence goes on from NC_140470.1 coordinate 414,395, forward strand.
GTGCTGACAGTGGGTATGTGGTACTGCTAACTGTTGGGCTAGTAAACGAAGCCCGGTGTCATATGATGTCTAGATTACAAGCAGATTTATTAGGTGCAAATATTTGCAGTGTAAAATAAATAATACTCATTTTTGCTGCCACATTAATGTTTCCTGCATCCTCTGATGTTTTTACTTAAACATGTATATCTGCAGGTCCACTTTGAAATTGCTCCCAACTCTCAGAATTTGCCATTGGACGCTTTTGATGAACTGAAGGTCAACAATGCGTCGCGGTATGAAGTCTTGACAGAAATCCTCACCTCTCTAGGCCTCAAATGTGAACCAAGTCAGACTCCAAGTCCAAGTACAGTACACCTGCTCGCTACCTCTCAGGTAAGATACTCAGCGTTTTTGTGTTCAAGACTAAGAACAGCTTCATGTCCTATTGGCTCATCTCTCCATGTGAAATAGGTTCAGTGAGTGCCTCCCCCCTGAAGTACAGTAGCTTTGCTTCATTAAATGTGCTACATTTTAAATATGAAGTACTATAGTTACTGTAAGTTACAGGGTTAGGATAAAGTTATTCTCTCTTCTTTTTCTGGCATTTTGAGACCTCATAACTTGTTGAGTAAAGGAGTTAGCCCACATAATTTTGGGGACTGAGCCTTTGTTGAAAACTGCAACAGAATCAAGTTACATCACGTTTTCTATCACTTTGATTAAATTGTATTAATGCTCATTCTAATTAATCATAGTTTTTAATAACATGGTAAAGGTGTCCTTTGTTACGTCCGTAGTGCAACATAAAGCTCAAACACGGGTATCCCCGCCCCGGTCCCCAAAGCCACAAACCCAGTAGCCAATTAAAAGTTAAGGTGAGCTTTATTGCTCCACCAGCTTAAACTCCGGGGTGAACCATGGTTAGAATAACCAACAAAACGAGCTATTCCAAAGAAGTGCTACCTAAACCCTGTGTGAAAACTGAACCAAACCCTAACTCTAAAAGTTAATAAACCAGACACATGCACGTTCAGTTAACGGTGTATCTGAGGCACCCACGTTGATGTAGTTCCTGCATTATACTAGTGTAGATCCAGGATCAACACTGCAACTGACCTACCACACTGCAAAACTATGACATCATAACAATGTGGGGAAAAAAGGCAAATAAGATGCCTTTGTTTTAGGGGTGCAACGATACACAAAATTCATGGTTCGGTTCGGTTCGATACTTTGGTGTCACGGTTCGATATTTTTTCGATACAAAAAAATGTTCATGCCTTTTTAATTTGTCATTTATTAAAATTATAAATATATATTTTAACTCAAAAGTACAGTTTTTAAATTTAATGTTGCTGAAACAACAAAGTAATAAAATAATAAATCTATCTGATTGAGGAATCACTCATCTTTGGAAAAGAGAGTTTATTACAGAGAAATGGCTCTTTCCAAAATAAAAGCTATACTATACGCTTCTTCTGGGCTATATTCTCAGCAGCATATTAAACATATCAGGTCCCCATAAGGAGAATCCTGTGCTAACGGCTGTCTAAATGACTCGGGTAAAGTTTGTAGCATGCGTGCTTGTTGTTTTTGTCTGCTTCCACTTGTCTTTGCACGAGGATGATGTCGGAGTAAATGTGCAGTCATATTCGTTGTGTTCCCACTAGTGCTGTCAGCGTTAATCTGAAATGACGTTAACGCCACAACACGGCAAATCTCCGTTAACGAGTTACCGCGGATCGCCCCGTGTGTGGGGCTGGAGGGCGTCAGCACGTTAACGAGCTAACTGCGCTAACGCAGTAGTTCCCACCAATGTAATTGAGCATTGCGTGGCACATCCGACATACTGTTTTACTTTTGTCCACGACGCGCTTACCTTCAGGGTCATACTTCACATGAAGACCAAAATAGTTCCAAAGGCCAGATCTGAATGAGGATGGGGGAGGTTCAATTTGCCATGTTGCAACGAGCTTAGCTTCTGTCTCGCTAGCTTGCGCTGCGCTCAGTGAATCTGCGTTCGACTACTCCGCCTAGGCTGCACTGTCGAGCGCAGATCCACTGAGCGCTCAACACAGACAGCATCGTCAGAAGAAAAGTTGATAAAATAAATTAAAAATGTTGTATTGTTCGATACATATGCGTACTGAACCGAAAGCACTGTATCGAACGGTTCAATATCGATACGAGTATTGTTGCACCCCTACTTTGTTTAATCTGAACTCGTGTTAGGGAGCAATAGTAGAAGGTAACTCTTGTCTGGTAGACTTCTGTGGAGGGACGGTGCTGCCAGCAGGGCGGGATTGCCAAAACATTTTAAATCTACCAAGATTGTCCATTACATGTTTGACACAGTGTTTATTCCGTTTGGCAATATTACAGCAGCAACAAGCTAACACGGATCATCTATGATCACATTTAGATGTTGAGAATGAAGACACCCATCTAACTTCATGAATAGTTGTTTTCCTGGCCTTGTAGAAGAGTGCTAGGTCACACAATGACACCACTGTTCACAACCCAAGGATGGAAACAGAGTTTGAAAGCACCGAAGGCTCCAAACTTGTTCCTGCTGAATAATTAGAAAATGTCTTTGACGCAGAAGGAACCTGCTGCAGCTTCTTTCAACCACTCACCATCCAACATGGTGACATGACCTTTGAAAGTTCACCTAAGATGCTCCTTTTAAGGTTTGAATATGGAATTGTGGGCACATGTAGGGTGCACAGTTGAACTCTGCGTCCATTGTTAAGTGCCATCAGGTCCTTAAATAGTGACAGCTGTGTCCACATCCTTGGGATGGTGTTGGATTCCACCTGTGCTTGTCTCTAATTCTAGGCCATACGTGTCAAACTGTTCAGTGCTGCCCAAAGTAAGGAGCTTCAAGTATCCTGTGGTTCTGGAGTCTTCGTAGGAAGATGGAGCGTGCCATGGATTGGTGCAGACTCTGCAGTAATGGCACATTTGCCAGACTGTAAATGGACTGGTTCTTGTATATCACATTTCTACTCTTTATATAGAAATGTTTCTCAGTGTTTAGCCTGTATCCAATGGCTTAATCCCTCAGAGTGCCGGTGAGATGTTGGTAAATCAGCTGATTGTAACTGAATCATTGACAGCACTGTTACAAGGGTGTAACTTGGTTTACTGCAGTAATCTGAACTGTCCATCAAAGTGACCAATCACATTAGGACCCTGCTCCTTTTAGGCTCCGCCCTCCAAACTCTCAAAAACCAGTTAGATCCAGTGCAGGATTCAGGTTGGAGAGCGCAGCGTTACCACAGAGTGCTAATCTGCTACAGCCCTGATAAAGCAAACAGTGTTGTGTGAATGATGACTAACTCACAGCTGCTGAGATATTTACTCAAAAGTAATTTCATTTTTTTATATAAATATAATACGTTAGTTCATTTAATTTGATTGGTGTCTTGGCTCATAGTGAGGAGGACACTTTGGCTCTTTGTCCAGGCCAAAAAAAGGTGACACATCTGAATTAAGATCCTCAGTTCACAGTTAATCTGCAGGTTTCCTCTGCTCTTTATTGACTTCGGTGAACTTTCCCATTGTTCTGAGTGCTGTCAGACACTGTCACTGTGTGCTGTACAGACATCCTGGAAAAACTGGAAATATTCATGCCCTGTGTGTGTGTGTGTGTGTGTGTGTGAGAGAGAGAGAGAGAGAGAACAATTTGGCGCTGGGAGTTTGTTTTTATTTTTAACCCCTAGGGGGCGTTGAAGGCCCACATTGCTCAGTAGCAGGAGCCCTTCTTCACAGCAGCTCTATGACTGAGTGTCACATTTTAAAAGAAATTGGCTGTAGCCAATACAGACGCTGCAGGGAGGTAGAGCAGGTCACCTACCGATCTGAAGATTGGTGGTTCGATCCCTGGCTCCTCCAGTCTGCATGTCAAGTATCCTTGGGCAAGATGCTAACCCCGAGTTGCTCTCTTATGCATCGGTCTGTGAATGTGTGTGAGTGTCGTCAGAAAGCACTCGGATTACAGAAGGTGCTTGTGAGAATGGGTGTGATTGGGTGAATGTGGCATGTTGTATAGAGCGCTTTGAGTACTCCGGGAGAGTAAAAAAGTGCTCTATAAGAATCAGTCCATTTACCATTTATCAGTCCATGTATTTGGTATGCAGTACACCATTCATTTTGCCTTAAATGGGCAAAGTCATCTTCCCTCTCTTATCCATATCTCATACATTATCAGCTACTCAGATTAAACCACTGGTATGATAAAAAATAAAGTAATTTATTTCATTGTTTCTTTATTTAAAAATGCTGCCAAGCTGCCGGTTCAGTTCAGTACTTTGGTGTCACGGTTTTTTCAATACAAAAAAAATGTTCATGCCTTTTTAATTTGTCATTTATTAAAATTATAAATATATATTTTAACTCAAAAGTACAGTTTTTAAATTTAATGTTGCTGAAACAACAAAGTAATAAAATAATAAATCTATCTGATGGAGAAATCCCTCATCTTTGGAAAAGAGAGTTTATTACAGAGAAATGGCTCTTTCCAAAATAAAAGCTATACTATACGCTTCTTCTGGGCTATATTCTCAGCAGCATATTAAACATATCAGGTCCCCATAAGGAGAATCCTGTGCTAACGGCTGTCTAAATGACTCGGGTAAAGTTTGTAGCATGCGTGCTTGTTGTTTTTGTCTGCTTCCACTTGTGTTTGCACTAGGATGATGTCGGAGTAAATGTGCAGTCATATTCGTTGTGTTCCCACTAGTGCTGTCAGCGTAAATCTCGTTGAAATGACGTTAACGCCACAACACGGCAAATCTCTGTTAACGAGCTGCCGCGGATCACCCCGTGTGTGGGGCTGGACGGCCAACACATTAACGAGCTAACTGTGCTAACGCAGTAGTTCCCACCAATGTAATTGAGCATTGCGTGGCACATCCGACATACTGTTTTACTTTAGTCCATGACGCGCTTACCTTCAGGGTCATACGTCACATGAAAACCAAAATAGTTCCAAAGGCCAGATCTGAATGAGGGTGGGGGAGGTTCAATTTGCCATGTTGCAACGAGCTTAGCTTCTGTCTCGCTAGCTTGCCCTGCGCTCAGTGAATCTGCGTTCGACTACTCCGCCTAGGCTGCACTGTCGAGCGCAGATCCACTGAGCGCTCAACACAGACAGCATCGTCAGAAGAAAAGTTGATAAAATAAATTAAAAATGTTGTATTGTTCGATACATATGCGTACCGAACCGAAAGCACTGTATCGAACGGTTCAATATCGATACGAGTATCGTTGCACCCCTAATAAATTAGGCCAGAGCAAATAAATATCATCTTAAACTTTAGTTAAATCCAGTTTCTGTATTGGTAACAGAGTCCATTCATTCTTAGTCTTGTATAAAGCTGTTCTGTTCATTTTATTGGTTTTTACCGTTGGTATTAAAATCTGGCTCCTGTAGCCTGTCTGCCAGAATATTCATGTCTGTGTACACTGAAATTTTTATACAAAATAATTAGAATCTTTCTAAAAAAATAATATTTCTGAAAACATCAGTAAAGAATAAATGAATATGTGTTTTATAGCCAACCAGTTAAGACATTTATGCCTTGTTATATTTGTCCTGAAGCATTCATATGGCTCTGTTCTGTACCATCTGCAGTTTCTGACCTGATCACACTCCTGGATGATATCAAGATGAGATTATATTTATTTATGAAGCACAGCAACTATCACCTCAAGGCACTTTATATTGTAGATTAAAAACCCTGCAGTAATAAAGAGAAAAGCCCAACCATCAGACCGAACCCCTGTGAGCAGGCACTTGGCAACAGTGGGAAGGAAAAACTCCCTTTTAACAGGAAGGAACCTCCAGCAGAACTAGTCTCAGCCATCATTCTCCGGCTCTGCAGGTGGTGGTTGAAGCTTTCCTTGCAGGCAGCGCAGGGGAAGACGACCTTAGTGATAGATGTAGCGATACTGAATGAGTGCAACGTCAGGACGAAGGGAAGAAAAGAGGGCTGAGAGAAGACCTCGAGAAGATCTGGAGGGTGAAGGTAACAGTGGTCCCCGTGGTAATCGGAGCACTCGGTGCAGCGACTTTAAACTAGGCAAGCGGCGGTGTCTCGTTCACTAGTGGCATATAGCTTGATGTCATCCATGTAGAGGGAGGTGATTGCTGATCTCACTGAGGGGGTTTGGCCTGCGCAGAACAGCAGAGTGGACAGAGCATCTCCTTAGTAGATCTGCACTTGATGGTGACTTGTGCCCTTCTTAAACACACTTCTCAACTTAAAACGGACCGGAATTATTAAGATATACCACTGTGGTTGTGCATAAGTCCTAAAGCAATTTAAACTACTGACAGTCTGTAAAATGAAACCAAACTGATGTCCTCTCTTCTGTATTCAACACAGGAGGCCAAGGCCAGATTCCTGAAATGGCTCCAGGCGCATGCAGAACACAACGGTGTCCTTACGTTGTCCAAGGCCTCCCTCGTCGTGATGTCTGGTTCAGACCTTCAGGATGCTCTTTTGCTGCCTAAAGGCTCTGTGGCCCTGGTCACTAATTCTGCAGAGTCGCAGAGCTGGGCCCACTTTAGTATGGAGACCTACAGCAAGAACTTGAAGACCAAGCTGCTGGGTCACACTGTGCTGTTTGCCGAAATTGTCACTTCTACCATGGATCTATTAGAGGGGTAACGTGTGTTTCTAAGAATCTGTTTAATGTTTGAAATGTGGACTTGGGCCAGCAGGAGTTTATTCTAACAATGAAATATCCAAGTAGCTCTGAGATGAGACTGCGGCAGTATGGGCTGTAGCTTTACAGCCGGGGTGTCGAACTCCAGGCCTCGAGGGCCGATGTCCTGCAGGTTTTAGATCTCACCTTCGGGTCAACACACCTGAATCAAATTATTAGTTCATTACCAGGCCTCTGGAGAACTTGAGGAGGTCATTTAGGCATTTAAATCAGCTGTGTTGGATCAAGGACACGTCTAAAACCTGCAGGACACCGGCCCTCGAGGCTTTACACCAGGGGTCTCGAACTCCAGGCCTCGAGGGCCGGTGTCCTGCAGGTTTTAGACATGTCCTTGATCCAACACACCTGATTTAAATGGCTAAATGACCTCCTCAACATGTCTTGAAGTTCTCCAGAGGCCTGGTAATGAACTAATCGTTTGAATCAGGTGTGTTGACCCAGGGTGAGATCTAAAATCTGCAGGACACCGGCCCTCGAGGCCTGGAGTTCGAGACCCCTGCTTTACACCATATCATTCACTGCATTTGGCTTGAAATGGGCGAAATAACATAATCTTATTTAGAATGCTCGAGACCTAAAAGTACAAACTATGGAGTCGACTATAATGTGTCATGCTCCCTGACCTGTCCTTTCACAGGATGAGCCTGTGTTACTGACCCATATATGCCTACAGTATGGGTCAGTATTTACACGTTGTAGCCCATAACACTGCCATACAGGTCAGCTGTCCAAGATCTTGTTCTTTACCCTGTTATGTCCATCAGTGTGGAACAGGCTAAATCTAGACTCATCACACCACATGAGTTGTTGCCACGGCCCCAGGGTCCAGTCTTTATGCGTCCCAGCAAACTGACATTTGTTTCCAATAAGTCTTACTGATAGTTTTTGTACGGCAGTACAACAGTTCGGTGTTTGTCCCTTGAGTTCTCGGCACATAGCTTTGAGTCCTGTATCCAGCTGTTTCCAGGTATTATTGCATTGGACATTTCTTAACTCGTATTTAGTAGAGTCTGTTTCTTTCTTTGCTTGATGCAGGCCAGTAATTTGACCCATCTGAAACAGCTCGACATTTTTCCACTAACAGGTTTTCCATGAAAACATGTTGGGTTGTTTAAGGAATGAGAAGTTGCTCATTTCCTGATTTTGGATAAATCCAAACAAAACAAATAATTAGTAGTTCTTATTAATTTCCTTGGTTAACTCCAGATGGTGACTTGTTTTGGGGCTGGGCAGTGTTGGGCATGATAATGTAAATGAAGTGCTAGTTGGAGCACCTTCATTCATTAAATGTTAATAAATAGGCAAATGAAGCAGGAAAAGATTATCACAGCGGTTGCTGTAAATTCATATACAAGCTCGTATGTGGAAAGTGAGATCAGGTCTTTACATGGAAATTCAAACATGGTTTGAAAATCTTTTCTTGTTACTGAGCCAAACACATCAATCCCAGAGAAATCCATGGCTGGGTTGTCTTTTTTTGGCTAAATTGGTAAATGGATTTCAGGGTATGTTGATGCACAAATTTGCATATTTAAGAGAGAAAATGGATATTTCTTCCAACCTTGCTTAGAATTCTTGATGGCAAACCCAAATTTTCAGGAGCAAGTAGTCATAGAAAGTACAGAACCTTTAGATTACATTTTAAATCACAAAAATAATAAAAATATCTTCTGGTCCCTAGCAGGTCTTGAAATGTATGTCAATATTTATCAGATGAACACCAACACATCACACACGTGTCATTATTTCTATTCATTGTCTTTTTTTTTCATGCTTGGGGCTGTAGTCTGTCCCAGCTGTCAGTGTTTATCTGACACTAATTTTGTCAAAATGTAGAAGCAATGTGTGAAAACCTAATAACTTCCTATTACATGTCCAAGCCTAATAGGCATTAAGAGGGTAAGTAGCAGAAATCAGATGCGCTAATTGCTAATCAAATGCATTAATTGATCATCATCAGTGTGAGCACTGCTATAAAAGCAGGAGTTTTGGCAGTTTGCTGGTCTCGAGTGAGGCGTGTTAACACAAGGAGGAAAAAGGCCAGCAATGATCTTAAAAAGTAACTCTCTTCTGGGAAGCGATAGAAGGCCATTTGCAAACAACCTGCGGTACAAAACACTATTTACAATTAGAAGACATTCAATACAGCTGCCAGTCTTTACAGGAGACAACCCGATGTCACCCTAGTCTCAGACCATGAAACACTCAGAGAGCATCTCACACTCTACAGGTATCAGGTAGCATATTAAAGTTTATTATAGTGCCATTAGAGAAAGATTTAACAAGTTGGGCTTGTTTGGAAGGGTTGAAATCCTCTTCTCTGTAAAAAGAACAACACCACAAAGTTGCACCTGAACGAACGACCATACTTCTGTACCAGTGTCCTTTGGATGGACGAGACCAAATATGAGATGTTTGAGCGTAATGCACAGTAGCACGTTTGGTGGAAACCAAACAGCGTACCAGCACAAACACCAATGGTGCCAGTGGTGAGCACAGTGGTAGAGCGATGATGGTTTGACCTTGTTTTGCAGCCAGAGGGCCTGGGCAGTCATGTGAAAGACTGAAGTCGTACAGAAAAGGATTACTCCAAGTTATTTCTGCTTCACGTGGTTCATACATGGGTTCTGCATTTGGCTGAACTTTTGTTAAGTCAATAATGATTTAAATCTAACCTCAGATGTAAAACACACAGTTTTACATCTGAGGTTAGATTTAAATAATTTAAGCATATGCATGAAAGCTTAGAATTAAGACAGAGTGTACTTCCTTTAAACTCTGACTGTGCATGTTTTTTCTGTCATGATGGTTTGCACAGAATACACCCATGCAGCTAACATTAAAACCACCAGCTAGTTTTGTGTGTAGCTCAGTTTGGATGTTGCCTGCAGACATGGGCACTGAAGCTTTGCTGGTGTGCTGTGGGGTATGCCAGATTGTGGATCAGATGTACCTGCACATCCTGTGCATGCTCAGTCAAACTGAAGTCTGGGGACTTTGGAGGTCAAGATAACACCTTGGGCTCATTGGTTTCTGCAGCACACATGTGGGAGGGTTCGACATGGCAATGAGGTGTGTGTTGTTTTTGGACCAAAGATTAGGTGAGTGGTACTATCATAGTAATATCAGCATGATTACCAGGACCCAACATGCTGTTTTTTGGAGTTGGCAGTGCTTCCAGTGTTGTGGCTTATAGCTGAAGATCCTGTGAACACAAGTCAAAGCTTTTCACTCGCTCTCTTGTGACCTGACTGAGATTAGGAATCAATCCCTGGCTAACAACACTGCACTAACTGTGCTGACATTTAATATCAGCTGTTAGTTATACACTAAAAATACATCTTACAGTGCAGACACAGCTTTAACAAGGCCCAGACCGCCAACCTTGCACATGCATATATGCATGTCATGCATGCAATACATGTTGAATAAGCAAAGGGATAATGGAGGACAGACCACTGGATGTCACAGTCTCTCCATGATGTTCACTCACTAGTTGGTCAAAGTGCCTCTTTATGAACGTTTGACTGCAAACAACGGAGAGAGAGAAAAGATAAGACAAAGTTTTCAAATGCATGTAGTGTTTCGTACTGGAACTGGGCTGGAACTAATTTAATGCCCAAGTGACCTCACTGGAGCAAAGGCAAGTTGCACCTAATAGACTTCTTTGTCTGCATCCACACATGTGACTGAAAGTGGCTGTTGAGCGGGTCGATGAGGCAGCAGGTGGGAGCAATTAAAACTGTCATAAAGTTTGAAAAATGGATCGTAGAGCAGCGCTGAGCTGATTGGAACAGACAGTGTTGTCATTAAGCTTATGCAGAAACTAAAGCGGGGTGAATAAGTAGGCCATACAACCCCAAACGTGTTGCTGCAGTTTGATTTCACTGCTAATGTTTGAGTTTCCAGATGTTTCTCTGGAGTGGCCTTGATTAATGTTATTATTAAGGAATGCCTGTTCTATTTCTCCAAGCATTTGTGTTTTTTAAGTAGTCGTGATCCTTATTATTTCAAGAGAAAACCACTTTTTGAGGGGGGAGAACTGACAGTTTTAAACAGTTGTAGAGAAACATGGGTAAACTGGTCTGGAGCCTCCATGGATCAGGCTTTCTCCAGTTCAACACAAACTGGTGGGGACTTTGTTTTCCTCAAGCTCTTCAACTTTCAGTTACTTTAAAGTAGATTTCAATTAGAAAGCAGTCTCTGCTTTTGGCACATGGCACATCAGCCGTTTCATTTTGTCTGTTGCATCTGTTCATCTGGTGATAATTTTGCTTTGCCATCAGATGAGGTATCCTTTAACTCCCTTGACTAAACCTTAGAGGTTCAGCATTGTCTTCATCTTTTGGCTCATTGGTCCCAAGGTGCTCTGTGTTCAGTAAAATGGCCTGTATTTGTATAGCGCTTTACTAGTCCCTAAGGACCCCAAAGCGCTTTACATGTCCAGTCATCCACCCATTCACACACACATTCACACACTGGTGATGGCAGCTACATTGTAGCCACAGCCACCCTGGGGCGCACTGACAGAGGCGAGGCTGCCGGACACTGGCGCCACCGGGCCCTCTGACCACCACCAGTAGGCAACGGGTGAAGTGTCTTGCCCAAGGACACAACGACCGAGACTGTCCAAGCCGGGGCTCGAACCGGCAACCTTCTGATTACAAGGCGAACGCCCAACTCTTGAGCCACGATCGCCCTAGCAGTAGTGATGTGCGGATCGATCCTGAAATATCGATTCCTCCGATACCAGTCATTTATGTTCTAGAATCGATTCTCACATTAAAATATCGATATTTTAGTAATTTAGGGTAAATTTGTAGTTTATCATTAACAGGAACACAGTGGAAAGAAACTATCCTTCGGATTGTCTACATTGGAAGGAACTAGTTCCTCTTCCGCCTTTCATAGTCATGTGTGAAATATGGCTGTATAAATGTGGCAGCCCCTTGGCGTGCGCACTCACAACAATGGCTGAGCATAATTGGAGTTATGTGTGGACGTGTTTTACATCCACAAACAGCTGAGACGTGGTTTGCGATACATGTGGCAAGAAAGTGAGGTGCTGTGGCAACACCACAAATTTGTCAAACACCTCAGAGTAAATCATGTCACAGGATATGACGAGCGTAATGTTGAGGTGAACTGAAGAGGAGGACAGGGACAGGTGCTGCTAGGGCAGACAGACGTCTCTCACGGAGTCCTTTAGTGCTGCAGGCAGGCAAGGTGTTCAAATAACTTCAGGTTTTTTATTTCTATATGATGAATTCTGCATTATTAAGTGATAAGAACAAGTAATCTGATGTCCTGTAATCATTATGATGATATAATTTGAGATACAATAAATAAAATATGTTTTTGTACAAAGTATCGGATCAGTGTTGTCGATACCACCCTGAATATTACTTTGTATTGGATCGGAAAGGAAATCAGTGGTATCGCACATCACTAGTGTTCAGAGCTCTTCTGTGTGCTCAGGTTTTAAAAAAAAAACTACATCAACAGTGGATTTTATATCAAACAACCACGACATGATTGAAGACTTTGAGCTTGAATTTAATAAGAAGATGTTTAGGGATCACAGACATCTTTGAGGGGCTCAGAGGTCATTGGAAAAAGTAACAAATTTAAATGTAAGGATTTGTGTCAATAATTAGATGAATGAAGTGTAGAACCCACAACATCACCAAATACTGCATTTCCTGCCCGGAGATGCTCTGATAGATCTTTATTACAGCACCTTCAGTTGCTCCTCGTTTGTTGTGATCATGTGACTGACTTGGCCACTGGAAAAACACCATTTTTCTTTGAGTTGAGACGTGTTACAAATGTGTATGGATTGATACACAAGCTTAAAGTGACAGTTACTTTTGTGTGTCATTTTTGAGGACTCACAAGAGGCCGTAGCTCAGGTAGAGCATCTACTGATCACAGAGCTGCTGGTTTGATCCCTGCCTGCTATAGTTTTATATTCATGTTAGATAGAAAACACTTCAGTAAGACAAAGCATAGAAAAAACTGCTTGTATCAATGGCTATGAATGAGGCAAGTTGTATATGGTGCTTAGTAGAAAAGCACTGTATAAGAAATAAGTCCGTGTGCTTCAGTCCATACAAAGCAATCTGGCTACAATGAAAACAGCTCTACAAATGCATCCAAACCTGAGGAAAAAGTGATCATTTATACAAGTTCAGCTTCACAAATCTTTCAAAAAGCTTCCTGTGCACACAGATGTGTAAAAATACACATCCCAATCAAAATGGCATATCTGGCTTCCACTGTGTCGCTGCCTTTTTTCAAATGAAACAGACGTTTTCTTCTTATTTGGTTCTTTTCTAAATAAAGAGAAAATCGCGTCAACATAGCTTCTCCATAGCTTTTACGTCCCTTCGTTCGGCTACAACTACAATCGTGGTTTCATCAGTCCAGACTGTCAGAAGCTTTTTTTAGATGGTTTCTGTCCTGAGCACTTCAGTCACGTCTTCATAGTCTGATCTTCATTAACCTGTGAATTTTATTCAGAATGTTTATGCATATTCATATGTTATAATATTGAAAGGGGATTGATACCATAATTCTGAATATATTTAGGTGAAGTGTTAGAGCAGCACACAGTGTGTTTTTTAATTGTTGCATCGATGAACACAGCTGTAGATGTTGTTTTTCACGGTAAGCTACGTTTTGCTCCTGGACGTAGAATAAATGGAGGATAGAAAATGAGCCTGGCATAAAAAAGTGAGCTTTCATATCCACCATCATTTATGGTGATGTCATACTTGAAAATTTACCTGAAAGTTTTATCAACAAGAAATCACAATTACTGTTTGCTGCCAGCAGAGTGCTTTACACTCACACTGCACACAGTGTATGCTGTCCACTCTGGACAAAGAACAGTTCATTGATTGACCCCAAATTATCACAAGCGTCTGTAAACTTTTGATCACAACTGTATGTTTGTGTGATTCTAAACTGCAAAGGAAGTTTATCTTTCAGACCGTAGCTGTTACCAGGTGGGCCGTCAGATGAGTCCTCATCAGGTGAGGGCCACCCTTCCTAGCTGCTTCACCTTTTTAATCCAAGGACATCTTTGGGTGGTGCAGCGCCAAATCACAACAACAGTCTCCTCAGGGCGCTTTATATTGTAAGGTAGACCCTACCCTAAAAAAAACAAAACAAAACAATCATATGACCCCCTATGAGCAAACACTTTGGCGACAGTGGGAAGGAAAAACTCCCTTTTAACAGGAAGAAACCTCAGACAGAACCAGGCTCAGGGAGGGGCGGGGCCATCTGCTGCGACCTGCAGCTAGCCTATCTTCAATTCCTGATGGTTTCTTCTAAACAGCAGCCATAACCTCCCGTTCTATGCCCCTTCACCCAAATCCTTTTTTTTTTTTTTTGGCTTGGACCCAGTGACTCAGAGGGCCTGTAGCAATGGTTGACGGGATTTCCCAGCATGTATCCAGCATTTACAGGGTATTTGCCTTCCACTGTGCTTCAGGCACCTTTTTTGGGCCTTTTCCCAGCTTTATTAGATCGGGACAGTGAAGACTGACAGGAAGACATACGACAAAGGGCCGTGAGTCCACCCTCAGCCATACAGCATGTGGTTGCCTGAGCTAAACGGGCGCCCCTGTACTTCAGGTGTAGCTCATTTCTGGGGCTTGGCAAGGTGTTGTGTCTGAACCTCCCCTCAATCTTGCCTTTTTTCAGCCCAAGGTATCAAGTTATGGTTTTGCTTCCCAGTTTATCCATCTTCTTTTCAGCAGCTCTTTTCTCCCGCTGGTTCACCCAGGAACCAGCGGGAGAAAAGAGCTGGTGGTTACTTCTGTAACCACCAGCTCTTCAGCTGTGGAACTTTCAAGATCTAAACCACATGGAAATCTAGCTTCCTGCATTTGTCTGTCTGGTTTTGGTCCCTGGGTATGGCATAGTGTTTGACACAACCAGGGAGAAAAAATCTGCTCTGTTCTCCTCACACTGGTAAGTCTGTCTCTCAGTTGGGCCTAGAAAGCTTCACGTCGTCCTTATCGCTCTCATGTGCTCACCGGAATACTTTGTTGAGGTGTCATCCGCCTTTTATCAGCGTGACGTTCCTCAGTCTCTCTTTTGCTTGAGGCTGCTCATCTTCTCGGGCATTTCTCCTCTTCCTTCTGGCTGCTGGCTCATGGTGTATCACTTGTGATTGGACTCGCTCTCGCTTTTTGTGGAGATATGGAGATGTTTAGGAGAGGGAGCAGTGGAATTTGTAACAAAACTGTTGGCAATATGGTGCCAAGAAAGTAACTGAGTACTGCATCAGGAAGTCAGGAGTGGCAGAGAAGTAAGTGAGGGCTGTGGAGAACATGTAGGAGTGACAGGGTGGAGACGAGTGGTCAGAAGGATCGCAGCAAGAGTGAAAGGGAAGGTTTACAAAATGGGAGTGAGATGTGAGGGGTGTATGCTACGAACAAAGCTCAGCACATCCAGGCTTTCTTCGAATTAGCGAAACCTACGCTGTTTATTTCTGATCATCAGAGCAGTGAAATTGGAACTGGACCCATTGAAACATTAAAGCTTACTGTCCCACAGCCATTCACACACATGTTGTTTGAACATGGTGTGTTCCACTGTTCAGGTCATAATCAAAACATGCTGAGCATAGATCATAAAAAGTAAGAAATACTTGTATGTAGTTCAGACCTGAGTGAATAACAGAGTCGGTGGTTACAGAGGCGAGAACGTGTGTTTAAACTAGAGCTGCAGCTGTAGTCTGCCCGAGCTTTCAGACACTGATTTACTTTGTTTAGCTAGCTGAGTATTTTTGCACAGATATATTGTTGTTCCTGATGTTTTATTGTTCATGATAAGAAACCTCAGCTTTATGGATTAGGGAGGATATTAAGGGACTGGTCTCTCATTTCTCGCAGTTGTGTTTGTTTAACAAAAGTTTGAAGAGACGAATTTCAGATATTAGAGTCCTTTGAAGTGACAATGACCGAGCTTTTCTTCTGTCAGAAGGAGGATTATGCATTGCCACAAATGCTAATAGACACAGACGGTCTGAAAGCAAAGTTCCTGCCGGTCAGCGCTGCCTCAAACTGAATAGCTGATGAAAACGCAGGTTTAGCTGCTTGAATGAAGAGTCTTGAAGCTGAGGCTCAATGGCTGGCAGGCTGTGTGTTTGTTCAGGGTATTAATGCTTTGTCTGGCTGTGAGCAGCTAATTACAGTCAGCACTGAGACACAGGACGGTGTTCTCACAAGGTCACACCACACTGGAATCTCATTGTGTGTCAGTGAGAAGCTTCACACTGCAGTTTCTGTTTTAATTTCACTTTTGAATTTGTTTATAGACTTTTATTAAAGGGAGGGGTTGTACGTGGGAAGATGTTTTCTGGTAGGAAATGACATGAAAGTCTCACTGATATTATGGCACCTTTGTTTCATCTGGCAAAAACTAGTGTAAAAATGTGCTTTTATTTACTTGTTCCTCAGCAGTTTGTGAGTGTTTGACATTTTTTACATTTTAACAAAAGCTTTCATTTTTTTTTAACCTTGGTTCTCCGAGTGAGAGACTATCTCTCGAGTCCATTACATCTTCCACATGTATGGGGTATGACCCCCGCTGGGTCATGGTGTGTGGAAACTTCTTTAAGACACTCCAGCTAGCCTGGACACGGCCCACAGCTTACATATAAAACAGCTGCACAGATGTGAAACCGGTGATGGTTTGATCGGCACATGTCTCCGAGTGGCCTGAAGGTGGAGAGATAGTTTCTCAGTCAGAGAACCAAGGTTACAATGTAACCGTTCTCTATCATATCGAGGCTATCTCTCCAGCCCGTTTCGTCTTCCACATGTACGGGCTAACTCTGTGAGTCACCCCGCGAGGAGACAGTGCAACCGAACCCAGAGTGAATGTACCAATGAACTATTTAGAAATGTACACATATACATGCTACCCCGCAGCATCAGGGAGGCTGCTGAGACAGTCTCCCAACAGCAGACCCAACCACGACACACAACACCCTCACACAGGACCACACACACGCAATCGGTCACACATGCTCACTTTCAGGTGTAGATCAAACGATCACCGGTTTCACATCTGCATAGCTGTTTTATACCTAAGCTGTGGGCCGGGTACTGCCACTGAGCCTGGTTCTGCCGGAGGTTTCTTCCTGTTTAAACTGAGTTTTTCCTTCCTACTTTTGCCAAATGCTTGCTCACAGGGTTTCATCTGATTGTTGGGTTTTTCTGTAAATAAGAGTAGTAAAAGTTTAAAGATAAGATAACTCTTTATTGTCATTGCACAGTCATACATAGTACAATAGTACAATGAAACTGGAAAACTGTCCCACATCGGCACAACGTACAACACGACACAGTAACTTAAGCAATGAAAAGAAGAAGAAGAAGTGAACATGAAAACACGAACTGTTTAACCATTGCAAACCTGCATTGTAAGACTGTGACATTGGACTTGTTCTAATCAAATCTTCTGCTCGAGCCGTATGTTTCCTGTCATTATTTTCCTCATAGTTGATTTTTAGTGTGAGCGTTGATGGGACTGGTGGGCATATCAGTAAGCAGTTGGTGTTTTGTTAAGGTTTGTTAACGTGCTGAAGTGTTTATTGGTGGAAAACATGAGAGACTACGAGAGGCCACTCAGCTAGCCTGGAGAGCATAATGATTCTTTTCCTGCTGTGCTGAACTTGATCCCTGGGTCTGCAGCAACACTGACTACATGTTCACGTCTTTGTAAGAACTTGGACATGAAAACCCAAGGGTCCACTTTTTGCTCTTGTATTATATTTCCCTTATTTTTCAGTCAAAAACTGACATGCATAAATGAAGAGAAGCAGTAGTGGATTTGCACTTGTGGTCATAAAGAGTCAGTTTTCATTGTTCTGTGAAACGTATTTTTGAATAACCCAGTTTAAAACCATTGGCTTTGTAAAAACGACTGTGAAATTGCAGCCTCCGTAAATAATGTTAGAAAATGGTGTTTTGGTGTAAGAGTCACACAAATAGGAAAATTCTGTGAACAAAAAAAACAACCGTACGAGATTGTTTTTCCAGTTGTCCACTCACCGTTTGTTTGGACAAGCAATCGAACTTCCAGGCTAACGGTGTGTGTGTGTGGGACGAGGTCCTGTTTCCTGTGAACAGTACATGCTGCACAACGGCTGTGGTGGAAACAACATGGATTCCTCTTCTGTGGCAACAGGTTAGACCATAAAAATCAAATTGCCCTAGTTGACCTTGCATGCTCCACCTGCAATTATAAAAAATTGGAAGCAGATGCCTAAACGTCCTCAGCGTCGTATTTGGAGAAACATATGGAGGCGTGTTTGACTCAGTCCTGTGCTGGGGAATCCAGCGCAACGCAAGCCATCCTGCAGGAAAGATGGTGGCACCAAGAAGCTCCTTGTTCCTTAAAGAAATACTTATCAGGCTCTCTGTGATGATTCTGAACAAAAACGATGGCTGCACTAGTCAGTGATGACAGAAACAGAAATGAGGAGCCACTGGAGGGTCTTTAAGTTTAAGCAGAGGTCAGCTGCAATTAGCTGTTCCCACACAGCGCCACTTAGGTCACGCAGTGATGACGAAGGCATGCAAAAGTCTGTTTCAGTGATGAAGTCAAAACAGCACCAAACCTGCAGAGGAGGTCAGTTGGTGTGTATGTGCTACACTACTGTGTGTGAAGCCCATAGCTGTGCATGGAGCAAATCGCCTTCTTTGGTTCATGATTGCAAACCCGTGTCTGTTGTATCCATTTAAAGCATGCAGCAGACACGAGTTTGCAGTGTGTGAGTGCAAAGGAAGATAAACTCCAGACTCTGAAATCAAGCTGAAGGTAAAAACTAGCTACAGGTAGAGTCGCGTAGTCCAACGTGCTCTTTATGTACCAGAAACATGCTCCATTGTGACATGCTGTGTACAGACTGATTTGAATCCCATTCATTTTAAGACGCTGACTCTAATGGATTGTTGAGCATTGCTGGCCTTTCCACACCAGGCAGTCAGCAAGGCAAGGTCGTTGGTGCCTCAGCTGGCCGCTAGTAATGGAGCAGCCCTCTCTCATTGATCACTTCCAATAATGCTATTTGGAAATGATAATTTCTGCTGCTCCAGAGTATACAGGATTAGCTCAATTAATCACATTTACAGATTAGTTTGTCCTCCCTTATTGATCATCCCTTTGTTGCTGCACCAGCATCAATGCAAACACGTTTATCTACTGCAAATCCTTTTTTTAAAATGAGCATTGATGGCAGGAATAATCTTTTCATCTGGGATGCTTTAATCTGGGAAGTAAGTGGTGAGTGATGTGGACCTGGGTGGCTGGTGGCAACGTTGGAGGATGCAATAATCTCTGTGTTTGGAAAGTCTTCATCGTGTGTGTTTTAGGACACATCCGTGCTTTGGATGGACGTGAAAGCTGTTCGGTAAAAACCAGACTCCACTCTTCTCTTTGTTTGCTGCCTCATAGCTGTGTGTGAAAGATGGCATGTAGCTCCTCATCACAGGATGACTCGGGTGGCGGCCGTTTATCCTCCTGACCTACCTACGGGGTCTGACGGTGACACCCTCGGCTCGGCTGCCGCCTAAACAGAGTTCAGAGCGTGCTCCTCCTCTCTCTGTGTGTCAGATGTGCTGCTTTATAGAGCAGGGCGATATGGCCAAAAATATTTATCACAATATATATTTGAAACTTTGCGATAACGATATAACTGACAATATAATTGATGCGAGACAAAATACAACTCCACAACTTTACTAGTGCAAAAAACCCATCCATTTATTTTCATTTAAACAAGCAGCTGTTTTATGTGCATTAAAGCTATATAAAAATTTAACAGTGCAAATGCAAATTCCTTGCTGAAAGTTTAACCAAAAGGCATTTCCAGTAGAAATGGGCTGACATATCCTGAGCATAACCATGTATAATACCCACTGAAGATTAAAAGAGGTGCTTTGCAACATTAAACTGCAGTGTGCCAAATAAAAAAGTCAAATACGTATTTTTTGGACCATAAACTGCACGGGATTATAAGACACATTAAGCGAAACAAAGCAGTCAGATAAATCAAACTTTATTCAACTCATTCTTCTTGCTTCCTCCACTTCTGTACCATTGATTCATTAATGCTGTATTCTGTCACAGCGGCTCTATTCCCATGTTGTTGCAGTATATTAATCAATAACCTCGTATTGTGGATGGATTATCTCAGTTGTTCTCCTGACTGAAGTTTGGTCCGTTTACAGCATCCTGCCATGCGATTGCATTTGTCTCTAACCATCAGGAACCCTCACGTTAACTTTTATCGAGTTGAATAAAGTTAGCGTTCATCCTCCAGCTTCACTGTGTTTATGCTATGCTAACATAGCTGTGTCGCTAGCGATCACGTAGCACATCATTATATAGCAGCTAGCCCAACTTCAGTAACCCTACAAACGTCACTGCTGTTTAGTTTTCTGTCTTCATTTATGTTGGAAGTGACAGCAGAGCTGTACGTTTGAATTCTTTCAGAAATCTCTGTCAGAACATGCTACATCATGTTTAGGTGGAAGCTAGCGAGCTAACTTCCTGCTAACTTCTAATGCTGTTAAATGTAATAAATTCTGTTTTCATGGATGCCTGGATGTTAAACATAATTGTTACACCTGGTAAAGCAGCAATGCTGATCTAACCATTTCGACTGCAACTTCATTTAAATCCAAACACATCTTCTGATGATGTCACAGACTAATATCAGTTTTCAAGACTTTTTAGAAGTGAGCACATGGTGCCAGTTACTGGGCAGCAGAAACATTATTAAAATGTGTGCTGTCACCTGTTTTTACCCCTCAGCCTTAAAAGGCTGATTGGCTGTATTCATCACCCAACGGGCAGGTGGGCAGGCAGCATGGACACCCACCTGTTGTGAAGGCAATAACTCAAGAATGAGGCAACGTAGCATTTTGAAACCGACACTAGAGGTGTATCTACTAAAAATGTGAATTTCAATAACCTCCAGCTCAAGGTCAAAGTCACAGTTTTCTGAAAATCTTGTGAATGCATTAACTCCAGCATGAGGCGACATTTTTCAAATCACCACTGCAGCGATGACAAAGGGTTTGAAAACCCCTGTGATCCGAAACAAACGTGTCTTTAAAACAGGGAAAAAGATTCAGCTACATTCCTCCTCTTTACTGTCAGCTCATCATATCCAAAAGATATCCTTTCAAGACTGACGTAAATTTTGCTCTTACTCCTGACCTTCAGTGGACAAAAGCCAGAGAGACTGGAGTGGGGGTGGGGGGGTTCATACGAGGCCCTGTCACTATTATGTCTGTCCTACAACATATATCATAATCACCTGTACCAATGACCTTGGCTATGAGCCTAAAGGCCTATGAATTCAATGCTAAGATAGGTTACAGTGGAGGTTACGCAGCCTGTCCTCTCACACCTCCCTGAGCTGGAAACACTTCTTAGAGGCAGCGTGCTACAAAGCTCTAAGCACAGCTGGGAAACCCTCTCACTGGGACTGAGCTTAAGCTTGATTGACCCCACACCAACTTTGCATTACAACAGCAGAAAGAGTGTGCTGCTTCAGTCTGTATTCACTGACCAACAGTTGCCTTGAGTCAGTGACTGAGCTTTAATTGCATTTGGAGCTGAATGTAAACACAGTGCTTGGATCAGTGATTAGAACCTTGCAGAGTAAATGTTCAGCTTCATTGTACCAATGACCTGCTGCCTGGCTGTGGTTGGGATGTCAGCGGAGCTCCTGAAAATGATTCTGCTGCTGCGTAAAGGTCAATGCTTTTCCCTGGGTATGCAGTCCATATAAATTCATCTTCTTAAATTTTTGTGGGTGGCTGTAGCTCAGGTGGGAAAGCAGGTCACCTGCTAATCAGAAGGTTGGTGTGGTCGAGCCCCGCTTGCTCCAGTTTACATACCAAATGTAATGGCAGTATACTAACCCCAAGTATTGAAATGATACAAACATACGAAGAGCATAGAAAAAAGTGCTCGGGTCCGTGAAACAACAGTGAAACTCAGAGAAGAAAAGTGTTATTTTTATTTGTCACCAGCCCAAATTACAAGACTTCTGGGCAGCATGGTGGTGCAGTGGTGAGCAGTAGCACCTCCCAGCAGGAAGGCTGCTGGCTAGCCTGCTGTCCTGGTGCGTTTGAGTCTCCTCTCTAGTTGCTCTGGCTTCCTCACACAGTCCAAACACATGCTTGTGCATTTAACTGAAGATTGATGACAGCTAGATAAAGGCAATAAATGTGTCATAGATTACGTTTTTTATTGATGTGTTGTTCAATGTGACTTATAGTCTAAAAGCATTATGTCATTCATACATACATACACTTGTGGTCAAAAGTTTACATACACTTGTAAAGAATATAATATAATGGCTCTACCGAGTGTCCCGTTATTTATAAAATAGATTTTTCTCTGATAGAGTGATTGGAACAGATACTTCTTTGTCACAAAAAACATTCATGAAGTTTGGTTCTTTTATGACTTTATTATGGGTTAACGGAAAAAAGTGATCACATCTGCTGGGTCAAAAATATACATACAGCAGTGCTAATATTTGGCTACATGTCCCTTAGCCATTTTCACTTCAATTAGGCGCTTTTGGTAGCCATCCACAAGCTTCTGGCAAGTTTCTGGTTGAATCTTTGACCACTCCTCTTGACAGAATTGGTGCAGTTCAGTTAAATTTGATGGCTTTCTGACATGGACTTGTTTCTTCAGCATTGTCCACATGTTTTCAATGGGGTTTAAGTCAGGACTTTGGGAAGGCCATTCTAAAACCCTTATTCTAACCTGATTTAGCCATTCCTTTACCACTTCTGATGTGTGTTTGGGGTCATTGTCCTGTTGGAACACCCAACTGCGCCCAATACCCAACCTTCTTGCTGATGATTTTAGGTTATGTTGAAGAATGTGAAGGTAATCCTCCTTCTTCATTATCCCATTTACTCTCTCTAAAGCACCAGTTCCATTGGCAGCAAAACAGCCCCACAGCATAATACTCCCACCACCATGCTTGATTGTAGGCATGGTGTTCTTGGGGTTAAAGGCCTCACCTTTTTTCCTCCAAACATATTGCTGGGCATTGTGGCCAAAAAGCTCGATTTTTGTTTCGTCTGACCACAGAACTTTCCTCCAGAAGGTCTTATCTTTGTCCACGTGATCAGCAGCAAACTTCAGTCGAGCCTTAAGGTGCTGCTTTTGGAGCGAGGGCTTCCTTCTTGCACAGCAGCCTCTTAGTCCATGGAGATGCAAAACACGTTTGACTGTGGACAATGACACCTGTGTTCCAGCAGCTTCTAATTCTTGATTCTCAGTTGACTCTTCACTAGAGCTGGGCGATAGAACGATAACGATATGTATTGCGAAATAACTTTTTCTCGATAGAAAAATTAAACTATTGCGATAGGCCTCACCACTCTTGTCCTCTTAAAAAAAAAAAAAAGAACAGCCAATCCAAATTAAGTAGCGCAGAGCCGAACCAATCACAGCCGCAGCGTCACGTCACGTGACTTGTTACGTACAGCACAAGTGCCAAGCCGCACATGTGTATTTGTTTGGGAAGCAGCCAGCCGCCGTGCCGCCCGGGTAATGGAGGAAACGAGTGTGCCGACTAGAGAAAAATCAACCGAGAGCGTGACCGAAGGTTACCGAAGAGAAAACAGATGATGGCTCCAACGCCGGAGAGATTGTCGAACGGAAGAGCCATAGAAGTTCTGTAGTGTGAAGGTATTTCAGCTATTTCAAGTATGACAAAAAACAGAGTAGCGCGCACTGTAAATGTGCCGAAAGCAAGTCTGGAAATACAATAAAGCGGTGCAGCTCAATCTCTGACTGGAAGCGCTAATTCGTCATTCGGCTTTTGTCAGACTAAAGTAACTGTTAAAACTGTTTGAAAAGCTCAGCTATACAACAAGGAGAGATTGAGAATTTCCTTTTAGTTCTCAGTTTATTTGATATTGACAAAAGTTAGTCAATTTTGTCTGTTCTTCTGTAAAACAAACTAAGATTTATTTTTAGAATTAATATTTTGTTTCTAAGTGGAATTGACAATTTAGTAGTCTGTTTTGTTTGTTCTATTTTGAAACTTAAACGCTTTGGCGGCTGCCTCTTGTGTAGTTTGCAATATTTGCCTTTATTTATCTGAAAAAGTCTCGTGTTCCTTAAGTGCATCTACCCTGTTGAACTTATTATGGGAAATAAATATTTAAATCAAAACAAGCTGCTGATTATTTCACATTTTACTTGTGAGCAACGGCACATTTAAATCTTACAAATATAGTTATTTGGCTTATATCGTGATATATATCGTTATCGCCTGAAATTAAAAAAACATATCGTGATATGAAAAAATCTTATATCGCCCAGCTCTACTCTTCACCCTCCTGACCAATTTTCTCTCAGCAGCAGGTGATAGCTTGCGTTTTCTTCCTGATCTTGGCAATGACGAAACAGTGCCATGCACTTTATACTTACAAACAATTGTTTGCACTGTTGCTCTTGGGACATGCAGCTGCTTTGAAATGGCCCCAAGTGACTTTCCTGACTTGTTTAAGTCAATAATTCGCTTTTTCAGATCCATGCTGAGCTCCTTTGACTTTCCCATTGTAGCGTTTGTGGGTGTTTGTATCCAATGAGCCCTATTTAACTGGCCTAAGAGAAGTCACCAGCTGTAGTCACTCATAATCACTCACAAGAAGTTAAGAGGCCATGCTATGAAGCTCAGTTCACTGACAACTTTCTAAGTCACCAAAATTGCTAATTCATGTTGCTGTATGTATATTTTTGACCCAGCAGATGTGATCACTTTTTTCTGTTAACCCATAATAAAGTCATAAAAGAACCAAACTTCATGAATGTTTTTTGTGACAAAGAAGTATCTGTTCCAATCACTCTATCAGAGAAAAATCAGAGTTTGAGAAATAACGGGACACTCAGTAGAGCCATTATATTCTTTACAAGTGTATGTAAACTTTTGACCACAACTGTACATACATGCATTCCATCTCCTAATTGCTACTCTTGGTAGCCGGGGATCGGTCTGCCAGGGCCTCACTCCGGGCCGTCCTCCAACACACATTGCCCCTGACCCCCACGGTGCCTCCTGCGAGTGGTGGGCCTACAGGAGGATGGGCCCATCTCCCTTTTTTGGGCTGTGCCCGGCCGGGCCCCATGGACTAAGGCCCAGCCACCAGATACATAACAGTGTTTGGTGTGAACTGTAGCCAACAGTAATGGACACATGGTTAAGGAGAGCTGTTTAAAACAAATCCCTGACTAGGCAAACTGACACTCTGAGGAAGGCTGTGCTTTTCAAATTTGAAATTCTGACTTTCATTTGAACGGTGAAGGGAAGCACGAGTGTAGAGCATAGATAGGACTGGAAATTTAGGCTTCAGTTCAAGATTTGTTGACCATGTCCAGTCCCCTTCATGGTCACATGGTCTGTTTTTCTCCTACTGGACCTAAAAACTGAACCTACCTGTGCAAACTTGCTTTTATTTATTTCTGTCTGTTAAAACTGTTTTAACTGTATCCTCTTGTATTGACGTGGTTCTCCTGCAGCACATTTCTGCTAAATTGAGTCCAAGTCTCATTCTCCTAATCACACACACATTCATATAGTGCTCTTATCTATATCTAATCAGACTTATCTAAAGTAGACATGCACAAAGTATTTTGCATCATTCCTTCATCATATAAATCAGCGGTCCCCAACCCCTGGGCTACGGACCGGTCCGTGAGGCATTTGGTACCGGGCTGCGAGAGTTGACACTCGGGTGTGAAATTTATGGTTTTCAGGGATTTTATTGGTTTTTATCATTATTTTTTATCATTTTTATCGTTAACTCGGTTTCTTTGGGTCCTTTCCTATGTGTTATGAATAAATCTTCTTTGTTTTTGGTACCGGTACTGTTTTTTTTTTTTCTTGTATGTATCCGCGAAACCTTAAAGACCAGTCCATGAAAATATTGTCAGACATAAACCGGTCTGTGGCACAAAAAAGGTTGGGGACCGCTGATATAAATGATTAGTTAACTTACGTTATTGGATTCTTCTTGGTCACTGTCCTGGATCTCAGTTTGGAGTGGCCAGGTTGGGAAAAATAAACACATATTTAGTGAGATTGTTGGATTTAGTAGAGAGACTGAATTAAGAGAATTAATCATTAGTGTGACAAAGAATATCACTTTCACCGATGGTCTTATAGAAAATGATTAAAGCTATACAACACTCTTTACAGTAAGCTGAAGAAACGTGTCTCTGTGCACGGGCCTGCTGTGGCTCCTCTGCTGTGTTATCCAAAGCAGTTGGAATCAGTACTGTAACTGTTTTTCTGTAAGAGCGTCACACACATCTGTTCCCAGGATAACACTGGAAGTGTCACGGTTTGCTTGAGGACTCACACGCAGGACAGAGGCACAGTTGGTATTTATTACAGTTCCACCAGGTGTATATACAAATAGTACAGGGGTAGTGCTATATACAAAGCGGTGACAGGGAAAAGGCTCCGGAGAAATCCAGGTAGGGAAAAGACACTTGCTCCTCTTCTGACTCTCTCCTATCGTGACCAGTCTCTCTCCAAACACTCACAAAAAAACAGGAATCCACTCGGGGAATGCAGGGTCGGGTCCAGGGGATCTATGTACACAAGGAAACACGTTAGAGGTTTTGCGCAGGGAAGCAAAAGAGAACTTGCTCAGAGCTGGGCTGCACTGACGCGAGTCACACACAACGATCCAGCGATGAGTAGAAGCCACTCCCTGGCTTAAATGCTGGCTGCACTGATGAGGCCCAGGTGTTTCCTCTTCAGAGGGGCGTGGGCCGAGGGCGTGAACCCGCCATGAGTTCCGCCCTGGCGAGAGAGAAAGAGACCGCTACTAGTCAGCGGCCTGCTGATCCCCTGGCCGTGACAGTAAGAAGTGTATAGATGAAACTCGCAGGTTTGCCCCGGTGAGCAGTTGCATTCGTTACACGTTCACTGTGTTACTTTTGCTTCCTTGCGAGTAAAATAAACACGTTGGAACTCGCTGCTCTGTGTGTCTCACTTCATAAGAGAATTTTTGAAACATGTCCCACAGAGACACTTTGACACATTTCTGTCTCTCCTCAGGCTGACTGTACACTTACCAAGAGACATGGGTTTAATAGTAGTAGCTACTCAACAAAGCCAGGGAAGAGGTCAGTGCATTCATTTTTTATTTTCATTTTGTACGTACACTACCAGTCCACATTTGGACACACCCTCTTATTTAATGGTTTTTCTTTATTTTTACTGCTTCCACATTGTAGATACAAACTGAAGACATCAAATATATGAAGCTAGATATATGGAATAATGCAGCAAAGAGAAAATGTATAAATAACTCTGAGGAATCTAAAATATAAGACATTTAAAGTAACCCTTTGCTTTGTTCTTAATGACGTTGGGACCATCTGTTGTGTTGTGCAGCAGTCAGGTTGGTGCACAGCTGACAGGCCTATTTGACAACTGCTAGAATTCATATTATGGCAAGAACCAATCAGCTAAGTAAAGAGAAACAACAGCCCATCATTACTTTAAGAGCTGAAGGTCAGTCAGTCGGAAAATTGCTAAAACACTGAATGTGTCCCCAAGTGGAGTCGCAAAAACATCAAGACTACGATGAAACTGGCTCACATGAGGATCGCCCCAGTAAAGGAAGACCAAGAGTCTCCTCTGCTGCTGAGGATACATTCACCCGAGTCACCAGCCTCAGAAATTACAATCACAAGCAGCAGCTCAGATCAGAGCCCAGATAGATGCCACACAGAGCTCCAGCAGCAGACACATCTCTACATGTTCAGAGGAGACTGTGTGAATCAGGCCTTTGTGACTAAGGAACTAAGGAAAGGCATCAATGAAGGCAAACTGGCTACCACAGCATCCTGCAGCCACATGCCATCCCATCATTTACTCCTCAACAGTAAAATGACCCCAAACACACCTCCAGGCTGTGTGAGGGCTGTTTGACCAAGAAGGAGAGTGATGTCTGTGCCAGATGGCCTGGCCTCCACAGTCACCTGACCTAAACCCAGTGGAGATGGTTTGGGATGAGATGGAGCGCAGAGTGAAGGCAAACAGGCCAACAGGTGCTCAGCATCTCTGGGAACTCCAAGACCGTTGGAAAACCATTTCAGGCGACGACCTCATGGAGAGAACGCCACGAGTGAGCAAAGCAGTAATCAAAGCAAAGGCTGGCTTTGAGAGTTATTTCACACTTGTTGATTACTGCATAATTACATATGTGTTCATTCATGATGCCTTCAGTTAGAATCTACGATGTAAACAGTATGAAACTAAAGAAAAACATTAAATGAGAAGCTTTGTTCAAACTTCTGACTGGTAGTCTATTTCACAGTATGCTTTAGGTGTTTGGTAAAACTTGCTGCTTGTGTTTTGTGCTGTAGGTCGGGGAAGGAATGCCTGGCTCAGCCCTCTGGGTTGTGCCATGTTCACTCTGAATGTCCAGATTGAGCTGAACTCCAAGCTCGGACAGAGGATTCCCTTCCTGCAGCACCTGGTTGCTCTTGCTGTAGTGGAGGCTGTTTGCTCACTTCCTGGATATCAGGTATCCCGATATCTCCATAATAACATTAAGACATCCAACTGTTTAGCAGTCCATGTTCTTATTACAGCATTACTACCAGTTAATGTCACTGTATTAAAAGCATTTTATTCGAAGCACTGCAGCGTTAGGGCCTTTTTCCTGCTTAGATGTTCTTCTATTGTTCTAAAAGATGATTGTGCCCTTACTGTAAGTTTTATTTTATTCATTTTTTTAGGTTTTTCCTCATATACCCTGTGTTTGTTCCCCCATCATTAGCCTAGTATTTACCCAAAAGTTGATTCTGTTCATCTGGACGTTTTCAGTGGGAGAAACGTTTCGTCATCATCCAGGCGACTTCTTCAGTCTCAGCTGACTGCAGGTTTCAATCTTATAAACAGGACATTTGCATAATGACTGAAACCAGCCCACTGAAGGAACAATGGGCTGGGAGGTCAGTTTATAATCATCAATATGTAAATTCTCATGACCATTGATCAACAACCACTGATCAATGTCCATGAGTCCCACTCACAGAGAGTTGGGGAATGGCTGCAATCACAGCTTTGTAAGATGGTGACAGATGTACCCTTAGGCCCCTCCTCCATTCAGAGATGGTCTTTCCCTTTTCACGTAAATGGCCTCCTTGACTCCGCCCTCAAACCAGCGTTCCTCCCTGTCCTGGATGTTACATCCTCATCATTGAAAGAGTGTCCACTGGCCTGTAGGTGTAAATAGACTGCAGAGTCCTGGCCTGACGAGGTGGCTCTTCTGTGTTGTGCCATCCTCTTAGCCAGAGGTTGTTTTGTTTCCCCGATGTATAAATCCTGCCAATCCTCCTGCACTTAACAGCGTACACTATGTTACTCTGTTTGTGTCGGTGTTTGGAAGATACTCCTGACATGTACGGGATCACTACGGGTTTTCACTTAGCGTCCTGATGACACCCAGTTTGTGCTCCAGTGGATGATGAGAGTCAAACCTTAAATACTGATCCGTATGCGTAGGTTGATCAAGGAACTGACCTCCCAGCCCATCGTTCATTCAGTGGTGCTAGTTTCAGTCCTTGTGCAAATGTCCTGTTTATAAGGTTGGAAACCTGCAGTCAGCTGAGACTGAAGAAGTCACCTGATGATGAAACATTTCTCCCACTGAAAACATCCAGACGGACAGAATCAACCTTTTGGGAGAGCATGCATGAAGACAGCCTAGTATTTACCTCATAATGGAAATTTCTCTCTAACATATCCAAGCATGGTCATTAACATGCAATTACTTGGTACCATAACCTTGTTAATCACATGGAAATGTTATTAGACTATTTTCACACATTTTGAAGTATAATAAAGGTCATTGTGTTGGTATTAAAGTACATGTAAGATAGATGACGTTTAACCTCCTGTAGGACATAGATCTGAGGGTGAAGTGGCCCAATGACATCTACTACGGTAACCTGATGAAGCTCGGAGGAGTGCTGGTGACTTCCACAGTACTGGGATCAACTTTTCATCTGCTCATAGGTGACAATCTGCACGGTTCAACGGACACATATCACTCATATCAACATGAAGCCGTTCCTCACATGGCTAAACTAACATACTCATTTTAAACTTGTTAACGTAAGAGAGTACCTTAACGTAGCAGTATACAAAGTTTTATATGAGAATGGGCGTCTGATTGGTTAAAACTGATGAGGAGAAATCCTAGTTTACATTTATTCTGCCTTCGTTGGTGCCCCGAGGTGGTCCCAGCCTCTCAGCACTCCGTCTCATCCAATCCTGAAGAGCAGCACCTAAAAGGGAAGGCCCCTACTCTGCTACACGGGTACTAGATGTTTTTCCCTCTCACCTTTCACCTAATCACTTCTCACGTCTTAGTTAGCATGAAGGCCACCCTGGCTGAGATACTGGATATTGTTTTTGTCTCACGCGTCCCGATGACCCACCTTATCATAGGACTTTGTGTCCCTTCACCTTGAAGCTTCTTCACTGTCGCCATCTAACTAAACACTGTCTAGACATCTAAATTCTTAAGCTGTTCACTATAACACTAAATAGTCCCTCCTCTTACACCTGTTAAGGTGTAAACCTTTATCTCACACATTGTCTTCCCCTTTCCATTGGACAGGGCATCTGTGGTGCCCTGGAGCTTCAACCTTCAACACTACACTTGCTTTTGCCCTCAGAGGCCTTTACTCCCTCCTGTTACACCTACTCTTCCTCGTCACCCTCTGACTCCTCCTCCACTCGGAACAATGGCAACTGTTACGATGTAGAGTTCTTCTCCTTAGACAAAACAGCTACGATCAACCTATCCAATAGCCGTCTAGCACGTGGAATACAACAACAATCACAGGAAAGTGGAATAGCTAGAAAGCACGCTATTTATACTAACAAGGACATGCAGTGGTTTACGCGTTTCTGTCGGCTGTCTGTCGCCGGTTTCTGCCAGATTAGTCCTCACCTCGGCCAAAGTTCGCGAGGGTGGTTGTGCAGGTACACAGTGTGTCAGGTGGTACCAATTAGCTCCAGCTTTACCGTTACCTGGACTGCATGGGTTATACATTGAATCACCTCATAGGGTCCAGTCCTGGGTTCAAGCCACTTTCTCTTGTGAACTTTCACCCATGCCCACTCACCAACCTTTACTGCTCATTGCACCTGCTTAGACAAAACTCTGGTCAGTTTAGTCAACGCTGTCGTATGTTCATCACGACTCACCTGCCAGACATCCAGAGAGAGCATATGACCTCCCTCTCATGGTGGGCCAGGGCACCTGGGGAGGTTCTCATTGACATGAGAGCAATGGGGAGAGAGTCCAGCCACATCAGTCTAGTTCCATAAGATAAATCAAGAATCTTTCTCTTCAGAGTCTTATTTGCCCTTTCCACCAGCCTTTGTGAGGCAGGATAGCAAACGGCCCTGAAACTGTGTTATACCTCGAGCCTTTTCTACCCCTGCCAGTTCTTTATTTGAGAAATGCGAGGCATCATCGGAGCATATGCTCCTTGGGACCCCAGACCAGGGTATTAACTTGTTTTTCAGCCACTTCACTACAGTCTGCGCTGATTCATTTTTGCATGATACTGCTTCCACCCAGCTTGTGAACTTTTCCACCATCACCAGCAAGTACCTGACCCACTCCCACATCAGTGAAGTCAATTGTGATATCTTGAAGTGGAGCCACTGAGACTGGAAACCTTACCACTGGGCATTTGTAGGGCGCCCTTGGGTTGTGCTCATTGCATGTGTGACAGCCCGTGACCTAGTTGACTACAAATGCGGTCATGTGGGGGTCCCACCAGCAGGTTTCAGTGTTCGTCTGGGTCCTCTTCTTTCCTTCATGGGCAAGCCCATGTGCTTGTTTCAGTAGCAGGTGGTATAGTTTCAGCTACTATTCTTCCATCATGAGACCTCCAGAGTCCATTCTTTAAATTTTTATTACATTTTTAAATTTTATTAAATTAAATTTTTTTATTTCCCCCCGATATCCAATCCAGTCATTTAGGTCAGGATCGGACAGACACATACTGTGGCCTGAGTCGGCGTTTGGGTCCCATCAATACTGTTCCAGATCCCAGACCTAGGATGGCATCTGATTGGGGAACCTTGGCCTTGGTGCTCCTTCATACTGTCTCTGGTTGGACATTCCTGCTCCTCTGCCTGTGAATGGGTTTGGAAAAGAGGGATAAGGCTCCTGAGGCCCTGTTGTGCCTGATTTGGCATTGGAGAGGACCTTCACACACTACAGACTGCCTGGATTGCATTATTGGAGTTATGTCGTGCACCTTGTATGCCTTTCCTACAGGGTGGCAGCCCATTTTAAGCACTCCAGCATCCCTTTGTGTTATTTCCTTTTTTATGTCTCCGATAGTCTGTCAGTTGGGTATTCCTTCCTTAGAACTCCCAGAGGTGATCCCATTACAGGTTGAATAGTATAGCGTATCCTTCTCATGACCCGATGCTGGCTTCCTTTAGTAGTTTACGTGTGGTGTCTCTCCCCTCCAACTTACTCAGCAAGGCCCTGAGGTCTCCACCTCCGTAGGTGTCTCCCATCGTCTCTCCCTCTAGGGTGGTAATCCAGTCTGAGGCTCCTCCTCCCACTGGGGGAAATTTGGAAGGTAGGCCTCAATGTCTCTTTGGGGAATGGAACATACAGCAGGCCTCTTCCATCTACTACTCGTAGTGGCAGTTGGGTTATTGGTATTGATTCCCCGCCTTGATCTCGGTCACATCCTACGAGTCTGGGGTGGAGATCTCTCAAATGTGAGCTGGGACCCCTCTGCACCACTCATTGGTGGAGGAGTGAATACCCCTGTGAAGTCTCCCACTAGTGTACCCTGAATCTGGGTTGTTGGTTGTTTCCTTCAAGTCGTGTGGATCCTCCTCCAATTTTCCACTTGTCTTGGATCTCGTCCTCCAATCTGAGTCCTCCTGTAGGGCTGACCCTCCTCGGAAGTGTGTCTTAATATGCAGCCTGTCGATGGCATGGAGGGCGTGCTGGCACTGGTTTGTGCTTCGTGGATAATCTTTTTGGTGTGCAGTCCGAGGGCACTGGTGAACTCCCGGTGCTAAGTGATCCTTCTTGTTTCAAGGTAAGCTCAGCAATGGCCTGCTTCAGTTCATTCACCTGCCAAGTCGATTGAATTACCACCTTTACCGCTGTGTCTGCCATTTCTGTCACTTCCCTGTGAAGTGTAGCATTTGCCTTCCGATCCGAAGCCTCATCTAGATCCAGGACGCCAGTCTTTACTTGGAACAGTGGGGGTACTGCCCCCAGCATCAGCATAAGGGGGCGGCGTTGTGGGCAAAGCAGGTAGAGTCTGGCCGCGCTCCTTTTTCTTCAGAGTTCCCTTCTCCACCTTTCTGTTGCTTTTTCTTTCATTTCTTCGCTTACTTCCCTGCTGCTGTGTGTGCGTGTGTGTCTTATGGTCTTTGCCGATCATTTTCAAACTGGTTTGGCTGGAAATAGCCATTCCTGTTTATGTGGTTTCTTTGGTCCTCACAGCTTGGTTGATTTATTTGTTAGACACTGCAAGGAGTTTACACTAGCTGCCCAGTACACACCGTTCACATCCTTGTTTTGTTTTTTTTGTTTTTTGCAACTTCTGTCCAAATCTAAAATGAGGATGGGGCATCCCCGGTTGTCACAGCTGACACAATGCAAAGTCAGTTAAAGAATAAAATGTTACAATTCTAGCAGAACGGATAGTAAGGTTTTATCAGGGAATACATTGGTATGCTGGCCCTTTGCTCCTATTGTACCAAAACACCACTATTCTAGCTTCTTGGAGTTCATCTTTTATAAACAATGCCTGAATGACCCCCTCATTTCTGCACCAAAGTCACTGCAGATCAGTGGTGTTAGATAAAGCTCTGTTGTATTCTCATCTCTGCTTTAAGGAATTTGTTTTTGCAAAGAAATTATAATCTGTTTAATAAAACGGCATGAAAATAACGTACACGAGGCATTGGTGACCATAGAAAACAAGCAGCAGAATTTATACCTACATTTCTGCTGTATATTCACATATCACACATTCTATCCAGTTAAACATTTTTGCGTCCTCACCTTGGGCCTGAAATTGCTTATAGTGTGTTCACTCATTGGTGCATGTTAAATGTTAAAGTTCACGATGGTACGATTGGACTGAAATTGTTTGGCTTGTTTGGAGGAAAGCCTCTTTTCTCAAAAATGAACTTGGTAGCATGGCTTGGGTTTGCATCTGAATAAACCAGAAGATTTCTGGAACAATGTCCTTTTATAGTAACACGAATTCTGTTAGCACAGCGTGGGGAGGTGATGGTTTGGGCTTTTGCTGCAGTCCACCATGAGATATCATATTTAACTGTAAAACAGCAAAGTATTCTGCAGTCAGATGTGAGGCCATCTGTCTGACAGCTAAAGTTTGCCAAAATTGGATTGTCTAGCATAACAACGATCCCTCAAGTACAGCAGCAACTCTACAACATAGTGGCTAAAGAGGAAAAGAATCAAGGTGCAATAATGACTCAGAGTAAAAGTCAAAATCACGATCCTGATCAAAACGCTGTGGAGGAACCTCGAGAGCTGTGCATGAATGAATGTGCACAAACCCAGGTTATCTCAGAATATTGTAATTATCTCTTAAACGTGTTCTTCCCTACAGGCTGTGGGTTTAATGTGACAAACAGCAACCCAACAGTGTGCATCAATGACCTGATCCAGTCGTACAACTTACAGCACAACTGTAGCCTGCAGCCGCTCAGCTGTGCCCAGCTCATCGCGAGAACTGTCAACTGCCTGGAGGCCCTTATTGACAACTTCCAGCAAGGAGGCCCAGAGTCTGTCCTGCCCACGTACTACAAGAGATGGCTCCACAGGTGTGTAACATAGACAACTCTTGATGCTTTGAACTAAGATTTCACTTTTACTTAGAATCACACACTTTCTTTTAGCAACATGGGAACAAGGATTTAATGGGCGATTTTCAGTGTAGAGATGCACTGACCAGATTCAAATCAAGTATCCTTATGATACCACTTCCTATTTTTGCTTTTACTGACCCAGTCCCTAATACAGGGAAACTGTAATGTCATATATCTCTCTAATTACAAATTACATAATATTTAACAATCTCTTGTGTGGATACAAATTGAGGTAATTAAATGTGTTCTCTTTATCTTGTGATTAAATCTCATTCAGTCATATTTGACTTTCTTTTTCTGATTCGCCTGTTAATAGACTTTTAATCTTTCATGTACATGTATCCTCAAACACTACTAAAATGCAGTCAAATCTAATTTATATTCCATTGTGCATTCAGAAGTACATAACATGAACAAAACTGTGTAAAAGAAAAACGGCACATAAAATCCTGAAACAGATGACGTTTTGTTTTTCATGTAAGAGTAAAGTGGCTCTGGAGTTGGGTTTTAACCACTGTTCAACTTAACTAAGTTTACTAGACCCCACATTCACATTTAAACTGTAAAAACTGCTCTCTTTGTTCTGACCTCAGTGGAACTTGGGTGCGTCTCTGGAGTGAGGACGGCCCAGAGGTTCAGGTGATGGGTGTGGACCACAACGGTTTCCTCCAGGTGCACAGCAAGGAGCAGGGTGTGGTCTCAGTGGAGCCGGATGGAAACTCGTTTGATATGCTGAAGAATCTGGTGGTCATCAAAACACATTAGGACCAAATTCATAAAGCACAGACTCATCAAGTGTGTGTGTGTGTGTGTGTGCTGGACCATGTTAACCAGATGTTTTTATGTTGGTCAGGTTACTTGTTCAGAAACATACAGTAGTGACAAAGACAGAAAAAACATGTAGGGATCTCTGCATTGGTAATGACTGGTGTGCTGGTCTGGGACTACTAAATGATGTTAATGTCTTACAATGTATATTCATTTTGTCTTTCAAAATAAATCTTGTACCCGTCACTAGAACGATTCCATGAAAACAGTGAACAGGGCGATTTGGACTGTTGCTATTTTCAGCAAAATAAAGATTTCCACACACATTTTTTTGTCATTTCCTTTTTACCTAAACTATTCCCTGGTTAGACCTTTTTTTCTGTAATCATGATTTTCAGGGGAAGCTTCAAATTTTCCGACATATGGAGGACCCTGGAGTGTCCTGAAAGGCCTGAGGATAAAGATGTGTTGAGAAGTCTAGCAAGTCACCGACAAAGCTTTTCTTTGGATGTTAGCTGCTTTTTGTTCATTTTTTTGATCCCCCACTGCTTCAGTAATGAGCTTCAGGATCTGGGAAGGCCATTCCAGGACTGTCAGTGTTCCATTGTATGTTTTTCCAAGTATGCTTTAACTGCACTGTTTAGGATCATTGTCCTCTTGACAATCTCTCAAACTCACTGCACCACTCTCCTGACGTCCTGCATTCATGTAAATGACTATTTGAATACAAATTGTCAAACAAACATTCGATTTGACTCAGATAACGGGCTTCTAAATTGCCTTTTCCTCCACCACGTTAAAGTTGCGATTCACGGAGGGGAATCTCAATTCTGTAAAATTTTAATCACGTCAGCAGTAATGACACCCGCTTATGTCAACTGGACATCACTATTATATTTCAGTTCAATTCAGTTTATTTATATAGCACCAAATCACAACAACAGCGCTTTATATTGTAAGGTAGACCCTACAATAATACATACAGAGAAAACCCAACAATCATATGGCCCTTATGAGCAAGCACTTTGGCGACAGTGGGAAGGAAAAACTCCCTTTTAACAGGAAGAAACCTCCAGCAGAACCAGGCTCAGGGAGGGGCGGGGCCATCTGCTGTGATTGGTTGGGGTGAGAGAAGGAAGACAGGATAAAGACATGCTGTGGAAGAGAGACAGAGATTAATAACAGATATGATTCAGTGCAGAGAGGTCTGTTAACACATAGTGAGTGAAGAAGAAACACGCAGTGCATCATGGGAATCCCCCAGCAGTTTCAGTTCAGTTTTCAGTTTTATTTGTCATATGCAAGTTAGCACAGGGTCAACATCGCAATGAAATGTATTTGACGAGCAGAAGACAGCAGAATGGTACAGTATAAAAAAGTAAAATAAAATAAAATAATAAAAAATAAATAGAAAAATAGTAAGAGCAAAATAATAAGATGTAGTAAAAGAAAAAAGAGATTTTCAGTTAACTGACTAAATATATATGTATGTATATATAAATATATGTACACACTAGTGATTAAATAAAGAAAATCTTAAATAGGAATGTGAGGGGCGGGGGGCAGATGGGATATTGCACAGGAATGAGCAGCAGTACAAACTAAACAGTACAAAAGTTTTTGTTTTTTGTGGCAGTTGTTACAGTATTGCACTTTTTTAAAATATAAATATCAATGAAGTGGAGTGACCAGTGCAGCCTACACCTATTGGAGTATAGAGCGAAGTGCTCTAATAGGGTGATATGGTGCTACAAGGTCATTAAGATAAGATGGGGCCTGATTATTTAAGACCTTGTATGTGAGGAGCAGGATTTTGAATTCTGGATTTAACAGGAAGCCAAATCTGCTCTCTCTTTCTAGTCCCTGTCAGGACTCTTGCTGCAGCATTTTGGATTAACTGAAGGCTTTTCAGGGAGTTTTTAGGACTTCCTGATAATAATGAATTACAGTCGTCCAGCCTGGAAGTAATAAATGCATGAACTAGTTTTTCAGCGTCACTCTGAGACAGGATATTTCTAACTTTAGAGATGTTGCACAAATGGAAGAAAGCAGTCTTACATATTTGTTTAATATGTGCGTTGAAGGACATGTCCTGGTCAAAAATGACTCCAAGGTTCCTCACAGCGTTACTGGAGGCCAAGGTAATGCCATCCAGAGTAAGAATCTGCTTAGATACCATATTTCTATTACTGACAGACAGGAAGCACCCATATCTAGGTCTTGGCCTTGAAGAAGAAGCTGTGGGACACAGGTGTAGTGTGCACTTGGTGTTCGCTCGCTCTGCGGTAGAGTATCACTTCCTGTTCCTGCTCAAACACAGTGGTGTTTCTGAGTAGCTTATTTGCTTAGCAATTTAATTAACAACTTTTAAATACATTCTTCTTTCATAGTATAATCTTCACGTGCTTCATCCGAAGCACACTTTCTGTGTACTCACTACCTAATTTATAGCCAAAGTATTCACTCACTGTCTCTGTACTGTTTCGCTAGCTTAGCTTAGCTCGTAGCCGACTCGTTAGCACCATGGCTACTTCACCTGTCCCTCCTGCACTTTCTTGCTCATTGTGTCAGATGTTTAGTTACTCCTCGGCCTCCTTTAGAAGTAATGATATCTGTAACAAATGTAGCATATTTACAGCTCTGGAGGCCAGGATTACTGAATTGGAGACTCGGCTTCGCACCCTTCATTCACCCGTAGCTAGCCAGGCCCCTGTAGCTGGTGCAGCCGAAGATAGCGTAGGCCCCGCTAGCTGTTCCCCGGCAGACCCCAAGCAGCTGGGGAAAGAGGGCGGCTGGGTCACGGTGAGGAGGAAGCATAGTCCTAAACAGAAGCCCCAGGTACACCACCAACCCGTTCATGTGTCTAACCGTTTTTCCCCACTCGGTGACACACCCGCCGGGGGTCAAACTCTGGTAATTGGTGATTCTGTTCTCAGACATGTGAAGCTAGAGACACCGGCAACCATAGTCAATTCTCTTCCAGGGGCCAGAGCAGGCGACATTGAAGGAAATTTAAAACTGCTGGCTAAGGGTAAACGTAAATTCAGTAAAATCATAATTCACGTTGGCAGTAATGACACCCGGTTACGCCAATCAGAGGTCACTAAAATCAATATTGAATCGATGTGCAACTTTGCTAAAACAATATCGGACTCTGTAGTTTTCTCTGGTCCCCTCCCCAATCAGACCAGGAGTGACATGTTTAGCCGCATGTTCTCCTTAAATTGCTGGCTGTCTGAGTGGTGTCCCAGAAACGATGTGGGCTTCATAGATAATTGGCAAACCTTCTGGAGGAAACCTGGTCTTGTTAGGAGAGACGGCATCCATCCCACTTTGGATGGAGCAGCTCTCATTTCTAGAAATATGGACAAATTTATTAAACCCCCCAAAATATGACTATCCAGAGTTGGGACCAGGAAGCAGAGTTGCAGTCTTACACGCCTCTCTGCAGCTTCTCTCCTCCTGCTACCCCCCCAAAAACCCATCTCCATAGAGACTGTGTCAGCTTCCAAAAAGACAAAAAACAAACTAAAAACCAGCAACAAACAACTTAAACATAAACAATTACAAAGAAAGAACAGTACAGTATCCACATCTGAACCAAAGAGTAAAACAGTGAAATGTGGATTATTAAATATTAGGTCTCTCTCCTCCAAGTCTCTGTTAGTACATGACTTAATAATTGATCAACAAATCGATTTACTCTGCCTTACAGAAACCTGGTTGCAGCAGGATGATTATGTTAGTTTAAATGAATCAACACCCCCGAGTCATTCTAACTACCAGAAACCTCGAAGCACAGGCCGAGGGGGCGGTGTGGCAGCAATTTTTCACACCAGCCTATTAATTAATGAAAGACCAAGACAGACTTTTAATTCATTTGAAAGCCTGATGCTTAACATTGTCCACCCCAGCTGTGAAACTCAGAAACCAGTCTTACTTGTTATCATCTATCGTCCACCTGGGCCTTACACAGAGTTTCTGTCTGATTTCTCAGACTTTATATCTAATTTAGTTCTGAGCTCAAATAAAATAATTATTGTGGGTGATTTTAACATCCATGTAGATGCTAAAAATGAAAGCCTCAACATGGCATTTAGTCTGTTATTAGACTCAATTGGCTTCTCTCAAAATGTAAAAGAACCCACCCATCACTTTAATCACACTCTAGATCTTGTTTTAACATATGGCATAGAAACTGAACATTTAACAGTGTTTCCTGAAAACCCTCTCCTGTCTGATCATTTCCTGATAACATTTACATTTACAATAATTGATTACACAGCGGTGGAGAGTAGATTTTATCAAAGTAGATGTCTTTCTGAAAGCGCTGTAACTAAGTTTAAGAATATAATCCACCCACTGTTATCATCTTCAATGCCCTGTACCAACATAGAGCAGAGCAGCTATCTGAACGCTACCCCAACAGAGGTCGATTATCTTGTTAATAATTTCACCTCCTCACTACGTACGACTCTGGATACTGTAGCTCCAGTGAAAACTAAGGTCTCTAATCAGAAGTACCTGACTCCGTGGTATAATTCTCAAACACGTACCCTAAAGCAGATGACTCGTAATCTGGAGAGGAAATGGCGTGTCACAAATTTAGAGGATCATCATTTAGCCTGGAGAAATAGTTTGCTGCTTTATAAGAAAGCCCTCCGCAAAGCCAGAACATCTTACTATTCATCACTGATTGAAGAAAATAAGAACAACCCCAGGTTTCTCTTCAGCTCTGTAGCCAGGCTGACAAACAGGCAGAGCTCTGTTGAGCCAACCATCCCTTTAACGTTAACTAGTAATGACTTCATGAACTTCTTCACAAATAAAATTTTTATCATTA
The DNA here is from genome assembly GCF_051167445.1 of Perissodus microlepis. Lineage (NCBI taxonomy): Eukaryota > Metazoa > Chordata > Actinopteri > Cichliformes > Cichlidae > Perissodus > Perissodus microlepis. The sequence goes on from NC_140470.1 coordinate 454,723, forward strand.
GAGAAAAAATTACCAGTAATCATCCCACAGATGTAATATTATCTACAGCTACTCTTAGTACCATTGATGTTAAGTTAGACTCTTTTTCTCCAATTGATCTTTCTGAGTTAACTTCAATAATTACTTCCTCCAAACCATCAACGTGTCTTTTAGACCCCATTCCTACAAAACTGCTCAAAGAAGTCCTGCCATTAATTAATTCTTCGATCTTAAATATGATCAACCTATCTCTAATAATCAGCTATGTACCACAGGCCTTCAAGCTGGCTGTGGTTAAACCTTTACTCAAAAAGCCATCTCTAGACCCAGCAGTCTTAGCTAATTATAGGCCAATCTCCAACCTTCCTTTCATATCAAAAATCCTTGAAAGAGTAGTTGTCAAACAGCTAACAGATCATCTGCAGAGGAATGGTTTATTTGAAGAGTTTCAGTCAGGTTTCAGAGCTCATCACAGCACAGAAACAGCTTTAGTGAAGGTTACAAATGATCTTCTTATGGCCTCTGACAGTGGACTCATCTCTGTGCTTGTCCTGCTAGACCTCAGTGCAGCGTTCGATACTGTTGACCATAATATCCTATTAGAGCGATTAGAACATGCTGTAGGTATTACAGGTACTGCACTGCAGTGGTTTGTATCATATCTATCTAATAGACTCCAATTTGTGCATGTAAATGGAGAGTCCTCTTCACACACTGAGGTTAATTATGGAGTTCCACAGGGTTCAGTGCTAGGACCAATTCTGTTTACATTATACATGCTTCCCTTAGGCAGCATCATTAGAAGACATAGCATACATTTTCACTACTATGCCGATGACACCCAGCTCTATCTGTCCATGAAGCCAGATAACACACACCAATGAGTTAAACTGCAGGAATGTCTTAAAGACATAAAGACCTGGATGGCCGCTAACTTTCTGCTTCTTAATTGTTGGGGTGGCTGTAGCTCAGGTGGTAGAGCAGCTCATCCACTGGTCGGAAGGTTGGTGGTTCGATTCTTGGCTTCCCCTAGTCTACGTGCCAAATATCCTTGGGCAAGATACTAACCCCAAATTGCTCTCCGATGCATCCATCGGAGTATGAATGTGTGTGAATGTTAGCTATAAAGCACTTAGAAAAATGTGCTTGTGCGAATGGGTGTGAAAGGGTGAATGCACAAGTTGTGTAAAGCGCTTTGAGTGCTCAGATGAGTAGAAAAGCGCTATATAAGAACCAGTCCATTTACCATTTAATTCAGATCAAACTGAGGTTATTGTACTCGGCCCTGAAAATCTTAGAAATATGGTATCTAACCAGATTCATACTCTGGATGGCATTACCTTGGCCTCCAGTAACGCTGTGAGGAACCTTGGAGTCATTTTTGACCAGGACATGTCCTTCAACGCACATATTAAACAAATATGTAAGACTGCTTTCTTCCATTTGTGCAACATCTCTAAAATTAGAAATATCCTGTCTCAGAGTGACGCTGAAAAACTAGTTCATGCATTTATTACTTCCAGGCTGGACTACTGTAATTCATTATTATCAGGATGTCCAAAAAACTCACTGAAAAGCCTTCAGCTAATCCAAAATGCTGCAGCAAGAGTACTGACAGGGACTAGAAAGAGAGAGCATATTTCTCCTGTTTTGGCTTCCCTTCATTGGCTTCCTGTTAAGTCCAGAATTGAATTCAAAATCCTGCTCCTCACATACAAGGTCTTAAATAATCAGGCCCCATCTTATCTTAATGACCTTGTAGTACCATATCACCCTATTAGAGCACTTCGCTCTCGCTCTGCAGGCCTACTTGTTGTTCCTAGAGTATTTAAAAGTAGAATGGGAGGCAGAGCCTTCAGTTTTCAGGCCCCTCTTCTGTGGAACCAGCTTCCAGTTTGGATTCAGGAGACAGACACTATCTCTACTTTTAAGATTAGGCTTCAAACTTTCCTTTTTGCTAAAGCATATAGTTAGGGCTGGACCAGGTGACCCTGAATCCTCCCTTAGTTATGCTGCAATAGACGTAGGCTGCCGGGGGATTCCCATGATGCATTGAGTTTTTCCTTTCCAGTCACCTTTCTCACTCACTATGTATTAATAGACCTCTCTGCATTGAATCATATCTGTTATTAACCTCTGTCTCTCTTCCACAGCATGTCTTTTATCCTGTCTTCCTTCTCTCACCCCAACCGGTCGCAGCAGATGGCCGCCCCTCCCTGAGCCTGGTTCTGCCGGAGGTTTCTTCCTGTTAAAAGGGAGTTTTTCCTTCCCACTGTCGCCAAAGTGCTTGCTCATAGGGGGTCATATGATTGTTGGGTTTTTCTCTGTATCTATGAAGCGCCTTGAGGCGACTTTTGTTGTGATTTGGCGCTATATAAATAAAATTGAATTGAATTGAATTGAATTGAATTTCTAAGATTTTCAGGGCCGAGTACAATAACCTCAGTTTGATCTGAATTAAGAAGCAGAAAGTTAGCGGCCAGCCAGGTCTTTATGTCTTTAAGACATTCCTGCAGTTTAACTAATTGGTGTGTGTTATCTGGCTTCGTGGACAGATAGGATTAATATTAAATCAGTGTGTAACTTTGCCAAAAATTGTGGGCCCATAGTTTTCTGTGGTCTCCTCCCCAACGAGTGACATGTTTAGCTGCAGGTTCTCCTTCAATTGGTGGCTGTCTGAGTGGTGTCCAAAAACCTTTTCAGCATCTTTATACTTATCACCACACTATGCTTATCTCCTAGAAAGATAAATAATTTCCTTGTAAATAAAAACAGTAACTCATCTGCCCAAGGCATTTTGTAGATTGTATAGCAGCAGTGGCAATCTCCACTTTTTAACTTTTTTCTTGAAATTGAATTCCACCTTTAATCTCAAAAAGATCAGTGATATTTTTTTCTTAATGGGACCCCAATACTCTGTAGTAATTATTAGACTCAATTATATAGGCTCAATATTAGACTTCTTCAAAATACAAAAGAACCCACCCACCACTTTAATCTCACTCTGGACCTTGTTTTGACATAAAGGATAGAAAATGAACATTTAACAGTGTTTCCTCTTTTGTGTGATTATTTCCTGATAACATTTACAGTTTTGGGGGAATACATCACAGCAGATGTCGTTCTGAAAGTACTGTAACTAACAGTGGGTAGATTATGAATATAATCCACCCACTGTTATCATCTTCAATGCCCTGTACACAGAGCAGAGCAGCTACCTGAACACTACTCCCACAGAGGCTGATTATCTTGGTAATAGTATTATCTTCACTGCATAACTCTGAATACTGTGGGAAAAGTCAGAAGTACTTAACTCTGATAAAACTCTGAAAAAATAGTTTATTTATCTATTTAGAAAAAATACCCTTCATAAACCATCTTACTCTTCATCACTTTAAGAAAAAGATCAACCCTAGGCGTCCCCTCAGCACTGTGGCCAGGCTGACCAAAAGTCTGAACTGCCAACCATTCCTTTAATCTGAACTAGACTTCATGAACTTTTCACACTTAAAGTTTTAATCATTAGATAAAAACATCCATAACCGTAACATTATGCACAGCTGCTTTTAGTAAAATCGATATTACAAGCAAAGCGTTGAATAGACACGCCGGTCCACCGTGTCCAGTCATGCTTTACTTCTCCAAAACGTGATGTATACACACATGCAGGAGTTGCAGTTAGCTGCAGGAACAGCAGAGGGAGATCATCATAATCACGGGAAAGCATTTAAACAGACATTATTAACACATTTACATGCAAATACATACTAGGAGACTAGCTTCATTGTTTCTGGCTATTAAGGACCCTGGAATGCACTTTATAAGGTTTTTGCTCACTATCGACTTTGTGGATTTAAATATATTACCTCCCCCTGTATTTCCATGACACTGGGTTGGATATTTAGTTAGACTCCTTCGCTGCAGTTTATGTTTCTGAGTTAGTTTTGATTATTACTTCCTCCAAATCATCAATGTGTCTTTTACACCCCGTTCCTACAAGACTCAAAGAAGTCCTGCCATTTATTAATGTTTCAATCTTAAATATTATCACCCTATCTCTATTATTGGGCTACGTACCATAGGTCAAAAAGCAGTATTCAGTATTGTAATTCATTATTATCTGGACGTCCTAAAAACTTCCTGAAAAGCCTTCAGTTGATCCAAAATCTTGTAGAAAGAGGAACAGGGACTAGAACGAGAAAGCGTATTTCGTCCATACTGTCATCCCTTCATTGGCTCCCTATTAAATCCAGAAGCAAATTTAAAATCCTCCTCATCATAGAGCTTGAACAGTTAGTCCCCGTCTTACCTTAAAGACCTCATAGTACCGTACCTGTCAAACAGACCACTTCTCTCTCAGACTGCTGGTTTACTTGTGGTTCCCAGGATATTTAAAAGTACAGGGTGGGCCATTTATATGGATACACCGCAATAACATGGGAATGGTTGGTGATATTAAAGTCCTGTTTGTGGCACATTAGTATATGTGAGGGGGCAAACTCCTCAAGATGGGTGGTGACCATGGTGGCCATTTAGAAGTCGGCCATCTTGGATACAACTTTTGTTTTTTCAATAGGAAGAGGGCCATGTGACACATCAAACTTATTGGTAATGTCACAAGAAAAACAATGGTGTGCTTGGTTTCAACGTAACTTTATTCTTTCATGAGTTATTTACAAGTTTCTGACCACTTATAAAATGTATTCATTGTGCTGCCCATTGTGTTGGATTGTCAATGCAACCCTCTTCTCCCACTCTTCACACACTGATAGCAACACCGCAGGAGAAATGCCAGCACAGGCATCCAGTATCCGTAGTTTCAGGTGCTGCACATCTCGTATCTTCACACCATAGACCAGCGATCCCCAATCTTTTTTGCGCCACGGACAGGTTTATGCCTGACAATATTTTCACGGACTGGCCTTTAAGGTGTCGCGGATAAATACAACAAAATAAAACTAGTACCGGTACAGAAAAAAATAAGATTTATTCATAACACACGTGTAAAGACCCAGGAAAACCGAGTTAACGATAAAAACGATAACAAAATAATGCTAAAAACCAATAAAACCCCTGAAAACCATACATTTCACACCCGAGCCTCAACTCTCGCGGCCCGGTACCAAACGACTCGGGGGTTGGGGACCGCTGCCATAGACAATTGCCTTCAGATGACCTAGTCTAAGGGGGTCAGATCGAGAGACCTTGGGGCCATTCGACTGGCCCATGACGACCAATCCACTTTCCAGGAAACTGTTCATCTAGGAATGCTCGGACCTGACAGCCATAATGTGGTGGTGCACCATCCTGCTGGAAAAACTCAGGGAACGTGCCAGCTTCAGTGCATAAAGAGGGAAACACATCATCATGTAGCAATTTCAAATATCCAGTGGCCTTGAGGTTTCCATTGATGAAGAATGGACCCACTATCGTTGTTCCCCATATACCACACCAAACCATCACTTTTGTTGTTCCAACAGTCTTGGAGGGATCCATCCAATGTAGGTTAGTGTCAGACCAATAGCGGTGGTTTTGTTGGTTAACTTCACCATTCACATAAAAGTTTGCCTCATCACTGAACAAAATCTTCTGCGTGAACTGAGGGTCCTGTTCCAATTTTTGTTTTGCCCATTCTGCAAATTCTGTGCGCCGATCTGGGTCATCCTCGTTGAGATGCTGCAGTAGCTGGAGTTTGTAAGGGTGCCATTTGTGAGTAGCTAATATCCGCCGAAGGGATGTTCGACTAATGCCACTCTCCAGTGACATGCGGCGAGTGCTACGCTGTGGGCTCTTGCTGAATGAAGCTAGGACAGCCACTGATGTTTCTTCATTAGTGACAGTTTTCTTGCGTCCACATTTTGGCAAATCCAACACTGAACCAGTTTCACAAAACGTAGCAAGCAGTTTGCTGACTGTAGCATGGGAGATGGGTGGTCTCGTAGGGTGTCTTGCATTGAAATCTGCTGAAATGACCCGGTTACTGCGTTCACCAGATATCAACGCAATTTCAATCCGCTCCTCATGTGTTTACCTCTTCGACATGTCAATGGCTGTGAACAAAGAGAAACTTGTAAATAACTCATGAAAGAATAAAGTTACGTTGAAACCAAGCACACCATTGTTTTTCTTGTGACATTACCAATAAGTTTGATGTGTCACATGGCCCTCTTCCTATTGAAAAAACAAAAGTTGTATCCAAGATGGCCGACTTCTAAATGGCCATCATGGTCACCACCCATCTTGAGGAGTTTGCCCCCTCACATACACTAATGTGCCACAAACAGGACTTTAATATCACCAACCATTCCCATGTTATTGCGGTGTATCCATATAAATGGCCCACCCTGCAGAGTGCAGAGATGATCGTATGATCGTTGTCCGGTCTTCCTCCTCTAGCCCCCCACCCGGAACAGGATTTTCCAGAGGCTTAATATCCAAGTGTCTTCAGGCAATATACTGAACCCTGGGTTTCCTCTAATGTGTGTGTGTGTGTGTGAATGTGTGTTTGTGTGCGTGTGAGTGTGTGTGCGTGCGCTTGTGTGTGTGTGTGTGTGTGTGCGTGTTTGTGTGCATGTGTGTGATTAGGTGAGGCTTGTTGGCATTATATGCGTACCAGTCGAGTGTTCCTCTCATGTGGCTGATGTGATCACACACAGATCTCTTTCATGACTCTTCATTTGTCTCCAGCACCTTACACTGCTGAGCTCTCCTCTCCAGATGAAGTGGCAATGTCAAAGGAAATGTGCAAAGTGGACGCAGCATGATGCTTTCATGGGACCTCAAAACTTCCTGTATCTCAGATATAACAGGCCATTATGGAAGTCATCATAGTGACACTACTGCAGTGTTGTCGGTTCATTCACAGCATAAACGGACTGGTTCTCTTTGAGATTGCATTTAAATTAGTTTAGTAAAAATGCAACTGCACCATTCAGCCGTATTGTAAACAGGAGTTTGTGATGATGCACACACAGATTTACACTTGATGTGCACAAATTCACCAAAACTGAATCAAAGATCATTTAATCTTTAATCTCTCTGATAAAAGGTCAGTCTTTATAACACTGCCTTTCTTCCTTCATCCTCCTGTACCATCACAATATTATGAAGGTCATTTCTGTTCTCAGTCCTATAGCCCACAGGTTCTTGTGTGACAGAAGCAGAGATATATTAAGTAAAAGGGGTGAAGAGACACCGTTAAGCTGCTGTTGGTGCCAAAAGCCATCTGAAGATTATTAAGCAAATGGCTCTCTGTTGGATCCATACTCTCAACATCCTATTAAACAACTCAAGTCTGCAGGTTGCTGGGGTCAAAAGGAAGCGCTCCCTTTTTGTATTAAGTGTGTGACACACATGTACAGCCCCGTCGGTGGACACGCACACACAGTTCAGACCATTAAAGCGCTGTGATGACTCTTCAGAAGGCAGATTTTAAACTGAAGGAAACAAAACCAAAAGAAAAATGACACTTAGCTGTGTGTGGCTTCATTTAAGCACCAAAGTCACTCAGTCTGCTTTGTGTGATCGATAAATGAACCGATTTTTTTCTGCTCTCAGGAGCTCAGTCTGGGTAGAGCTTTTTTTCTCCTCCTCTCTTGTGTATTTCATAGTTTTTCTCTGACCCGTCTTCCCAATGTGATGTTTGTACAATGTGTGTATGGTCGGTAACATGTACATGTAATGATGCAAGTGACAATTGAAGGCATAATCAATCAATCAAAGCGTTTTATACAGCATGCCTCATTCACCCATTCACACAGGCACGATCTTCTACACTTCAGTGCTTTCACACACATTCATTGGAGAGCAACTTTGGGTTTAGTTCCTTGCCCCAGGATATTTGGCATGCAGCCTGAATCTGCCAGGGATCGAACCACTGATTAGCAGATGACCTGCTCTACCTCCTGAGCTACAGCCACCCTGTCAGCACGAACGCTAGCTGCTCGTTCAGGACCTATTAGGACTGAAAGGTTATACACTAGCTCCAGTAAACTAGGTCCTGTTTACTGGTACTCAATCAAGCCCATCATTGCCATAGTCATGAAATCCTCAGCTGGCAAAAGTAAAATACGGACACTGGGCACTCCTCCTTCACAGAGGTGTGTGTCAATGATTGTTAGCAAAGAAACCAATAACTTCATAAAGATCAAGATCATTTTTAAAGCTCTTAGAAAGCTGAAAAATAGGAGTTGTACAAAAATATTTGTGCTTCTCCAAAATGTCCATGTGAAAGTAACCAAAAGGAGAAACTGCACATGATGCAGCAGCCTGAACATGTTGTCCTGTGCCTCCACTCTGCACCAGTCTTCAGCAAGCATAACACAACACAAGTCAAATTAATGAGAATACAGTGTAAAAAAAAGTCTGACTACCGTGTTTGAACAGGAAGGGCAGCAATGACCACTCACATTTGTGTTGAGGTGGCAACAGAATATCCACTGGAAAACTTAGTTTGACTTAAAAACGTCTTTAAATTTAGGAGCGCTGAACTTTGTTATGGACAGATTGTCAATGACCACATAAAGAAACAGGAAGAACTGATTTGAAAAAATGTTGTTTTTTTTAAAAATAGCTTTATTTATGTAATTTTTGATAAATTACAAATGTTACTGACATGCTGGTGTAAAGCAGGTTAATAGTGTGGTACAGTCTGGAATGAAAGTGTTTGGCTAAATTAGCAATATGCAGTACAAAGTTAGCTCCGGTCAGTAACAGGTTAACTAAACACACCATCAGGAAACAGGAACAAACCAGTCTCTTTCCAAAGCTATACCAGTCCGTGTTTGAATAATATAATATTACAAACCCGGCTTATTACGCTTGACTTTAATTTGATTGCTTTCACAGAAAATTATTGTTTATAAAAAAAAAAATAGTGCAAAGGCTGAAAAAACACAAGCAGACAAACATTAATATTTAGGGTTAAAATGCTGAACACCAGAATACTTATAATAATAATTTTTGGCAAATGTTTTTAGGTTTTTGGTCGTCATTATTCAGCCATAGAATGAGTGTTATCATAAACAAACCAACGTGATTCGATTTATATGAGTAAACCTAACCCTAACCCTGAAACAAGCCCCTGTTAGAAGACAGCTGTTAACAGTGAAATCAAATATCAATAAAGTCTTCTGATTTGTCACAGATTTGAGTTTTAATAGTGTTTCATCCTGTGTTGGTCGCTAACTTATCATATTTTGAGTTTTAATGAATAATTTCATCTATGCAATAAATATATGAAAATTCACAACACATCTGCTATGCAGTATTCATGGCAGCACAAGCAAACACAGCACAGCTAAAACACAGGCAGACTAAAAAGATCAAACTTTACCAGTTTGACAACAAGTTCAAGAGTTACAGAAAATGAAGGTGAACAATGACATGAGCTGAAGACTAAACTGACCTACACCCGTTTTCACACCTTGGCTCGTGTGATTAGGTAGGGGGTCCATTGCCCCTGTTGGGGGGGACACTCCCACAGGGTTTAAATCTGGGACTCTCCACAATTTGACCCTAGAACTGAAGAAGCTTCTCGAATGAGAGGTGAAACGTCTTCAAGCTACTTAAAGAAGTCCAGAGGCTTTTCTTTCCGAGCTCCGTAGACTACGATGACCTGGATGACTGAGAGGCTTCACAGACATGTTCCCATGGAAGTGACACATGGACAAACACACCTGCTATGAAATGACTGAAGTAACAGTAGTAATATTTGCATTTCAAATATTCTGATCACATGATTCAGACATTATTCCATCTTTAAGTCCTAAGTTTAGGTTAAGATCAAATCATTCATTCATACATTTATTCAGTAGAAAGTAAATAAAATACTTTCAAACGCTGCATTACTACATATGCTTTACAGAAAAGTTCTAACCCTTCTGTTTTAACATGATGGAAGAAAAAAAGCTTTCAGCTGCAGTGTCAGAGCTATGTGTGCAGACACGGATAAAGCCTGCTTCTCCTTCTGGGTCACCTCTCATTCGTGATGATGACAGATGTGCCAGTGCAGTGTGGGGTCTCTCTGTGGCTCTCAGGAGATGAGCTGGAGCTGGGACTCTGGCTAGTACAGTTGTAAGACACCATCTCTTTACCTTGGTAACAATGGCCATCTGTTATATTGCTCAGTGAGGCAAAAGGGGAGGCCTTAATAGGACCAGGTTTGCCCAAGACTTGATGAAACTTTAAAGACATATATGGAGCTCCTATACCTGTCAGCATTCTTGTGTCCTCTGCAGATCTGGACTGTGGCTCCGTGGCAGCTCCAAACTGCTGCTGGTCGTCAGCAGGTTGATGATATTCTGCAGCAATGTGACTGTAAGGGGTGTCCATCATACAGAGCATCTTCTTCTGCTCAAGCACTATCTGCACAGGGAGCGACTGGCCTATGCCATGCAACAAGCCACCATGCTCACCTTTACCAAGTACCAGGCTGCTGAGCACAGGGCAAGCCAGGGCCCTGTCACCTTTTGCATAATGTTGCATGTCCTGGTTTAAAGCTTTACTCCCCTTTGCGGCATGAGGCTGGGCATGTGGACAAACTTTGCTATGGACGAGTGTGTAATGTTCACAGAATTCGTCCTTTAGCCTGCTGTTTGAAAGAGGGTTCATTCCACTGGGACAATCATCCTGGTACCTACGGTCAGCTGCCAGTACAGGCCCTATTAAAGAGAAGACATGTTCAGAAGTTGGCTTGCACCTTAATTAAAATGACATGAGCACTCTGCTGAATGGCTCCTAAGGAATTTACAGTGTTATTCACAAGATGTCAGACTGTAGATTAGTGTTTTAATGAATCCACCTATGATGTTATTGACAAATGCATGTTTTCCTGAGCTTGCATTCACTACTGCAGACTAAGCTTTAGTTTAACATTCTTCCATTCTGAAAACAACATGAATTGTGTGGAGATGAATATGGACACTGTTACTTGCAAGTTAAAGCTACAGCTTTCTGTTGTTGGTGCGAGTGGCAATGCCATTGAAAGCCTATCTGTAACACTGCAGAGATGAAGAGGACCGAATGCATTTCAGAATAGCATCAGCTTTACAAGTTGTCTAACCTGGAAAACACAGAACAATTCAGAAAAACACCAGACTACAAAAAATTATTCTGTTGGCTTCAATATGGACTTCCTACTTGTGTTTGTGTAGTCTGGCATTTGTTCAGAACCAGAACTCCAGACCCTCAGTCCTCACTGGACCATTATATTTCAAACAGCTTGTGAAGCCCAACTTTCACCACTTGCCTCTTCGGGAGAAACTTAACTGCTGTTTCCCTGTGTACAGATTGTTCTGCATAGAGCCAGCAAGCTATTTTGTGTTCTTGGGAGACCTGTTTGTGGGCACCTTTGCCATCAAGCTGCCTCTTCTAAGCCTGGACGTGAAGCGATGGAAAAATGCATACTTCTAGCTGCTGGGCTCACTCACCCGTCTTCCTGACCTCACAGCGCAGGCTTTTTCTTTTTGGGAAAAAAAAGATCTGAATGACAAAATTCATCAACCACTGGGAGGTGGCACGAGCATTCTTTATCCCAACCGGTAGCACTTTAAACTGGTATAAGATATCATAAGTCACAAATGCACATCTCACAAACACGTTCCGTCAGTGGTACCTAACAGTACCCTTTCAAAAGATCAACCTTACGTACCTAGCCCTACCCACTTGGTCAATGCAGTCTTCCAACCGAAGTATGGGGAAAGCATCTGAATTCGTGACATGACTGACCTTCCTAAAATTCACCTTCCAAAAACGATCTGGCCTCACCTCCTTAGCAGCTAACAGTACAGGTGAGCTCCACGCCCCATCTGCTGGCTCAATCACACCAATCTGGAGCATGTAAAGCACTTCCTCCTTCGCCACCTTCCATTTGTGAGGGGACAGATGATGCGTGTTGTTTAATTCGGACTGCCTCTCCCACATCCACATCATCAACAATCCTATCAGATTTTCCAGGCACATCCATGAAATAGCTCAGAATAGCAGTCAACTACCTCCTGCCTCTGGCACTCAGTCAAGTGTTTCAGCTCTTCCGCAAGAGCTGCTCTGGCCTCTGTGTTATATAGTCTGGCATTAATAACCTCAGACCCACATAGCAAGCAGGTCTGGCCCAGATCGGTGTCATGGCAGAGTGTATGTCAACCAGATGTGCGCCATGTCTGACAATGATGGCACTATTTATGTTCCTTTTTTCCTATTTTAGTTAGAAGACCCAAATGCCATGTTGCAATACTATACTGTTATGGTAGCCAACGTTTCAAATGCAGATTTGACAGGTTTGTGAGTGTACACTTTATCCAAAACCTAGTGACGGTTTACTCATGTTTGCCAGCGGGTGGCTGTAGCTCAGGAGGTAGAGCAGGTCACCTACTGATTGGAAGCTTAGTGGTTCGATCCCTGGCTCCAACAAGGTCCAACAAAGTCAACCATTATGTGAGCAAAAGGCTCATCCTCAACTGGAAAAAGTTGTAATGGTGTTACTGGGTTAGATACACTTGGCTTTTCGACAACCTGACAAACATGGCAGCGGCGCCAAAATAATTTCATATCCTTCCACATACTAGGCCAATATAGGTGTTGGCTAAGTTTCTCCAAGGTTTTCTTTGCAGCCATGTGTCCAAACAATGACGCATGCACCAACTGCAAAACCTCCTGGCGACAACACTTTGGCAAAACGACTTGTTCCGTTGTGGCCCGGTCCTCATCAGCTGGCCTAGAAGGAGGCCTCCACTTCCTGAACAATGTGTCATTGTGAAAATAGTAACACTTTGGCACATCTTTAGCCTCCTGCACTTACTGCTGACCTCATAGCATGTTCCAGGGAAGGATTATTCTGCTGCTTCTGCACCAGAGACTCCCAATTCAGAGAGTCCTCCTCATGTTTTACTCACATGACCTGTTTATCTCTTCTGACAGCTGTGAAGAGCACCCATTCCTGGGTCATCACCTATACCACCACATGCTTTATTCCCATCAACAGATTGCACATCACAGCCATTCCAAGTGCTTAATAGGGAATCAGAGAGGTTAGTAAAAGGGTGGTTCACAGGGGGGCCACACATGCAGGAAAAACTTCAGGAAACTCCAGCTCCAGCTCTCTTGTCTTGGGGGAATCCACTGGGTAATCACTGACAGACAGAGCAACTTTAACCCAGGCCACATCATTGGCCATAATCAAATCGATAGATCTAAAGGAGAGATTTGTGATTCTGCTACATTACAAAGCCTGTAACCAGCTCAGATCTCAGGTAAAGCTTGTATACCTGCAGGATCTCATGACCCCTCCTACACCTCGCACAGTGGTGAACTGTGGGAGACAGTGGCCTCAGACATAAATCCGTCATATCCCTGTAGTTCATTGAGAGACTCCCGAGCTATTGTTACAGACCTACCGGCCTGGTATTATTTTGCCTTCTTGATAACCAGGGCACTGATTTTTCTTGTGACCTAATTTATGGCGCCAATAACAACGAGGCTCCGCAGGAGAATTCTGGCTCCTACTTTGGAATAGAGCTGATCCACTGGGCTGTTGTATCAAACTCTTTTCTTGTCCTGACGGGTGCCAGGTCCTGCTTCCACCCATATGGACCATCCTCACTCCTATCCTCATTAACTCTCCTCCTCCCCAGACTGACTCCCACCTTAAATCCATGGGCAACTTCATAACAATCGTCCAACTCTGTGGCCTCCGGGGGCTCACAACATCACATTCATTGAGATAAAAGTCAACCTCCCTGGGAGCACTCACTTTAAATTGCTCCAACAACATTAGGTCCTTTAACTTATGATGATGACCAAAAGCCTGAGATGAATTTATCCAACAATGCAAAGCAACTTCCTGTCTATGCCACATATCCAAATAAGACTCACTTGGTTGTCTCCCCAGCTCACGTCACTGCCTGCGGTAAGTTTCCGGAACACCTACCATAAGAAGGCGTCATATTTCAAAAGTGGCATCTAGCGCTGCTACTGCTCTGAACCATCAAACCACCACTTGTCTTCAGGCCACCCACTATCTATGGCAACTTTTTCAAAAAACACATCAACAGCATCTTCATCAAATGAAGGCATAAAAACACGAGCTCTATTCAGATCGAATCTATCATCACCTTGGCTTCCTTAGCTTTTTTCACCTCTCATTTACCTAATCTCTCCAGGCAAGTCCCTTCCCTCTTTTAACTTTTTCCCTCCTTTTGCTCCATTATTTGCTGTCACTTTTCTCCTCCACCAATTTTCTACGTTGCCTTTGCTTTAACCGCACTTCTGTCCGCAAAACCTCCATTAGGTGCAGCGCAATTGCAGGTTTAGCCAGACCTTCCTCCAGCGAAACCTCCTCTTCTCCTGCCAGATCGATCAATTCATCCTTCTTCAACCTCCTGAACTGCTCGCCTTGTCCACCTGTTCCTGATGTCCTCGTTTATAGCCACTATTTAAGGTAGCAACAGGCCCTCAGTCCTTGCTGGACCATTATATTTCAAACAGCTAGTGACGCCTGGCTCCTTTACCACTGTTTTTGCCACTTGCCTGTGAGAGAAAAACTTGCCCGTTTCCCTGTGTACAGATTGTATTGGAGAGACCCTTGCTAGAGAGCGATGAGCTATTGTGTTCTTGGGAGAACATCTTTGTGGATTTGAATTTTTTTTATCACTGTAAATAAAATCACTGAGCTGTAAAAGTGAGTCCTGCCTGCCCAGTGATCCTTGACACCCAGGCTGCTTCCACCACAAATGGTTTAGTGTTAGGTCCCCACAGTGGCAATTCTACTGAGGTGGTTTTAACAGAAGTGGGGTTGGGTGAGAGTAGTTAAAATATGGTAAAACAAAATCTAGAATATGGAATGTCAGTATGAGATTTAATCATAGAAACCTAGACTATAAATCAAATTAAATAAAACCTTAACCTTTGTATTTGTTGGCTGCTGTGGAGTTGCTGATGTTCCATCCATCAGCCCCTTTACTATGCAGGGAGCCGATGATTTGTTGAGATAGCTGAGAGGAGGGAACTGAGCTGGGCAGCTGGCTCTGAACATTCAGATGCTGATGATGGGATGGGTAATGGGGAGTCAGATTGTAAGTGGGGCTGCAGGACACCTGAACTCCTTCAGGTCTCAGGTTGGTTCTCGTCTTCCTGCAAGGGGTCATTGGGTACAGGGATCTGTCTTTCAACATCCTCTTTTGTGACGAGCAGTATGAGAGGTCCGGCTGGAAGAGGCGAGGAGCCTTCTGATGTTCATAAAAAATACAGGGAAGGTTACTATCTTAGGATAACACTTTATTTCAGTATTTATCAAAGTAGCTCTGTAAGACAATACGGGGAAATAATTTTCCTACTAGATCCCTTGTAAGTCAAAAATGGTTTGAATTGGTCTTTGTTCGCAGTAATCATCAGGATCAAAGCTCTTCTGTGTAAAATTCAGCAGAAGCTTAAATTACATCTCAACTTATTCACGGTGGGTAAAACATTCTGTGTTAGTTCAGAAAGTATTCAGCACTTCATGTGCTTCAGTGTTTGTCATATTCTAAAACTGAATCCTTATTCTAAAAATTCATTTTTCATCTCAAGATTCTACACACAATACCCCATAATGACAACGTTAAAGAAATTACTTCAATGTCTTGCAAATTTAGTAAAATTAAAGAACAAAAACATAACACGTACATTATGTACCTCTTGTACATCTTGCTTCCACTGTTCATCTATCAAATGTTTCTACAACTTGATCAGAGTCTACTTGTGGTAAATTCAGTTGATTGGACATTACATGTAATTGGATTGGAAAGTACATGTAACACATTTTAATAGTTGGGATACAGATTTGAATATTTTCATGGGTACTGGACCACCTGCAACGGTTCGACTGCTAGAGCGAACTGGATGACTAATGAAACACTCGGAGAACGAGGTTTGGTGAACTTGCATTTCTTCACAACCTTATAATCTCAACATGAATAATCACTTACATATATAATAAAAAAAAAACCCAATTACATCAACAAAATAATAAACAGAATACACCCCCAGCGGATGTGACTCAGCCCACATCTCTAAGTTGTGTGAGTCCAGCAATAAAATCTCTTCTTGTAGAATGTGCAAAGGAGCAGTGAAGTGCAACTCTGTCCTGAGACTTAAGTAGAATTTGTAAAGTTCATGGCTTGTCCAAAGAATTTCAGTTTCTTCTCAGATTCATCTCAACATATCCTGGAGGGGTGGCTCGCCATCTTTGGACTGGTACACCCAAAAAACCTGAGAAAAGTAAACAACAAAACGGGCTCTCCTGAACCCTCAAATAGGCGACGGTGCGGCGTCATAGCACAACCAGAAGAATCCCAGCAATAATAAAACTCTCCCCCAACTAAACAACAGTTGCCTGGCAGCTTGTTTCCTCAGCAAAATCTGACTAAAGAAGGCAACAACGTTTCTCACTCAGAGGACCTTTTTTTCTCCCCCCCTCTTCTTGATCTCCGTAGCTGCTTCAGGTAAAATGCAAGGAGGCAGTACTCCCAAACTGTATACTTTACAGACCATCGGGACATCATAAACACCGGATCTTCAGTTATTTAAAAAATAATTTTACTTAATTAAACTTGATAATGAAAAAAAAAAGTCAACCTCAATGATAATGCACTGAAACCCTTAGTAACTAGGGTTACACCCACACCTGTCTATGTAAGGTCCCACAGTTGACAGTGCATGTCAGAGCACAAACCAAACCATGAAGTCCAAGGAATTGTCTGTAGAACTCCAAGACAGGGTTGTACCGATGCAAGGGTCAGTCTGACAGAGCTCCGCTTGATCTGTGGAAAGAGGAGACCTTCCAGACAACCATTTCGGCGGCACT
Source organism: Perissodus microlepis (assembly GCF_051167445.1). Classification (NCBI taxonomy): domain Eukaryota; kingdom Metazoa; phylum Chordata; class Actinopteri; order Cichliformes; family Cichlidae; genus Perissodus; species Perissodus microlepis. The sequence continues at coordinate 471,539 of NC_140470.1, forward strand.
CCACCAATCAGGGCCTGTATGGTAGAGTGGTCAAGGAGGCCATTCCTCATTAAAAGGCCCATGACAGCTAACTTGGAGTTTGCCAAACAGCACTAGAAGATTGTCAGACCATAAGAAAAAAAATTCTCTGGTCTGACACGACAAAGACTGAACTTTCTAGTGTCATGTCTGGAGAAACCAGGCTCCGCTCATCACAAATCTGTACAGTGAAACTTGGTGGCAGCATCATGTTCTGGGAATTCTTTTCATCACCAGGAACTGGGAGACTGTAATATAACCACTGTGTGGCAGGCAGCCAGGAAGTGGACCCAAAGCAGGACTTGTCATAAGACAAGACTTAAATTTATAACAACTGGCAACTGACAGAGCAACAAAAACAATAGTGGAGCAGGACAGGAGCAAAATGATCAGAAACTGGGACTAGAGGTAGGCACAAACCTGGGTTTCCAAATATGAGGAAAACAAACTAGGAAATGCAGAAATAATAACTGGGTCCCAGTCCTAGGATCAAGACCGAGATTAGTCAAGGTTGAGGGAAAGATGAATGCAGCAGTGTGCAGCAGTGAAGAGTTGCTGTAGCACAGCTGGTAAAGCAGGTTGCCTACTAATCAGAAGGTTGGTGGTTCAATTCCAGTCTGTATGCCAGACTAGGGCAAGATACTAACCCCAATTTAGAGTCTGAATGTGTGTGAATGTTAGGAGTATTGACATAGAAAAAACTAATTGGGTAAATGGGTGATTAAGGCAAGTTGTGCTCGTAGTGGAAAAGTACTATATAAGAACCAGTTCAATTGTTATTTGCGAACATCCTTGATGCTTCAATCTTAAGTACAGTCCCGATCAAAAGTTTAGGACCACTTGAAAAATGGCAAAAACTCATATTTTTAACATGGATCTTAGCAAGTCGTTAAGATCCAGCATTGCAAAATATGAGTTTTTGCCATTTTTCAAGTGGTCTTAAACTTTTGATCAATCCATCTCTAATAATGGGCTACATACAACAGACCTTTGAGGTGGCAGAAATTATGGCTTATTTGAAGAGTTTCAGTCAGGTTTCAGAGCTCATCACAGCACAGAAACAGCTTTAGTGAAGGTTACAAATGATCTTCTTATGGCCTCTGACAGTGGACTCATCTCTGTGCTTGTGTTGCTAGACCTCAGTTTAGCACGATATTTTTTTTACATAGATTAGAGCAATTCAATTCTGTTCAGTTCAGTTTCTTTTATATATTCCCAAATCACAACAGCAGCCGCCTCAAGGTGCTCTATATTGTAAAGTACTGACTATGTATTTATACACCACTCTGCATTTAATCATTATTTATTATTAATCTCTGGCTCGCCTCCACACTGTGTCTTTTATCCCATCTTCCTCCCATCATCCCCAACTGGTCATTTCAGATAGCCACCCCTCTTTAAACCTTGTTCTACTTGTGGTTTCTTCCTTTTAAGAGTTTTTCCTTCCCACTGTCGCCAGGTCCTGGGTTATAAAGGTCATCTCATTTTTGTGGTTTTCTCTGTATTATTGTAGAATCTTAACCTTCCGGTATAAAGTGCCTTGAGGTTACTGTTGTTGTGATTTGGTTCTATATACATAAAAATGGATTTAAGGGAATGTAATAACCTACCCCAGAGCTTCCAACACACTAATAACCTTAAGCACACAGCCAAGATAACAAAGAAGTGTCTTTGGGACCACTATGTGAATGTCCTGAAGTGGCCCTGCCACTGCACAGACTTGAACCTGAGTGAACATCTCTGGAGAGATCTGAAAATGGCACCAATGCTCTGCATCCAACCTAATGGAGCTTGACAGGTCCTGCAAAGAAGAGTGGAAGAAACTCCCCCAAAATAGGTTTGCCAGACTTGTTACATCTCAAAAAGATATGAGTGTGTCATTGCTGCCACAGGTGTTTCAACAAAGTACTGAGCAAAAGCTATGAATACTCTTGTTCATCTGAAACTTTATTTGTTTATTAATTAATTTCTATTTGTGTTATTTCAGTTATTACATTATATGTAGTATAGTATGATGATGTATAAGGCAAGACAGGCAAGACAAAAAATAATATAGAGGCTATATTAAAAAAATAAAAATAAATACAATAAAAATATAACAAAAAACCCTCCAAACATACAGCACCTGGAACACAAAAATTAGAAAATACTCAGCTACTTATAGTGAGAGAGAGAGAGAGTGAGAGTGTGTGTGTGTGTGTGTGTGTGTGTGTGTGTGTGTGTGTGTGTGTGTGTGTGTGTGTGTATGTCTTTATCACACATATACTTGATAATGAGGGTGGGAAGCTGTAGCAATGCCCCCAAAAACCTGGAAGGAGAAAGAGATGGAACCAGGACAACTGTGCCATCCACGGCCCCCAAGAGTACCAAAGACTCAATGCCAAACATTTTCTGTGCATAGGCTGTGAATACTTGTACATGTTATGGTTTTGTTCTTTTTATTTTTAAGAAATCTACAAAAGTTCAAAGCAAATGTTTTGGACTTTGTCAAAACGGGGTATTGTGTGTATTTTTTTGAGGTCAAAACTAATTTAATCCATTGCAGAATAAGGCTGTATCATGACAAAATGTGGAAGAAGTAGAATGCTTTCCAGATTGTAAATGGCCTGTATTTGTATAGCGCCTTATAGCGCCCTAAGGACCCCAAAGCGCTTTACACATCCAGTCATCCACCCATTCATACACTGGTGATGGCAGCTACATTGTAGCCACAGCCACCCTGGGGCGCACTGACAGAGGCGAGGCTGCCGGACACTGGCACCACCGGGCCCTCTGACCACCACCAGTAGGCAACGGGTGAAGTGTCTTGCCCAAGGACACAACGACCGAGACTGTCCAAGCCGGGGCTCGAACCGGCAACCTTCCGATTACAATGCAAACTCCCAACTCTTGAGCCACGATCACCCCCAGATCCAGATTCCAGATGCACTGTTGATATCCTCCTCATGTGGGGTCCCACAGGGCTCCGATTTAACACCCTCACCCCAGCCCACCGCCTTTCACCCAGGGCAACTCTAGACTGAGACAGAGTCCAGCCCCTCTCAAAGAGACTGGTTCCAGAGCCCAAGCCATGCTTTGAGGTGAGCCCGACTATATCTAGTTGCTACCTCTCAACTTCACGCACTGACTCTGGCTCCCTCCCTGCAAGAGGGGACCTTCCATGTTGGAACTGCTAGTCTTGGTAGCTACGGCATCTCCTGTGCATGGTGGGCCAACAGGAGGATGGGCCCATGTTCCTTTTCGGGCTGTGCCCGGCCAGGCCTCATGGATTAAGGGCCAGCCACTAGACACTCACCCTCGGGCACCCTCCACAGGCCTGGATCCAGGGCAGGGCGCCAGTAACCATATCGCTGGCAGGGTGAACTGTTCCCTTGATCTTATACTCAGAGTGTTTTGAATAGTTCTTTATCTGGTCCTTCACCCAGGACCAATTTGCCATGGGAGACCGTACTGGTGGCAAAATCCCTGGTACTCACAAACCCCTCCACCAAATCAAGGTAGCGATTCACCCATTCATTTGGGTGGTCTCAGAATCTCATCTCTGCTTTTCGCAGATGATGTGGTTCTGTTGCTTTGTCAGGTGATGCCTCCAGCTCGCACTGGAACAGGTGGAAGCTGACTGAAGCTGTGGGAATGAGAATCAGCACCTCCGAATCTGAGGCTAACGTCTTCAGTCAGAAAAGGATGGAGTGCCCACTCTGGGTCAGGGAGGAGTTCCTGCCCCAATTGGAGAAGTTTAAGTATATTGGGGTCTTCTCTTCTTAGGCTGCTGCTCCCACATTTCAGCCCCGGATAAGTGGAAGAAGATGGATGGATGGATGGATGGATGGATGGATGGATGGATGGATGGATGGATGGATGGATGGATGGGAGAAGGGAGCAGGAGATCGACAGATGGATTGGAGCTGCAACTGCAGTGATGCGGCTATATCGGTCCATCGTGGTGAAGAGAGAGCTGAGTGTAAAAGCGAAGCTCTCAATTTACCGGTTGACCTACAACCCTTCCCTCATCTGTGGTCACGAGCTGTGGGTAGTGACTGAAAGAACGAGATTGCGGATACAAGCAGCAGAAATGGGCTTCCTCCGAAGGGTGGCTGGCCTCTCCCTTACAGATAGGATAGGGTGAGGAGTTCGGCCATCCGGGAGGGGCTCAGAGTAAAGCCGCTGCCCCTCCACATCGCAAGGAGCCAGTTGAGGTGGTTCAGGCATCTGACAAGGATGCCTCCTGGGCACCTCCTGGCTGAGTTGTTCTGGGCATGTCCCACCAGGAGGAGGCCCCGGGGCAGACCCAGGACACTTTGGAGAGATTATATCTCTCGGCTGGCCTGGGAATGCCTTGGTGTTCCCCCAGACATGCTGGAGGAGGTGGCCAGGGAGAGGGAGGTCTGGTCTTCTCTTATTAGGCAGATGCTGTACCGGAGAGCTGAGTGTAAAAGCGAAGCTCTCAATTTACCGGTCGATTTACGTCTCTACCCTCACCTATCGTCACGAGCTGTAGGAAGTGACTGAAAGAACGAGTTCGTGGATAGAAGCGGCGGAAAGGCCTTCTCCAATGGGTGGGTGGCCCTGAGTAGTTCGGCCATCCGGCAGGGGCTCAGAATAGAGCTGCTGTTCCTCCACATCGAAAGGAGCCAGTTAAGGTGGTTCGGGCATCTGACAAGGATACCTCCTGGCCCCCTCTTGGGTGAGTCCCACTGGGAGGAGGCCCGGAGCAGTCCCAGGACATGCTGGAGCGATTATATCTCTGAGCTGGCCTGGGAATGCCTTGGTTTTATCCCGGGCAAACTGCAGGAGGTGGCCGGGGAGACGGAGGTCTGAGCTTCTCTGTTTAAGCTGCTGCCCCTGCCACCCGATAAGTGAAAGAAGATGTATGGATGTTCTATTTTTACGCTTGTATGAGCAAATATGTGTTGTTATTGTTTTGTTTTTTTACTGTGTCTTATATTTATTCTACTGTACACCACTTTGGTCCTTTCTGGTTGTTTTAAAGTGATTTAAAAGTAAAGTTGGTATGGTGGCTCACACAAACACAGTTTCCCTAGTTTTGTAGTTTGCAATATTAATATTTCTGTAATGAAACTGATATATTATTTTTTGCTATAAGAAAGGTAGGAAATATTTCATTTATTTCTATATTTCTCTGGAATCTTAATAATTACTAGGTCACGTGGAAGTCCTACCTCAAGATAGGGAGCTTCTCTTAGTTTGGTCTTCATCTTGACTGCTTTGGTTCTGAATTGTCTGCTGTGGTCCTGAGAGGAAGTGAGACTTACACCGCACTTAGTGACTTGACTCTGATCTTCAGATAACTGTAGTTCCTTGCTTTCAATGTCACTGTGTACAATAAAACAGGTATATAGTCTGCATTGTTTCATGCAGGTTTTACATTTTAGAAGGAGGCTGCTGACTCACGTGAGGACGTAGTTCACACTGACAATACAGTGAGGTCTGGATGAACGGCTGTTGTGGACAATGGTGGCGTAACTCTGCACCCATACCCAACCTCCATGCTTTGATAGCAAGCGGTAATACTTGGTGGTGACCTGACCCTTCACCAGCACTGTAGTAAACACAGAGATAAACTGGTCAAATCTCCCTATGTAATTATCTTTAGGTTAGTTCTTTTAATTTAGTTAGCATCTAAAATTATTATTTATTTGTCAGTAACCATGCACAAAAACATTGTACCAGATTGAACCACTTTTCATCCTCAAGGCAAATACACACAACATTAATCAAGCTATAAATGCAAAATACAAATCAAAGACAATGTTTTAAACTCCTCACAAATGTTCACACATACGTCACTCCATCCTCCCCCATGAATATCACTGAAAATATTTAAACTTACATAAATGATGAGCGTATCGTAGATGGAAAATGTCACAGGCATGAACGTGGTGGTAAAGAGTCTTGTCTATCAGGTCCTGAGGCTCGTAGCCTGTCAGCTCTGCCACCCTGACTCCCCAGGAAAGAATAACAGGTCAGGGCTGATTTGAACATTCATATTTGGAAGTGAATCATAATGTTCATTTAACAGCCCTAAAATGTTTTAAAATAGCTTTTTGTTAAGCTTATATACCAATATTTTTTTAAAGTGAATATCGTTTTAATTGCTTAATGTATTATACCTGCGTTAATCCTTATTACTAGATTTATCTTTATGTTGCTCATTTATTGTGACGATGAGTTTTAACAGGTGACAGAATATCATAATGTCATGGTTTTCCTTTATCTAACCACCTTCTCAACATGTCTCCTACCTCATGTCCAAAAAGATGAGTTTGAAGTCCAGGCTGGCTCTGAACATGAACATGTTACTATGGAGTTTGATCTCAGTGATACCACTGGGAGGCAGGGAGTGTCCAACTGCTACCAGGCCCATAGTCTGATAGCATGATTCATAGAGCACCATGTCCACCATATACTGACGCACTTTCAGGTAGCCACTGCAGTGGATGACCTGGGAAACAACGGTAGGAAACAAACGTCATTGCATTCAAAAGGAGCTGGGACTTTTCCAAATCAAACTTCATTGTTTAACCAAGTAGCACTTTATGAAACAACTTTTATAGGATTACATTTTGACAGTTAAACTATCATTTAACAAACCATAATGTTCAAATCACAGTCACCCAGATTCCACTGTGAAATGCAGCTTTCGTATTTGGGTGCATTTCATGTGGATCACATGCTCCTTTTTGTCGGATCTGATCTGGGCTCTAGTGAGGATGCTCAAGAAATATGTGTGCCACAGATGCACTGATTGTGCCCCTTTTAAGTTAACTTCTCAGACATACAGTATCTCAAAAATGAAATGTGTTCATTTAACAATTAAAAAAACAACCCTCCTGTGCCGCTCCAATAGTAGTAGTAATAATGGTAATATTTAATATTTTCAATATTTTAATATGTAAATATTTCAATTTTATTTCTATATTACTACAATATAATTTTTATAATATTTTTATAAAATGTAATTATTCAAATTATCAGAATAATATTGAAGTATAGAATTACAGCTTTAATTTAAGGGGTTTAATAAAATGATACATGCACTGGTACTGAAATAGCACTTTTATATAGCACCTCATCTAAATACACAAAGTGCTGTCTTACTACAAGCCTTATTCACACACACACACACACACACACACACACACACACACACACACACACACACACACACACACACAGGAAAGTGCTTTTAACCTAACACATGCCTCCTCCACGACTCCTCCAGGCTGCATACCCTTGGGAACTATACTGGAACCCGAGTTGCCCTTGATGCATACATTGCAGTGTAAATGAGTGTCAGAATGTTTGACATTCATGCACTCCTTACATAGAAAACAGCAGCTTTTTGAATTAATGAGTAAGCTTATAATTAACTGTTTGTTTAGCATTTACATGCATGTGGACCAGTGTTGGTCAAGTTACTTGAAAAAAGTAATCAGTAACTAATTACTGATTACTTCCCCAAAAAAGTAATCCCGTTACTTTACTGATTACTTATTTTCAAAAGTAATTAATTACTTAGTCAGCGGTCCTTTTGCTCTATTTTCACCTGTAAAGCAGGAGTGAGGTAGGCGGAGGTTTACCCTGGTGCAGGTGTGCCGCAGCGGTCAGTTGAAGAATCCACGAGTTTCTCTGTGAGTTTCCCATTATGTGGTAGCGCACTCGGTGCTTGCTCGGAAGTTTAGGGGTTTATTTCGTTGTAAAAAGAAGTTTTCTTCCCACGCACAACGGACGCTAATGTTTTTGTCACTTTTTATGGAATCAAACTTAAACTAAGGTCAGTACTTCCACGCTTTAAACGCTGCTACTCTCTCCGCACTCGATATATGATCCACAGTTGATCTGCACACAGCTGTTGTCACGAACGTCGCACTCGCTTACGTCACTGTCATGAGACATTCTTGCAAAAAAAATCACGGTTTTAGTAACGCAGTAACGCAGCGTTCCTACGGGAAAGTAACGGTAATCTAATTACCGTTTTTGCAATACTAATCCCTTACTTTACTCGTTACTTGAAAAAACGTAATCTGATTACATCTCTGATGTGGACATTGGAGCACTTCGCTCTCACGCTGCAGGCCTACTTGTTGTTCCTAGAGTATTTAAAAGTAGAATGGGAGGCAGAGCCTTCAGTTTTCAGGCCCCTCTTCTGTGGAACCAGCTTCCAGTTTGGATTCAGGAGACAGACACTATCTCTACTTTTAAGATTAGGCTTCAAACTTTCCTTTTTGCTAAAGCATATAGTTAGGGCTGGACCAGGTGACTCTGAATCCTCCCTTAGTTATGCATGTTTCTTATTCACTCACCTTTTTCACTCACTATGTGTTTATACATCACACTGCATTTAATAATTCATTATCATTAATCTGGCTTTTTTCTGCAGCATGTCTTTTGTCCAGTCTCCCTCCCCTCGCCTCCAACTGGTAGATGGCTGCCTCCCTAAGCCTGGTTCTGCTGGAGGCCTCTTCCTGTTAAAATTGAGTTTTTCATTCCTACTGTAACCAGGTGCTTGCTCATAGAGACAAAATAGGACAAAAAGTGTGCTTTAAAGTTCCCTGGAGCTTGTGTGCTATAGCATACTACAAAAGCAATTTTTTGCAAGGCAAGAAAATTTAATATATGTTAATGGAAAGTAAGTCATCTGATTTCAAGCAAAAGGAGCATTTCTTTCAATAAGTTCAGATGAAATTGAAGGCAGAGAGACCCACAAACAAAAAGCCAATGAAGGCAGCTGGAGTAAAAACCTGACAGAGTATCTCAAGGGACTAGACAGAGCATTTATTGATGTACATGCGGACATGGGTTTTCATCCAAGCATTAAAGACACAAACACACAATGTGTGCGGTGTGTCTGTGAACAATCTATACACTGAACTGTATTCAAAACACCATGAACATCCACATCAGTTAGTCAATCAGTAAATCTATTACAAAGGAAGGGGGTCTTTGTTTTTCATTAAAAAAATGATGCTTAAAAAGGACTGGAAAATCATCAATAGGAAAAGGGAAAATTATTTTCATGTCACAAAGGAACCAAGATAGGAAGAAATTAGAAACAAACGCACCCACTGAACTTTGGTGTCCTTGTTGGCAGATTTGTCATCCACTGGCTTTACATACCTTATATCCTCCACATGTCAGCCCTGCATTTCGTTTGGCAAGAACACACTTCATCCTCAAGAAGAAGGACCGCTCAATTTCATACTCTGTCAAGAAACAGACAAAAAATAGTTCAGAGGCATTACGCATGTTATATTATTTATATTATGTTCCATTTTTAACACTTCTTCAACAACTTCCATTTCTCACCCAGTTGCCACTGCACAACCTTACCATAATCCTGTCCAAAAGCTCTGGGACAAGAGTTTCTTATGAGTACAGTACAGTAAAAAATTGGGGTGGGGGTTGAATGCTCTTACGAAAGCTTTCTTTGTCTTTAAGCAGTTTACAGGAATAGTGTCCAGGCTTGCAGGTTTGTGAAAGGACGGTGGATGGTGGCTACTTTGTGTTCCATTCTCGATCACACTGCTTCAGTAATATTGAAGTCTGGGATCTGGAGAGGCCAATCCATAGCTGGTGGTCTTTCGTTGTCTTTTTCTTTCCATGTATGCTTTTACTGTATTAGCAAGATTTCTGGAATCATTTTCATGCTAAAAAACAAACCTCTTGCCAATCAGGTGCTTTCCAGAAGGTATTGAATTGCATTGCGGATCTAAATTCAAGTATTTGGTGTATCTTTTGTGTTCATAATACCATCAACTATAACAAGATCCTTAACACCACTGGCTGTACCCCCAAAACCATGACTGAGCCCCCACTGTGTTTACAAATGGCTGCCGATAATCACTGTTTTACTTATTTTCCTTTGTCCTCTGTAGATTCTGACAATGATTTGAACCAGAAATTTCAAATGTAGACTCATCACTCTGTAAGATTTGTTGCCACAGATTTTCAGTCCATCGCTTGTGTAATTTGGCATGCTTCAGGTATTTCCCTTGCTTCCCTTCCTTAAGAATGGCTTCTTGACAGCCAGACTTGCACTGAGATTATTTCTGGTGTGACTTCAACAAATAGTAGATGGATCAAGTGAAGGGGCAGATACATATCTCAGGTTGCGTGTCAAGTCTTCACTGGATTTTTTTCTGTTTCATAAAGGCATAAATTTGACCCATTTTCATCTCCTGTACACTTTTGTTTTGTCTTCTACTTGTCCAGTTATCTCATTGTTTTAGGATATATGACACACCATGCAGAGATATACCAAGTTAATAGCTAATAGCTCTTTGTGAATTGTATGGTTACATTGTAACTTTGGTTCTCTGAGTAAGAGACTATATCTATTCTTTTACATATTCCATGTGCATGGGAAATGAATGGGAAGGAAGTATCCGAAAATATATATGCCTGCTGCATGACATCTACAACCCAGTGAGACAGTCTGCCTTTGACAAGCGTCTACCAGGACTCCAAAGTTAAAACAGGTAAAAAGCTGATCAGTCTTCCTAATGGTCTGAGTGCCCCTAATATACTCTGTCAAGACTCAGACAGAGCACAGAGCAGCCTGGTACAGGCTGTCTTCTGCCTTGGGTTGGCCTGTAGGGTTGGAACGGAGGATAAACCCTGCTGCTTCCAGTAAAAACCTGCAACAGTCTTTATGGACTAATCACTAATCACTCTGGAAAATGTTATGTCTATCAGAACAGCTGTTTTGAGGGAAATTCAGTTCAAATCAGCATCCTTGAGGCTTGAAGGCAGGTTGGTGAAGTGCACAAAGGTCTGAATCCAAATCCCATAGGGGATTTAGGGGATCTAGACTGGTGAATTGTCGCCCTCTGGGCACCTTTTAAAACTGGGAGCTGATTTATTACCACTGAGTGGAAATGAATCACCTCTGATTCACTCCGGATGAGTGATCATATTGGTCACTCAGCTGGAGGTGAGTGACCAATATAATCTGTCTTGATCAATGCCACAATACCTCGCAGGGTAACTGCTGATTTGCATGCCTCCAGTTAGGATTGCAAGAACTGCAGGATGATCTCCACTGTAGCCTCATGGTTGGCCATCTGGTGGGCCATGCATCAGGAGCCAAACAGTCCCCAGTGATACAAGTAGGCAGTCCTAGTGGGCTCTTGCATAGACTCTTGCATAGTTCGTACCACCAGTTCTGCTAGCCACAAGGCAAGGAGCCTTTTCCTCAGGGGCCACACATCAGTCTGTGGGAAAGGGGAGAATAGTGTTCCATTCACCTAAGACAGGAGTTTCCTTCAAACCAGGAGCTGGCTTGTCACAACCTGGTTGCCAGCTTGCAGAGGATGTTAGAGTCTAGGCCCCCTTCCTGTTGATGTAGGCTGCTGTGACTGTAGTTACTGTGCTGTCTGTACTGATGATGACATGATAGCCTCCCAGTCTTAGCAGGAACTGCTGGAGTGCAAGGAACAGAGCCATTAGCTCCAACACATTTATATCCAACACATAACCCTGCTCTAATTTGAGAGTACCTTCAAAAGTGGAGAGCTCAGTGGAGCCTCTGTGGCACCAAAGTCCCTGCCTGATGAGACTGCTGTGGGCAAAGGCCCAAGCTCAGAAGGCATTGCCGAACATGCCATGAGGCCCATGAGGCAAAGAGCATTCCCCAGCTGACCCAAAAGTGTAGCCTGAAGAGGTCGAGCCAATGTCTGAGTGGCCCTGTTGGAGTCCAGAGTCATACCTAGAAAAGTTGTGACCTGGGATGGGTGGAGCTTGCTCTTTTGGTAGTTCAGAAGCCAACCCACAGGTTGGACATGTTCTAAGAGCACAACTACATGGCTGCAAGACTATTGTTCTGAGACTGCACAGACCAGCCAGTCATCCAGATAATTCAGAATTCTGAGACCTCACAAACTCATAGGTGCAGGAGTCGTTGTTACAGGGACTCTGTGTGAGAACTGTCCATGGTATCCAAGAATCACAGTGGACATCATCCATGGTTCTGTCCCTAAAGCCAACTGTGCTGCCCTCTGCTGACCTGGTGGGACAGTGAGACTGTATGGAGAGGTCAAGGCCACTCTCAACACACAGCTCTGCATGGATAAGTACCCAATTCCACACATTGAGGACCTGTTTGCATCCCTTGCAGGAGGCTAATGCTTCAGTAAGTTAGACTTATCAAATGCCTATAGATTGACTATAGATTGATGTAGAAGAGAATTCAAAGAAGCAGTTGACAGTTTCTACTCAAAAAGAGCTATTCTGCTTTAATTGTTTACCCTTTGGGATAACATCATCACCAGGCTTATTTCAAAAGGCTATGGACCAAGTGCTTTTTGAACTACCATACGCTCATTGTTACCTGAACAATGATGCTAAGCTATTATGTACATTTCATTCAGGACAGTGGCTACACTGTCCTGAATGAATTGCTCAATAAAGAGAAGAAATGACAGTAGACATCATACAGATACAGAGAAACTGGCAACTCATTGGTAGAAAAGCTTGCTGCTGCATTTGAGAATGATAGATAAAGAAAGAACCTGGCATCCCAGTGCCAGAAGGGTTCACTGTAATGAACCCTTCTGGCACTGGGATGCCAGGTTCTTTCTATATCCATCATTCGCAAACTGCAGCAGCAAACTTCCTACCACAGAGCTGCCACTTTCTCTGCACAGATGTTTAAAAAAAAAAAAAAAAAAAGGCACCGGGTTGCCAGTTCCACTTCTCTCTATCCCTCCTTTGGGAAATGCAGCATGCTTTATGGCACCAGGATGCCAGGTTCTCTTTCTCTGTCCCTCATATGCAGCAATAAGCTTCTCTGCAGCTATCACTGCAAAAAGCAGCAGGGAACCCTTCTGCCTTCAGGATGTCAGTTGTCTGCCATCTGTCGTTTGCACAAAACAAAAACAAAAAACTTCCTGATACCGGGATGCCAAGTTCTCATACCAGTTTTTTGCTCTACTGTCCCCCCTTTGCAATTTGAAGTAGCAACATTTTCTGGCTCCAGGATGCCAATTTGTCTTCACTCTATCCCTCTGTCACAAATGTAGCAGCAAGCTTTCCTTTCTGGGATGCCAGCTTCCCTGCATCTATCAATCTTTCACAAAATCTAACAGTGAACAGTGCACATTCCTGGCACCGGGTGCCCAGTCTCCTTCACCATATCAGTCATTTGCAAACACAGCAGTAAACATTCCTCACACCAGGATGACAGTTTCTCCGTTTTGTTCCCTCCTGTGAAGAATGCAGCACCAAACCCTTGTGGCACCGGGATGCCGGGTTCTGTCTTCTATCGCTCCTTTTAAGAGATCTGAACTCCACCATGTGCATAATTCCTCAAGGTGTCCCTTTTGAAATCGGCACAGTAGTTATTGCTACCTTACCCAAAGCAAATTAACCAGCCAGGCACCCCCTCTCCATCTTCTGCTCCAAGACAAGCTCACTTAAGCGTTTATAACCCCTCAAGCCATTACTTCAAGTCTCAAAATCCCAGCATACATCACTGTTAGAGCTTCAGTTCCGAGTCAAGTCATGTTGCTACATGATGAAGGGTTCCCCTTAATCATCTATCAAGGTCTTTCGTAATTTTGAAATTCCTTTGATCTCTTCTCCTGCAATTTCTTCCTAATTTTTTGAGCTCATCCGCTCCACTCTATGGAATCCTCCACCACCTTATTGAGGCCATGGGCTACTTATCTTCGTTAGCCTGACTACCGGTTATATTACTGCAGAGGTCTTTGACCTTTGTAAAGCACAGTTATTACTGCTTTTAGGGGATGCCTTCTTTGGGGATCTGCCATGCCCAGGAGCCGCGGCCAGTCCCCTCCGAGGCCTTCCCCAAACTGCAGCTCAATTCATGTTTAAGCCATTCACCTTTATCTACTAAATTCAATTCAATTCAATTCAATTTTATTTATATAGCGCCAAATCACAACAAAAGTCACCTCAAGGCGCTTCATAGGTACAGAGAAAAATCCAACAATCATATGACCCCCTATGAGCAAGCACTTTGGCGACAGTGGGAAGGAAAAACTCCCTTTTAACAGGAAGAAACCTCCGGCAGAACCAGGCTCAGGGAGGGGCGGCCATCTGCTGCGACCGGTTGGGGTGAGAGAAGGAAAACAGGATGAAAGACATGCTGTGGAAGAGAGACAGAGGTTAATCACAGATATGATTCAATGCAGAGAGGTCTGTTAACACATAGTGAGTGAAAAAGGTGACTGGAAAGGAAAAACTCAATGCATCATGGGAATCTCCCGGCAGCCTACGTCTATTGCAGCATAACTAAGGGAGGATTCAGGGTCACCTGGTCCAGCCCTAACTATATGCTTTAGCATAAAGGAAAGTTTGAAGCCTAATATTGAAAGTAGAGATAGTGTCTGTCTCCCAAATCCAAACTGGAAGCTGGTTCCATAGAAGAGGGGCCTGAAAACTGAAGGCTCTGCCTCCCATTCTACTTTTAAATACTCTAGGAACAACAAGTAGGCCTGCAGAGCGAGAGCGAAGTGCTCTAATAGGGTGATATGGTACTACAAGGTCATTAAGATAAGATGGGGCCTGATTATTTAAGACCTTGTATGTGAGGAGCAGGATTTTGAATTCAATTCTGGATTTAACAGGAAGCCAATGGAGGGAAGCCAAAACAGGAGAAATATGCTCTCTCTTTCTAGTCCCTGTAAGTACTCTTGCTGCAGCATTTTGGATTAGCTGAAGGCTTTTCAGGGAGTTTTTAGGACTTCCTGATAATAATGAATTACAGTCGTCCAGCCTGGAAGTAATAAGTGCATGAACTAGTTTTTCAGCGTCACTCTGAGACAGGATATTTCTAACTTTAGAGATGTTGCACAAATGGAAGAAAGCAGTCTTACATATTTGTTTAATATGTGCGTTGAAGGACATGTCCTGGTCAAAAATGACTCCAAGGTTCCTCACATCATTACTGGAGGACAAAGTAATGCCATCCAGAATAACAATCTGGTTAGATACCATATTTTTAAGATTTGGTCACATGGCAAGTGGGGGATGCTGACCACAAGTTGGTGCAGTAAGACAGAGGAGCTGCCACACAAATATATCACCCCAATGTGGCGAGTGTGCTAAATAATTGAGATGAGTTGGGGCTGGAGGTACTAAATTCACCTATTCCACTATTTCAGCCCTTTTAGGGCTGGCTGGCTGGCAATTCCTGGTGGTTTGTTCTGAACTTTGCGATGCCAACAAGGCCCTTGACTGACTTCATCTGAAAGGTTACCCCAGACCTGGTCCAGTGGATGGAGCAGTGCAAAATGCCTTTCTTGAAGGTGAAGAAGGCTCTCTGTGGGGAACCACTGCTCCACACACCAAACCTTTCCCTCTCTTTTATCCTGCAGACTAACACCTAAAGCAGAGGCCTGCCGTCAGCAGATAAGGGGCGGTCAACTGCCCAGTTGTGTACATCAGCTGGAAACTGTCAGAACTAGAAACCTGGTATAGTACTGTTGAAAAAGAGGGCTTGGCAATCTGGTGGGCGGCACACTCTCTTTGCTATTACCTCCTGAGATGCCCATTCACCCTCTGCTGGATTGTACCCCACTGCAGTGGCTCTGGTGCATGAGAGATGCCAACACCCAGATCACCCAGTGGACTTTGAAACTTCAGCCTTTTAAATTCAAGGTGGTCCATGGGGACTCAGGTAGTTGTAGCTGATTTCCTTTCACAGGAGGCAGAGTTGGCTTGTACACACAATCCGAACATGGGGTACATTTTCTTAATTCTATGTTGTTGTTTTCAAATTCTATGTTGTTGTACTTTTTCAACATGTTCAAAATAAAGATTCAATCAATCAGTCAATCAATCAATCAATCAATGACCTCTGCAAACCTAGGCATATATTATAAATTTTTAAAATATCTTTTGTATGTATATCACATCATAACATCATTGTAGTAGGAGGGGTGTTACAGATGGTGCCAAGGGAGGCTGGCCAACACAGACGGTTCTAATCATGCATCCCATACTTCAGTAGCACACCGCAACCGGAGGAGAGACAAGAGGAGCAGCCAGGCATGGACAGCATCGAAGAACAAACAGTTAATTCACTTCAAGAATAAAATATCAACTACCACTGTGTGGCACACAATGGAGACATAAGGTCTTTAAGTACCTGGCAAGAAGTGATGCTGTGGGGCCTGGCGGAGACTCAGCACTGCTGTCATCTCATCGTGGTCTGATGGGTGGATGTACTCAAATATACTGTTTCCTGTTAGCTCCACCTGCGGCACACACATTTGGAACATTTAGTGATTAGTTGCACAAATGCATTAAATTCATATAGAAACAAAAGAGTGTTCTATTTATGCCATGTCTGAAGTGTGTTGAAAACTCAGTTGTTACATGACACATGCTTCTATGTTACTTCACATACATTTTTCTCCAGATTGTTTGGTTCAGAAAATCTAAACTTATTCCTGGGTATACTAGTCCACATGAGAGAGTGCTGAGGTGGATTGTCTTACCTGTGACAGACCAAGGTGCACTGATGCCGTTTCTGAAATGTACATGATTTTTCCATCTGATGCAACAACAAAAACAAACCCATCTAGAGTCTGAGGGAGAGAGCAACAATGAAGGTACTATTAACAACAAGTTATGTTGACGATAACTACTAGACCTGCCCTGAGGTCTAGTAGGACATGCATAGATATGGGTCTGCTGTTATAGTCCATAAGAAAATCTGAAGCTGGACTGAAACTCTTGAAATAAATAAATTCCTCTGTGGATGATCAGTTAGGTGTTTACAGCTAAAAGGAGGGTTGGAGATTGGCCTATAATTAGCCAAGACAGTTGGGTCAAGTGATGGCTTTTAAAGTGATGGTCTAATTACTGCCAACATAAAGTTCATTAACTGACAGAGATTTTTCATATTTAAGATTGATGAATAAATTAATGGTAGGACTTCTTTGAGCAGTCTTGTAACAATACAGTCTAAGAGATCTGTTGATGGTTTGGAGGAAGCTGAAGTTAACTCAGAAAAATAATTTGGAGAGAAAGCATCCATCCATCCATCCATCCATCTTCTTCCACTTATCCGGGGCCGGGGTACAGGGGCAGCAGGCTAATAAGAGAAGACCAGACCTCCCTCTCCCCAGCCACCTCCTCCAGCTTATCTGGGGGAACACCAATGCATTCCCAGGCCACCCGAAAGACATAATCTCTCCAAAGTGTCCTGGGTCTGCCCCAGGGCCTCCTCCTGGTGGGACATGCCTGGAGCACCTCACATAGGAGGCGCCCAGGAGGCTTATCAGATGCCCAAACCACCTCAACTGGCTCCTTTCGATGTGGAGGAGCAGCCGCTCTACTCTGAGCCCCTCCCGGATGGCTGAATTTTCCACTCTATCTCTAAGGGAGAGGCCAGCCACCCTTCGGAGGAAGCCCATTTCTGCTGCTTGTATCTGCAATCTCGTTTTTTCGGTCATTACCCACAGCTCATTACCATAGGTGAGGGTAGGGAAGTAGATCGACCGGTAAATTGAGAGCTTCGCTTTTACACTCAGCTCTCTTCACCATGATGGACCGGTACAACGTCTGCATCACAGCAGCCGCTGCACCAATCTGAAAGAAAGAATTTAAATAAATAGTAATAGCATTCTGCAATTCTGGCAATAAAGCTGATGACAAGTTTAGTCCCACTTCTGGGTCCTGCATTTTGGGTCCTATCCTCCCTCCCACACACAGCTTCTCATGACAGATTTGAATTGAATCAGTTGGGTTATCACGTGTCAGTACAACTCTGGGTCTTGCCTGCACAAAAGCTCTGGCTGTACAAATACCTACCATATACCACAAAATGTGACTTCATGATCAAATTAGTATTTCGCACCCATCCATGAATCACCACCTTATCATGATGGAGAGGTTTGTGTGCCTATAGGGGCTATGTTGTCTGGAGCCCCTGGTAGGGTCTCCCAAGACAAACTGGTTCTAAGTAAAGCGCAAGAAGGGCACAGAGATGTCGAGCTCAATGCACAACTGGAGGTCTACTGGAGAGGGGTTAAACTCTTTTGTTGGACTTATGTGATAACCACAGTCTGCATAACTAACACCATGTTTGAACATAATTTGTGTGTAAGTGTGTATGGCTGCAGATCATGCTAGACTGAAGATTGATGTTTGAATTTGTAATCGTACACTATATTGCCAAACGTATTCCCTCGTTTGCCTTTCATATGCAAATTAACTTGAGTGGGATCCTATTCTTAATCCATGGGGTTGAGTATAATGTCAGTCCACCCTTTGCAGCTATAACAGCTTCAACTCTTCCGAGAAGGCTTTCCACAAGGTTTAGCACCTTAACGCCTAGTGTGTCATATTTGTTACATACAGGGTTTTTTTTTGAGACTTCTACATCATTAGTGTGATCCTTTCCCCCCCTGAAAAACCTCAATAAATTGCACATTTTTAAGCAAAATGCCACATGTAACAAATATGAAAAAAATTAAAAGTCATGCATGGAAATTAAAATGTAATTAATTTTTTAAAAGACATTTTTTCTGATGGTTCAATAAACTCCTTTTTTTTAATGGCTGAGAAAGCCTGGCTTGCAGTCTCCACTCTGCCAAATGTCTTTTGGTGGGTATTTTGCAGCACTGAGAGTTCCTTCCAGTGGAACTATGGGGCCGTGCCTGGCTTCTGAAAAACAACGCCACAGCAAAATCCCCCTCCACCAAACTGAGTTACTATCATTCCCAATCTTTTTCACCTTTTTAACAGTTACCTTTGGAATATTTTGTAGTGAGGTATTTTCATGACTGAACTTGTTGCACAAATGGCATCCTATCATGATACCATGTTAGAATTCACCGAGCTCCTCAGAGTGACTCTTCTTTCACAAAAGTAGAAGCAGTCTAACTCATGCCTAGGTGCTTGATTTTATACACCTGTGGCCATGACAGTCATTCTGACACCTGATAATGATTTGGATGGGTGAGTGAATAGTGTCAACATAGTGTAATTTCAGATTTGCAGCTGCATGTTCTGGACTCTCGGGTGAAGAGAAGATGTTCCACACCTCTGTTGGTGAGGCAGCTATGCAGATCTGTAGCCTGAAAGTCTTTGGTGCTTGTCATGACAGTATTAGCCGCGCCAAACAGTATTACTCAAAAAGCTACACATAGCTTTTGGCACTGATGGTGCCTTTCCAGATGTGCAAGCTGCCAATTTCACAGGCACGAATGCACCCCCTTCCTATCAAAGGTGCAGGCTTTGAACTGAGTGCTGATAACAAGCTGGAGTCCTCAGTCCTGACAAAATGGTGTCCATGTTTTCCAAAAAGAAAAGTTAATTTTAAATTAGCTTTGGCCCAGAGAAGATGGCAGTGATTCAGAATCATGTGTATTCTTTGTATGATAGAGATTTATCACTATAGGTGAATCACATTTTGCACCCTCACTGTGAAAGTCTATGCCAAGATGCTGAGAAGAAGATTCCGTTCATTAGTCAAACCTCGGATACAGGAGGAACAATGCGGTTTTCATCCTGGTCATGGTACACTGGACCAGCTCCTTATCCTCTTGAGGATACTTGAGGTTCATGGGACTTTGCAAAACCAGACTACGTGTGTTTTGTGTACTTAGAGAAGGCATTCAACCCTGTCTCTCGGAGTGTCCTGTGGGAGGTGCTTCAGTTTGCTCAGTACTTTGTTCAAGTACCTTTGGCCACAATACAGCCTCAGTGTTTTTGAGTACGATGATACATGCTCGGCACACCTATTTAGGGCAGTTTCTCTCACTCTTCTTTGCAGAACCACCGAAGGTCCATCAGGTTGGATGTGGAGCATTGGTGCACAGTCACATGCATGTTTAGATCTCTCCAAAGATGTTCAACCAGGTTTAAGCCTGTGTGCAAGTCTGCAAAGAGTTCAGTCTCTGTTTCATCTGAGCAGAGTATTTTGTTTCTCATGGTCTAAGTATCCTCCAGATGCTTTTTAGCTAACTCCAGGCAAGCTGTCATGTGTCTGGATGTGTTACTGACTACGATGACCTGGATGACTGAGAACCTTCACAGACACGTTACTGAGTAATGGCTTCCATCTGGCCACTCTACTATGCAGGACTGACTGTAGGAGTGCTGCAGAAATGGTTGTCCTACTGCTAGGCTCTCCACAGAGCAATACTGGAGTTTTGTCACAGTAACCATCAGGTTCTTAGTTACCTCCATAACTAAGACCCTTCTATCCCAGTTGCTCAGACTGGTCAGGTGGAGGTGGCCAGCTCCAGAAAGGGTCCTGGTGGTTCCAAACGCCTTCCATTTATTGATGATGGAGGGCATTTTGCTCATTTGGATGAGGTGGAATTTGAAGACAATTCAGGTAAACATACCTTAATGACTGCCAAAAGCTGCCGGTTCTCCCTACAATGCTCTTGTCCAATGTATAGTCCTTATGGAAAAAGATGGATGAGCTAGAAAGCTTGGGTCACACTGAAACATGACGTGAAAAACACTTGTGGCCTTCATCAAGACATGGTTCTGTCATCCAGATCAGGAGAAGGAGCTGGCACTAACTGCATCCCTTTGTGTCTGGACCGTTCAGTGGAAACCACCAACAAGCAATGGGGAGGTGTGTGCTTCTACATCAGAAAAGGTCCTTTAACACTGTGGTGGCTCGTGAGAAGCTCTCATGACATTGAGCTGTTAACAGTCTCACTCCGACGCTTCTACTTGCCCTGTGAATTTCGAGTCACAACCAACGCTGGAACGTTGAGCTAAACCGGGTAGCGTAGTCGTGATTAGCATACCTAGTTTGTGAAGGAGAGAGAACGTTTTCGTTACTGTGCGTGTGTTTTTCTCATCTGCCTCCAGGATCCAGGGATCGGAGGAGGAGCGGGCACAAGGAGTTATTTTGGATTGTCACTGCACTGTCACCACGGGGAGAAGCAACCGTATCACTGCACTGCCCTTTTTGGATTACAGACTCGAACTGTTGCCTTATTTTTTCACTGTGAATAAATTCACTGTCACTCTGCAAGGAGTCTCGCACCTGAGTCCTTTAACCCAATTCACCATGACAGTCACGCCAGCATCCAGTCCATCCAAGTTACATTACATTAAAATAATCAAATTACAGCATTTACATTTATGTTAGACTACTTTTAATTACCTGCTTTAGCCCACTTACAATGAAAATTTAAAAAAATCTAGTTCGTGACCTGTGCAGCATGTTAACACTATTGGAAGGAAAAATAACTTGAACTCCAATTTTGAAAAAACAACTTCTTCTTCTTTCTTTTTTTTTATAAAGCTCTGACTTGTATTATGAGTCTGTGGTCTGGGAGAGAGTCTGTAACTCTGTCTGCAAAATACAGTAAATAACGACCAATGTTGGGCAATTAATTGTATAGTTACTTCTTCAAAAAAGTTTTGCAAACAACAACGTTTTTTGCAGCTGTTTACCTAAAAATGCAGCCAAGGCATTTTTTTAAATAAACATTTCAAACTATTTACAGAACAATCAGCTGTTCTGCATCAAATCTGATGCCACACAAATTATTTGTGCCACTCCAAAAAATAATTTCTGTCCACTATGAGATGAAGGAGAACAACAGCCTGATACCTGCAGGCCTGACAGCAGCAGATGCATCACTGCTGTAACACCTGTAACATTCAGCAGTCGCCTCATTGTTCTGACACACACAACAAAACTATTGACTACACTACACACTAACTACACACTAACTACACAAGATTTGCACTAAATGTCTCAAATCTCTCAAAACACACCATCACTCCTAAAACTTCCCCTTCCTAAACAAATAAATGCCATGTTGCCATATCATTTTTCCACCAATAGGAAAGGCTGAGGTTTTTGGTTTGGTTTTGCTCACAGGCTTTCGAGCGTTTTCCTTATAAAACGCCGTTTTTACCGTTTCTTCCTGCAGTAAACATAAACAACGACAGTATTCAGGAAGAAAACCAAACATTGCAGATATTTTTATCATAACTCTGGTTTTACGTGGCCGATCAACACAATTTAAAAACTGGTATAAAGTCCACACTTTTCCCGTCAGTTGTTCCGTCTGTCCTGCTCACATCTCCAATGGTTGTACACGTTGTCATTAACGTGGCTTCACTCCACATCAGCCGCTTTGCTCGCTAAAACACCGGTGTCAGCACATAAGGACGCTGTCATAGCCTGTCAACCACGTTGATTAGCTGCGCATATACCCATCGGCTGAACTATGGGATAAGGTGGCATCGTTCTGATCCCATACGGGAGCAGCCAGTCACTGACTAACACTGCAGAACAGACTTGTTAACGGATTTATTTTCATTTCAATTCAGGTTAGTTTTTTTTTTTTGTGCGCAACGCAGATTTTCTGTGCGCAGAGAGCGAGTCAGCAGTGCGCAGCTTAGAGGGAACATTGGACTCATCATATATCACTTTTGTCTGGACTCCAACTAAAAAGTTATTTATCCAAAAAAGAAACGTTGGATAACGAAGGAAATCAAAGCATTCATCAATAACAAAGAAACTGATATACAGATGTGGAGACGTTCCTGAGAAAAAAGCTTTCTCCAGACAGGTACGAAATTAAAAAGGCTAAACAAATTATAAGGCTAAAAAAATTATAAGGCTAAAATTGAGGTGAATTATAGAAATAAAAACCTTACAGCTGCCTGGCAGGGAATCAAAAATATGCCCTCCATTAATCAGTATGCTAATGCATAGCAGCTGTACTTGCATGACTAGTAATGGAAACCTTTGAAAAGATCCTAAAAAGTATTATTGTGTCCTTTAAGGTCAAGGTCAAGTTTATTTATATAGCACATTTCCAACAGCCGATGCTGCACAAAGTGCTTAACAATATAAAAATGGTATTAAAAAGCAACAATGTAATACAATAATAACAATAAAAAACAATAAAAAACAATAATAGGACAATAAAAGAATTAAAACAATAACTAAACTAATTCAAATAAGACCAAAATGTTTGGGTCATAGTGTGTTAAAAGCCAGGGCATAGAAATGTGTCTTTAGTAATGATTTAAATTGCTCAAGTGTTTGTGCAGATCTAATATTTAAGGGGAGACTATTCCAAAGTCTGGGACCTGCCACAGAGAAGGATCTATCACCACGGGATTTGAGGTTAGTCCGTGGGATGGACAGCATTAGTTTTGAGCTAGACCTCGTGGTTTGTCCTGGAGCATAGGCAGAGAGGAGCTCGGGCATTAAGTGACTTAAAAACAAAAAGTAAAAGTTTAAATTGGATCCTGTAGGAGACAGGAAGCCAGTGTAAAGAAGCTAAAACTGGGGTTATATGCTCTCTCTGTTTGGTACCAGTTAGCAGGCGAGCAGCTGCATTTTGAACCATCTGAAGATGATGGATGGTGGCCTGATCTAGACCATAATACAATGAATTGCAGTAGTCTCATCTGCAAGTAAGGAAAAGGTGACTAACACGCTCAAAGACGTTAGCCGGGAGGTATGTCTTTACCTTGGCTAGCTGTCTTAACTGAAAGAAGCAGGACTGAACTACTGCACTCACCTGCTTATTCAATTTAAAAGAACCATCAATGTAGACACCGAGGTTTTTTACATGTGTTTTACGATACGAGGAAAGGGCGCTCAGAGTGCTGTCGATATGATTAAAGTTGCCAAAAATGACAACCTCAGTTTTATTTTCATTTAGCTTTAAAAAATTTAATGACAACCACTGTTTGACATCATCAAGGCAGCGTAATAAGAGCTGCGGTGGTCTGACCCTGCTTTTAAAGGTAGATAAATCTGCAAATCATCAGCAGTGAAATGAAATGCTGTACTTTATTAATGGAAAACTTGATCCTTTGCCATTTGCTTATCAACCGAGTAAGTGTGGATTACGCTAAACTATTCACATTAAGTCTATTAGCACTTTGAAAAACCCAGTTCTCATGCATCTGTTTTGCAGATTTCTCCTCAGCTTTTAATAAGATTCAACCTCATATTCTGATGGAGAGACGTGCCTCTTATTTTAAACTCCCAGACCAGCTCCTGATGCTGATTTTACACTTTCTTACTGACAGAGTTCAACAGGTCTTCGTTAATGGACAAGTGTCCGTCAGAGTCGTGTCAAGCTCTGGTTCACCTCGGGGCTGTGTCCTGTCGCCAGTTCTTTTTATTTTTTATTTTATTATTATTTTTTATTTACTTTTTCGTTTATACAAAATAGAACAAAAAAACAACAACAACAAGAAACAAAAAAAACCCAAAAAAATCCAGACACAATAAGCAGTCTGAGACATGAAAACGGAGAACTTATACAGTAAGTCTACCACTCATTTACACATTTGCCAGTTCTTTTTAGTATGTAAACCAGGGGTGGGCAACTCCAGGCCTCGAGGTCCTGCAGGTTTTAGACGTGTCCTTGATCCAACACAGCTGATCCAAATGGCTAAATTACCTCCTCAACATGTCTTGTAGTTCTCCAGAGGCCTGGTAATGAACTCATCATGTGATTCAGGTGTGTTGACCCAGGGTGAGATCTAAAACCTGCAGGACACCGGCCCTCGAGGCCTGGAATTGCCCACCTCTGATGTAAACCAACAGCTGCTGGACTTGGTATGAGAAAAGATTTATAATTACGTTTTCTGATGACACTGTCCTCTTGTCCTTGCTTCAAGGCAGGGGCGGATCTAGACGGGTGGCATGTGCCACCCTAAACTGATCTCTTGCCACCCCTATGCATATGACAGTGTTGTTCATTAAAATAAGGTAGCATTAACACTTTGATCCCAGCAACAATTAAAATTGAATAAAATTGAACTGACCACCACCACAAATGGTTCAGCCCATAGCGTGGACCGGCTTTACTTCTTGTTGTCAGTAGCAACAGATGCCTATGACCGTGCCAGAGCACATTTGAACAACACCATGGGCATTTCAGATTTTACACAGGTGGTGGGTTGGTCTGGAAATGGAATGAAGGTGAGTGTTATTAACCCTCTGTGGTCCACGGACATGCCGCACCTCCAAATCACATGACGGATTTAAGCTGACATAGCAACAAGCTGCAGCCACGCTGAGTCTGTGTTTCAGCTTGTTGTGAAGGTTCGGACTTCAAAGTATACACCAGTTTTTACATTTTAATGACAGGCCACTAAATCCAGAGTTATGATTAAAAAAAGAAGTATAAGCAGTTAAAAAAAAGCATTTTCTCAGGACAGCATAAAAAACAGTAAAGAAAGAACAAAAGCCACCTCTTTCCTATCAGTGGAAAAATGTACCATAGATAAGTGTTTTGTCTATCAAGGGCAGAAACTCCCTCAGCAGTACTGTTAAGCCCTGCTCCAAACTCACAGGGAGAAGAGAGCTTTGGGTTCACTCTGGGAAAATAAAGAAGGCAAGAAACATGATTATCCATCCTAGACATATTTTTTCATCTGAGTCCAGGATGTTGTCTCAGGTCACCGTTACCTTGTAACCGAATGTAGAACAAACAGAAGCTTAAAATCCTTCCATCCCTCAGCCGTTAGATGACTTAACGCTGACGGGGAGTATTTAGACATTTGTACTTTTAATATATTTATTCTTGACCTCATGGTTTGTTGATCTGTACCTTGACATGCATCAGTGTGATTAGTATTTAAAGACTGCAGGTTGTGTGAGCAGGTAGTTTGGATATGCTGTAAACAAACTGGGGTTAATAGAGTTATCTGAATCTGTCATCAGGATGGCTGTGTGCAGGAGGAAATCATCTCGTGTGTCCCAGGAAACTGTTAGCTATGTGCTGACACCATCATATAATTCATATGATATTCTTATCTTTCTTCTGCAGAGATATGAGGACCATATTGCATCATTGCATCAAAAGTCATTCCCAGATGTGGTGTAAAATGCAAATGTCAGAGGAACCCAAATCATTTAAGGTAAAATAATCGTTTAAGTCCAAATTTAGCTCTTTGTCATATCAAAGCACACCAGCACTCGCACGCAGTAATCTCATTTTACACACGGCATCAGTTTCATACAACACGTGATAAGTTAGTGATCAGAGGAAACTGTGTAAGAGCATAGAACGATGACATGGTGGGTTATTGGTTATACTGACTTGTAAAAGGTGGGTACCCAGCTCCTTTGCCATGCTGTCCAGAGGACTGAACCTTGTTGACTGCCCCCATCCATCACCCAGACCTGCACAGAGAGACAGACACAATCAGAGAGACAAAGGCTGGCTCCATCGGTCACACGAACCAGACTACCCAACAGATTAAAAATATATCTTTGACAAACACACACACGGCCACTAGAACAAAGTTAATGTCACACATTCATTTTCTTTTTTACATGAAGAAAATATTATTTCACAAAGTTTTTGGGCCAATGAAGCCGACCTTAATAAGATTAAATAACTGAAGCATCAGACGTGCTGATTTTTTATTTCACTACAAAGCCAAGCAGAGGAAACTTTATTTATTTGATACTGATGCCATCAGAAGAGTATTAAAATAATGTGTCATGATTTATATACAAAAGGTTGTTGGAAATTTGTCATTGTTTGTTTTCATTGGAAGAAAAAACAAGTTGGGTTTTTAGTATTTTTTACAATCTGGGTGGAATTAAACCAAAAATATTTAATCTCAGAAAAACTTTTAGAATATTTGGCACATTTTTCTACTATAACTATTTATTTATGTGTCTAATTAAGGGTAAAAACATGTGATATTTGTGACACTGAGTAGACTGTTGCTGCTGTCCAACATACAGGATCAAAAGTTCAAAGCACTTTGCACAACTTTCCTCATTCATTGAATTCATACATGTGCTTTTTTCTTTGTTTCTGTTTTCCATTGAAGTGCTTTCTATCTAACATTTACACACATTTATAATGCGATGGCTGCATCGGAGAGCAGCTTCGAGGTTCAAGGATATTTGGCATGCAGACAGGAGCAGATTGAACCACTGCTGTTCTTCTAGAATCGGACCGTGTATTAAACATAATTCAATTTTCAGATCAACAGGAAATCTCTAATGTTAACTTTCCTTTTCCAAGACTATTCTCCCACCTATGCATGAGATTTGCCCTCAGCTGTGTATTCTGTATGTTGGCCAGGTGACATACAAAAATGAATCAGTGGGAGTATTCTGAATATTCTGAAAATATGTATTTTACTATATAAAGTTATTACAGTGTTCTATAATTTAATAACATTATTGAGCTGCATCCTTCTTTGTATCCACAATGGAACTAATTACTACCTACTGTATGTATGTATGCTCTGCCATATTTACACAGTATGTGTGGGAAAATCTGAAAACAGACAATAAGGGGGCGATGAAATATGAGAATCGGCCTGAACAGTTAAGGCTTGACATAATTCATCTAAACTCTTTTTTGTCATCTCGTCATGGTGTCCCAATCACACAGTGGAAGGTTTGGTTTTAAATCTATGACTTGGAAACTAAGTGAAACATTTTCAGGCTACATAAATATGGAACAGTTCATCTCTGCACAGTCAGGTCCTGCAAAGACATTTAGACAAACTGTAAACCAGTGTCTCTGCTAATCAAGCAGTTTGAACTAATTCTGCTTTTAATATCAAAGTTATTTCACATGAAATCTGCTGAAAGCCAGAGAGTGAAGAGATGTGAGGAACACAAAGTAAGTGTTTGAAAAAAGAAGGAGAACAAAGTTAAATTGTTGTTGTTGTTTTTTTACATATTGGAGTGAATTGTGTTATTGTGTCATTAATACAAAAACGATCCAGTTAAATTTCTCTAACTATGCCAGTAATCCAGACATTTGCTGTCAGCACAATAATGTCCTCACAGTCACTCCTGACTCCAGAATCTGCTGTGGACTGGTGTGTGCATGGAAAAGAGACAGAAGCAGCTTTACATTGAGAAACTTTTTATACCGCAAGTATAAAAAGTTGACCTGCCATCAGATGACTTGATTAAAAATATATGTTTCTGTATTTTTCACACTGTATGTCCGTGCTTCACGCTGCTATCATGAAATTTAACCATACGTCGGGGACAGACACATTTTAGCTGTTAAAAGATATGAAAAGTATCCAACAAAATGAGACATAAAAAGCACATTTTTTAAAATCCATATTGAGACAAGTGAAACAAATAAAAAAAAAAAAACAGTGAGGTACACTCTACAGCGTGTTAATACTGAAGAAAGGTTGTCTCGATGCATGCTCGAGAATCTGGGCACAGAAATCAAGTTGATTCTCTTCATCCAGGTCTGAAAATATCCAGAAAAACAGGATCAAGTCTCTGGGAATGCAAAAAGTATTCTCTGAATTCCAGTAAAAAAAGAAATCTATCTATCTATCTATCTATCTATCTATCTATCTATCTATCTATCTATCTATCTATCTATCTATCCTCTATTAGAATAATAATAATAAAATAATAAAATAAAATAAAATAAAATAAAATAAAATAAAATAAAATAAAATAAACTGTAAAGAGTAAAGAATGTTTCTCACAACCTCAGTTTGAGATTGTTGGTATTTTCTCTGGATTGTTGTTCACTCTCTACATTACAATATAAATATAATGTCATAAACAGCACAAGAAGCTCATTTCTCTTCTGCAAAGACACCTGAGTGACCTGCTGTCCCAGCACCCATCAGAGGTCAAACTGAGGTACGATTTCTTCCCCAAGGCCACTGGAACTACAGATGAATTCAAATAGCAAAATCAGAATAGCCACTGTGTAACTCATATATATATATATATATATATATATATATATATATATATATATATATATACACACACACACACACATATACATATATATGCTTTTTACATTTATTTTTATTTATTTATTTTACATTTATCAGTTGGACATGTTGGTATTTGAAATTATATTACATTTAAAGTAGGGTTGTTGCTTTTTTAAAACGAAATATTAAACCATTCAAATAAACTGTAAAACAGCAATAGGAGTCATCTCACAGCCCACTGAGGAAATAAAAAAAAATCAACAGAGAGTTTTTATTTTGCAACAGTCTCAGGAGGAGCGACTGGAAAACAGGTTACACTTGCCTTCATTACTCACAGAAGGCTGAAACGACACTAGTCATCTTTTAATCAAAAGAACGTGTGCGGACTAAAGAGTAGTACACGTGTACCTAATACTGCGTAAACTGTACATTTAAATAGAAGGAAAATAGAGCAAAATAGGTCATATTAACCCGCAACACTTAAAAAGTCACGTAATCACACTACTATAATAGCATGTAATTATATGTAATTATTTAACGTAAAGAATGTTTGTATGTTCACATTGTTTCGACGTCAGGTGAGTATTTCTACTTTGCTTCAAGGCCAAACTAATGTGACGGTAACTCGATTTCAATCCTTTGAGTTCAAAGTTTATTTTGCACAATGACACTGATGAGCTAATAAGACCAGAACAGTTTTACAAACGAACAACAGATATTAATACTTAATAATAATCAATAACGCAATAAGATCACGTGACAAATATATTTCAACGTGGATTTGACAGCAACAGAAGTGAAATGCATGCTTGTGTATTTCTTTTGAATTTATGTATATCTCGGTATGTGGGTAATATTTTTAACACATGTAAAACTGACAATTTGATACAAAAAGATGTTTTTTCATGTTTACATTCCACTTGAAATTTCAATTGAATGAAATATTTTCTATTTTTTAACTGCAAACAGAGAAAAACAAGAGTCCTGCATTGTAACAGTTACAGTTGTTGTAATCCTGTTCGTTTTTAACATGACGCTGATGTCAGCCTTCAGGCGGGATAAATGCTGTCAGATTATCCCGAGGCTCCCGATGTGGAGCGTTTAGCTTCAGCCAAAATGATGCCAAACTAAACTCTGAACATAATAAACATTTAGCAGAAGAAGAAATAAGCTCTCCGTGTCAGAGCGATGCAGTGAAAGAAACAGACCATCAGAGACAAACGAAGCTTCCTTCATTAAAAGCAGCCTCAGCCGTGCAGTAACAGGCCCACGCTTATCTCTGCACTCACTTTAACACAGGCTCAGCACTGCTAACACGTTTAACTTTGACGGTCACATTTACACAGTCATTCTTTCACAGATCCACAGAAAGTACAGGCCACATCTGGATGCTGAAACCCATTTTCAAATGTAAAAAGAATGCAAGCTGCGATCTCTGCTGGAGAGAACAATAATAATAATAATAATAATAATAAAGCGCTTCATAACCTCGCTCCTCCATATTTATCTGATCGTCTCCATACAGAGAGTTTCCCTTCTGTCTGTTCCACCTGCCCGCCTGACTACCGTGGGGCTACCGTGGGACTTGTTCTGCCCGAGTCTTTGGATGCACTTTCAGCAGATCTCCGGACTACAGACCTCCTCTCTACTTTTAAATCGCGTCTTAAAACCATTGATTCTAAGTCGATTTTAACCTTGTTTAGTTTTTATACTTTCATTTTTGTTTTTTTGTTTTTCATTTACCTTTTGTTTTTATTTTGTTGTACTAATGTAAGGTGACGCCTAGAAATCAAATGTATTATTATTATTATTATTACATTCTATTTTTATGTAATATTATTAAACCAAATAAAGCTCTCCGTATGGAGACGATCAGTTAAATATGGGGGAGCGAGGTTATGAAGCGCTTCATTATTATTATTATTATTATTATTATTATTATTATTTCAAAGATCGTTGGACTTCCAGCATGAGAACACATTTGTGCTGAAACACAGCGGCGTCCCTGAGCAGGACTCTGTCTTTCGTCTATGACGCCTTTAGAAATCCACGTCTCGTGCATCTGTATGATGAAACTTTGTTGTCATTCGTGGATTACAGCTGGATTAGACTTCAAACTCGGTAAGAATCCACGCGAGAACGACCAACGGGCCGGTCAGTGACTGAAGCAGACTTTCTGAGTGTTGACAGAGTTTTCCCGCACTGCCCCAGTGCCCACGGGCACTAATGAAATAATTCATCTTGATAAATGAGTCCGGCGTTTGAAGCAGACATCAGTGTTTAAACTTCCAATCTACTGTGTCCATCTAACTAACAAAATAGTTATTAATAATTATTGTTATTATTATTGGAAGAAAACCTCTGGTCTGAATCGGCTACAAATGAAAGGGTGTCGGGTGCCTACCGTCGGGGAGAATGCTCCGCATCCGGAGGTAGCTGCTCGTCAGCCGGATGATGGAGGCCTTGTCCAGCTGGGAGGTGATGGCCGCCGGCAGAGGCAGCAGCTTGGCCAGCTCATAAAACTCTCCGTTCTCTTTCTCTCTGCGCTTTTTCGCAGCATTCTTTGATTTTTCCTTCATTTGAAGAACTTTCAGTTAAACGCTGCTTGCATGAAAACACGCGACGAGTCAGAAACACGGCGTTTCCGTGAGAACGACTCGCTGTGTGTCGCTGCAGTGCGATGTGCTGAGTGCCGGAGAGGTCCGAGAGTCCCGGGCCTCCTATGCCCGTGTCAGCAGCAGCAGCGCAGCTCCCAGCCCTGTCAACTTTACACTCTCACCTGTGCCACGGCACGCGCTTACACAAGCTGCAGTCCAAACTCGCGAATGCCACGTCCACTTCACCCGGTTTCCACGGCCCTCTGAGCTACAGCCTTACAACTATTCAAGCACAGTCACATCAGAATATAGACAGCAGACCTGTCTCTCCGCCCGCTGCTCCCTGTGTGTGTGTGTGTGTGTGTGTGTGTGTGTGTGTGTGTGTGTGTGTGTGTGTGTGTGTGTGTGTGTGTGTGTGTTTTTGTCCTGTATCTCTGCAGTAAAACCAGTATAAGTCTTCTGCTCACTGAACCTTAAAAAAATAAAGAAAATAAAGAAATAAGAAAATATTTTACACATTAAAGTTCACTAAAAATCACAGTTTTGCCACTAACTGGTCTAAGTGCAACCAAAAACCAGTTCAGATGTTTTAAATTAGCAAGACTATTTCTCAACAAGCAAACACAGGTCACAATGTTAACAACACAGAACACACAACAACACATTTACTGAAACGTTATGAAGGTCTCAGCATAGCAGGCGTTTCCCCAAACAGCTCAAACATGAAGCAGAATCCTGCAGATGTCCTGGAGAGGGTCTCTGTCAGTGAATCATTCATGCCACCAAAACTGTAACACTTATTCCACACAATAAGATGACAAAATTGTATTATTTTAAATCATTCTCATTAGCAGAACAAGAAGGAAAACCTCCTGAATTCTGTTTCTTCCCTTTGCCACACATCCACACAGCCTCCATGTTCACGACCTGCACCTGTGCGCTCACAGCGTTTGATAGAAGACGTGAGAAACTACATTCAAGTTTCTGTCACACGTGTTTCA
Organism: Perissodus microlepis; assembly: GCF_051167445.1. Classification (NCBI taxonomy): domain Eukaryota; kingdom Metazoa; phylum Chordata; class Actinopteri; order Cichliformes; family Cichlidae; genus Perissodus; species Perissodus microlepis. The sequence goes on from NC_140470.1 coordinate 503,841, forward strand.
AAGGTTGCCCACCGAAAGGACTGATCTGTGACGACTTCACCAACAGAGTGATTCTGACACATGCTGATGATGTTGGAAAGAAGGTCAGCGGTCAGAAGCCTGAGTGGGTAAATGCTAGTTCAACAGTCATTTTAGTGCTCCAAGATGTCACAGAATCAATTCATCAAAGTCTTTTTACTTTATAACGAGAGGAATTTCATCCTAGCCGCAGCAGCTGAGTGTGGACTGGATAGTAACTGGAAGAAAAAGGTTTCTTACATTCCTGTAATCAGGCCATTTATTTGCACTGGCAGTAACAGCACGGCTATCGTTTTCTGCACGGCTGTCTGTGGTGATGGATGAACATTGCTCTGGCTAGATTGGAAAAATCTTTCCACAGGTACTTCCTGTAGACTTCTGAATCTGGGCTTGCAGTGTTTTAACAACCAGATTGGACAGTTAATATGTTTTATGTCATTAGTTTCATCAACACGTCTGTTCATTATTAAAACACCTTGGTACAATATGACATAATTCAACTGGATCACACACTGCAGCCTCGAAAATACACAAAGATTTAAACCAGAGAGCAGAATGTTAAACAGCCTGTGCCATGTTATTAAATACAGCAAGTACCAAATGTATTTCTACAATACTGCGTCGTTACTGTGAATTCCATCCGTTTAGATTAGCCAGTGTGTAAAGCAGAGCATGAAATGAATTAAAATGAACTGTTTGATTAAACGGAGGACTTTGAGTATCTGTCACTTTTATGGTTGGTGTAGGCGAGCAGCAGCTGTTGTGTTCACACACTTCCATACATTCATCATCGTCTGCATTACAATACAAACTGCAAACATTAGTGAAGCATGTCTGAATGATTCACTCTAATATTCTCCTCGTGTAAGGGAAAAACACAGCTGGCAAAAAGTAAGCCACAAAACATTCCCGTCCACAACGTTCATACTCGTGTAGCAAATCCACTACCTTGGTGTGCTGCTGAGACGGTTAGTAAATCTGGTCCCAGTGTCATGGTCCCTCATGTCCTCCAGATGCACAGTGAAACTAACCAGCAGTGTTCAGACTGTTAATGCTCCACAGGTAAGAGTTCTGTTTGAGTAAAGAAGGCCTGTAGTTTAATTTTGTTCTTGTAAATGAATCCAGGGTTTGTATACTAAACTTGTGAAACTGCCTCTGCATGTGTGAGCGCTCTGTGTCCCATGGTGCTTCTCAAATCAACCTTGGCGTTGTTTTGTGATCTCAGGTTTGTTATTTTAATCAATTAGGTCATCAGAACTGCTCTCTACTATTTAAAACATATATCAACACTTTGAAAACAGACTCCTACTCCAATCAGTGACGTTATCAGATGACTGTTATGGGGATTAAAAATCTCTAAAAAACAAAGCAGATGTGGTGATTTAGCACACAGAGCAATGAAAGAAACATTTTAAGTCAAGTGAGTTTTTTTTATTGAGTGTGGTCTCAGTGCTTAATGTCAGATTTTGTTTAAGTGTATCCAGTTTAAAGTTGATACATTAAAGGTTACTGTCCCATATCTCACAAGAAGGATGATAAATAATAACAAACACATGGACATTTATTTAGTTTGCAAAAGGGAAATTCATTTTCTTGGTTTTATTGATTATTTTTGGTATGTGTGCAATTGATGATCACCCAAGTGCAGAACACTGTAAAAGTTTATTCAGGGCCCCAAAGTGTCGGTCAGGTATCGCAGGCTTCACAGTTTCAGGTTTTGAGGTTGATCTGCACAGACAGAAATCTGACTCCAGATGATCACAGACCGAGAGCGTACCTGGCTGATGCAAAGATCCGAAGACGACTGAACATTTATTCCAACATTGAGCAGACGGCTCATTGTGACTACGAAGGGCCACACGGGAAGGCGGAGAGACCGGACGACTCGCATTTAAAGAATTTACTTCTGGGTCACTGAGCTTCAGTAAACTAAATGAAGTATCCTTCCACAGGAGTAAAATCACACTGTTGCCTTTCATGTTAGCTAGGTAGTATAATAATAATTGTATAGTGCTTCTCAAATCCCGTATCAATATTAAAAGATTAAGATGGAGATAAACTAAGAATGTTCAAAAATATCAAATCTATACTAAAATGTATTTCTAAATATAACCTTACGATATAAATGAGCCTTTAACAATGAGCTGAGGCAGATCAGTCCTCACAGCAAACGCTCAGTGGCTTCTGTCTTTAAGCTTGACGTATGAAAAGCTAGCACATTTCTGCCCGAGGACCTGAGGCTGCACATTGGTTGGTTCAGGAACAACAGCTCATGTCAGTAAAGGTTTGAACAGTAAAATCTCAATATTAGTTCTCAAACTAATGGGCAGCCAGTGCAGAGCCATTAAGACTCTGCTTGGTTTTCTTGGTTCATGTAAAAAGCCTGAAGTTAATTTCTGATACGTAAAAGTTGAAATACCATTACAATAATCGAATCGAGAGGACGACTAATAGTCTGAATGTCACTAAAACTCAATATTCAACTCAAGTCAATTTTACTTATAAAGCACATTACAAACCAACAAGTGGCGACCAAAGTGTTGTACAATTTGGACAATATCAAAAGAAAGACATTATTTAGACAGGTTTAACAGCCTGGAAATAAAATAGGTTTTTAAATGAGTTTTAAAAAGATCTGCCTATTCCACAGTTTCAGCTCAGCTACTGCAAAAGTCTGGTCTCCTCTATGTCTGGTATTGATCGAATGCTGCTGTTTATATGTTTGTAAAGGGTGAGATTCGAGTCAAATATCACACCAGGTCTCTGACAGCTGATTTTATATAAACTGATAAAGGATGAGACGAGAGGATCACGATGGTCTGAACAGAAGATCAGTTTTGTATTTTAATGTCAAAACATCTCCAGTGGAGCACAGGTCAGACGGGACAGCGATAACAGAACCCAGAGCTGTTTTGGATTTCATTTCAAAGGTTTAGAAAGTTAAGACATTCTACACTACATGCTGTGGTTTTATTTGCAGTGGGATGAGCAGGAGGTGAGTCTGAGTTCAACCTGCGGCCCTTTGTCACACGTTTCTTTCCCTCCACTTTTCTGTCAGTCTTCACTGTACCCATCCAATGAAGTCAGAAAAAGGCCAAAATAATCATTAAAAAAAATACAACACTACAGGATTTCAAAAAAGAATCCAGTGTTATACAGAAAGAGCTCTGGAGCTCTGAATCAAAGTGCTAACCTGATCATAAATGAAGCCGTTAAAACCATCGAGTTAATACTGAAGCCCTGCATAAAGTCCAAGTTTACACATAGTCATGTTGTTTTAAATGAAATGACACATAGTTCACAGACAGGCTCATCTTTTTCTACGATGTGATTTGAGCTGATCTTAAAAATAAAGTCATTTAAAATATGAGTCTTACTGACTGATGTCAGGCTGCCATCTACTGGAGTGGAAGAGTTTGCACAAGTCGTGTCTGGGGAGGAGGGCCCATATTTCACTGGTAGATTTGATTTAGAAAACACAAACACATTACATCCTCCAATGTGTTTGTGTTTCATTTAGGTGTGTATACCATCAGCATAGCACAGGTGGAAAGTGTCAGAACGAGAGCGCTCAAAGACAAAGAAGAAGAAAAGACATGATGGGTAATCACAAAGATTCACATTGCAAGGAAAAACCGTTACACCATAAGCGAGTTGAGCCTGTGACATTTTCCAACTATTTACTACCTTCATTGTTCAGTGTGGGTGGCTGCTCTGTGACTGTCAGCCAGTCTCTTCTTTCTGATGATGCGAGGGATCTGAACTGAGTTTCTTTAAAGGAAAATATATTTGTGTATTTAAAGCACATGTACACACTGCAGTGGCTACACAGCCATAATATCACATCCACTACAGACAAAGTTACAAAGTCAAATGCGATCAGATTGACACCTCAGTGTCAACTATAGATGTTCAATTTGTGTAATGTACTGGGATTCCTGTGATTAGAGCTACTTTGTAACTGTGAAATATCTCATATTAAATGATAAATGGAAGGTTTTCTACTCTACCTGACTCAAACAGCTTTAAACTACTGGGCTCATTATCCTATTCATACACATACTTTCAGTGCTCTCTGTCTGTACTCTGATGGATGCACCGGAGAGCAGCTTGGGGTTAGTTTCTCCCAGGAATATTTGTCATGCAGACTGCGGCAGACAGGAATCAAACCACCAGCCCTCACATTTTTATTTCATTTAGTTTAGTGAGTTCATGTTCTTACTAACTTGGAGTAACTGTGGCCTCATAAAGTATTCTCATTCTAAACTATGACACGTATACAGAGCTAATGAGAGGGGGAAACATTTTTAACATACTGAAAAAAAACAATCGTTAAAAGTATAGGGCTTTGGAGCGTGATGTCACAGGAGGGGGCGTGACCGCCGAGGCGCCATTTTAGCAGGCCAAACAAAGGGCTAAAGGAGCGAAAGCATCAGCAATAGTTCGCCCTTGCTGTGTTGTCAGTTGTTAGATCGCACGATTGGGAAGAGAACAAGCTGGAAAATTTTAACCAAGACCAGTAACACAGAGTTCTGTCTGACCATGTTAATCACAGTGTTTTAAGTATGAACAAGTCTTCTGTCTGGACAGGCTGGAGATCTGCTGTACTTTCCTCGGGGAACCATCCATCAAGCCAGAACCCCGGCAGGAGTGAACTGCTCCATCCACTTAACTCTCAGCACCTACCAGAGAATGTAAGCTTCTTCTTCTTCCCCTTTTTACCCCAAGCCCTAAAAGGCTGATAGTAGCAGATAAAAATTTTGTGAATGTGCTAACTGGAGAACGAGGTGGTTTCAGATTGATACCATAGGTCAGGGGTCTCGAACTGCAGGCTTCGAGGGCCGGTGTCCTGCAGGTTTTAGATCTCACCCTGGGTCAACACACCAGAATCACATGATTAGGTCATTACCAGACCTCTGGAGAACTTCAGGACATGTTGAGGAGGTCATTTAGCCATTTAAATCAGCTGTGATGGATCAAGGACACATCTAAAACCTGCAGGACACCGGCCCTCGAGGCCTGGAGTTCGAGACCCTGCTGTAGGAGCATCTACTAACTCAGAAGAGTTCAAATTCCATGGCGTTGACCACATTGATATGAAAGTCTGCAGAGACTCTCACGCGACGGTGGCCGTCTCGGTGAGGGTCCAGTCCCCGTGAGCCCACCCAGCGCTGAAAGCCTCTCATGTGCAGGCGTCCCAGTGTTATCGCCACTAGAGAAGAGGCCATCAGACCGAGCAGCCTCTGGCACTGTTTGAGGTTCACTGTGTTGCCTCTGCGAAACAGTGCTAGGGATGACCGTATGGCCGCTGTTCTCTCCGGGGACAGAAACGCCCTCACCCGGAGGGAGTCTAGGCTGAGCCCTATGAAAGTAATGCATTGAGTTGGCGTCAATGTGCTCTTTTCCATGAGCGGGGCCACTGCTGCCTCGGTGCATTTCACAAACACCCTTGGGCTCAGTGAGAGACCAAAAGGCAGGACTACACACTCGTATGCTATCCCCTGGAAAGCAAATCTCAGATACTTTCGGTGTGGGGGATATATGGGGATGTGGAAATAAGCATCCCTCAGGTTGATTGATGTGAACGAGTCGCCCGCTCGTACAAACCATAGCAGCGAGGCGTGCGTCAACATCCTGAACTTGTATGTCCTTAAATGCCGGTTCAGGGCACGGAGATCCAGAATGGCTCTCATCCCCCTCCCCCCTTTCTTTGGCACAAGGAAATACCTTGAATAAAATCCACTGTGCATTTCCTCGGGAGGGACAACTCTTATAGCTCCCTTGTCTTTCAAGGTGGAAATTTCCTCCAGGAGAAAACTGGCGGACTCGCCCAGAGCATGAGAGTAAACGAATTCTTTGAAATGTGGTGGAGCGACATTGAAATGCAGCCTGTAGCCCTATTCCAATGTCCTCAGCACCCATGCTGACTGAGTGCAGGTAGCACAGCTCTTCATGTGGAGAGACAGAGGGCTCACTGGCCACTCCACCGAAGATGGCATTTTGGCGCCCCCTTGTGGTCGCAGCGCGAACCATACGCCATTTTGGCGTCCCCTCACCTCTGTCACAGGCGAGCGAGGTGACGGGCTCATCTGTATCATCACAGCCATGGAAACGCGAGTCTCCACGGGCTGCGTTATGGCAGACGTTGCTCTGTTTTTCAACATTTTTTTTTCATGTGTTTTGCAACACTCGACAGCGCCCTCGGCAAACTGCCTGGATGCGCGTGGCGGGGCTTTTTTAATACAGAATGCACGAAATAAGTGCTAGTGAAACAACACTGTGAACTTTGGCTCTCTTTCCCTCTGGCGGGTCCGGTGACAGGAACGCCGGCCCGAGTTAAGCACTCTGTGTGGAACATGTCCCGTTGAACTTGCTCTGGAACGGAGCTGGGAGGCGGCAGGGTGGCCCATGAAGGGGGGAAACTGGGTTCGCTCACGCCTAGAGGAGAGGCTGTCAGGCTGGCCGCTTCTTCCTCCTCACGATCGCGGCAGCGGGGGGAGGAGGAGGGGCCGCTTGAGGTCTGGCCTGGGGAGACTGCTTCCGAGTCCATGGATTCTTAGGGGTCCCGGCAGCCTGGGGGGCTGCCTGCGTCTTAGGCACTTTGGGAATCCTGAAAGCGGGGACCGGGCGAGACGCTGCCTGCGCGAATGACTGGCGCGGTGCTGCTGGGGTGGCGTGCTGGGCCCTCCTCGGCAGGCAGAGTTTCAGAGCCTCATCATCTCTCTTTTTCTCCTCACATCTCTTCTGCATGGATGTAACAGCCGCACCGAAGAGACCTTGAGGGACGACAGGGGTGTCGAGGGCTGCCTTGTAGCACTTATCTGTAGGGCTAACGGTCTGCTTCAAACTTTCCTTTTTGCTAAAGCATATAACCAACAAATATATATATATATATATATATATATATATATGGGCGGGTCGGCAAGAGACGAAAACAGGGCGTTGTTGGAATGCTACTACACAAGTAACCCTGGCGGAAGGGGCTACATGAATAGGATGAGGGACCTATGGATTCTTCGATACCCAACATCCACAATGACGGCGAAACAACTAGTAGCTCAGTGTTCCAACATTCGAAAGAAGGGACTGCTATCACAGCTAGAGATTGACGAGGTACAACATAAATGCTACGGCAAGGAGGAGTCAGGACGCCAGGTCAGGGGGGAGATATCATCACCCCCACCCGAGATTGGGTACATAGCCCCAAGTGCGATAGGAGAAGGATCGTTGAGTGCGAGAGGAACTGACCTGAGAAATAGGATCATGGCCAAGCTTGAAACCTGGATCCCCCGTAGCCGGTTACCAAGATTACGTGAAGTACCCTCAGAAGGTCTGCTAGATGATGTTAATGCAGCACTACGGACGATACCTACAACCACGATTACCGACACTAACAAACTGATCTACAATACGGCAGCAGTGATCAGTGAGATGCTTGGCTACAAGTTGAACAGCCACAAGGGGCAGTACCCTCCATGGAGAAGGAGGCTAGAGAGCAAGATCAAAGCAGCACGGAGGGAGGTTAGCCAACTAACGGAGTTGCAGAAAGGTGCGGCAAAGAAGGTGCATAAGAAATACAGCAAACTGTCCATACCTGAGGCCTTGGAAACTGCCAAGCAAAGACTCACAGCCTTGGCCAGCCGCTTGAGGAGGTACACCAGAGAGATAGAAGGCAGGAGAATAAACCAGCTGTTCTCCACAGAACCAGCAAAGGTGTACTCTCAGTGGCAAGGGAACAATAAGAGAACAGCACCACCAAGGCTGGAGACGGAGCAATACTGGAAGAGTATATGGGAGAAGGACGCAACCCATAACGGCAATGCTCAGTGGCTAGTGGATCTGAGGGCAGACCATAGCGACCTCCCTGAACAGGGACCAGTAACCATCACAGTGGCAGATATCCAAGAAAGGGTCTCCAGTATGAAGAGTTGGACAGCACCAGGGCCCGACATGGTTCACGCCTACTGGCTGAAGAAGCTGACTGCACTCCACGAGCGTCTGGCAGCACAAATGAACCAGCTGCTAGTTAACGAGAGACACCCGGAATGGCTAACCGAAGGTCGAACGGTCCTGATCCCCAAGGACCCCAAGAAGGGACCGGTCCCATCCAACTACCGACCAATAACCTGCCTCAGTACTACATGGAAGCTCCTGTCAGGCATCATATCGGCTAAGATGAACAGGCACATGGGTCAATACATGAGTGGGGCACAGAAAGGGATTGGCAAGAATACCAGAGGTGCAAAACACCAGCTACTGGTAGACAGAACAGTCAGCCGAGACTGCAAGACCAGACTGACCAACCTGTGCACTGCCTGGATTGATTACAAGAAGGCCTATGACTCAATGCCCCACAGCTGGATCCTGGAATGCTTAGAATTGTACAAGATCAACAGGACCCTAAGAGCCTTCATCAGGAACTCAATGGGGATGTGGCGTACAACACTAGAGGCCAACTCCAAGCCCATAGCACAAGTCACCATCAAGTGCGGGATCTACCAAGGAGATGCTCTGTCCCCACTGCTGTTCTGCATAGGCCTGAACCCCCTCAGTGAGATCATTAACAAGACTGGCTACGGATACCGACTACGGAACGGAGCAGTTGTCAGCCACCTCCTGTACATGGATGACATCAAGCTGTATGCCAAGAGTGAACGAGACATCGATTCACTGATCCACACTACCAGGCTATACAGCAATGACATTGGAATGTCGTTCGGACTGGAGAAGTGTAGTCGAATGGTAACGAAGAGAGGGAAGGTAGTCAGAACTGAGGGGATTGAACTACCAGAAGGCAACATTGCAGACATAGAGGACAGTTACAAGTACCTGGGGATCCCGCAGGGGAACCATGAAGAGGCCGCTAGAAAGGCTGCAACCACCAAGTACCTGCAGAGGGTCAGGCAAGTCCTGAGGAGTCAGCTGAACGGTAAGAACAAGATCCGGGCCATCAACACCTACGCCCTGCCCGTGATCAGGTACCCTGCTGGGGTAATAGGCTGGCCAAAGGAGGAGATAGAAGCCACTGACATAAAGACAAGAAAGCTCCTTACCATGCATGGAGGGTTTCACCCCAAGTCCAGCACCCTGAGGCTGTACGCTAAGCGGAAGGAAGGGGGCCGGGGACTGGTGAGTGTCAGCACCACAGTCCAGGATGAGACAACGAACATCCAAGAATACATTGGGAAGATGGCCCCAACTGACCGAGTGCTCAGTGAATACCTCAGGCAGCAGAAACCCAAGAAAGAGGGGGGAGACGAGGAACCATCATGGAAGGACAGGGCCCTGCACGGTATGTACCACCGGCAGATAGAGGAGGTGGCTGACATCCAGAAATCCTACCAGTGGCTGGACAAAGCTGGACTGAAAGACAGCACAGAGGCACTAATCATGGCAGCACAAGAACAAGCTCTGAGTACAAGATCCATAGAGGCTGGGGTCTATCACACCAGGCAAGACCCCAGGTGCAGGCTGTGTAAAGATGCTCCAGAGACAATCCAGCACATAACAGCAGGGTGCAAGATGCTAGCAGGCAAGGCATACATGGAACGCCATAACCAAGTGGCCGGCATAGTGTACAGAAACATCTGTGCCGAGTATAACCTGGAAGTCCCGAGGTCAAAATGGGAGATGCCCCCAAGGGTGGTGGAGAATGACCGAGCTAAGATCCTGTGGGACTTCCAGATACAGACGGACAAAATGGTGGTGGCTAACCAACCGGACATAGTGGTGGTAGACAGACAGAAGAAGACGGCCGTAGTGATCGATGTAGCGGTTCCGAATGACAGCAATATCAGGAAGAAGGAACACGAGAAGCTGGAGAAATACCAAGGGCTCAGAGAAGAGCTCGAGAGGATGTGGAGGGTGAAGGTGACGGTGGTCCCCGTGGTAATCGGAGCACTAGGTGCGGTGACTCCCAAGCTAGGCGAGTGGCTCCAGCAGATCCCGGGAACAACATCGGAGATCTCTGTCCAGAAGAGCGCAGTCCTAGGAACAGCTAAGATACTGCGCAGGACCCTCAAGCTCCCAGGCCTCTGGTAGAGGACCCGAGCTTGAAGGATAAACCGCCCGCAGGGGCGAGATGGGTGTTTATATATATATATATATATATATATATATATATATATATTAGGGGTGCAACGATACACAAAATTCACGGTTCGGTTCGGTTCAATACTTTGGTGTCACGGTTCGATATTTTTTTGATACAAAAAAAATGTTCATGCCTTTTTAATTTGTCATTTATTAAATTTTCACGGCACATTCTGCACCACCTCTCTGTGCGTTCATCATTTGTTTGAAGCCAGCTCACCTCCTGCAACTACTTTTCCGAGAATACGCGCTTCTTTTGTGGTTCGGACTCCTTCTGACATTTCTTTGGAGGTGGAGGAACATCACAGTAATTGCTTAAAGGAGCTTCTTCGACATCTTTAAGAGTTCTAAACAAATGTCTGTCCTCCTCCTGAAAATCTAATGTACGCAAACACGTGTTGCAACTTCTTATCTTGTGTGCGTTTTTTATTTTGACAGCGAATGCGCACCTGCGGACCACTTATGTGCAGCCCTGGTTATTTAGCTCGTCATGTTGCAGCCACAGAAATTCTTTTGTCCATGAAACCATAAAGCTGCACTTTCTTTTTGCCTTATAGTCTGATTTGTCATAACTTTTCCGTTTTGTGGTAAGCTTTTCTTTGGCTGTCACTTCTTCACCCTGACCTGTCTTATTTGGCTCAGCAGAACTAAAATATATATCCTGCTGCTTTTACACACGCACTCACATAAGCTCAGCGATTCTCTGCGCGATCAACCTCTCACATGTTTAAGCTGCGGGAGATTTCACTTGTCATGTTTGCATAGTAAGCTAACGATTGATAAGACGATGTCAGAGGAATTGGTGCGCAAATTATCATCACTCACCAGTCAGTGCTGTCGCTCTCTATACACAGTTCGTGCGATTGCAAAGTGAAAGCAAAAAACAAGCGCAAATTCAAACGCGATTTCAATATGTCACATATTGACAGTGGCTCACCGATGCCAATGACATAATTACCAAGCTACATTTCCGAAAGAATGCAAAAGCATTGACATATATTTTTCCTTCCTACGATAGCCCGACGGGCAGGGCAGAGATAGATTTTGGTAGCCCGACTGGAAAAATGGCTAGCCCCGGGACGTCGGGCTAGCGATATTGCGAGCCCTGTATCTGATTGAGGAATCACTCATCTTTGGAAAAGAGAGTTTATTACAGAGAAATGGCTCTTTCCAAAATAAAAGCTATACTATACGCTTCTTCTGGGCTATATTCTCAGCAGCATATTAAACATATCAGGTCCCCATAAGGAGAATCCTGTGCTAACGGCTGTCTAAATGACTCGGGTAAAGTTTGTAGCATGCGTGCTTGTTGTTTTTCTCTGCTTCCACTTGTCTTTACACTAGGATGATGTCGGTGTAAATGTGCAGTCATATTCGTTGTGTTCCCACTAGTGCTGTCAGCGTAAATCTCGTTGAAATGACGTTAACGCCACAACAGGCAAATCTCCGTTAACGAGCTACCACGGATCACCCCGTGCGTGGGGCTGGACGGCCAACACGTTAACGAGCTAACTGCGCTAACACACTAGCTCCCACCCATGTAATTGAGCATTGCGTGGCACATCCAACATACTGTTTTACTTTTGTCCATGACGCGCTTACCTTCAGGGTCATACTTCACATGAAGACCAAAATAGTTCCAAACGCCAGATCTGAATGAGGGTGGGGGAGGTTCAATTTGCCATGTTGCAAGGAGAGCTTAACTTCTGTCTCGCTAGCTTACCCTGCGCTCAGTGAATCTGCGTTTGACTGCTCCGCCCAGATGGCCCCGCCCCTCCCTGAGCCTGGTACTGCTGGAGGTTTCTTCCTGTTAAAAGGGAGTTTTTCCTTCCCACTGTCGCCAAAGTGCTTGCTCATAGGGGGTCATATGATTGTTGGGTTTTTCTCTGTATCTATTATTGTAGGATCTACTGTACAATATAAAGCGCCTTGAGGCGACTGTTGTTGTGATTTGGCGCTATATAAATAAAACTGAATTTAATCCAAAACCTAAAAAGGTCTCCAGACTCTGTGAGAAGCTCAGACTCCTATAAACTACTAACCTATACTTTCACTGCTCATCGTCATACAGGAATGTTGAGTCATATTGCGGAAACAGTCTTTTTTCTTGAAAGGAAGATTGATCCACTGTAATGTAAGGTTGGTCCAGGACATCTCCGAACTGAAGACAGTCACTCCTTCTCTTCTTCCACTCCAATAAAACCTTTAATTCAGTGGAGCATCATTTTATGTTGACGGTACCTGAATTTTCTTTGTGGAAATAAATTCAGGTGACTCTCCCCCTATTTAATACACACACACACACACATATATATATATATATATATATATATATATATATATATATATATATCCCTCTGAGTCTGATCAAAATCACTACCCTTTCAGCTTGTTCGTGGCCACCTACAGATTAGGTCTGTAATTTTTATTATTTTTGGTTTTTTGCCATTTTTTCTGCATAAAGCTTTTAAGTAACTTCAGTTCTTTCCATAAATATAAAATAATTATTACTTTTTTATTTTTTAACCCTTTAAACACCAGTTTGTTTGTCCACTGCACCAGCTGGACGACAACCTCAAATCTCGCAATTTTATATAATTGCATTGCTACTGAAATTTCTTGTATTATTAATAGTAGAGTCTGGGGCATATAATTGATTCACATCAACATTGATTATAATGCATTGTTATTTTAGTGCAGAGAGAGCAAAAACATAAAAACTCCCTCTCAGACTGTTCGTGGCCAAAAATGGCCACCCCTTGTTTACATTTACAAAATGCTATAAAATTCATATATATTAAGAAAAATGTCCAGTTTTTTTACATGATTTTTTAGATTAGCATCAGGGCTGTTCATGAAAATCAAAATTTCATTAAAATTCTGAAATTTAACCCTTTAAATACCAGTTAGAGCACATAATCATAACAACTCATAAATAGAGAAAATCATAAAATCCCAGTTTTTTTTCTAAATAATACATGCCATCTGATTTATTTGCTAACCATGATGAAGGTTAGATGCATAGCAATAATTAACAGCATCAATGACATTTATGCAACATTGTTTTTTTCTGCAGTGGCAGAAAAACAAAAAAACTCCCTCTCAGACTGTTCGTGGCCAAAAATGGTCACCCCTTGTTTACATTTACAGAATACTATAAAATTATTATATATTAAAACATTTTTCTACTTAGACCAACTTCATTTTTTAAATGAAAACCAGTCCTAGTCATGAAAACCAAAATATAATTCAAAATTAGAAATTATACCCTTTGAATACCAGTCAAATTATATGTTACTATGTTTTTTGGGGGGGAAATAGCAATAAAGTTCAAATTTTTTCAGCAGTTGAATGACGAAACCTTTTTTTTTTTTTTTTTTTTTTTTTTTTTAAATCATTGCAGGTCAGTGCCAGTAACAAAAATAATTATTATTAATATTTTGTATTATTCCTGTGAGTAATGACCCCAATAAAAGAAACTCCCACTTTGTTAGTCATGCCAAAAACGGCCTTTTATTGCTTGTTTGTACAAAATACATCCTCTTTCTGTGTGTGTGTGTGTGTGTGTGTGTGTGTGTGTGTGTGTGTGTGTGTGTGTGTGTGTGTGTGTGTGGGGAAGGCAGGACACGCAAACCACAGAAGAGTGATCTTTGCAGACACTCTTTCCACAGCTGGAGCAAGTGGTTGCCGTTCTTCTTCTGTTTAGACACAATTCGCACCTTTTCCTCATTTTGTTGATGGGCTGTGGGTCATACTCTGATTCTGACTGCTGTATCTCAGCAACAATAGCAGCGGCTGCTTTTGAGCGTGGGGCACAAGGCCGTCTTGCAATTTCTGGAGTCACCAGCATGTAGCCCAGCTCCTCCAGGAACACCCTTCGTTGGTGGGTCTTGGTGGACTCCCACTCAGGATTCACTTCTTTCCACAGGACAAAGGCATTGTATGCTGAGATGTCCAGAAGATTGTAGAACAGAGCCAGTGGCCAGCGACCGGTTTTCCTCCGACAACTGTAGGTGCCAACAACCTTGTCTAGGTTATCCACTCCACCTTTACACCTATTGTAATCAAGGATTGCTGCTGGCTTCTTCTTTTCCCCATCACTGACTGCTGGTTCCCTATGCTTTGTGCTGAAAAGAAGCACATTCTTCCCTCGCTTGGGCATGTAGGAGACTGCCATGGTTGTTTTGGTGAAGGCAAAGAGAGATGAAAGAATCTTCCTCTGTCTCAGCTGAACAAGCTGGGGAGGGAGCTCTGGTTTGTTTCTCCTGATTGTGCCAACCAGAGCTAGTTTTCTTCTGAGCAGCTCCTCTGCCAAGCTGAATGATGTAAAGAAGTTGTCACAAGTGACAGTGTGTCCTTGGAGCCCCTCTGTCAGTTGTAGCACAACTCTCATTCCCTGATTAACTTCCCGGGAACTTCCAGGTGATTTTCCTGTGTAAATTTCCATCTTCCAAGCATAGGAGGTTGCCACATCACAGGTCACCCAGATTTTAATGCCATATTTTGTAGGCTTCTTGGGCATATACTGCCGAAATCCACATCGACCTTTGAATCCAACCAGCTGCTCATCGACACAGACGTCAACTCCTGGATTGAACAGCAGGGGGAGACGAGCAACCCACTTTTCCCACAGGACGCGAAATGCAGCAAGCTTATCGTTCCTGAAACGTCCCGGGCGGGTGAGCTCGTCATCAAAGCGGATGTTAGCGCTGATCTGGGCGTAGCGGTAGTGGGGCATTGTAGCACGGAATATTGCCGTCCGGTCTTGTCAGCCCACAAACCACGCGATGCTTCATGCCTTGAGCGGTAGACACCAGCGAGAATCAAAATCCCAATGTACGCTCTCATCTCCACATCATCCACATCCCTCCAATCCTCACACTTTCGCCTCCCATGCAGGTTTGTGTGGGTGCACAGCAGCTGAATGATCTCTTCTGTCTGTAACCGAGGACAAGGGATGAGTAAACGGGGCAAAGAAATAAATTGATCATTTATTTATTACATGAGTTAGACATACAAATTCCCAGTCATTTCCAGACAGGACTTACAACACATCCTGCTGATATCCCAGCTGCACATGAGACTTACCACACAAACTGTGCGAAAATAACAACACTGCAACCCGTCACACCCCGCTTAGCGACACTGCAATCGTGGCACACACTGCAAACAATTCGGGTCTCAGCGCAGCTGGGAATCAGTGCTATGCATGGCCTGCGATTGGGAGATAAAGGGAAGTGGCACAAACAATTAAACAAAAAAACAAAAGGGAGGTTAGTCCGCCCTTACACAACTTACTCTCAATCAATAACCGCCTTTACGGCTGGACGGACTAACCAAAACAAAATTACAAATCAATCAAAAGAATGAAAAAAGGACAGCAGAGACAGCACAGCTGAAAAACAAACAACATTATCAATTAAAATATTACCCAATAAAATATCAATTTTATGAAACCATTCAAAATCATGAAGCTAAAACAAACACTCAATATACCTACAATATTGATCAGTTTCCCTGTGCGCAGTCGATCTAGGGCTTGATCAATTCTTCTATTAAAATTCGTGGTCACACTAAAAAAGTCCAATGACACATTAAAAATAGGCACATGCAATAGCAAACGATCCAAACAAAAATGGCAAAAGTCTCTTACTGACAGTATACCCACTCGCACCTGAGTGAATTAATTGCCTCTGGTTTTTTTCCACAGAAGAGCGCTGACTTCACCCCACACACCCACTACCTTTTCACAGCTCTTCAGCCAATCACCTGGCAGAGAGCAACAAACTGCCAGGTGACACTTGTTACATGTCACAAACAGGTCAAATGCAGATCTCAGGGTGCTAATGCGGGCAACTGCATACAGGGTGGGCCCTGGAGTGATACCAGTGGGTACTGGATTGTAGCGCATGGTCTCCTCAGCAGTGGGAAACCACTCAATATTCCCAGAACGAGACATCCACTCAGCCACCGGCGCCCCGGCGTCTGCCACTTCTCCTACCGTCTCTGCCATTAGCCGCTCTGCCTCGACTGCTGTCTCTGTATCATTCTCACTTGCTGAAGAAGAGGAATCGGGCACTGGATGGTAATCCTCATCACTGGTAGTGATGCTGTCATTCTCTGAGGAGACTGAAGAAGAAGCCTCTTCTTCAGATGCAGCGGATTCCTCGTCATCTTCGCTTTCTGAGCGCATCACATAGTCAAGTGCTTGAAGCAGTGAATATGACCGTCTTGCCATCTTGCCAGAGCAAAAATGATCTTGAAGCTGCTGGGTTTATTTATAGCTTTACAAATGACTGCACCTGTATAAACCCCAGGACAGAATTACAAACAGTCCCAGTTTGTTGTTGTTTATGCTACAGCTACAGCTTTGAACTTTGCAGAGTGTCCTGTGAGTTCTTTCTGTTTTGTTTTTTTTGTTGGGAGAGTAGATATTTTGGTGTGCATTTTTTTAATGAAAAGAACAAAGTTAGAGGTGCTTTCATTATGAACATCAAAGTTAAAATTCCCCAGGAAGCTCAAAGCTCAATAGCTTGCATCAAGAGACATTCACATGAACTTGGACGTATGGCAACATAATTTATTTTTCTCTCTTGCAAATGCAAAGTTGTGCTGCAATTTCACACTGGCACTTTTTTTTTCATGCACAAACACAAACCTTTGTCTAACATCTTTAAGATCAAACCTGAATCAAAATTGTGTCATTTTTTTGGTCCATTGGAGTGCAGTAAGCCATCAAATACCCCTATAGAAAACTCAGAATATTACATGAAATTGCTTGCTTGGCCAAAAATGGGTAAATGATGTAATTTGGTAAAAAAAAAAAAACATTAAAAACTACAATTTTCATGTGTTGAGTTTAGAATGAAAGCAATTTTACCTAAATCGCATGACATAGTACTGTCAGTAACAAGGAATCAAAAAAGGTGGTTATAATGGGTTTCAATTGGCCACAAATGGCCACGATAGAGCCAAGAGGAACAATTTAGTGTATAGTGAATATTATTGACATTATTAAGGAGCTGATGTTGAAAATTAAAAAATCTGAAAGAAATACACACCTTTGGGAAGTTTCATTTTATTTGCATTAACAGAACAAAAACGGTTGAAAGACGAAAAGCAAAGTGGCCACAAATGGCCACGATAGGACTCAGAGGGTTGGAAGAGAGAGAGAGAGAAAATGAATTACACAGAGAAAATGTAGGACGCCATTAAGTCTGTCCCATCTCTCTGTATGTTTTCATACTGGTCACTTAATTTAAAAACGTGTAATGAAAGTCAGCGGTTATTTCAGTAACTCTTATCTCTGCTTCCTG
Organism: Perissodus microlepis; assembly: GCF_051167445.1. Taxonomy (NCBI): domain Eukaryota; kingdom Metazoa; phylum Chordata; class Actinopteri; order Cichliformes; family Cichlidae; genus Perissodus; species Perissodus microlepis. Next base: position 521,267 of record NC_140470.1, read on the forward strand.
TGGGCAAACCTGTTCTAGGCTCCAGGACCTCACCTGCTCAGGTCTTCCATCTGTGAATATCACCCTGTTGTCTTGTCCCACAGCAAATTCAATTAATGACCCTGGAAACACATGAATTTGAATCCCCAATAGGACCATTAGAATAGAAATGAAATAAATAAAAACATTTGGCAATAAAAATGTAAATCAAGTTCAAAATAACAAGTTTCCAGAGTCCATGGTGACGTCACTAATGCACTGCAGTAGTGACGTCACGGAGGGAAAGCTCCGTTTTACAGTCTGTATTTCACTTGATTCCGTGTCTGTGAAATGCTTTTACATCCTAAACGTGTTCACAGAGCGACGCTGATGAGCGTCAACAACAACTTTCAAGGCCGTGACCTGTTTCCGATGCTGGGGGAGAGCTCCCGGTGTCCCGGCACAGCAGCCGAACACGTCTGCGTGTTTTCTGTGAGTGGGTTTGTTGAGCCTCCGCTGAATGACTGATGGTGACGGCTTTCTCCAGCGCGCGCGTGTCGCTGGTCCTGACAGTGAGTAACGTCCTGCTCCTGTTTTCCTCTCGGACCATCTGACACGTGTAAAACGCTAAAGTCACCGTTTGTGTCTCACTACATGTCCCGTGTTCTGGCGCTGGTGTGAGTTTCCAGTCGGACATAATTTGGAAAACACTTGTGAAGTCACACGTGTGGCTGACCGGGGTCGTCGTCGAGCTCGAGTGGAGGTGTGTTGGGAGGTGAGTGAGTGCGTGGGGTTGTTGGATGTGGTGATGTGGAACATAAAGCCGTCGCTTTGCTATGGCTGTGATGGAGCTGTCACGGCGTCTTCGGGATCCGAGCACCGCTTTATGACCGAGCAGCTTCACCGGTGCTCCGTCAGCCCATCCTGATCCGGGACGTTCCCAAACATCGTTCGGGTAGAAAACTCTGTTCGCAGCGATGCTTGCGGTGTGGGCTGTGCTGTGTTCACAAGCTTGTATGGACGGAATCTGAATGTTACGAGCTTCTGTGGGTGCTATTACTCCTTCTGACCAGAGGTGTCGCTGTGTGAGCGGTGAAAGAGGCGGGAGAAGCTAAGAGTTTGTCTGCTCCACACAGCTGATCCACACACTGGCTCAGTGGGATGATCAAGTGTTCCCAGTTTGCTCCAGCAGACTTTGGCCAGTTTAAGTAAGACACAGCTCAACAGCGCTCACCGTGCAGGAAAAGGAATTTGATATAGGAATGATCAGATAATGAATTCAATGACCTTCAATGTGTTGCTTTAACTCTAATGATATTCTCTGGACTTGTGTGCAGACTGAAAAAGATGCCAAAGAAAAGCAAAACTCCGAGTGTGAAGAGACGGATCGCTGACCAAGAGCAGCCCGCTGTTAAACGAAGCAAAGAGGAGCAGAGCGACACTTCACCCCTTTGCTTCCAGAGCCCAGCCACACTGTTCGAGAGCCTCATCCAGCCGATGGGGACAGATCGGTTCTTCTCAGAGTATTGGGAGAAGAAGCCTCTTCATCTGCAGAGGTCTGATCCTGGCACAGCCTCGTACTACCAGTCCCTGTTTCAGCTGTGTGACCTGCAGAGCCTGTGTTCTCAGGGTCTCGAGTACTACAGGGACATCAACGTCGTTCGCTGCGTCAACGGCAAGAAAAAGCTTCTGAACAAGGAAGGCCGAGTGAAGCACAGTGTTCTCAATAAGATCATGAGTCAGAACAAAGCCACCGTCCAGTACCACCAGCCGCAGAGGTTCAAGGTGAGTGTCATGGCTTTGCTGCCTTTGGACCAGTTTGCATTCATGGTTCATCCACCTGTTTCCTTTTTGTGTATGCAGTGTGTTTGGTGCGCTGCCGATACATGGCCAGCTGTGATGAGCAGTTGTCGTCTGCACAGCTGTGTTGGCGCCCTCGCCTCTGGACCACACACATCACCAGTACATGAAACTGAAGACGTTTCTATGCCCGAGCATTGTTCACAAACCCGTGTCTGGATGTTCCATGTACACATTTCTCTCAGACCATCTCGTTTCCTTTTCACCAAACAATTTCATTTCTTGCCGAGCACCTTTGTTTCTTCTTTTCAACATCCACCACCTCATGTTAGACTAAACCAGTACCACTGCAGCCTGGTCTCCCATGGGGCCTCACGGGTGGGGGCTCAGTCGGGCTCGGCTCACTGTTAGTCTCTGCAGCCTGTTTGCTGCTGTGCTCTGTCGTGTTTCGTGTGATATCTGTGTTTCTCCATCCATCCCGATCACCTGATCTGATGTGTTGTTGAATGTAGTGGGGGATTTGTCTCCCACTGAGTTTCTGCCCTGTGCTCATTGATCTTCCCTCCTCCTCCTCATCTGTGTCTCTGTGGGAATTTTCCTCTTACTGTCCTTTGAAGAGTAGCTCTGCCGGGCTCGTCCCAGTTGTGGATTGTGACGTCCTTCCGGAGTTCCTTTTTCCAGTCTAACCCTTCGGATTGTGCGATGTGCATTCCTTTTCACTTCACCGTTTACTTGTGCCCACGTGGGTGTCAAAGACAGGAACTGTGTGCCGCTGTGTGTGGATATTGTGTCTTTATTTCTGCTTTGATGTCAGTCACCCTGGACATGTTTGCACCCACTCCCAGCACATCTAGTTGAATTGCAGTTTCCTTGCTGAGTATTGGCTCTCCTGTTGCTTGATGCAGTGAAGTCAGCTGGCATTACAGATCTACTTCACCAACGGTAAATGTCACTGTGTTTGATCTCTCATTACAAACGTATAGTTTTGCTCTGATTCTGTTTGCACACATCTCACTGTTGGTTTCCACTGTATTCTCTACATGATCGTCCTGAGGCACGCCTGTTCCTTAGCAAAATGACCCCCACGTTTATCTGTTTTCTCTTTCCCATCTTCACAGTGTTTGCTTGTATTAAAGTTCCCCTCCATCGCTGCCATCTGCAGCTTTACTCGTTCACACTGTTCCTTGATCACTGAAGTTCGAACCAGTGTCACGTTGGCTTCTTGCAGCAACTTTCCCTTCACATAGTCGAACATGTGTCACCGAGGCATCCGCCTCCTCGGTCAGCTTTCCGTCTGTGGTCAGCCGCCTCGTCCCCCTGCAGTCCAGCACGACACGCTCGGCGTAGCAGTCAAACTTCAGCAAAGGCTTGTTGTCATATTCCTCGATGAGCCTGTGCTTATAAGATTTAACTCCGGCTCGTCGCTGTCACATGTATGTGACACAGCTTTTGTTCAGATTAAAGTCTTCACTTCAATCAGCCTGAACTGTTTAATTTAACACCCACTGTGAACATAGGCCAGATTTCAAAGATCATGACACTGTCCAAGTACCTGTGGAGCTAACACTGTGTGCATGTGGAGCCCGCTCTCAGCAGGTCTTCTGTGTGTTGTCAGGATGAGCTGTGGAGGATTCAGGAGAAGCTGGAGTGCTTCTTTGGGGCTCTGGTGGGCTCGAACATCTATATCACCCCAGAGGAGTCGCAGGGCCTTCCACCTCATTATGATGATGTAGAGGTACAACAATAACTGTGGATGATGTACGGTCCAGCATACGTGTTGCTAATCTCCATGGTGCTCTGTGCACAGGTGTTTATCTTGCAGCTGGAGGGACAGAAACATTGGCGTCTTTATAATCCTACTGTTCCACTGGCAGCTGAATACAGCGTGCAGTCAGAGGACAGTATTGGCATCCCAACTCATGATATTATACTGAAGGTACAGCACTTTATATCAGCTAAAGCAAGTATGATCTGATTCTGCAATACTTCTTCTTCTGTTCAAGTGTTAATGTTCATTTTTATTCAAACGTATGATCATCTTTGGGAATGTTCAGTAGGAATGGGCAGGGGTGCAGAAGTCCCTGGAAGAGCAGTTTTAATGGTTCCTTAAACGTTTCTCCCGCAGAGGCGGACTGTATGGGAAAAGAAAAGGAGCTCAAATCAGACGTGCTTGACTCTGTTGTCTTTGTTAAATCCAGAATCAAGGTTGAAATCCTTTGTCTCGCACATGGTCTCAAATAATCAGACCCAGTCTTATCTTACAGACCTCATAGCGTGGTATTGCTTCAAGCAGAATGGGAGGCAGAGCCTTCAGTTTTCAGGCCCCTCTTCTGTGGAACCAGCTCCCAGTTTGGATTCAGGAGACAGACACTATCTCTACTTTCAAGATTAGGCTTCAGACTTTCCTTTTAATAAAACATGTAGTTAGAGCTGGATCAGTGACCCCGAATCCTCCTTCAGTTACTGCCACATGAGAACAAAGGGCTGAGTTTGAATTAGGAATTTCATGTGAATTTTACTAATGGGTCTGTGTAGCACAGACCTACTGCTGGAAGGCCAAGATAATTCTACTACAACAGCAAAAGCAAGACGCAAGTCACCAGAGCTCTTTGTGTTGCTCGTGCACGAGGGCGAGAACTGTGACGAGCGCCGTTCCTTCCACTCGAACCCCAGTCGCTCTGTTTCCCCCGTAGCACTGCTCTTTATTGTGGTTACATGAATATGCATAGTCTCATTAAAATATGACATCTTACACAGGCATACATGTGAACAAAGAGTACCGTGTGTGTGTGTGTGTGTGTGTGCGTTTTGTGTGACCTCCTCACACAAACGGTCTCACCATACACAAACACAGGTGAGGTCATAAAGGCAGGAAGTAAAACATCCTCACTAAGTAAGAAACAGAGCCCTCACATAGGATGTGTCCCTATAAAACACTACAGCCCCCCCACCAGCAGGCTGGGGAGGTGGTCAGAGACAAAGGAATGTCTTTGATCCTGCTGCTTGAACTAAGACTTACAAATTTAAGTAACACAATGACAACATTTAGCAATTTGACTCCAACGTTTACAAGGATGGGTCACATTCCAAAGTGTTCCCTCATTGTGTGAGGACTACTTGTGGCTGATGTCACTATGAGGTCATACAGTTATTATGAAACAAAGATACTTTTTGAAGTTTTTACACAGAACAAAGATTTTTGATTTTAATTCTTAAACAAACTAAGTTTGAACAGTCATGTCATTGTTTTATTATGTGAGACATAATTGAACTTATTCTGTGTTTATATGTACAAAACTTTTAACCGAGACCAGTAACACAGAGCTCTGTCTGACCATGTTAATCACAGTGTTTTAAGTATGAACAAGTCTTCTCTCTGGACAGGCTGGAGATCTGCTGTACTTTCCTCGGGGAACCATCCATCAAGCCAGAACCCCGGCAGGAGTGAACTGCTCCATCCACTTAACTCTCAGCACCTACCAGAGAATGTAAGCTTCTTCTTCTTCCCCTTTTTACCCCAAGCCCTAAAAGGCTGATAGTAGCAGATAAAAATTTTGTGCTAACTGGAGAACGAGGTGGTTTCAGATTGATACCATAGGTCAGGGGTCTCGAACTGCAGGCTTCGAGGGCCGGTGTCCTGCAGGGTTTAGATCTCACCCTGGGTCAACACACCAGAATCACATGATTAGTTCATTACCAGACCTCTGGAGAACTTCAGGACATGTTGAGGAGGTCATTTAGCCATTTAAATCAGCTGTGATGGATCAAGGACACGTCTAAAACCTGCAGGACACCGGCCCTCGAGGCCTGCAGTTCGAGACCCTGCCGTAGGAGCATCTACTAACTCAGAAGAGTTCAAATTCCATGGCGTTGACCTGAGAGGTTACACTTAATGAAAATCTCATGAATCCAGTGACTTGACAACAAGGCGATGTAGAATTTTGAAAGTGATTTGTTTGTTTGTTTGTTTGTTTGTTTGTTTGTTTGTTTGTTTGTTTTTACAAAGTATCAACTTTGATAAAAAAAAGATATTCTGTTGAAATCGCACTTCCTTTTCCTTTATTGGCATGTCAGGGAGTAAGTGTGCAGTAAAACTACTTCCCACTGATCCGGCACACGTTGGCCAGAACACTGACACGAACAGACGTCTGCTCAGCAGAGTAAAGTCAGGATACATCATCAGGTTTTCAGCCAATAAGAAACAGAAGAACTGGTCCTGTTCAAAGCTCCAAACACTGATGACAGATGGGTTTGATGATGATTGTTTCTGTCGTGCTCAAACAAAACTGGTGTGTGGATGAGATCCAGACCAGTTCTCTGTTGCTAATCAGTCCCACACTGTCTCACTGTCCCCGCCTGCTGTCAGGTCATGGGGAGATTTGCTGTTGGACGTATTTCCCAGCTTACTGCGTGACCGCAGCAGGAGGGAAGTCAGCCTCAGAGAGGGGATGGCCAGAAGACTCTTACTGGTAATCACGACAGTATGAACACCATCTTTGTATTCCCATGACATATTATTCCAAACTGATACTGACAGATGCTTTTTCTGTCTGTGACTGCACGCTGAAGAATCTATGACCGTATATGAGATGGTTTTATAGTACCAGTCAGGAGTTTGGACACAGCTTCTCATTTAATGGTTTGCCTTTAGTTTCATGACTGTTTACATCGTAGAGTCTCACTGAAGGCATCCAAACTATGAATGAACACGTGGAATCATGTAGTAAACAAAAAGTGTGAAACAGCTGTCAAAGCCAGCCTTTGCTTTGATTCCTGCTTTGCTCACTCTTTCATTCTCTCCATGAGCTTCATGAGGGCGTCTCCTGAAATGGTTTCCAACAGTCTTGAAGGAGTTCCCAGAGATGCTGAGCACCTGTTGGTCCTTTTGCCTTCACTCTGCGCTCCTTGTTTGGGAGTCCCCGCACCGAGTGCTCCGATTACCTCTGGGACCACCGTTACCTTCACCCTCCACATCTTCTCCAGCTGGTACACTACCAAAACTCTGGACACACCTCATTTAATGTTTTTTCTTTAGTTTCATGACTGTTTACATCGTAGAGTCTCACTGAAGGCATCCAAACTATGAATGAACACGTGGAATTGAAGGAGTTCCCAGAGATGCTGAGCACCTGTTGGCCTTTTTGCCTTCACTCTGCGCTCCATCTCATCCCAAACCATCTCCACTGGGTTTAGGTCAGGTGACTGTGGAGGCCAGAACATCTGGCACAGACATCGCTCACCTTCTTGGTCAAACAGCCCTCACACAGCCTGGAGGTGTGTTTGGGCTCATTGTCCTGTCCTGTGGCTGCAGGATGCTGTGGTAGCCATTCTGGGTCAGTCTGCCTTCAGTTTTGAATAAATCCCCAACAGCGTCACCAGCAAAGCCCCCCCCCCCACACCATCACACCTCCTCCATGCTTCACAGTGGGAACCATGCACATAGAGACCATACGTTCACCTTTTTAGCAATTTTATGGACTGACTGACCTTCAGCTCTTAAAGTAACGAGGGACTGTTTCTAACAGTTGTCAAACAGGCCTGTCAGCTGTGCACCAACCTGACACAACACAACAGATGTCCCAGCGTCATTAAGAAGGCAAGAAACTCCACAGATGAACCCTGACAGGCTCACCTGTGAGGTGAAACCATGTCAGGCACTACATCATGAAGCTCACTGAGAGAAGGCCGAGGGTTTGCAGCGCTGTCAACAAAGCAAAGGGCGGCTACTGTCAGGAATCTAAAATATATGTAGAGTTATTTATACATTTTCTCTTTGCTACATAATCCCACCTGTCATGCTTATTATATTAATGTCTTCAGTTTGTATCAGTTTGAAGAAGTAAAAATAAAGAGAAAGCATTAAATGAGAATCTCTGTCCAAACATTTGACAGGTAGTGTGTGTAACATCTGCAATATGCTGTTTTTAATTGACTCATAATTACTTAAAGCTGTTCTGTGATATTTTCCCTGAAACTGGAGCAACGTTGAGATAAACAGGTCCTCATTCTAATGCACTGCTTTCATAGTTTTTAGAAGACTTATATTCTAAGAATGAATATAAAACAAAAATAGCTTCAGAAGACAGCGAGGTCTGTATTTGTGCCTCTGTCATTACAGCTCAACTTCCAATGCTTTCTGAATTATGTAAAATATGAATGAGATGCATTCACAGTCACATGGATGTGTGTGTGTAGAGCAGCAGTGCAGGCCTGCACACCAACAAGCGGCTGGCCGCCAGCCTCAGAGCTCTGGCTGACGAGATGGAAACTGGGGCGCAGGAACTGGGCTTCACTCACATGAAGAGAGACTTCATCATGAACAGACTGCCTCCTTACTGCCAGCAGCAGCTGTCTTCACCGTGTATGTTATGGATGCATTCAGATCGATTTTTCAGTGATGTACATTTGTGCATATAAACATGTGATGTGTGTCACAGCTGGGAAGAGTCCTGCCTTGGAGGATACAGTGATTCTGACCTTTAAAGACCACGTGGTAATAACAGTGGAGCCCCACCCACAGAGCACAGTGAGTCCTTTAAGGCTGTAAGTACAGAAATGTGCAGCCCTGTTGGGGTGCTGTGTGTGCGCTCTAACAGTGTGTTCTGAACTGTGTGTGTGTTTCAGGACGACGCCACAGAGCTGGTAGTATTTGTCTTGCATTCTTTGAAGAACCAGAGAGAAGGTCACATGATGGGCGACAGCTGTGATGACCAGGAAGAATGCAGCATCTCCACGGTAAATCCATACCTCGCTGATGGTCCTTTCATATTCATAACACATGTTCAACAGTGTTCTGCTGCAGAGGTGCAGAAATCCACCGCCACAGATATTTATCCTCTGTGACGAAACCTCGAACAGCCACAAAACAGTTAGTGTGACCCTCGAAAACCGAAGCATTTGTCCATGTTTGGTTTAAAACGAGTGTTTTTAAGGGTTTTTATCCTCAACTGTAAAAGCTGGTCGGGTGCTGTCACTCGGATCAGGCAGTGTAGGAGGTTCACACTGACGCCACAGGTGCTGCTGCTGAAGAACTGGACCAGTTCAAATCTGTGACCTCAACATAAAGGTCAGAGGTCATGTTTTCTGAAAGTCTTGTTAATGCCATAACTGGAGAACAAGCTGACGTAAGATTTTGACCCGATAGGTGTGTGTACTGGGAGGCTGAGGGTTAGCGCTGGCAGCTTTATTTATACAGCAGCAGTTCACAGCAGTTATCTCAAGGTGCTTTATATTCCAAGGTAAGGACCCCAGACTGTGAGGCTGAAAATATCCACGAATCAATACCAGTGAGATGTGCAGCTGTGTTATATCATCAGGTATTTGAAGAAGGACCTGGGTTTACCTTCTGATTGGACATGGACAGTGAGACAATGAACCGCACTATATGGATGTGTGTTGAACATGTGTGTTGAAAAAGGTCTCCACCCCAACCATGCCATATGTCTGTCTGCAGGGCTTGCAGTTCCCCCTGTCCTACCTCCAGGCCCTGCGGCAGCTCCAGCTGGCAGAGCAGCTGGTTGTTGCCCAGCTTCAGCTGCCCACACAGGAGGACAAACTCAACCTGGCCCTTGCTCTGTGGAGTGAGAACCTGCTGCGTGTCCTGTAGTTCACCTGCAGTCAGCTACTCATGTACACCTGATTGTTATCAAAACGTCGTATTTGTCTTTGACCTCTTTTCCTGAATAAAGCTGGTATTTAAAGATTGACCTTTACAAAGTTTTGACAGTTACTGCTTGAGTTCAAATGTCTTCTTGTATAATGAGGATTAACAGGAACGTCACTGGGAAAACTGCATGGCTCTGTGTCCCTGTGCAGTAACAGTAGTAATAGCTGCTGTGTGCTGCTGCTGTGTTGTAGCCTCTCACTGCTGTAACCATAGACTAGACCTGTAAAATCGACGGGCTCATCTAGTTTGTTTTTAATGTATTTATTGGTTTCTATTATTAGTTTGAGTCTGTTAGTAATACAGCAGTGCCAGGAAAACACAACGGGTCATTCCTGCGACGACGTGCATACAAAAACAAACGGCGCCTAATCAATGCACAAACACAATCCGCCATCACAGTAAGGAGACCTGACCCCAAGCAGGAGACGGCCCACACGGAGCGGTCGCCATCATCATGATCTAATGGTACATATATGTATGATTGTGTCATTTGTATAAAATATTATAAGCTGTTTATGCAAAGCTTCATTAAGAATGGTGCAACCGTACAAGACGAGATGCTACAGTCATGATGAATGTAGATGTTGGCCAGTTCATGGAAACACTGATGATACCAGAGACCGAGGCGAATCTTCACAGACAGGTTCATAACATTTTTAGGATTTCACCTCTGAACATCACAATAGTGGATTTTCAATGAAGACGTGATTTAAGAGCAGATTTTCAGCTTGGTTTCATAAGTATTAAGTAGCTATTTAATTACCATTTCCACTGCCATCTCTTTACAGCTCTCCATTTTCAGAGGCTCAAATGTAATTGGGCAAATGCCATGTCCTTCCTTGAGATGCTGCTAGACCTTTACTGCAGCACCTGTGACCTGCTGGTTACAGAGGGATTGAATAGGACGGCTGAATCTGCAACACATGAAAGAAGGCGACTTGAGACAGCAGTAGGGCTAACAACTGTTTGACTTGGAGCATGTCACAGGCCTGCGCTGCTCCTCCAAGCGTCCAAGCAGCAGCTCAACCACATTCATATAATAGAAGAAGCCGAGTAAATTCAAACCGAGTTTGGACCTTTAGCTTTACTCTGCAGCAAAACTAGAGTTTGATTTTATGGGTCATAAATCACACTCCAGCCACAGGTCAGTGTACTCTTAGTGCTGGCTCCACACCTGCATAAATGCAGAGGACTGCATCAGGATCAAATGTTTTCCAAATCATCGTTAAGATTTCAGTGCTGAATAAGGCATGGCTGCTTTTGACCGAGGACAAAGGAGGAGGCTGGGGCCAGGAGACCAGAGGAAGGAGGGATGGGCTGAAACCGACCAACAGTAAGATCGACAGCCGCAGTTCTAAAAACAGACGATTAACTCTCCGAATTTATTTCAAAATGTTAATGAAACACTGTGAGATCACCACTGAATTCGTGTTCACCCACAAACACTGAAGAATGATTGTTATCTATTTTTTTTAAAGAAAGGTTTGAAAGTGGAACCAAAGTGCGAGCGTCACAAACATCACCGAGCAGATTTCACCGGCGTACCCGGGAGCCTCCAATGACAGGTAACGCTCGACAACAACATCAAGGTAAATGAATGTGTTTGTGTGTTTGTGTACAGCCTGTGTGTTTGACCGCAGAGCTTTACGTTCACAGCGTAAACTGGGACGAAGCATTTGGAGCTGCCTGAGCGAACATTGAGTCAGCGCAGGGAAACAAACGTCCAGCGAGCCTTTATTTGTTTCTGTGACACGGCAAACACGCTGTGCGTGAACCGAGCCTGAGCTACTTTAAGTGTGCAGATCGTGCAAGTTTCTAATAATACGAGTCACAGATTCGGTATGTTAACTCATAATAAAGCTGCTGACGGCCTGACCAACATTTAGTTATTCCTACAAACCGACCAGCTTGTAGGAATAACTAAATGTTGCACGGCTGACAGGAATTTCCTTTTTTTTTTAACCTCGGATGTCACTGTTATTTGGGATTTTTATCCTCTTTAGCAAAATGCGCTGCGCACAGTGATTTTCTCAGATTGTTGTGCAGCAGCTGGCGGGCACGGAGCTGACCCTGACTGTAGTCACAGCTCTTCACTGGCACAATGCTGCTCTTCTGTCTCGGTGCCCACGTTTGAGCAGCTTTGAAAACCCTGACCGGGGATCATTTGGATGGTCAGCATCTGTGGGCCACTTCTGCAAATCATCAGCGGGTTTCCCACAGTCGAAATTTCCACAACTACTCCTGTGAGTGGTTTCAACTTTGGGACCAGCTACAGCCAGTAAATCGCCCTTTTAGTGAAAATGTCTGGAAAGGGGTTTTGCATTGGTGGAAGGAGCTCACTGTGTCCTTGCCAGATTTGGTCTCTAACAAAGACAACACGTGAGAACTACAAAGTCATCGCATTTAAACAGACAAACACACCATAAGCTCTGAACAGCAGATACTGTCCACCTGTTCTGTTTGGACAAACCTGCTGATGTTTGTCTTGCAGTTGATGCTGGCCTCTCTGTCCATGATGATGTCACATGGTTTCAAGAGCAGTAAGCAGGACTTCAACTTTGGACCATGGAAAGTGACTGCTTCCAAAAACCACATCATGAAGTCCAAAGACATTGAACGGTGAGATATTTGTCACATTTTAATATCAGCTAAGCTGTGTTGGGTCCAGCCTGTGTAACCAGGCTGACTGTCAGAGTACCAAACAGTAGAGCCTGTATGTCCACATGAGTCGTGTTTACATGATCAGCTGTTTTTGCCTGTTTATTGCATCACAAAAGCTGTAACACACGTCCTCTTCATCAGACAGCAACGCACCGAGTATCATCACATCTTCTCGCTGTGATGTGATCACATGGTGGAAAAATAGAAATAACCATAAATGAATAATGTAGACACTGAAAGAAGCAGCCGCGACACGTTAAAGAAAACAAACTAATGTTGTTGCAGGCGCTGCTCGATTTGTTTCTGATGTTTTGAATCCTCCCAAAACGACTAGAATAGATGAGAAAACCTGATTGATATCAGTCTTCACTGTTTGACTTTCCAGGCTAGCAGAAGACATGAACATGCCTTCTCTTCCAGAGATGTTGTTTGGAGACAACATACTGCGCATCCAACACACGGACGGTTACGGGATTGAATTCAATGCTGTTGATGCCCTGAAGAAAGTCAGCAGCATGGAGGATAGCGTCAAGGTGGCGTGTGCTCAGGAATGGCAGGAGAGCAGGTAAGACGCTCACTGTTAGCTTCTGTCAGATAATCTTCTCTGCTTGGATAAAAACCCACTTTCAGACCAGTACTTGGGCCTCAGCGTGCTGCTGTGTCTGTCTACGGCGTTCTGCGGCAGATTTTCTGCGGCACCGCTGTGTTGCACCAATTTTCTGACTGTCAGCTACTGTCCAATGTATTTGACAGGTCTTGGTGTTTCAGTCATACCCTAGAGAACAAAGTGTGGTGCGTTCATTCTCTCAGCTAAAGCTAAAGGTGTAGCATAGGCTCAGGGTTACACTGGCTGCACTGTAGTAAACATCTTGGATGATATCCCCTTCCAGAGCTGATTCTGAACACTCTAAAGATGTGATCCGACCTTATGACTGGACGTACACCACAGACTACAGAGGGACTCTGACAGGAGAAAGCATGCAGATAAAGGTAGGCAGGTTTGACACTGTTCACTCTTTACAGTCACAGGTTTGTAAGAAAGTGATGTGAGGTTTTCGTGTGAAGGTGTCTGAGACTGCCGAGCGTATTGACATGGAGAAGCTTAAGGCTCGGGAACACATCATGTTCTTTGATGAGGTGCTGCTGTTTGAAGATGAGCTGCACGACCATGGAGTCTCTATGCTTAGCGTCAAAATTGTGAGTGCCGTCTTCCTGTCGCGTGGGACTGCCAAATCCAAATGAGCAGATTTAACACTGATGATGACGATGATGTTTCTTGTTGATGCAGCGAGTGATGCCGACCAGCTTCTTCCTGTTGATGCGTTTCTTCCTGCGAGTGGACGGAGTGCTGATTAGAATAAACGATACTCGACTATATCACGAGGTACGTTGTTTCATCACCTGAGAGTGTGCTGCCAGATTTCATCACGGGCAGGTGACAGACTTCAAAGTGACTCACGTGATGTAACGTTTGGTTTCAGGCTGGGAAGGATTACATGCTGCGAGAGTTCACTACGAGGGAAAGCAAAATCTCAGAGCTGAAGGTGAGCAGTGACACAGAGCTGTGATTCTGTTATTTATTTCCACTTACTGGCTTCTTCGATCCAAAGCAGAGCCCGAATATTTTCATGTTCACGAAAGGCTTTGTGTGAGTTTGAACGTTGTCTGGCACTTTATTCTAGCACAGACTCCTTTTGGATTTGTTAATAACTGTGTCTGTTCTTGTGATGAGATGTTTACAGAAATGTTTGTGTTTGTTCAAAGGAGAACTTTATATCTGAAGATCCAGCTTATAAAGAAATCTGTAGCTTTTATAGACTGGCACACATCACATCTCAGTGGGGTTGGATATCTAACAATAATAATAATCAGGGCTCGCAAAATCGCTAGCCCGACGTCCCGGGGCTAGCGATTTTTCCAGTCGGGCTACCAAAATCTATCTCTGCCCTGCCCGTCCGGCTATCGTAGGAAGGAAAAATATATGTCAATGCTTTTGCATTCTTTCAGAAATGTAGCTGGGTAATTATGTCATTGGCATCGGTGAGCCACTGTCAATATGTGACATATTGAAATCGCGTTTGAATTTGCGCTTGTTTTTTGCTTTCACTTTGCAATCGCACGAACTGTGTATAGAGAGCGACAGCACTGACTGGTGAGTGATGATCATTTGCGCACCAATTCCTCTGACATCGTCTTATCAATCGTTAGCTTACTATGCAAACATGACAAGTGAAATCTCCTGCAGCTTAAACATGTGAGAGGTTGATCGCGCAGAGAGTCGCTGAGCGTGATGTGAGTGTGTGTGTAAAAGCAGCAGGATATATGTTTTAGTTGTGCTGAGCCAAATAAGACAGGTCAGGGTGAAGAAGTGACAGCCAAAGAAAAGCTTACCACAAAACGGAAAAGTTATGACAAATCAGACTATAAGGCAAAAAGAAAGTGCAGCTTTATGGTTTCATGGACAAAATAATTTCTGTGGCTGCAACATGACGAGCTAAATAACCAGGGCTGCACATAAGTGGTCCGCAGGTGCATTCGCTGTCAAAATAAAAAACGCGCACAAGATAAGAAGTTGCAACGCGTGTTTGCGTACATAAGATTTTCAGGAGGAGGACAGACATTTGTTTAGAACTCTTAAAGATGCCGAAGAAGCTCCTTTAAGCAATTACTGTGATGTTCCTCCACCTCCAAAGAAATGTCAGAAGGAGTCCGAACCACAAAAGAAGCGCGTATTCTCGGAAAAGTGGTTGCAGGAGGTGAGCTGGCTTCAAACAAATGATGAACGCACAGAGATGTGGTGCAGAATGTGCCGTGAAAATCCCACTCTAGCGGACAAAAACAGTGCCTTTTATATGGACGCAAACGCGCGCTGCAACTTCTTATCTGGTGCGCGTCTTTTATTTTGACAGCGAATGCGCACGTGCGGACCACTTATGTGCACCCGTGTAAATAACATAATGTTCTGCCGGGTGTGTTGTTGGTTTTCCCTCGATTTCTGAGTCGACAAGCGATTTGTTACTGGGACCAGTCATTTTAAGAAAGGCCCCCATTAGAACCCATGAGAAATGCAAGAAATGCATCATTGCTCAGTCTGCAATATCTTTCCCAGAACAAACACCAATTGCAAATAACATACTAAAAATAAACCTGAAAATCAGTTTAAAACAGCTACTATGTTGCAAAGACTGAACTACCACTGGCACAATGTAGCAGTCTTTGCAAACTTCAAAAAGCAAACGGCCTCGATCTTGGTTCCACTTGCCTCTTACCCGGGACTTCAGTGGAAATTTCAAATTCAGGATCTGACACAGACTGATTCATGTCCTACACAGTTCTTACAAGTTCATAGAAATTTCTGTTCAATTAGAACCAAGTATTTGAGTTGATGATTGTAATTTTTATACAATGTTGTAATTTGTGTTTCAACAATTTTTTGATTAATGTTTTGTTTCCGTTACAATATTATACTTTAATGTATAATATTGTAAAGGAAACAAAACAGGAAACAAAACATCAATCAAAACATTGCTCTCTTTTTTATTCGGGCTACTTAAATTTATTTTGGGCTAAAACTGAAGAGTCCCTGCCCGAAGGGCTACCAGGGATTTTGAAATTTTGCAAGCCCTGATAATAATAGTCCATTTTAAAAGCACCTTTCAAGACAACCAAGGACACTTAACAAAGAATAAAACACATAATAGATCAATAACAAGATGAAGAACAATAAAAACAAAAAAGCACAAGATAAAATGAACAAACATTAGGTTCACAGTGAATATGCAGATTTGAACAGATGGGTTTTGAGTTGAAATTTAAATTGGGGGAGAGAAAAAGTGTTTCTTATATCTGGGGGAGAGAGTTCCTGAGCCTGGGAGCGGAGCAGCTGACAGCTCTGCTTCCCATGCTGGTGAGGCAGAAGGAAGGCACAGCAAGCTGGACAGAAGAAGAGGATCGAAGTGAAGGGGCACAACAGGTAGTGCTTAACAGGTCAGAAAGGTAAAAAGGAGCAAGGTTATGAATGGCCTTGAAGGTGAGCAGAAGAAGTTTGTATATTATTCGGAATTTCACAGGGAGCCAGTGAAATTCCTGAAGAACAGGGGTGATGTGCTGGTAGGAGGGGTTCTGGTAATAATCTGCCTGGTAATAATGCAGGCAGCGGAGTTTTGAACCAGTTGAAGCTGATGGAGGGATTTTGGGGGGAGACCATGTAAGAGAGAATTACAATAGTCAAGGTGGGAGGTAACGAGACTGTGGATGTAGACTGGGTGGGGAGAGAAGGACGTAATCTGTTAATGCTGCATAGATGGAAATAGGCAGGTGAGATCATTGATGTGAGATTTATAGGACAGTGAACTGTCTAGGATGACACCGAGGCTCTTAACCTGAGGAGAAGGGAAAACTGGAGTTATCGATGGTGAGTGAGAAATGGTTCGCCTTCAAAAGGTTGGATTTGATGCCTGTAAGGCGGATTTCAGTTTTATCCTCATTGAGCTTTAAAAACTTATAATCTACTGACTGGACTGGTTATTGTGTTAGAAAAGGAAGGAACCACAACATGAAATGAAATGAAAATAATCACAGGCTGAATTCAAAGACAAGCTGAAAATCAAAGTGAACAAAAATGTGCACCAGGCTAGTGCTTGTTGCCAGAATGGGCCTCAGTAGTGTTTATGCCGCCACATGCATGCCTGACAACATGGGACCATGCTCCTCCGGTGCACTAGCAGCTCTTCTCACAGATCTGGACCGAGCTCCTGGACAGTCCGAGGTGCAACCGAACTATGATGTCCCTGAGGTGTTCAGTTGGATTGGGGTCAGGTGAGGGTGGGTATCCATGGATATGCCTCCGTAGACCATCACTCACCCACCGCCAAACCGGACATGCTAAACGATGTCCTTCAGGGTAAACTTGCCAATCAGGCTCCTTGGTCCTGGGCAGCAAACACAGCGCCCCCTAGAGTACGTCATGTCCTCGTGAAGTTGGTGAAGTCTGTTCTGCTGCTTAGATGGAAACAGCATAGAACAATATGAATGGGTGAATAAAGCATGTTGTATAGATCACCTTGAGTGCTGTGGGAGAGAAGAAAAGTGCTATATAAGAATCAGTCCATTTACCAATATTGTGTCGATGGTAGTTTTGCTAAAAAGATGTCCGACTCTGAAGCTTTCTGTGGTCCCCTCTCCACCTGGACTAGTAGCGTTCTCCTGTCTGAGCGGTGTCCAGAAAAACAACGTGGGTTTTATTGGCAAACTTTGTGGGAAAACCTGGACACATGGTGTCCATCTGTTTCCCCATGAATTAATGCTTCGGGTTTTAACAGGATGAATCTGTCTTTATTAACAGGTTACATACCACGGACTTCCAACCCTTACTTGAGCCAGCTGCCTTGGCTAATTATAGACTGATATCTTATCTTCATTATAGACTTTTTGAAAGAGAAGTAATCAAAGAGTTAACTCATCAGCTCCAAAATAGGAATATTATACTTGGTCCTAAAAATGTTAAAAGTTGATGTCCAACCTGATACTTGGCTCAGATGGCCTCACCTTTGTCTCCAATAAAACTGTGAGGAATATGGAGTCAGTGTACATTCAACAAATACGTAGAGCTAGCCTGATTCATTTGTGCAATGTCATTAAAGTTAGAACCATCCTGAGTCAGAGTGCTGCTAAAAACTGGTTCATTATTATCAGGATGTCCAAAACATGACCTGAAAAGCCTTCAGTTGACTCAAAGCCCCGCCCACTGGCACTGCAAAGAGATTATTAGCTTCTCTTCATTGGCTCCCTGATAAATTCAGACTTGAATTTAAAATCCTTCTCATGTTCAAAGTCTGTTCAGCCACATCCTCAACACCTCACAGTTATTATCCTGACAGAGCACGTCGCTCTCAGACCGCTGGCTTACCTGTGGATACTTGTTGGCTGATGTATCAGTAGAGGACGCTCCAAGCTATCAAAATGTAGGATGAAATATTTAATTCTAAAAAAAAAAAAAAATCAGAACAAAACAGTTAAATTCATGTTGTAGAGGGCTAAGGGTGACGATGGAAATGTACTAAAACTGTACAACAACAACAATAATAATGAAACCAGCGTCAGACAGCTGCCTGTGCCCGTCCTGGGACGAGATGTCAGTGTGCAGAAGAACCCCAGCATGTTAGCAGCGTGTTTGCAGAGGAAGCTGGGAGCTGTGGTGAGCTCAGTGTACTCGTGTTGTCTGAAGCAGCACCAGGACTGCTCACACTGACATGCTGACTGTGCTGCTTGGCACCATCACACGTTCATGATGCTGTTTATACAGCATTTAGGATTTTTGTTTTTCATGGGTGATTCTGAAGTACATAGATTATTATTTGTTGTTTTTTATATAAATATGAATATTCAGATCTATTTTTACTTTAATATGTGGTTATATTTTTATTTTGACTCCAGATTAGTTCTTCAGTTTGATTCGTTGTGTTCTCCTCTTCAGAATGTTCCGGCTCCACTGTTCACCGATCCCAACGAGGTGGCCCAGTACTTAACCCTGAAGATGACCGAGTGTGAGAAGCTGGAACTTCCTGTGCTGCAGACTCACACAGCTGATAATAAAGTCATTGAGTGACAGTATAGTGAAAGATCCGCGCTAACTGTTCTGCATAGTGACAAACAGAAATATTAGTCTTAAACTGTTCCTTTATCTCACACCAACGCAAAGCCACGACTGCTCTTACAATTATCTGTACAGGAACAACTTTTTTCATATAGTTTGCCCTTAAAACTAGAATCTGCTTCCTGTTTTGTTCATATTTGACATTTCTTATTATGAGACCTGCTTTGTAACATAAAGCATTGTAGAATAACTGTTTCTAATATTAGTTCATCGGTACAAAACAAAACAAACAAATCCTGTATTTTCCAAATTCAAAATCAACAGTTTGTGTAAATATCCCTGCTGAAGGTGAAGAAGTGTATTTTTCCTTTGTGTCTGAAGCACCTTCAGATTCAAATGTCTCCCATATGGCCACATAAATTTTGTTTGTGTAGTAACTACGTTGCTTTGTGTGTGGTCGATAGTTCTTTCCTGACATTTTTAAGTCATTCCCTCTATCAGACAGCATTCCGGTTGGACTCCAGCTGGGAGCGCTTTGAGCCTCACCAGGTGAACAATGAGAACATGTGATGATAGTGTTTTGTAATAATAGCATAATGGCAGTAATAATATTGCACAAAAAATGTTTCAAATATGAATTGTTATTACATTAAATAATGTAATTTATAACAAACATAATCGTCATTATCCAGAAAGAATTCCCTGAGTGTATAACAACCATGAAAGAGAGTTGGGAGCTCCACTCTTGCACTGACAAAATATACAGAGTCGTGTGTGATGATGTGAGTGCATCATATTTTTAAGAGCGTGTTGTTGCAGTAAACCTCTGCCACAGGATTGGTGGCAGCTGGAGTTTTCTAAAAGGCCTGTTACAGTACAGACCTCCTGTGGAAGCAGCTCCCAGATCAGACTCAGGAGACAGACATCTGCTCAACTTTCAAGATCAGGCTTCACATCTCTCTTCACTGAAGGTAGTCCGTAAGAGATGACAGGATGACCCCAACCTCAGCAACAGGACCACTCTCAGCACCGACCAAGTGTGTTTGAACTGTGTCTTCATTCCACCTACTTCACATACAAGGGTCAGTTCCACAGGCAGAAACATGGGTGTGCCATGGGCTCCCCAGTTTCATCCATTGTGGCCAACTTGTACATGGAAGAAGTGAAAAAGAGGGCTTTGCTATCCTACCCTGGAACACCACCAAGTCATTGGTTCAGGTATGTGGATGACACCTGGGTGAAAATCAAATCTCAGGACATACCACATTTCACGGATCACATTAACTCGGTGGACCGACACATCAAATTCACCAGGGAGGATATGAAAAGTGGCAGGTTAGCCTTCTTAGACTGTGAGATTTCCATCAGTAATGGGGGACATCTAAAAGCTGACGTGTACCGTGAACCTACACATACGGATCAGTATTTAAGGTTTGACTCTCATCATCCACTGGAGCACAAACTGGGCGTCATCAGGAGAGACCATCTCTGAATGAAGGAGGGGGCCTAAGGGTGCATCTGTCACCATCTTACAATGCTGTGATTGCCGCCATTCCCCAACTCTCTGTGAATGGTACTCATGGCCATTGATCATTGGTTGTTGATTTTGATCAATCCTATAGTAAGGTCTAGAACAGGTGACCCTGAACCTCCCCTTAGTTACACTACTGTAGTCTCAGACTGCCGTGGACTTCCTACCAATCACTGAGCATTTCCTCTTTACGTCCTTCATTTCACTCACAGCTGTTTGTACACCACCTGTGAATGTCATTCATTTTTACCAACTCTCTCCCATTGTTGCTGTGTTCTTTCTCTATATTAATGAGGAAAAATGTGTTTCCCACAAGAAGTAGATGCTTAGTGTCCCAGGATGTTGTGAATATCCTGAAGACTTGTTTCAAGTCGCTTCCAAAAATACAAAACTTTTGGAAGTCCATGAAAACAAAGAAAATCATTTTAATATCTAACCTGTTGTGTGGATGTGTAAATCCAATGTTCTAACATCTAGACAGCTAATAATGTTCATGAATGAGACTACAGACAGGTAGGTGTTCATTAAATGTGCATATAACATCAATATAACAGTTTTGAGACCTCTGACATAGCGTGGTCTATACATCATGTCTGTTACTGAAATATGATTAATTAGGTGCATTTTTTTGTAATTTTTTTTACAATAAATATTAATCACAGTTCAAGTATGTAATCCCAGGGAGAAATGTTTTATAATGAACACGTAGTACAGTACACTGCAGCCAAGTGTAGACGGTAGTGATGGGTCGGTCGCGAACGAAATGGCTCTTAGAGCCGGCTCTTTGACGTGAACGACGCGAGCTGGCTCCTTATCGCCAGCTGTGTTTTTTTTTTTTTTTTCTTGCTTTCTCTCACCCTCTCTCTCACACTTTTTCCCGCTTCACGCCGCACGCCAGTCTTGTGCTTTATGCTGGGCAGAGGGGGGAGGGGCGGTAGTTACACTCGCAGTAGCACAGAAACAGAGCGGGAGGGAGAGAGAGAGAAAGAGAGCCAGGGACAACAACGTCACATTAGAAAGGTATAGTAATCATCCACAACTATTTTCAGTGGCAGATGATAAAGGATTCAGAAAGTTTATTCACGCAGGTCCATATGACAGAGAATGTGCATCTTCTTTTTGTTTTCATATTATAATTTATATTTAATTGTGTTGTGGTTTGCAGTGTTTGTGTTGTTTCACTTTAAATTGGTTTAAAAGGAAAAAACTGAAAATGTAAATAGATAAAAGCTGAAATGTGAATAGTTGGTTTTTGTATTATATGATTTATTTATTACATTTTATGTGGAGTGAATAAATAAAAGTATATTTATGGTGGCCCCTAGAGACAAAGCACGTGCAAACTCCAAGACACGTAAAAACTCAGAAGCACGTAAAAACTCCAAAACACGTACAAAAGACAACAGAAGTGCTCCAGGATGCTAGGGCGCAGTGTTGAGCTTTTGTTACCTAGTGGCTACACAAGCCAGCAAGTACCAACGACCGGATTTGGTGTGTGGTAGTAACAGGTAAATGAACATTTTTTAAATTATTTGAATATATATGAGTGCTGGTGTATAAATATACAAACAATACACATGCTTTCAATTGTGTAATTTAAGTGATCTAGGTAGCTCTGTTTTGGAAGTTCAGTTAACGCTAGAAATGTGTTTTGGAGTTTGTACGTGCTTTGTCTCTGGGGGCCACCGTATATATTTATATATAAACATATATAAATAAAACCACTTTTTTTTTTACATTAGTAATTCCTTTTGTGCATAATTTTATATTGTTGTTAATAATAAATTAACTAAAGAAACAAAACAACCTAAAGAGTCGGTTAGGAGCCGAAAGTGTCGGATCTTTTTATTGAGTCAAGCTGAAAGAGCCGGTTCTCTAAAAAGATCCGGAATCCCATCACTATCAGGAAGATCCTAAAATGTTTCAGCAGGACTCATCTCACTCCAAGCCAGAGGGGGCGCCAAACACAGAAACAGACTGGGAGTAATATGGCGCACAGCTCTCGGCTCGGACACACGTCCAATCAGCTTTCTTCCTTCCTGACAGCTGGCCAATCACGGCGCCCACGTTCAGGCTGAAAACTGTTCAACATGGAGACAACAGTTGAAAAGCTTGAGGCGATGGTAAGCACAGCGTCAAACTCCTTTTCCCGACTGTATCTTTTCGCTGTTGAACCGCTATTGATCGTAGCTTTGTACACGGTGTGCCGCTCACAGCAGGCGACTCACGGTTGTCTGCTAAGAAACAATCCAAAGTCAGGCCCATCAAATACCGCAGGACCGCGAAGGAGCTCGGCTAGTTTCAACATCGCCGCCACTCGAACGTCACAGAGCAACTCGGAGCAAGCAGTCCGCAGCGGGACCAAGTGTAGCATCGCTCTGTTGTTTTAGGACTTTTATTCACAGATTGTTTGTTTTTCGAGACCGTCTCAAACACCAGCTGTCTCCTGCACATGGCTCAGTGCATCAAGTCTCACGGTGCCAAAGCCAAGCGTACTTACTTCCCCGTAACTCTTATTGCAGAAGGGAAATGGGAGGATGTGCAGCCTGTAGCTGAACTCTGTCTGTCTGTGCTGCTGACCATCTGTACCGGTTGTGCAATCCTGGGACTAGTGCAAAGTTTACCGTGTGTGAACCTCGAGCTGTTGGCAGATGCTCTGACTTCATTGCACTACTGTATCAGACAACTAGTAGTGCAATAGTATTGTCAAAGCATCTGAAAACTGCAAGGACCACCTCTGTGTTTACACACCTTCAATAAATGCATTAAAGAAAAGATGCACTTTATTTACCTCACAGCTGGAATAAAGTCGATATCAGATAATTACTTATCTGTAATCCAAATGTAAATACAGCCATTGAAAATAAGTCTAAATACAAATATTAACTTGTAATACAAGAACAATATTTAAAATAATAGTGTGTGTGTGTGTGTGTGTGTGTGCGCACATCGATCCTTACTCCTGCTCAAGCTGGAGTAATCTACACATTTGTGCTCTCTAAACAACGAATCAGACGACTTCCTTCTTAAGTTCGCTCCGATGTGGCTGCAGCTGTACAGCTGTCAGGGTAGCAGCAGTGACGTTGCTCTCTGAACCACTCAATCACTCATCAAATCAGAAACTTGAACCACTGGCCCCCTACAGTGAGGAGATCTGATGGCTGATGTTGTCTGGGGACTGCTGGACCATAGACCATCTTTATCCACTGTCCCTCCTCTGCACATGTCCAGACCTTTGCAGCCTTGTGTCTCTGTGTCCTGAGAATGCATTGGTCAGTAGGTGGTGAGTTCATACCTGTTGATCTCTGATCTGGAACGTTTCTTGGTGATTTCCACCCAGTGGTACAGAAGACCCCGGTTTAATCCTGAAGTTACCTGGATATGCCAAAGTCCTGCTGCCTAGTACACACTCTGTCCTGGAACAGCAACATGGGCGCTGCACGTCATATAGTGTAACATGATGAGGTTCACATAAAGCAATGAGCTGTAAGTGTGATTCCACCAGGCATGTGGAGTCAAACAGCAAAGAATCTGAACATGGTGCAGGAAGTTCAGTGCCACAATGTGATGCACTTTGTCTTTGCAGTTTCTGAAGGCAGAGGCAGACCTGGATTACATTGAGAAGCGGTTGAAGCTGGACTTCATCAACAGCAGTGCAGAAAATGGATGTCCAGCTGAGGTGACTAACAGATGACATTTCTCCCATCATCTGCAGGCAGAACTAGAGAAAATCAAACAGCTCTTAGTGAATTACTGGCTGCTAACACTGAGGCCTTTGTGCTTGGAAGTTGTGTATTATTTGTCTTTTGTTAAAAAAAAAAACATGATGTCATCAGGATACACAGAAGAACAAACTCCAACTAAAGTGAAAGTAAGATGAACCGGCCTATACCCATAAAGATGCTAATAGTTATAACCGTACCAACCAGTACATGTAATAAGACATAGAAGAGGGAAGGAAATCCCAGAACTATCATTCAGTTCACCTGGATGCAGCGCTTCCAGTGGGAAAAACACTTTGTCACTCAGTGATACGAGTGATGCATGAGGTAGAACATTTCATGTTTGCAGAAAGGCAATAAGAGAAAATCAGGTACACACCTGAGCATGTAGTCTGTGGGCTGATGATTGACCATGTGCTTGTAGAACAACCTGGCAGTGGTGCTGGAGAACCTGAAGTCTATAAAGTCCAAACACTCAGCCCTGTGCTCGCAGGTGACGGAGCTGACGAGTGCACAGAAGGAGTCTGTAGACTCGATCAGAAACAACCTCAGCGACGTCATGGAGCTGCTGCAACACTTTGAACAGACCACTGATATGGAGGTGGGTCGATCGACACTTTATGACTGTTTAACATAGCTCACTGATACAAGTACTACTGCTGTGGGAGGTCAGATTTGATTAACCATCTAATCAAAGGGAAAATGTGCAAAGATACGTTGTGGTGAACTTGGCGATGAAGTGAGGAAGGCGTGAGAGCACTTGAAGTGCTAATTCAAAGTTTAAACTGGTCTTCCTGTCCCAGAGTACCTGCGCTTGGCCCAAGAAAGCATCAATGTTGAACACACACACAGAGACTGCAGAGAGCGCTTTGACGTGTCCTAGGTGTGGTGTTTTCTTTTCATTGGTTTAATCACAGTTAGCAAGCTGCAGCAGCCTCCAAACACGGTGCAGCTACTGCAGTTATATCCATAACATGTGTGGAAAGCAGGCCTAATGACATTTAATCACATTCATTGTGTGTATTGTTCACGGGTTTGTGCACACACCTCCATCCTGCTGCAGTTTGTGGGTATCGTGCAGATCGACATTTCTCCTGAATTCTCTTTAAAGCTTCCATTCAGGATCTGCTGTGTTTCCTTGTTGGTGTCTCTGCAGGTTGGGACACTGACAGAGTCAGAGCGAGAGTCTGTAGCACTGCTAAGTGCTGTCAGTCGCACCACAGCTGAGGTAAGCAGTACGACACCTTTAGACGGCACTTCTTTGATAGTGGACTAGAAGCATATGCTTGGTTTGCTTCAGTGGGAGCTTAACAGGAGGAGCCAGGGCTGGACTGGCCCGGAAGGCCAGTGGGTCGATCGAAGGGCCGCTGAGCAACAAGCCCTTTGCTCATTTTCATTACTGCCCTATCACATCTCCTCACTGTGTGCCGTGCAGAGCAGAGTTTAGTGTAGAGACGTGGAGCCGAGAGAGAAAAAGTCAAACTAAGTACAGCAGTGGTAGCTGCACCATCATCCACAGTGGTGCCAGCAGCACATGCCATTGAATTTGTCCCACGATGTATCATTTTAAATAAATTACATGAGTTTACATGTCAGTAAGGAGTAAGAAGGATGTAATCCCAGCCCTTCTCCTCTCACAGTGAGCCACAGAACGTCTCTGCTTCCAACCTGGACTGTGTACATTCATCATCATCATCATCATCATCATCATTATTATTCTTAGGTTTATTTCCTGCTGGTCTCGGTGCTGAGTTCAGTCCCAGGCTCCTCATTTCACATTTAAAACCTGATAGTGGCCCCAGTGATCCCCCAGTCCACCTGTAATATTCACAGTATGTGGTGTTGTAGCATAGCACTGCTCCCCACCCGCAGCTTCTTCTTTTTTCCTTTTTTGTTACACAACACGACTGTCACTTCACCAGAGCACATCAGTCGCTGCTGCGCTTTCTTTGTTTGCTCTTTTTAAACATAGCGACAGAAAGATGCTCTGAGCCTGAAAATGTGGGATCGTAAAGAATCAAAGGCCATGTTCACACTAATGCGTTTCCGTTTGAAAACGCATCTTTTTCTCTCCGTTTTGGCCTCCCGTCCACACTGAGACGCCGTTTTTGCTCAAGGAAAACGCAGCGTTTTGAAAACGCTCTCCAAAGCGGATACATTTGAAAACGCCGTTTTCGTGTCGCAGTGTGGACAGCGAACCCGGAGCCTTTTTGAAAACAATGACACATGTTAGTCATGTGATGCAGTCATGTGACCAATTAAACTAAGATAGCGGAGGGCGTTACACAGCAGTTGTTTCGTTTGACAGCCCTGTTAAAGATTAATCAGTCTGTACGTGCTCCAGAGAGCTTTTCTTCAAATTCTTTAACGCTCACTCGCGTTTGCAACTTTGTACTTTTGTGTTGCTCGCAGCAACAACTCCACCTCATTGTGAGTCCATTTAACAAACTCGGTGCTTTTCCTCCACATTTTGCCGCGACGTTTCAAAGAGCCTGAAAGTAAATGAACAGCAGACAGAAATGAGGCGGGCTGAATCTTCTTGCTCCTCACACATGCGCAGGACTGGAACGTCAGCATCTTCGGCCGTTTCAATGTGGACGCACACCTCTATGAAAACAATAGTGTGGACGCATTTTCAGACGAAAACGCTGTTTTCAAATTTATCCGGGGCTAGTGTGGACGTAGACAGAGTGTTACATAACTTTAATACTTTTACACACAGCAGACGGCTGCAGATACTTTTAGTGAAATACGGCTGAAGATTGAATTTTTGGTATGAAAATGTTTTGTGCTGTTAAACAGAACGAGGACATAGTTTGCACATAGGAACTGAAATCCTTTTTGCTGAATAACAGCCTCACACACGTCTGCTGAGCGATCCCAGTCTCTCAGCTTTATCTCATTTGATGGTTTTCTGACATGGACTCTGGTCTCCAGTTCATCCCACATTTGAACTTCCCACTGGCTGAAGTTTTTGTTGCCATGTGTAAATTAGACCTTCACTTGATGTTACAATCTTTGAGCTTCACAGAACTGAAGCCCATCACAGTGGTTTATGCTGTGGATCAATAAAAACCGATAATATTGACCCTGGTAATTCTGTTACTCTGTACAAAAATAAATGTAGATGAATATGAATCAGTGCTTTACCTTTGGTCAGAAGCTCCTGTTTCACTGCCTTGTTACCTGCTCCATGTTTCTTCCAGGTGTGTTCAGCTGTAGCAGCTTCTCACCAGGAGCTGCCACAAAGTAAGTCTGTTACATTCAAGTTACATTCAAGTTACATTCATGTTACATTCATGTTACATTCATGTTACATTCAAGTTACATTCAAGTTACATTCATGTTACATTCATGTTACATTCATGTTACATTCAAGTTACATTCAAGTTACATTCAAGTTACATTCATGTTACATTCAAGTTACATTCAAGTTACATTCAAGTTACATTCATGTTACATTCATGTTACATTCATGTTACATTCAAGTTACATTCAAGTTACATTCATGTTACATTCATGTTACATTCAAGTTACATTCTGCCCGTCTGCTGATTGGTTCAGGCTGAAAAGTCTGTGCAGCTGTTGGATGGACTGAACAAAACGCAGATGTTAGTCCCCACAGCTTCAATTGTAGTAACGTTTCTCTGAAATTGAATATGTAGATTTTCTAAAATGCTTCAATTTTAAATTGTAGATTTTTATTATTGTAGAGTCTCAGTGCTCTCATAAGATCATTTGAAATCATCTTGGTGCACTTGTGGTGAGCCACTGGTATTTCGTCAAATGTTCGTAGCCTTCAGAACCTAAAGTAACACTTATTAAAATTTATGAGCACACCTATTCAGCGTTGGTACAGTTCATGGTAGTTTGAGGGTTTGAATGATTTCTTTGAACATTTCTTCAGCATCACCCTGAAACAGGATGTTTGCATTTTGACAGCATTGTGCAGCAGATGAAACGAGCCGGTCCTCCAGACCTCTCTGTGTGTGGTTACAGGGTTTTCCTATATTCACCAAATGTTAGATTAATGAATAATAAAATGCTTTTAGATGGTTAGTTTCAAATCACATGTATATTCAACTCCCCTGTCCCTCCGTGACCAAGTTAAAGAATTTCCCAACCTGTGATGAATAAAATAATAATGATCCATGTCTGATCTGTCATTGTGTCCCCAGGCAGTGAGTGTGAGGAACTGACTGCAGCCATGCTGGAGTCGCTCCCCCCGAGCGTACGCTCCAACATCAAGCTAACTGACCTCAATACGTTCTACCAGCAGCTGCAGCAACATCTGGGCAAAAGTAACAGGTTGGAGAAAAACAGCTGTTATTGTGAGAGGCTATGGAAAAGTAAACTAGTTCATTCTGAAAAAGCTTGATTACATGTTGAGTCTGGATTGGCTGTCACTGTGTAAACGTATGATTACAAGCAGCCTGTAGTCTAAAGAGTTTTGAGTGGTCTGGGCCAGAAAATCAGTTTATAAATGTGAATCCATTTCCATTGCAGGGGATCACTTAGCGTGCAGAAGATGAAGCAGTTGAAGATGAATGTGAGCGATGCTAAGCTGAAGGTCCTGCAACAACTATCTTTAGTTGAGCTGGACAGTAAAGGCCATGTTCGCCTTGTGCTCTGAGCAGAGCGATGGTTGTCACAGTATGTACCGAGTTCTTGAGCAGAAACTAACCACATGGGTGGGATAGACGCATACAGGCCACGAGATGTCAGTTATACTTTCAGTCAGCGCTATGTTCGGTCTGTACGTTGTATAAATGCTCAGATAGATTCACCAAAGTACAGCGCCGTCCTTTGAGCACTGGGGCATAAGCTAGCCACAATGATGCTGTGAAGATGCACAGTGTGTGCTGCCTGTTCATGTTTTTCATGTTATGATAAGGTTTATTGTAAAAATATATGATTACATTTTAACACAAGACCCTTTCCCCTGAGTAAAATGCTAAACCTATAAAGATGCTAATAGTTATAATGTATTTTTGTCACTGCTGTAACTCATTTAAATGAGTAACTAAATTACAGAGTTTCTAACAGTAAAATCTACCTTCAGCTGTGTTGATTGAAACTCGAAATCTTAATACTTTAAATGTACAAAGAACAATGATGGACATTAAAATAAATGTAAAATTGTAATGTGTGGTCCTCTCACTTTGTGAGGTGTGAAATAAAAGATAATGCTAAGGGAATAAGATTGTTTCATTCATATATGTATGTGTGAAAAACGCCGCTCTCGCCGCTGTGGGCGGTCTATCCTCCAAGCTCGGGACTACCAGAGGCCTGGGAGCTTGAGGGTCCTGCGCAGTATCTTAGCTGTTCCCAGGACTGCGCTCTTCTGGACAGAGATCTCCGCTGTTGTTCCTGGGATCTGCTGGAGCCACTCGCCTAGTTTGGGAGTCCCCGCACCGAGTGCTCCGATTACCTCTGGGACCACTGTTACCTTCACCCTCCACATCTTCTCCAGCTGGTACACTACCAAAACTCTGGACACACCTCATTTAATGTTTTTTCTTTAGTTTCATGACTGTTTACATCGTAGAGTCTCACTGAAGGCATCCAAACTATGAATGAACACGTGGAATTGAAGGAGTTCCCAGAGATGCTGAGCACCTGTTGGCCTTTTTGCCTTCACTCTGCGCTCCATCTCATCCCAAACCATCTCCACTGGGTTTAGGTCAGGTGACTGTGGAGGCCAGAACATCTGGCACAGACATCGCTCACCTTCTTGGTCAAACAGCCCTCACACAGCCTGGAGGTGTGTTTGGGCTCATTGTCCTGTTGAATAATAAATGATGGGATGGCATGTGGCTGCAGGATGCTGTGGTAGCCATGCTGGTTCAGTTTGCCTTCAATGTTGCTTTTCCTTAGTCGTGGTTTCTTTCTTTCACCAGTGTGTGAATGTGTGTGTGAATGGGTGGATGACTGAATGTGTAAAGCGCTTTGGGGTCCTTAGAGACTAGTAAAGCGCTATACAGATACAGGCCATTTACCATTTCTTAGCAGCTGTTTGACCATAAAGGCCTGATTCACACAGTCTCCTCTGAACATGTACAGATGTGTCTGCTGCTGGAGCTCTGTGTGGCATCTATCTGGGCTCTGATCTGAGCTGCTGCTAACTTGTAATTTCTGAGGCTGGTGACTCGCATGAATGTATCCTCAGCAGCACAGGAGACTCTTGGTCTTCCTTTCCTGGGCCGATCCTCATGTCAGACAGTTTCATCGTAGTCTTGATGTTTTTTGCGACTCCACTTGGGGACACATTCAAAGTTTTAGCAGTTTTCCGACTGACTGACCTTCAGTTCTAAAAGTAATGATGGACTGTTGTTTCTCTTTACTTAGCTGATTGGTTCTTGCCATAATATGAATTCTAGCAGTTGTCAAATAGGCCTGTCAGCTGAGTTATTTATCAATTTTTTGTTTGCTACATTATTCTATAAATCTTGCTTCATATATTAGATGTCTTTAGCATGTATATATAATGTAGATGCAGTAAAATTAAAGAAAACCATTAAATAAGAGGCTGTGTCCAAACTTTTGACTGGTGTATATATAATTAGGGATGTTCCCGGTGACTAATTTCTTAGTGGACTGAGTTCAAAGAAACACTTGGATATTAGGTTAAATTTACATGAGTATAAATGGCTCTTACAGGTTGCTCCAGCCCTTTTATAGTAACAGACCCTTGGGAGTTATTCCAGGCGACTAAATGTAACCAAATCAGTTATCAAGTGCATCAATCTAGAGGGGAGTTGCCAGGACAGGTGTCAGGACAGGTGTGACTGGTAGGACCAGGCTTGCAAGGCTGCCCAGGTCTCAGTTTTTTCTTATCAGAGGAGGCAGGGAAGACACCTGGATAACAGAGGCAGTCAGTACTGGGCTAATCCCCTCACCTATCAGGCTCCATCTAAGCTCTGTACTGCCACAAAGACCCATAGCATCAGAGGTTAGGACTTTTAAACAGAGAGCCAATCCAGACTTCTTGGATTGGGGCACTGGTTCCACCAGATTGACACACTGCTGAAGTACTGCTCTACTTATTGTTGAGATGTTACCATGCCGTAGGAAGGAAGTAATGCTTTGCTTAAAAACTTATACTTAAAAGATATTTGGTAGAAATAGGGACAGTCTCTGGAACAAGAAAATGAATTTAGAAACGATGTTGATTTTCACAGCGTGGATTCTGCCTATTAATGACATTGGGAGGTTGTCCCATGTTTGGAAGACCTGCTTCATTTTGGAGTAAGCTCCAGTTGGGAGAATAGAGGCAGACTGAGTGTAGTAGTAGGGCCAATAAGTTGGGGCCAGAGACTTTATAATTCTGCATGTCTGTGATTGTGTATTATCTCTTGGATAGTTTGTGGAAAATTATCATCAGCAGCTGAGATTCTGGATCATTAATATGCAAATTGTCATGACCATGATCGACAACCATTGATCAAAGGCCATGAGTACCATTCACAGAGAGTTGGGCAGTGGTTGCAATCACAGCATTGTACTGTTTATAAGGTTGGGGAAACCTGCCGTCAGCTGAGCCTGAAGAAGTCACCTGAATGAGTGATGAAATGTTTCTCCCACTGAAAACATCCAGATGAACAGAATCAACTTTTTGCTTGCCTGGATGATTGAGCATGCATCAACACACTCATTTGTTGTCTTGGCTGTGTGGTTAGGAATGTTGTCCTGTTAGAAGATGGACTTTTGTCCCAGTCTGCGATCCATAGAGCTCTGGACACATAACTGCATTCATCTTTCCCTCGACCCTGACTACTCTATCAGTTTCCCAGTTCCCTCTGCTGAAAAACATCCCCACAGCATGATGCTTCCACCACCGTGCTTCACTGTAACGATTTTATTGGCAGACAATGAGTGGTGCCATGATGCTTGGCATTCAGGCCAAAGAGTTCAACCCTTGTCTCATCAGACCAGAGAATTGTGTTTCGCGTGGTCTGAGAATCCTTTAGGTGCTTTCTGGGAAACTCCAGGTGAGCCGTCATGTGCCTACTGAGGAGTGGGCTCAGTCTGATGACTCTACCATACAGGCCTGATTGGTGCTGCAGAAATGGTTGGACTTCTGGTTCAGGTTCTCTGTCCACAGAGCAACACTGGAGCTCTGTCAGAGTGACCATCAGGTTCTTGGACACCTCCAGCTCCAGGTAGAGTCCTGGTGGCTCCAAATGTCTCCCATCTATGGATAATGGAGTCCACTGTACTCATTGGGACCTTCAATGCTGCAGAATCTCTTCGTACCCTTCTGCAGACCTGTGCCTCGATACAATCCTGTCACTGAGGTCTACAGACAATTCTTTGGATTTCATGGCTTGGTTGGTGCTCTGACACCTGTCCATGGTTTGGACCTTACAGGTGTGTACTTTCCAGATCATGTCCAGTAAACTGAATTTACCACAGGTGGACTCCAGTCAAGTTGTAGACACATCTGACAGATGAACAGTGGAAACAGGAAGCAACTTAGCTCAGATCTGAATGTCACGTTTTTGTTCGCTATTTTTAATAAATTTGCAAGAACATCAAAGTATTTTTTTCACTTGAGAAAAAGTGAGAAATGAATTAAATTTTTGAATTAAGCTGTAACATGAAAATATGAGGAAGCGCCGTGAATCAATTCAATTCAATTTATATAGCGCCAAATCACAACAAAAGTCGCCTCAAGGCGCTTCATAGATACAGAGAAAAACCCAACAATCATATGACCCCCTATGAGCAAGCACTTTGGCGACAGTGGGAAGGAAAAACTCCCTTTTAACAGGAAGAAACCTCCGGCAGAACCAGGCTCAGGGAGGGGCGGCCATCTGCTGCGACCGGTTGGGGTGAGAGACAGAGGTTAATAACAGATATGATTCAATGCAGAGAGGTCTATTAATACATAGTGAGTGAGAAAGGTGACTGGAAAGGAAAAACTCAATGCATCATGGGAATCCCCCGGCAGCCTACGTCTATTGCAGCATAACTAAGGGAGGATTCAGGGTCACCTGGTCCAGCCCTAACTATATGCTTTAGCAAAAAGGAAAGTTTTAAGCCTAATCTTAAAAGTAGAGATAGTTTCTGTCTCCCGAATCCAAACTGGAAGCTGGTTCCACAGAAGAGGGGCCTGAAAACTGAAGGCTCTGCCTCCCATTCTACTTTCTCCAGTGCATCCAGAATCCTTTCTGGATGCACTGTAACTTGTTTCTGTGAATGATTGCAGTCTGCTGATGCACTGTTGTTGTCTGACCCCTTTGCAAAGACAAATTAAAACCTCACATTGACAACCTGTTTGTGCAGATTCATTTATGTCTAATTTCCATAACATGGTATGCATTTTAAAATGTTTAGCAAAGTAAACCAAAAAAAGTGTTCCTCATAAGATAAGTAGGAAAATATTCAATATAATATGTGAATGATATACAGAAGCTGGTTTATTGGAAATAACTGTTGAATGAGTGTGATCCGGTCAGCCTGTGAGGAGCCCTGCTTAACCAGCTTCTTTTTAATCCCACTAGCAAAGCTAAATCTGTGGTAGCCTAGCTTATAGCATCAACTTGACTAAATATGTTCATTCCTCCTGATGTTGACTGTGGTTGGTGAACATGTGTGTGTGTTAGCCAAGACACAGGGGGAGAATGTGAGATGTTGCATTTGTCCCATTACAACACAGTGATATGGGTCCAAGAAAAGATCTGCCAGGGCTCTAATTCAAATGTAATAGAGTTGAATAAAGCAGCGCCACCTTCTGGTGAAGATGGCCTACATGTACTGACCTATATAAGGATACAGTGCAGATGTCACCGAGCCCACTCTGGTCAGAAGTCCTGCACCCGTTCACTGACTTCACAGAAATGAGCTGGAAGCTGAACGGCAGATGGCAAAGCTAAAATGCCAGTAAGTGAAAAGAGGTTGTGTAAAAAAATGAAAATCACATGATGAAGCAGCCCTGAAGCCCACCATAGACCTGTGGAGCAGAGGTTAGCACTGTTAGCTCACAGCAACAGGGATCCTGGTCCTCTGTATACAGGAGATTGATAGTAACGCATTATTATCGTCACAGGGTCGAGGCAGGGCTTGAAACTGATGGTGCTAAATGGCTGCATGTGGATTTGGGCCGACTGACGTGAAGCAAAACCAACATATGTGCACCTTCTCACGAAATTCCGACAGCACTTAAATGTAGCAGAGCTCTGCTGGGAAACAAAGCCCTCTTTGTCACTTCTTCCCCTTTTTCAGCTTTTTCACGTGAGCGAGGTTAATAAACTAACACTTGATCGTGTTTGATGACACACTTCGGGCGCAGAGTTGTGCTTTGTTAACTTTTTCCTGCTGGTTAGACCTTTGTTAGAGCCCAGTCTGGAGCGCAGGAGAGAGAAGGAGGGATTTCCCTGTTCCAAAAACTTTTTCATCCAGTTTCCATTAAGGAGGGGGAGGGAGGATGGACATTCCTCTCATACTGAGGCCAGGCGGTGTGGGGGGGAGGGGGTGCTTCCTGCCACTTCTCATGTACCGCTTCTTTCTTTACTCCCAACATGGAAAAAGACTCCTTGGCCTCTAACAAACTCTTTTTCCCGGTGAAAGAATAAAAAGCCCTCGGTGACGTCCAAGATGGAGCGGCTGCAGCAGCGCGTTTCGTAACTTCAGGAGAGTTGGTGCCGAGGAGACGACAGAGCAGCAGGGAGCGAACAAAAGGATGTTTCACTGAACTCACGGGCTCGGAAAGTAAACCAAGTTCTTCAGGTAAATCTTTTACGTGTGTGCGCGCACATCAACCGGATGCTCCGCTTATCTTTGTCACACTGTTTCAGTCCTGCTGTTGTCATTTTACGGCACAAAACTAAACGGCTGAGAAAAACCAGACTTTCAGCTCGTCGTTCGTGAAGCTTGGATTGGCTTCGGACTCAGTCATGTGTGCTTTGAATTAACTTCAATAATCACTGCCAATTCACTGACAGCGTGACGTGTAGGTGGGTGTAGCCTTTACTGCATCCTGGCCTTATCAGTAGGACTCCAGTTAGCTCTGTGTGACATTTGAATGTGAACGTGGGGTCCTTGGAGTGGGCCAGTCTGAAGTGGATGACACAACAGTTGTTTTGCATTCACAGCGTTGTACTGTCAGTTATCACAGGCGCACAGTAATCTGCTGATGTGACGTTTGTACCTCAGAGTGAGTAACAGAGACTAAACAGGAAATCTAAACTTTAACTGACCAGATAAACAAGAAAACTCACTCTATGGCTTTTTGCATAGTAAGATTTTAATTGGGAAATCCATCCAGTCATTCATTTTCCCAACTGTTTATCCTAATTGGGCACGAGCGCTGTCCCACGAGCCTGCCCCAAACCTTACAGGGGGTTCGGCATTTCCACACAGCATCATGGCTTTAGTTTCTGTTGACACACGCAGACTAAATTCTGATAATTCTCATTTAATTTAAGACCAAACAAGATTGAGTTTAATGATTTAGATTAATTTGTATTTGTAAAATATTTGAAATTGTAGCTTTTAAATAAGCTTGAATTGCCATTAAACACAGAGACTAGAACAGGGGTGTCCAACTCCAGGCCTCGAGGGCCGGTGTCCTGCAGGTTTTAGATGTGTCCTTGATCCAACACAGCTGATTTAAATTGCTAAGTGACCTCCTGACCATGTTTTGAAGTTCTCCAGGGGCCTGGTAATGAACTAATCATTTGATTCAGGTGTGTTGACCCAGGGTGAGATCTAAAACCTGCAGAACACCGGCGTTCCTGGCCTACAGCTGGAGTTGGACACCCCTGGAATAGAAGGTGTAGCTGTACAGTCACTGGTCCTTTCTTTTGATTTGAAGATATTTGTTAACAGCACTCTTCAAGGAAAGACATTTGCTGCTCCAAAATTTGGAGTTCAGCTTGAGGTCAAAGGGGCAGTCCATCCTAATGTCTAATGCTAGGGTAAGAGTTCCTTTAACTGAAGGGGCCGGGCCCAGCTCCTGTGAAACAACCCCGCACCATGATCCTCGCTCCACCAAACTGTACACTTGGCACAGTGCAGTCACACAAGCATTGTTCCCAAGTGTAACACTGAACCGGCAACTAGCAGAAGTAGTGAAGGTAGATGACTTTAATCCCTGGGGTTGAGAGGTCAGCAGAGGAAAAAGGGAAGATTTACAAAGTGCTGTTTAGATCAAAAAGACAGGAGCTGTTCAAGTTTTCACTGCGAGTGAGCAGGATGGACAGAGGCTGAGACGGTTTGGACGCGAGCGGCAGCTTTTGATTATTTTAGTAAACAAGTATCCATTTCTTTTTCGAGTAATCGGATGAGACATAGTTTTGTTTTAATAATCAGCAGTAGTAAATAGAAAAATACAGGTCCTTTAAAATAAACTCCTCATTGGTTTTCATGCTAGAAATGTCAGTGTTCTGCATAGTTTAACTAAACAGAACCTAAAGGAAGTGAGGTCAGAGGTCACATTGTAATGTAACTCCTGTATCTTTACTGTAGAACTGAGTAAACCAGACAGTGGTGGATGGGAGAAGCTCAAAGGTTTGCTGATCAGTGGTTTGATGGAGCACCGAGCTAGCGTTTCCCTGTAAACGTTTGAATGGTTATGACAGTAAGAAGCACTGCTAGAAAAATGTTTTCCCTGCACCAGAGCTCGTTCTCGTGGTTACGACTTTTTGCTCCCGATCATTTGTGTGTAGACAAACTCCGTGTTAAACTGTGACGTTTATTTTCACTGCTGCTGTTGTTTTATCAGCCGTAGCAGCCAGTTTGCTAACATGTCAACAGTTTGCTGATTGACTGGGATCACAGTCCGACTTACAGCTGGTTACACCCCCAACATACCGTTTACCCCTGTTATCCTCTGTTGTCCTCGTGCTAACCAGGCCTCACCCTGCTTAGCTTCCAAGATCAGAAAAGGCTGGCTCCAACCTTTAATGTGCTATATCTTGTTTTCACCAGCCACATACCCCAGCACGTACTGCACCCGTGTGTTGTACCTGATTCTTGAATATTGTATCTGACAGTTTAAATATCTGCAGTTGCTTTAGCATCATTCTGCTTGCTTCTTCCATTTTATGTGTCATGAACAATCTGCACTGATCTTAGGAAACATCTGCAACATGAACGACTGACACTGAGTCAGACTTCTGTTATACTGATATAGAAAGTGTTCCAGAATAAGGACGTCTGCCTTCAGACAGTTTCACATAAACATCTTGGTGGTCTTCACTTAATATCAGATGTGTGAGTGGATGTTGATGCTCCACAGATCTTTAAAGAAGTGTTGCATGTTATACTGTGCTGAGCTCAGGTGACAGAAGCATGAAATGTGGTTTGCATGAGCCGTCTCGAGGACAAGTCTACACATTGTTCTTGACTCTTATTTATTTTATTAGAATCATCATGGGTTTTATTTTTCAAGTCCTGAATATTTTCATTCTTTATCTTAGACCGAGTAAATACATGTGCAATAAAGTGCAGTGCGTATATTTAACCAGGAAAGGCATCTGCAGTATGAAAGCACTCCCACTATTTTGTCTTTCTATAGTTTTAAAGACAACAGAAGGAAAAATGTGATCCCACAGTCCATCCTGTTGTTCATAGAGTCACAATGTCATGGTCTGAAACACTTATCACAGAGACGGTTGACAGTAAATGCTGGTTAAGCAATTACACTAGTGCACAGGTATGAAGGTGTGGCTTGGAGCTGAATAGTTGCCAGGTCCACCTCCGAGCTCCACCTGTCAGAGTGTGGGAAGAAATGGGAAAAGAGGTGCGTTGCTTCAAACCTTCAAAACCCAGGTACATATCGCTGTGAGTGGAACAGACATTTCACTGGGATTGCTTTATAAGGAAGGATTCTTTGAGCCACACAGGTATGATATCATTGTAAAAACAAAGAAAAGGTCTGGACAGAAGCTGAATTCAGGTTTGAGCTGTAGAGATAAAATCAGCGCTTTACTGCCATGCAGTAGAGACCAACAACAGGTGGGAAGAAAATTTTTGCATGTATTTTTTCTGAAGGCCTCACTCTAGCAGGGATCTCTGAAGCATTATATCTGAAACTATTAACATTTTTAGCCAGTACATGTATCAAATGTGCTAAACCGAATGCATACGCTGTACTCTGTAATATAATTTAGCACGATGTAAACAGTCAGAGAACATCAGGAGAATGGAGGCTTACTAAATAAACATGGATTCCTTATTTTCCAACATTATTTTAAACACAAGTGTATTTTTTTAACTTTTGATTTAAGTTCATGTTTCCACTTTTATTGCATAAACAAAGGATATAAGAACCAACAAAACAAGAGGTCATGGGTGTTACAGTAGCATCAGTTGGATTATGTCTTTGCTCTCATGTATGTCAACAGGTGTTGTTAATGGTCGGTTGTGCCGGCAAGATAGGAATTTTTTTTCCATCGCTTTTCCCCCAAATCCTTTTGTAAACAGATGGAGTCATTTGCTCTAATAAATGAAGGTGTTTAATTATGTTAATAAAATTTGTGGGGGGTGCTTCTGAAGCCAACATTTTGTAATGGCCTTCTTATTTGCTGCAAACATGACAGGGTGTCTGTACATCAGGAGGTAGAGCAGGTCATCTGCTGACTGGAAGGTTGGTGGTTTGATCCCTCGCATGCCAAATATCCTTGGGCAAGATATTGACCCCAAGTTGCTCTCCGACGCGTCCATCCAAGTGGGAATGTTAGTGAGTACTTAATACAACATTCACTTTCTTCTATTATTTTAAGTACTTTGAGGACCCCAGGAGAGTAGATAAGAATCAGTCCATTTACTTTCAGAAGGTAGGCGTCATATTTACCCATATTTTCCGGGATATACCTGAGATCTGGAGACCCAAAGCTTGTATAAACCAAGATACCCAGGGTTATTGCAGCAACATCCTTCCAAATGGGATATGTGGCTGGTGGATATGATGAGCATGAAGAGCCAGCTGAGTTTTGACTTTTCCTTGGGAGTGATAAAGAAGCGGATCTGCTTTTTCCAACAAAAGTCCCTCCAGGTTTGAGAGTTGCTTCTTTTTCCCATTAACATTGTTTGTAGAGTCCTTATTCATCATAACCTTACTCTGGTACAGCTTACTACTAGACCATTGCTGTTCCCGAAATTATAAGCATCCATGAATATCTGGATAACATGAGGAACTTCAATCGGACAGAGACCCTTAATGTTTTGGGGGTTTTTGGTCATTGAACAAGTAGATGTAATACTGCAGTGAACCCACTGTACATATCTCATGTCTTGTAATGGTGACAGGCATGCCACCTTAATAATTTTGGAGTTTGTACTCATTGACCACTTTCACCCACATTTGTAAGGAAAGTTCCACCCACTGGTTTACTGTTTTAGGGATTTCTTCCTCTTTTTTCTGTCGAGCCAAGTAATGACTGGACTATTAAATTCCTGATATTTTAGATAATGCCAGGTGATTAGTAGTTATTGAGTCTACGGTGCTTCAGTGGACATGAAAATTTCCAGTGCATCACAGAGGTATATACGAGGTGTCCTCAAATTGGTGCCTTGAAGCACCAATGGTTGCTGGCTGCTACAATATTTAGTGATGAGACACGAGGTCTTGAATGATCAGGCCCCA
Source organism: Perissodus microlepis (assembly GCF_051167445.1). Classification (NCBI taxonomy): domain Eukaryota; kingdom Metazoa; phylum Chordata; class Actinopteri; order Cichliformes; family Cichlidae; genus Perissodus; species Perissodus microlepis. The sequence continues at coordinate 560,792 of NC_140470.1, forward strand.
TCTTATCTGAAAAACCTCGTAGTACTGTTTCACTCCATTGGAGCACTTTGCTCTCAGACTATGGGCTTACTAGTGGTTCCTAGGGCTTTTATGGGAACAGTACGGGAGGCTGAAGACTGCAGTATGGGGGGCAGCCTTCAGCTTCAGGGCCTCTCTTCTGTGGAACCAGCTCCCAGTTTGAATTCACGGTGACCGATACACACTCTACTTTAAGGGCTTAAAACGTTCCTTTTTGGACCAAGCATTTAGTTATGTCTGGAACAGTGCAGTAAATCTAAGCTGCTGGGGTCGTCACATGATGCACAAAGTGTTTCTTCTTCACTCACTGTGTGTTTATACGCCACTCTGCGTTTAATCATTAGTTATTATTAATCTCCGGCTCTCTTCCACAGCGTGTCTTTGCCCTGTCTCCCCACCCCAACTACACGTGGTAGATGGCTGCCCCTCTGTCCCTGAGCCTGGTTCTGCTGGAGGTTTCTTCCTGTTAAAAGGGAGTTTTTCCTTCCCACTATCGCCAAAGTGCTTGTTCATGAGGGGTCATATGATTGTTGGGTTTTCTTTATTCGCCTTGCAAAATAAACATCTTGAGACAACTGTTATTTTGGTTATATCCCCAGACACTGGTGTCAAAGTTGTTTACAGAAACAAGTCATCAAAAATCCTGTCCTGAATAAGATTTTATTCATTTTTCCACATAAACTCTGATCTTGGCGTTAGCAAAATTTTGTTACGTTTGTCATGTTCTATGGAAAGTGCTGCGGGAGCATGGAGTGTCTGGACCCTTGTTGTTGGTTCTTGTACAGCTGTTTCAAGAACTTGGTTCGCATTACCAGGAACAAGTCGGACTTGTTCCCAATGCGTTGGACCCCGTCAGGGCTGCCCTTTGGCCCACATCCTCTTTATTATTTTAATGGACAGAATTTCTCGGCGTAGTCAAGTGATGGGCTTCCACTTGGGGACACCTCACACCCCAACCACAGCCTGTTCAGACTCCTGCCCTCCGGCCGACGGTACCGTGGCCTGAGGTACAACGCTGTGCGGGGCTGTGGAAGCTTCTTGCAAACCGCCATAAGACTGTTGAACATTTTTATAGAACAGGGTCAGCTGAAATGGTTCAGCTGTCTGACTGAGATGCCTCCTGGACATCTCTTGGTGAGTTACACTGAGAGGAGATCCATGGGCAAACCCAGGATTATGATAACAAGCTGAAGGCGACTCTAGATTAGCAACATTTATGCTGTTTTTTGTGTTTTCAGCTTTTTTCCCATTTTTGTGAATTTGACGTCTTCTTGTCAAATTTGGCAAATTCAACATTAAATTAATATTTGAAACTATACAAATTAAAGTTGTTATAGTTATAATTCCAGCTTGGTTCTGGATGGAGTATTGAGAGTTGGAGGTGGCCTCGCTGCTGCTGCGATGCCAGAACATATGAAGCATCCAATCATTATCCCAAAGGCCGTGCATATGACCACACTGCAGGACACACACGAGAAGATTGGACACTGTGGAAGACTGTATATGCTCTCAGAGCTGCAACAGAAATATTGGATTCCTTCTGCTAACTCGGCGCTGAGGAACCTTCTGTCAGGATGCATAATCTGCTGGAACGCTAAAGGCAAACCATTGGAACAAACTGGCCAAGAAGACTTCCACCCGATGAACTCCCCGTTACTAATGTGGGAGTGGATTGCTTTGGATTGCTGATTTGAAGCAAGGCCGCAGCACTGTGAAAAGATATGGTGTGCTGCTTACCTGTCGTACAATGTGCACAATTTTAATGTGCACACAATAAACACTGATTCTTGTCTAAATGGCATCAGATGCTTTTTTTATGCAGAAGAGGTCAGGTTGTGTCATGTGGTCAGAAAACTGCACCAGCCCAGGTGCTGCTGAACAGGAGCAAAACTATCCAAGAGTAGAATCGGTCAGAGATCGCAGATTTTTGTGTCATGCAAAAGAAAATTCAGTGGATGTTAAACTCCTGAGGTCTAAACTGAAAGAACAATCAGACAGTGATGAAGGTTTGCTGACACTTATGTGTGAAGTGGAGTCAGTACTAAATAACAGATCACTGACTCCAGTAACGGATGATCCAACAGACCCTAACCACCTGCTGCTGATGAGGAAACGGCCAGTTTGCCTCTTGAAACTTTAAAGAAAACATGTTTGCAATTGCAGGAAATGGCAATATTGAAGTATGCTCGAACTATACATGTCTGTGCTGCAGTGGAGTATGGGTGTGCATATTTCATGTAAGAATAAGAGCAGTTAAATTCCTATGCATGCTTATTTCTGGTGCCTAAAACATATTTTCCCAAAACCTGAAAAGATTTCAATGCCAGAGATGAGCAGTTTCTAGATTTGTCATCCAATATTTGTTCATTTTCCAGATCCTTTGTGTGTATTTAAACAGGAAATGGATTTGGCTGTCATTCAGTATGTGTACACCAATGTTTTCTTCTTGTGTTGTCAAATGTTTCAAACGAACTAAAATGCAGATTGCAACAGGAAGATCCATTGAAATGAATATCACAAAAATAACACGCATATGTAACAAGTCTACCTTGAATCTTGGTGTCTGCTGCACTGATTTTGAGTCTGCATAAAGTCACCATTTTGACCATGTTCCTTCTAACAGGAAGGCCCTCTGACAGAGCCAGGCTTGGGAGAAGCAGCCGTCTACAGGGCCACGTGGGAGGTGAGGGGCAAAGGAGGACGGCAAAGAGAAAGTAGAGAAAAACAGTTACGTGGAACGTGGTGCTCAGAGTACTCATTCCATTATGAGGAGCTGCCCACCACCTATAGCACTATAATTAAAGGAGGATTCAAGGTCACCTGATTCAGCTCTAACCAAATCTGAGATTTAGATTATTATTGCTGTCAGATTTCTTGAAAACAGACAGGTGGTAGTTCAGTGCAACCAGACGTCCTGTTCCCCATTCCACTTTTGATAGCTCTAGAAACCTTTGAGAATTGATCTCATACTAATACACTAGACTAAGGTATAATCTGGCACGAAATGAATGATCAACTGGAATTTGGATTTAATGAAGAGGGGAGATTAGAGTCTCTCCTCCAATAGAAAGCTGACATTGCCCTTCTGTGTCTGTGAACAAAGCAAGTTATTCAGCTAACAGCTGCAATTCTCTGTCGTGTTTAAACGCAGTCTAGTCTAAAGAGCTTTGAAAGAAACTGACTGGATGTCTTTAAGTTTCCTGACAACATTTCATCTCTCATCCAAGAGGCTTCTTCAGTTCCTCTGGGATGAGACAAATCCAGTCACTTCCATGTTCCTTAAACTAGTATAACCTGGATGACAGAACATACACTGACAAACATGCAGTCTAGTTCGTTCAAGTATAAACATGTTTATGTGAAAAGTCATGTCAGAGCTGCCACAAGCTTCAGACTACAAGGTGACATGTGGGTGAAAAATGACTTTTACAACTTCATTTATGTTACATTAGCAATTCGCTGATAGGCTTTCAAATTAAACTTGTGTGAATGAACCATGAAAAAACAGCCATTCGATATTAAGTAGATATGCCACAGTGCAACCAGGTGGTACGTGATATTGAAAGCTGCCTCTGTGTTGCTTTAATATTCGTTAATGACATTGACTGTTAAATTCTAGAATAATAGAAAAAGTAGCTACTGAAAATACATCTTTATAAGAAGTACTTTTTGAGTTTTGTTCCCAAAAAATTCTCTGTAAAATGAATCAAAACGACAGCACCACAGTCTGAGGAAGCCGGAGGCTTCTTCCTGTTAAAATGGAGTTTTTCCTTCCCACTGTCGCCAACAGAGATGGGCAGTAACGCGTTACTGTAATCCGATTACTTTTTTCAAGTAACGAGTAAAGTAAGGGATTACTATTGCAAAAACGGTAATTAGATTACCGTTACTTTCCCGTAGGAACGCTGCGTTACTGCGTTACTAAAACCGTGATTTTTTTTTGCGAGAATGTCTCATGACAGTGACGTAAGTGAGTGCGACGTTCGTGACAACAGCTGTGTGCAGATCAACTGTGGATCATATATCGAGTGCGGAGAGAGTATGAGCGTGCAGCGTTTAAAGCGTGGAAGTACTGACCTTACTTTGAGTTTGATTCCATAAAAAGGGACAAAAACATTAGCGTCCGTTGTGCGTGGGAAGAAAACTTCTTTTTACAGCGAAAAAAACCCTAAACTTCCGAGCAAGCACCGAGTAGCTACCACGTAATGGGAAACTCAGAGAAACTCGCGGATTCTTCCACTGCGGCTCACCTGCACCAGGGTAAACCTCCGCCTGCCCCACTCCTGCTTTACAGGTGAAAATAGAGCAAAAGGACCGCTAGTCTTTGACTTTATTTATTTTCTGCTGTGTTTTACTTGCATCTATTTGAAAGACTGAGTGTAAACACACACAAAAAAAATTTATGTGCTGGAATGTGCAGAAAATAGGTTTAAATGTTAAACAAATTTCTTCCAGTCAGAGAATGTTGCATATAATTACATTTTTGCTTGATGCTCAAAGTTAAAAGATTAAAACTAATAAAACAAGTTTTAAAAAGAGACTTTTCCATTTGATTACATTTTGTATGATGGATTATGCAGAAAAAGTAGAATTGGGCTGAAAGATCTATCACTTTATCACCTATTCAGGTTGTAAATCGTGTTTTTAAAAAGTAACTAAGTAACTAATTACTTTTGAAAATAAGTAATCAGTAAAGTAACGGGATTACTTTTGGGGGGAAGTAATCAGTAATTAGTTACTGATTACTTTGTTCAAGTAACTTGACCAACACTGGTCGCCAAAGTGCTTGCTCATAGGGGGTCATATGATTGTTGGGTTTGCCTCTGTATGTAGGGTCTGCCTTACAATATAAAGCACCTTGAGGCGACTGTTGTTGTGATTTGGTGCTATATAAATAACATTAAATTGGATTGAGCCACTGTTATAGCTTAGGAAGGCTGTCAGGCTTAGGAAGGCTCAGGAACTTTAATATGAACTCAGTTGAATACGAATGTTTCTAACTTTGACTTTGAACTCTGTTTTGTTGTATATGTATTTTGCTGACGTGCAGGCATCTCACCAACACTAACTTATTTCTCCTTTTGTCTCATATTTTATTTGCCAACAGATGTTTCGGAAAAAAGCATCTTCCTCCTTGAGAATGAGAAGGATAACAGAAAGCACTAGATGTAATGATTTTCTTTTCTCTACTCTATCGAACAGGGATCACATTCAGTGTTGTCAGTAGAAACCATACTAATTTGAATGCAACAGAAAAACTGTGTACGTTTTGCTGCAAATCCTTTGATATACTTTCCCTCAGTTTATTGCTGCTTTGTAGAACTTGTGCCTGAAAGTGGTGACCGTGCACCAGGAAGCTCCCTGCCAACCACCATTACTTTAAAAGAAGAAAGTAGAAGAGACACTACCAGTTTCCATGTTTTACCAGTTATAAATACTGTGAGCAATATTGAGATTAGATGATTGTATTGAAAAAAGAAAACTCCCAACTGGGAAAAGCCACTTTTCCCAGTTGGGAGGTAACAGCACTCGTCTAGACTTTGCTTTCCACACCTGCTTAGGTTGTTTTCTCAACTAGTACTTCTCAAGGCTCTTGTGCTGCTCCTTGGTGGAGTTGTTATCTGTGATTGCCACTTCTATCAAAGCAGTTTTCTGCTCCTTGCCAACCAGCACAGTGTCTGGCTTCTCAGCGCTGGTCTTAGCCTCTTCAGGTATTTTGCCCCACAGATGATGCATCATCATGGACATCACTGGAGTGTGGGATACCCAGGTACTTGTGCCTATCCTGCTACACTATATTGTCAAACGTATTAGCTCGTCTGCCCTCACACACATGAAATTGAGTGGTGTCCCATTCTTAATTCATAGTGTTTAATATGATGTGGGAATTTTGACCGTTCTTCCCAAAGGTCAGGCACTGACACTGACCTGAAAAGGTCTGGCTCGCACTCTCCACTCGAATTCATCCCAAACATGTTCTTTTGGGTTGAGGTCAGGACTCTGTCCTGGCCAATCAGGTTCTTCCACATCAGTGTGTTTTTAGACTTTGTGCACTGTTGTGCAGTCCTGTTGGAACAGTCAGGTTTGTTAGGGGTGTGAAATTGCCCAAAATCTCTCGGTATGGTGAAGTATTAAGAGTTTGACTGCAGCTAAGAGGCTGAGCCCAAGTCCTGTTTAACTCTAACACGCTGTTCTTGAGCTCATCTGAAATGTCTATAGTGACTGACTCTGCACACTGTGCATTCAAGCATCTGCTGACCCTGCTCTGTGATTTTCATGAATCATGGAGTGCTGTTACCTTTTTGTACCTATGGATCATGTTTTTTTTTCTGCTCATGTTTACTTCTTTACACTGATTATTACTGCTTTCCTGTGGAGGGCATATCTCGAGTGTGTTGGACCTCTTTTATCCACAAATTTCTAGAGAAAGGAGGAGACCCCTGGTGTCTTTCCTGAGATGGATAGCAGGCTTCCAAATATTGAGAGTCAGTAAATATATCATAATGAGTAGGTGCCTTGGTAACATATTGTACAGGACCACATGATTTGAATCATGCAGTGAACACTGTCCCGTTAGGATTGATCTTTTCGTGTTGGGACACTACTTGCAGATGAAACGGACTGCTCTGGTAACAGCTATCCTTCATGGATGTCCTGCAGGATTTGCAAATGAATCTCAGAAACTGTTTTCAGAATCTTTACATTGACAAGGGAAGGTAGCAAATACCCGACTGTGCCATTTGCAGTTTTTACCCTTTTATATCACTTTATATCTGCAATTGTTACATTTTTAATGGCATATTTTAAACTTAACAATAAATGAATAAAAAAAGTATAGAAGTATGAAGTTACATTTTCATAGGAATCATCCAAACTTTGGATCATATCACCTTCAGGCAAATTGAAGACTTTGGACGTGACCCAGGGTTTGAAAATATAAAAAATATCCACATAATGATTATTTTCCAGTGTTATAATTAGTGTTTCTAGAATTGTGTTGTATTTGAACGGGTCTGTCTACTGATATTTTTGTTTTTGTGTGAAGATTTGTCATATTTGCTCAATCCAGCATGAAATCTGAAAGCAAATCATTCACAGCTTGTTGTATATGTTCAACGTTTGCACCATGAAATTGTAATGCAAATAAGTTTGAGCAGAAAGCCCTCGTTGATTGGAGAATGACCTCTGTGTCTTATTGAGACGGGCACGTGAACAGTAACAGTGTTACTCTTACAGTGTTTACAGTTAAATGCCCAACGGCCGCCGCCGTCTTCTTTCTGTGGTTTTAACTCCTTAGTTAGTTGAGCGTGTGATCGGGGGTTGAGGGCTTGGGTGAATGGTTTCTAATGTTTTTCAGGAATTGTTCCTCCTCCACTTGTGTTCTGTTGTTTGTGCGGGGCAGTGGTGGTGATGGATGCTTCCTGTGCATCTGTCTGACCTGAACGTTATTTCTTTCCTCTCGTATGAACTTTACTTTCTCTTTCTTTGACTGTCGATCTCTTGACCCACTAAACTCATTCCTGTCTGTACTCACTGTGGCACTTTCCCTTCTCCTCTCAGGGAATATCGACCGTGGGCGAAGCTTATCCTTCCACGAGGTTTGTGGCCAGCGCGAGGTGGAGATGAGGGCCGCAGCCGAGGAGTCCTCCAACAGCAGCAGTAGTGTAGGAGGTGGCGGCAGCACAGTCCTGCAGCGTCTCTTACAGGAACAAATGAACCGGAATTATGTGCTCCAGCAACAACAAGGTGGAGGAGGAAGTGGTGGAACAGGAGGGGGAGGAGGATACTCGGTGCAGGGACAGGTTGGGCCATCTGATGATCATTCCATGAGCCCCCACATTGCCCGGCAGGAGCCACAGGGACAGGAGTTACAGACAGACAGCGGCCTGGAGAAGCTGGGCTCCTCCAGAACCGGAGTAGGAGGTGGGAGTAGTGGAGGGGGAGGAGGTAGTAGCGGAGGAGGGAGCAGCCAAGGACAGTGTCCAAACTCTGAAGACCTCCCTACATATGAAGAGGCCAAAGTGCAGTCGCAATATTTCCGGGGCCACGCCCCCCCTCCTCAACCTCAACAGCAGAATAACCAGGCCCAGCAGCCTCCTCTACAAGCGTCTGTGGGCGCCGCCTTCTATGTCACAGGGGTGAGCAGCGCCAAGGTGCGTACTGAGGGGCGCCCCACGGTGCAGCGAGTTAGCGGCATGGGGAAGGTCCACCAGGACGATGGGCTGAAGGACCTGAAGCAAGGACACGTTCGGTCACTTAGTGAGCGACTTATGCAGCTCTCATTGGCCACCAGTGGCGTGAAAGCTCACGCTCCTGTCACTAGCGCCCCACTTTCTCCCCAGCTGCCCCCTCCAGGGCCAGCTGGTGACTTATACAAGACGCAGCATCGTGGCCCACCTCCTGACTACCCGTTCAAAGGTATGGGTTCTCCTACCAAGCAGCAGGAGGCGGGAGGCCATTTTTACCAGGAGCAAAGAGGAAGGGAGCACTCGAGGGAAGTGCCTCATGTCCGATACCAACCCCCACCAGAGTACGGCTCGTTCAGGTAAGGAGCACGCCCTCACGCAGTTATAGGAAAATACGAATGAGCTACAACTTTCAGCACACTTGTGTTCAGTAGGCTGGAAAACAGACTTCTACAGTAGTTACTATTCCAATAAAGGTGTAGTATTGGTTAAAGTATTGGTTGTTGAACCATTCCCGGATCTTAAAAAGTCACAAGTGGTCTTTTCCTTGTTCATGAAAAACCTCGGTGTTCTCCAGCTCTGCTGTGACTCTGCTGTTTACAGCTCAAACACAAGTTTAACCTTTCGGCAAACAATTAGAGAAAAAATAAAAGTACACCAAAATATCCTAATACTACCTAATACTCGTGGCTCAAGAGTTGGCAGTTCGTCTTGTAATCGGAAGGTTGCCGGTTCGAGCCCCGGCTTGGACAGTCTCGGTCGTTGTGTCCTTGGGCAAGACACTTCACCCGTTGCCTACTGGTGGTGGTCAGAGGGCCCGGTGGCGCCAGTGTCCAGCAGCCTCGCCTCTGTCAGTGCGCCCCAGGGTGGCTGTGGCTACAATGTAGCTGCCATCACCAGTGTGTGAATGGGTGGATGGCTGAACGTGTAAAGCGATTTGGGGTCCTTAGGGACTAGTAAAGCGCTATACAAATACAGGCCATTTACACAACCCAATTGTGTAGTATGGTGGAGGGAGTTTTTACAGAAGCATGCGAGGGCAGCAGTCCACGAGGACCGTGGCCTAGGACTCCCATGTCAGTCAGCACCAGAATGATTGGAAAAAGATCCGTTTTCGGTTTGGGAATGGCAGCTTCAAAGCGTGGAGCTGCGGGGTGTGTGAGCTGAACAGGCGTTGATCAAGACGTCCCAGAAATATTGATGAGCTGAGACTGATTTACTTTTCTCAGCTTACACTGAGTTATTACTTTGTGTGTTCAACAAATAAATTAGAAGTAAAAATAATAAGGCACCCAAAGCGCTGTACAATTCCACTATTCATTCACTCTCACATTCACACACTGGTGGAGGCAGCTACAGTTGTAGCCACAGCTGCCCTGGGGCAGACTGACAGAAGCGAGGCTGCCATATTGCACCATCGGCCCCTCTGGCCAACACCAGCAGGCGGTAGGTGAAGTGTCTTGCCCAAGGACACAACAAGCAGGACAGACAGAGCTGGGGATCGAACCCGCAACCTTCCGGTTACAGATGACCGTCCCAATCCCCTGAGCCACGGTCGCCCTACAGCTGTGTGTGTTTGTGTGTGTGCATTCATACACTTGGTCTCTACCTCAAGATATCCGAGTCCTTCCTTCCTTCCTTCCTTCCTTCCTTCCTTCCTTCCTTCCTTCCTTCAGCACAACACTTGGCTCTACTCAGCTGTTAAATGGATCAGAAACCTCTAGTTTGGGATTATTCAGCACTCCTATGCTAACCATGCAGCTGTGCTTTCAATTCCACAGCTAAATTAAAGTCAAATAAACAATTATCAGTCGGTAAAAAACAAGATTTTAGTTTTCGTTTAGGGTAAAAATTCTCCAAGCAGAAGGTAGAAAAACAAAAACCGACCCTGGTTTCTTGGATGCAAAGACGGATCCTGTTGGGCCTGTTTAGCACTTACCTCAGAGCAAACTGGATTTAAACAGTCATGAATACAACCAGATTTTAATTGTCAGGGCAGGACGTGCTACGACATGACCTGCTGTGGTCTGATGTCATTCCTTTGAAGACAAAAGATATTTTCTGAACAAACTCAGCTGAAGCTGGTGTGTTCCCATGTTACTCAGAAACAAGTCTCACATCACCCAAGCAGACAAACCAATGAATCAGACAGGACACGTGGTAAAAAGCCTTAGTCTGTATGTAAATGCAACTAGTGTGCATGCTGGGGGAAATTATTATTATTTGACCTCCTGCTGAAATTTGAAGTTTGCTCACTTACAAAGAAGAAACGATCTCAACCACAAATCTCAATGCAGTGAATTCGTCCTGTCTCTTAAACAGCAACATGTTTCTACCTCTGTGTGTGACTGCGGGGACTTTCTGCTGCTGCAAACATGGCAGGTCCCTGTGTGTGTGTGTGTGTGTGTGTGTGTGTGTGTGTGTGTGTGCGCGCGTGACTGTGGGGACGGCATTTCTGCTGCTGCAAACATGGCAGGTCCCTGTGTGTGTGTGTGTGTGTGTGTGTGCGTGTGTGCATGTGTGTGCGTGCGTGTGACTGTGGGGACGGCATTTCTGCTGCTGCAAACATGGCAGGTCCCTGTGTGTGTGTGTGTGTGTGTGTGTGTGTGTGTGTGCGTGTGTGCATGTGTGTGCGTGCGTGTGACTGTGGGGACAGCATTTCTGCTGCTGCAAACATGACGTGTGTGTGTGTGTGTGTGTGTGTGCGCGCGCGCGTGCGTGTGACTGTGGGGACGGCATTTCTGCTGCTGCAAACATGGCAGGTCCCTGTGTGTGAGTGTGTGTATGTGTGTGTGACACAGGTTAAATGTGAGCTTTTGTGTGGTCAGCTAGACTAGAAAGGCGCTGTTTGTTTACTGTTTGTTTACTGTTAAAATGTGATTGGAGCAAATCATTTGGGCTCAAATGAAAATGAAAAAAATGGCAATAAAATAGCTGTGGACACATGCTGTGTCTATTTCAGTGAACTGTATGCTAATAAATGTTCAACAGTGTGCAAAAACAACTGACTTACAGATGTGTAACCATGCTTTCTGCAGGTCCAGTAAGGAAGGCTTAGTTCACACCCAGCGACCCCTTCAACAGCACAGTCCCACCTCCTCTGTCACCTCAGTGGGCTCTTTATCGCGCACTCAGTCCTCAATCCTTAGCAACATCCTTAGTGCCTCCCACTCCTTTCATCCTTCCTTCCCTCATCAGCAACCCCAGAACCAGGGAGAGCCCTTACTCACGGCGGTCCCTCGTAGTCCACATAGTACCGGCTCCCACCAATTGGCAGAGTCTTTTACCTCAGGGTCGCTTCACCCACCACCACAGAGGAGTCATGGTTTTTGTCCAGATCCCTATGGCTCCACACCAAGGATGCACCATCATCATCATCATCAGCAGCAGCAGCAGCAGCAGCCTCCCCATCTGTATCATCATCATCATCAGCAGCATCATCAGCAGCAGCAGCAGCAGCAGCCATTCCAAGGACCTTCCCAACCGCAGCTGTCGGTCCATTCTGGACCTTTCCCCCTGTCACAGTCCTACACTCACCTGCAGGGGGAGCCCTTTGCAATGATGGCCCGTGCCCAGCAGATGGTAGATACACTGACAGACGAAAACAGGATGTTGAGGCAGGAAATGGAGTCCTGTCGCGAGAAAGTCACTAAATTACACAAGGTAAGAAGTTTAGCAGCCATCTGTTTGTTAGTTAGATACATGTGCAGACAGTGTTGCCCACTAAGTTTCAGATGTTAGTGTTCAACATGACCTTTGACCTGTTTGAAACCAGAGTACTCCTTCAAACCTGATGCTGACACGTTCAGCCTAACAGCAAGACAAGTGTAGCACTGTGTGAAGAAGAAGATGTTTTTGGATATAATCTGTTTTCTTCATGCGTTCCTGAACAGTTTGGTTGAAATGTGTTTCAAAGTGCTAACAGACAATAGAACAGTGGTGTTGTTGGTAAGGCCAGTTTGGACCAGTAACTGGTATACACGGAGAAATGGAAAATCAGTTTCACTCTTTCTGTGTCTGTGAACAGCTGGAAATGGAGATCCAGCTGGTCTCAGAGGCCTATGAAAACCTGGCAAAGTCTTCCTCCAAGAGGGAGGCCCTGGAGAAAACTATGAGGAACAAGTTGGAGCTGGAGGTGCGCCGGCTGCATGACTTCAACAGAGACCTCAGAGGTGAGAAACAGTGACGAACATGGCCAACATTCCTCAAATGACTTCAAATGTAATGGTGACCTGTAACAGCTGTACCCCGTCTCAGCTCCCAGCGTTTACAGAAATACGGGATCGGTTGGATGGACTTGGATCTGTCCTTTTGGGGACAGATCCAAGTCCTGGCTCAGCCGCTTCCAAGCATTTTGGCCCCACACTGCGAGAGTGTGACTTAAGTAATATACAGTTACACATTTATTTATTTATTTCATTTTTATGAGGTGAAATGTCTTGAAGAAACTTAAAGTCCAATAAGCTCTTTAGACTGTCTGGAATATTTTTAAAAAGAAGGAATCCCCATCCAAGCATTTTGGTGTCAATGACTGCAGATTTCCCTTGATTAAAAAGAAAAACCTTCACAGCATCTAGCTTTGCTGTTCTTGGGGAGGTAGGTCTGACATTTTAACTTTCCTTTCTGCATGAAAGCAACACTGAAAGCAACATAAATAAAGAGAGTTAGCACACGCTCCAGTTATTATAAACTAGAAGAAATCTAAATGAAGATCTGAAAGTGTCTTGGGAAAGGAAAAGAACAGCTCATGAGTCCTGGTAAGCATACAGAGCAGCCAGTGGAATCAGGTCGCTGCAGCTGATGGATGTAACGGGGGAATTCTGGAGTGTGTGGGGATACCGCCACTGTTTTTAACGTTAGTTTTTCCATTTTCCTCAAACGTTTACAATAAATTGAGGGAATAAAGGAAAACGTAGCGGGATGAGGAAGGACAAATGACAAAACCAAAGCCCCACCCAACTTGTGTGGTGCTACGTAAACAACAAAGAATGTCTACATTTGGGTGAGCCTCAGAAAGATTCCACTTCTCCTGTTGTGGGAATTTCCTCCGTGTCTTGCCTTTGCTCCAGTCTCAAAGGATCACTTTGAAGCCAGTTTGGTGTAACAACTTTCATCACTTTAAACAGGTAAATGTCTTCACCATGAATGACTTCTGGAGATAAGAAATCTGGGAGTGTTTTGTAACATTTCCCAGAAAGATTGAACCTTTTCACATTTCCAAAAACTGTGAGCCAAATTCTCTCCATTGTCCAAGTAGAGGTGTGTTGGAACAGGCAGATGGATCAAAGCCAATCATCCGGTGATAGTTCAGTCTTCATTCAGATTCCCATTTTTGTTTTATATACAATGAACATTTCTATTAACTCACTGGCCTCCTGAGAGAGATGCTTCTGATCTCAGTGTTATAAAACGTATCATAAATAAGTCAGAGGTTTGCAGCTCAAACTCCTGCCTGAGCTTCTCAGAGGACTTAAACACACGAGTGTACAGTTCATGTACATACTGCTGTGGTTCCCCAGTCCTTCTGCACTATCCAGTGTGAGGACCAAATCAGCATTTTACAATCTACTTTGATTTTGTGTTTGACTACCAGATCCCACCAGACCTTTAATGTTGCCGTGACAACAGGATTTGGATCCCTCAGATATGTGTACATTTAGTCCGTTTGGTAAATTGAGTGCAGGCATAGACTGAGAGTGCCAGTTTGGTTCAATCCTTTTGCATCGCATTATTAATCCTGCTGTCTTTGGTCTCATACAGTGTGTTTAGTCCTCTTGTTAGACGGGCTCCCAAATCCCATTTAAGTTTGTACTTCTGTCTGATGAATTCAATCCTTCCTGCACAATATTTGAGTCTTAGAAATATTTAATTTACATCCAGATTTTTCTCTAAACTCTTCTAAGATGGTCCAGAGCTTGAAGAATGTGTCAACTGGGTTTTGAAGGTATAGCATACCATCTGCGTTCTTTGTTCTTCCCGTGCCATCAGCTCATTGCTTTGTCTCGTATATGTCTCAGACCTGACCTGTTCCTGTGGAGAGCTCAGAGCTAGCTGTCACATTTATTTTCATTCCAGCCGCTGGCTCATGACACAACGCTGGTATACGTCTAATCAAAGTCTAGTTGAAACCCTCAGCATCCAGGCTCACTGAGGCTGTGGGAACGCCACGTTTGTTAGCTTCACCTATGGGCGTAATGTGCGTCTGATGTAGTCCCGTGTGTGTCGACCTTTAATAAATCCCGTTTGATCTTCATCTATCAGGTCTGGGAGTTTACAGCCGACATTTAAGATATCGGCCGATAGGATTTGCAGTACTCATTATTCTTACCTTCTTTTTGTAACTCATATCGCGACCTGTTTTCACGAGTTTTGGCCTTTTTAACTGTCCAGCTGAATGAATCCAGTAAAGGGGAGCTAGCTGTACCATTCACTGGGGTAGCCCAAACGAATGGTACAGCCTTATAACGCTTTGCTTTAGTGATCAGTGAGGTTAAGGTGTCACTGGAAAGGTTCCTACAGAGGGGACGTCTAATTCAGCAAAATGATCTACAATTTCTTTTTCATCCACCAGTTCAGACGGGTCATGCTGAGTTTTAAAGCAGTGTAGAAATTTTGACATTTTGCTACCTTAACTGTGTCCTATGTTATTGTCGGTTCTATCTGCAGTCCTGGATTTCTTTTTTTGTTTTGTTTTTGTTAAACATGCCATCTTCCATAATGTTCGTCTGTTTATTTTGATGTATAGTTAAATAAATAGCATTATGGTCAGATATGTCTGCTGTTCCCATTTTACTGCCACCACCATGCTTTGGTGGGTGTGCGTCCCTCTGCAGAGCCCCGTCTCTTTTATAAGAATGATTTATTATTTCTCTATTTTGTTTAAAGCTTGTTGTGTCCTCGATATTGTTAAAGTCGTATTCCAGTCCCCTCCACACATCAGGAATTTCCGTCACACTTGGTGGTAATCTTGTCAAATGTGTGTCCCCCTCTGGAGGTGCATACACACGAGCTACTGTGACACTCTTTCCTTTCGCAGTTACATATCTGCCTTCTTGATCCTCATCTTCCTCAATCCTTTCAACATTAACAGTGCTTGATATCAGGGTAGTTGCACCTCCTCTCCTGCTATTCTTATGTGAGCTGAAGATGGAATTTGTATATCCAAACCTTTTTGACATGTGTTTCATGTAGAAATATCACCTGTGTCTCTTCCATAAGGAGAGGATCCTAATTGTCCACCGCCTTTACTCCTGCTGTTGGTGCCGCTTCTCTCTTCTAATGAATTGAAGCGGCTGTGACATTGCGTGTTGTATAGGAGTGGTGGCAAAAATGCCGTATAGTGCGGGACTGTGGAGCTGAGCGAAGCGCTCACCGAGTGGAGAAGTAATCAAAACTGTGCAGCTTGAGGCTGGCTTCATGTGCGGTGCTGTATACACGGCCTGGTCCTCTATGGGCTCAAAATGTGGTCATAAATATTTTGTACTTGTAAAAAAGATTTGTGTGTGCATAAAAAAGATTTGTGTGTGCGTAAAAAAGATTTGTGTGTGCGTAAAAAAGATTTGTGTGTGGACTTAGCCCAAAAAAACCCTGCAAGTTACAAGTACGAATTTTGACCCTATTTTTCTTCCTTTCATCTGATTGGTCAATGTCATGTCAATCACAAATGTAACAATCCAATCAGAGAACAGATGGGTTTGGCTGTCGGAGGGGCGCTTTTTTTGAACTGCAGGTCTTTGAAGGGAATAAATGCCCTTTTACATGCCAACCCAGCGTTTTCCTTCATCACCACGAAGGAAAACAGTCTGTGGTCGTCCGAGTTTGGTGATTTTTGTGTCACAGGTCTACGTGTTTAATATAGGGACTTCCACAGCCTTTTCAACAGCGCTGCGGACCGCAGGGTGGGGGCGGGCAGTGTTTTGGAAATGACAGTCTTCATTACAAAGCTTTCTTCGTTATGAATTAGCATACATGTTTTTATTGAACATTTGAAGAACCAGCAAAAAAAAAAAAAAAAAAACTCTTGTAGAGGACATAAAGTCAGAGATAGAAAAGACAAGGAGCAGGTGCATCTAGTACAGGTAGAGCTGCTGCAAAACCCCACAGAGCTCAGCAGCCAGCACAACAAATTCTGGATCCTTTGCTTTTAGTTAGCAGTTAGCATTAGCAGCACATCCTGCGTCCGATGTGAAAGGACTTTTATGCTGCGCACTGTGACTCACAGCAATGGTCCCGGGTCAGCCCTGACTTTGTGTTAAACTAATCCTAAAGTAATAATGGTGTTTCTAACCACTGATATAGCAAAACTTTACCCTTTCAAGAGCTGCTGAAAGTTGGGGGACCTAGCTGCTATCAGATATTTATATAGAGATCCTCCAGCTTCAAACTGTATTACCCTTCAAGGACCTGCAGTTCAAAAAAGCGCCCCTCCGACAGCCAAACCCATCTGTTCTCTGATTGGATTGTTACATTTGTGATTGACATGACATTGACCAATCAGATGAAAGGAAGAAAAATAGGGTCAAAATTCGTACTTGTAACTTGCAGGGTTTTTTTTGGGCTAATTCCACACACAAATCTTTTTTACACACACACAAATTCTTTTTACACATACAAATCTTTTTTACGCACACACAAATCTTTTTTACGCACACACAAATCTTTTTTACGCATACAAATCTTTTTTTACACACACACAAATTCTTTTTACACATACAAATCTTTTTTACAAGTACAAAATATTTATGACCACATTTTGAGCCCATAGTCCTCTCAGTGGATTCATATTCTTGTGTAGGGTGTTTGAAAACGTCCCTTCCTCTTCTTCCCCAACTCCAAAAAGTCATGTACTGTTTCTCCTCGATCAGCTTGTTTTGAATACGGTGAGCGCTCCGCTCAGCTCCACAGTCGCGTCCTCATTTCCCCCCACCTGTGGCCACTCTCTCTGATACTCCTTTCATTTCTTCAGTTGTTTTGTCGAGTTTGTTGCCCATTTCTTGGTGTAGAGAATTAATATCCTTTCGTAGACTGTCGTGATCCTCTTTCAGTTCCGACCTGAGCGATTCTGTAGCGCTCACCAAATCATTCGGGGCTCCAGGGTTCGTGTTAGCTTGCGTTGCAACATTGCTAGCTTTTGCTGACGAGTTGTTTATGTTTTGGGCATATTTGTGTTTTGTCAGTCTCCTGCCTTTCCTTCCCCACTCAATCGTGTATTTAACTCTAGAAGAATCGCCTATAAACAAATTTTTATATCTCCATGTAACCTTATATATTTTAAAATTAAATAATGAAACATCCTAACCGAAAATGGATTTAGCTACATTCTGGACAGTGTTTCCGGAATGCAGTAGCTAGCGAGCTGATTGGAGACCGTTACAGCCAATCAGAATATTTGCAAGTCTGTAATTGGTTGGTTTTGTGGCACACTTATGGCGGTGTACGGAGAGTTGAGCGTGCAGGGAGCAGAGATCTGAGCAACTGACGATATAATTGACACTATACTAATATATTTTCACTTAAACAAGCAGCTGTTTTTTATGTGCATTAAAGTTATATAAAATTTTAACAGTGCAAATGCAAATTCCTCGCTGACAGTGTAACCAAAAGGCATTTCCAGTGGAAACTGGCCGACATATCCTCAGCATAACCATGTATAATATCCACAAACCTTAAGAAGAGGTTATACACACACAATACGGTAATATTATGTTGAAGCACAGTACGTATCACTCCGCGAGGCTCCGCCTACGATAGCCGTAATGCTCCGACAATCCATCGAGCGGCGCGGCTTCGTAGCTTAGCAAAGTCGTACTGAAACATTTGACAGATTTTCGAGCGCCGTGAACATAAAATCGTTTCGAGGTCAGTAAACACAACCAAAGTTCATACATAAGGCACACGGGATTATAAGGGGCACTGTCAACTTTCAGGAAAATCAAAGGATTGATTTTTAGTGTGCCGTATTTTCCAAACAACACGGTAATAACGACGGCCCGCTAGCACGCTCTACCAAAAATAGTGCTTTGTTGTGTGTCTGACGGACGAAAGCTAAACCAGTTCCACACCACTGAAGCTGCAGCATTTTTACAAACCAGTCCAGGTTCATCTGTTTTAATTCAACGATCCGCTCTCGCCCTTCTTATTCTCCGTCGCCGCCATGATTTTTCCGCCATGTGCGTATGAAAACAAAGGCACTGCGCATGTGCGTTTTACCCATATTCTATCGCCATATTTCATTTTCTTATCGTTGCCCAACATTATACCGGTATTACCGTGAACGGTATGATATGGCCCAGCCCTACTGGAATACATTTCTTGCATTGAGAGATTAAATATTCTTCGCTCAAATGAAACTTTTCTTCCCTCAAAATAATTTTTTGCGTGTTGTTGGTTTTTTTTTTTGGTTTTTTACATGCGCTCAGAATAGAGGCACAATGATAACGCCATACCAGTGTCATTGAAATGCATTGTGCTGTATGTGTGTATACCCAGGCACCAAGATTTTGTGTTATATGCTGTTGTTTTTAAGAGCGCATGGAAACCGCTAATAAGCAGCTCGCTGCTAAGGAGTGTGACGGCTCGGAGGACAACCGCAAAACCATCTCCCAGCTCCTGACACAGAGTAAGTGCCACACACAGACCCAGCATCAAACCAACAACCTTCCTGAGGAATAATGACGTGTTATTATTATTATTTTCTAATATAACACCTGTCAGCAGAATGCAGGCTATTAGAGGATGATGCACATCACTGTTGCCTGTTGGTGTCCACATGGAAACTAAGCAGACACAATCGTTTGGTCAACTCTTTTATGTCGGGACGACTTTCTAGTTGAGCTGGACAGACTGTGTCTGACACTCAGCTGTTTTATGTAGGTGAGCCTCTCAGATTATTTTCTGTCATCAGCCTGTATCAGTACGTTTTTTCATTAAACAGTCCAAATGAAGGGCCGTAACCTGCGGACCCTCGCTGGTGGTCAAACCATCCGCATGTCCCCGATGTGAAAGCAGTGTTTTACACTTCATCGGTGCCACAAACACACTCAGCTTTCACTCATTCGACATTATTTTTAGCAGTCCATGGAGCTCACACGGCAATGCTGCAGGTCCCCAGGTTTTAATGGCGGCTACCTTCAATCATCTCATAAAGGACTCGCATTAAATAAAAGAAGTCCAGTCTACTCCAGCTGAGATGATTAACAGGCAGCACAAGAATTACAGCAAACAATGCTGAAAGTCTCAGAACTGTTACAGCATTCCCGGCGTTCCCTGTTTGGATATTAAAAAGTAGAGCGAGGTGATTGTTCGGGGCAGAAACTCGACCTGCTAAGTTTTTATTTTGTTTTTTTACTTTTGGGGTTTCTGGACTCACAATTAACTTCAAAATAATTAAGAACATGATACAAACTGTGAAATTCAACCTGGCACATCAGAGACAGCCTCACAAATTCTGTGAACCTTCCTCATTTTATTCATTGTCTAACTGTCAGGAAGCAGTTTATGTGTAAACTGATTATCTTCAGATTTGAGAAGTGTTATTATTCTTGTTTGGAACGTTATGTGGACTTCATTTAAAGCTCGTTTGTCTGAGACCTGTCAGGTTTCGCGCTGACAGGGTTCATATCAAAGTGTGTCGAGCCTTTCTTTCTCAGTCTGCAAAATACACTGACATCACTCCTTTGTGTGAAGTTGAGAAATGTGTGTTGTTCCTGTTTTGTTGTGAAACCGTCCCTTTCATGCTGTACTGAATCAGCCCCTTATCTGTGGGAGGGGCTTGCTACTGCTGTGCCTGCCTCGGTTGGGGAGTATCCGAACACAGAGACAACGACGGACGTGCAAACAAGTAGTGACTCCTGTTCCACTTTACTCGGGTTTGTTGGGTTTCTCTGTGAACGAGCCAGCAAACACTGTCAGCTGACAGATGTGCGCGTGGAGCCTGGCGCTCACTGACTACGTTTCTAGTGGACGCTTGAACGTGTTCGTTAGATTCACATGTTGAGTTTTCTCAGTGCTGGACGGTGTGCATCCTTAAAGTTCGTGTGATCATCATAGCAACAACACCAACGATCACTCATAAGGAAGCATGAAGGAAACTTCAGTGCTGTCGCCTCACTTGGTGAAGCTGTGAAACCGAGTTCAGCTGATCAGAGGACAGTGCACGCTCTAACCAGTCGTATCACGTCAGGAGTTTATCTTAAGCTGGATAGTTTTCTTGTCATAACAAAGAAAGAAAGTGATAATTACAACGAGTTATCCTTTTATATAAGACTATATAAATATAAAATGTATATAAGATGTTGGGCTGATCCATGTTTGACATAATTGTGTTTAGTGTGACATCAAATGTTAACTGTCAGTCATTTATGTGTCATTGAGTGTGTATCTGAGGTCTGCTGTAGTGTCTGTGGTGAGGACAGTGTTCAGTGTTTCATGTCCTTCTGTGCACTCAGACAAAGAAACGCTGCGTGAGAAGGAGAAGCTGGAGATGGAGCTGAACGCACTGCGCTCGACCACGGAGGACCAGAGAAGGCACATCGAGATCAGAGACCAGGCGCTGAATAATGCCCAGGCCAAAGTCGTCAAGTTGGAGGAGGAGGTGTGACGTTTTTGACTGCGCTGCTTTCATTGACTTAGACGCATTACATTTATAGATGCAATGTACAGTACAGTACATATGACATGTGAGTTTAGTGGTGCAGATCAGCCTTTAATTATTTTCTGAGAAAAACAACTCCAAGAGTACAATGAGGCACAGCTTCTGCAGGAAATCCTTCACGTTGCCATTAGATCAGTGCGAGGAGATAAACAAATGTACAGACTGAAGTTCCTGTTTGCTTCTGATGCGACAGCCGCAGTTTGTCATTTATAAATGTAAACGTTAGGATTGTTCGGTGTGTTTAGTTCTTCTCTGGGAATGAGTTTATATGCCGATCAGAGTGGAATTATTTCTATTGATGAAATGGATCAGCCTACAAATGTAACTGATCTGTTCCTGATAGGTTTTCTTGTAGCTGAAAAGAAAAAAGGGGAATTAAACATCCAAACAGAACGGATACAGACTCCAGTAACTGTGCATTTACAGCTGACCTGCATGTGGGAGTGTTACTAAGCTGTAGCTTAAACGCGGTGCATAAAAAGCTATAAAGCTTGTGTAGCTAAACGAAAGAGTTTCTGAGAACGTGGCAGGTTAAGGTCACACTCTGAACGCAGCCTGGTAATATTCAGAGCTCATCTAATGAGTAACATGTTCAAGGTTCACATTTGACCCTGAACACGTTTTAGGAGCACGCTTTCCATTTTCACACATTCACACACAAATTTCACAGAACGTTTGCGCAGTGTGAGCAGCTGCGCTGACACCCTCACGACCAAGTGATTGATGATCGGGAGCTGGTCGTGAGGTGTTAATCTCTTCTCGTTACCCTGCGTATACTACACGATGCACGACACACGATGAAGGCCAAAACTCGGGCCGATCACCAAAACGGTCGCACGACTGAAAAATCGGCTCAAAATGGGCCAGAGTGTGAGCTCAGCTTAAACGTTTTATTCAGAAAACATACCCATCACAGGCTGTTGACTATCAATGGCTACCAGGCCAGTGTGTGAGCCACCAGCCACTGGGGCACAAACTTCCCTACGAGAGCAGTGACTTCAGGTCAGAGTAATGAGCGATCTCACAAACTAACCAGCTCCTATTACCAGTTTTAATTCACTCTTTATATAAACAAATTTCTATAAATATATAACTTAGCAAACTCATAATTTTAAATTTATTACTGTGGGCTTCCAGGGGGGCCCAGCTGCACTCATGTTAGCATTATACTAACATGAGCACGAGTGTCACAGCCACTGCTATGACATGCTCATGCATTCACCTATTTTCCTGCTTTTTATGACATTGGACTGGATTTTAGTTCTCATTGGTTTGTGCACTACAGCCAACCAGCAACAAGAACACGTATCACTGTGTGTCTGTGCTTCACACACAACAAACAAACCTGTAAACTGTGATGGATCAGGAGCTGCTGTTACTATGGGCTGTGTATCGATCAGATTTACATTTGTTTGGAGATTCAGTGATGTCATATGATTGGAATAATTGTTTCATGTAAATCACTGAGAGGATCAGAATGTGCAGTGAGCATAATGATGCATGGGATGAGAATTTAAAATATTACAGGGTTGTAATAGTAGTGGAACATAATGTGCGTGTGCGTGCGTGTGCGTGCGTGTGTGTGTGTGTGTGTGTGCGTGTGCATGCACAGCTGAAGAAAAAGCAGGTTTACGTAGAGAAGGTGGAGAGGATGCAGCAGGCTCTGGCTCAACTCCAGGCAGCCTGTGAGAAGCGAGAACAGCTTGAACACCGACTTCGTACAAGACTGGAGAGAGAGCTGGAGTCACTCCGTATGCAACAGGTAACACACCACATGTGCTGACTCACTATCACTATCTGTATTCTTGGTAATTTGTTACCACTTTATTATGCACCTTTATGACTGGAAGATGAAGATCTTATTGGGCAATTGTTTAATGGTGAACTATGCCATTTGGTTATCCGCTGTAATACAGAACAAATACTCAAGAAGAGTGAAAATATTTAGTCCAAGAGCCGAGGACCGCTTGTGGAGAGCTACAAGTGGTCCTGGAATCAGCAGGTACAGTTTTCTAAAATAAAATGTAACCCATACCACACAAGCGTATTTAAAGTTTGCTCGAGACATCTTGAAGCTGTCATGAGCAACGTTGGCTTTTGTGCAGGATATTATATAAATTTCAGCAAGCCTGTTAAATACTAAATCTACACGTGTGTTGTACACACATACCTCAGATATGAGCGAGATTGGACTTCCAACCCACAGGATCTTGGTTGGCTAACCAACCGGACATAGTGGGGTTGGACAAGCAGAGGAAGACGGCCGTAGTGATCGATGTAGTGATACTGAATGACAGCAACATCAGGAAGAAGGAACACTCGAGAAATACCAAGGGCTCAGAGAAGAGCTGGAGGGTGAAAGTAACGGTGGTCCCAGTGGTAATCGGAGCACTCGGTGCGGTGACTCCCAAGCTAGGCGAGTGGCTCCAGCAGATCCCGGGAACAACATCGCAGATCTCTGTCCAGAAGAGCGCAGTCCTGGGAACAGCTAAGATACTGCAGGACCCTCAAGCTCCCAGGCCTCTGGTACAGGACCCGAGCTTGAAGGATTGACGCCCGCAGTCAAAAGATTTAGAACACCCCAATTTTTCCAGTTATTTATTGCAATTCAAGTTGTTCAAATCCAATGAATAGCTTGAAATGGTACAAAGGTAAGTGGTGAACTTCCAGAGTCCAAACAGAAAAATAATGCACATTTCAGAAAATGGCCTTTTTCAGGGAACAAAGAATAGGTTAACAATTTAAAGCTGTTCTGCAACAGTGGAGGTTGATCCAGCCTTGAAAGCTGGTGCTGCTAAGTCCTACAGCTGTTCCAACCTCTCTGGATTACTTCCAGGCCCTCTGTCTGCATAAAAGCCAAAAAGGCGATTAACAGTAGAAGACAGACCATCATAACACTGATAAATGTAGGTCTGTCCTACAGAGAAACTGCAAAGAAAGTCAAGGTGTCAGTGAGTCCAGCTTCCTTCAAACTGTGACAGGAAGAGGTCTGCAGACCCAACGACACGACTGAATCGGACACACGTTCCTGAGAGTTAACAGCTGTGTGATGGCGGCTGACAGGACAACAGCTTCAAGCAGCTTAATAGTGGTCGTAGTGAGAAAGTCTCCGTTTCAGCTGTGAGGAGAAACTTCGAGCTGCAGGTTTAAGAGGACGAGCTGCAGCAGACGCCAGAATAAGACAGAGGCTCGTCTGGGCCATGAAACATTGGACTACTGAAGACTGGAAGAAGGTTTCATGGACTGATGGATCAACATTTGAAATCTTCGGTTCATCACGCAGGACCTTTGCTGTGGAGTAGGTGAAAGGATGGATCCACAGTGTGTGGCATCGACTGTCAAACATGGAGGAGGAAGTGTGACGGTCTGGGGCTGTTTGCTGATCCAGGGTCGGTGACTCGTACAGAGTGAGAGGCTCCCTGAACCAAAACAGCTCCACAGCACTCTGCAGCTCCATGCAGGACCCTCTGCTCAGTCAGAGGTTCATCCTACAGCAGGATAATGACCCAAACAGTCCAACTGTGCCAAGCTTGGAAACACGGAGGGTCCAGCACAGTCTCCAGACTGAAACCCCATCGAGCTGGTTTGGGATGAACTGGACAGAAGAGTGAAAGCAAAGCAGCTACAAGGTCCACGTTTATGGGAACTTCTGCAGCAGACATGGGAGAAGATTTGATTTCTATTGCAGACAGAAGCCACGGCTGTGTTCAGCTGTTATATCTGCAAAGGAGGCGACTCTGATGAGTCAAAGTTTAAAATACACTCTGGTCTATAAACTGATTCCATGATTTATTTTTTCACTCCAGTTGCTTATTTGTACCGTGCTTTTATGTCAGAGTGCAATGGAACATTAAACTGTGTAATTTTCAGTGAAAAACTGGAAATATTGGGGTTTTCTAAAACCTTTGACCGGCAGAGAGAGAGAGTGTGTAAATAAAACAAATATATCTCTTCCAGCGTCAAGGTGGTGCTCAAACCAGCGGTGTGATCTCGTCAGAATACAACACCACAGCTCTGATGGAACACCTGAGGGAGAAGGAGGAACGGATTCTGGCTCTGGAGGCTGACATGACCAAGTGGGAGCAGAAGTATTTAGAGGAAAGTGTAATGAGGCAGTTCGCCCTGGATGCTGCAGCATCTGTTGCTACTCAGAGGTACATGTCAAATGTTTCAGGTTTTCTTAGTTTCATACTGTCTCTCAGCAAAGTTATTGCTTGTCTTAGTTGTTAGGATCTTGAAACACGAGATGTGTCGTGGTGCGCGCTCAGTCATCCAGGTAAGCAAATCCCAAAAGGTTGATTCTGTTCATCTGGACGTTTTCACTGGGAGAAACGTTTCCTCGCTCATCCAGGTGACGTCTTCAGTCTCAGCTGACTGCAGGTTTCCAACCTTACAAACAGGACATTTGCACAAAGACTGAAACCAGCTGACTGAATGAACAGTGGGCTGTGAGGTCAGTTTCTGTACTGTAAGGTTGGGAAATCTGCATTTAGCGGAGACTGAAGACGTCACTTGGACAAAACGTTTCTCTCAATTTTTTGGGACCATAGGAAAGCTGCCCCCCAAAACTCACAGCCATCTGAGCTTCTCTGGGCAAGAGGCGCAGCAGCTGTACTGCCCCTTCAGTCTGTGGCCACCAAACATCAGCTGTGGCTGGGAATCAGTGATTTCTATAACTGATTCAATTCTGATTCACAAGGTCTGATCTGATTCGATTTTGACTCAGACAGTCAGAAATACTATAATTATGATCATTTATCACTACATATCCATATTTTTATATCTATGTATAAATAAAATAAATAAATAATAAATAAATGCTGTGCAGTAGATCACAAACTGAAGAAAACCACGACTCAGCATGTGAACATTACCTGATGCTGCTGAAGTGAAGCAGAGCAGAGTCACAGGTTTGTTAGAGGCTACACGTTTAGCTTTTGGCAGAATTTGTAAAAGTTTAAATTTCTTTGGTATCGCACAGCAGGAATTAGGTTTTCTTGTCAGAGAAATAAGAGCCTTAGGCTTGATGGGGCAGTTACACACTTTAAGCTGCTAGTTCAATTTTTGTGTTTCATTTTTAACAACAAACTCTGGTTTCGTAGCTTTGTGGCAGCTGTTAAACCAGAGCAAATACATAACAGTAAATATTTAATGTTTAAATATGATCTGCCTGAGATGTTAAAAATGTCAGAAATGTAATCACTGCTGTAGTTCATGCTATTACGCACCTGTTGGAGGAAGGTACAATATGGCCAAAGCCATTGCACAGAGAAAGTGCATCATTACCAACAAGGGCCCATCCTAAAACTGTAGCTCTACACCTGTTCTGGAGCTCCTATCCAAAGAAGGTTGCTGCTCACCTGAGAGGTGGCAGTCATTGTTTTCCTGGATGAGATCATCCAGTCGTCACCCTCGGAACAATAAGGACCAACGGTCTGTTTAAGAGAAACCCCAGGATGGGTGTGAGCCACTCCTGTCCTTGTTTGTGCAGGGATACGTCTGCTACGATGATCAGCCACTCTCCTAGCAGCAGCTACGACACATCAGTGGAGGCTCGAATCCAGAAGGAAGAGGAGGAGATTCTGATGGCCAATCGGCGCTGTCTGGACATGGAAAGCAGGTAAACTGCTCCTCTGCAAAGGGCTGTTTGATTGTGTCAAGGTGTGCAAACAGATGGAGAGAGCGTCATGGGCTGCTTCTACGCAGAGCTGTATTTGTGGTGTGAAAGCATTCGGGTATAGAAAAGTGTTACCACTTCATACCACAGTACCTGCTTTCATTGTAGATTGAAGCCATCGTATTATATTTAGGCTTCACTTGTTTTTGAATCTTGTATTTAATCAAGCTCATTCTTTATTCTGCTGTTTGTTAACTTTCTCAGCTGTTTGTGTCTTTTAACCTCTTGGACCTGCGTCCACATATGTGGGCTTCACATTTTGGGTTGTCTAGACCACAATACTAAATTTTGCTCTACAAGGGCCTGATATCCACTTACGAGGACGTTATACTGCCACTGTTGTGTAAAACAAATGTAAATGGACTGATTCTTATGCAGCGCTTTTCTACTCTCCCGGAGTACTCACAGCGCTCTATACCAGCGGTCTCCAACCTTTTCTGCGCCACGGACCGGTTTATGCCCGACAATATTTTCACAGACCGGCCTTTAAGGTGTCGCGGATAAATACAACAAAATAAAAGTAGTACCAGTACCGAAAAACAGAAGATTTATTCATAACGCACGTGAAAAGACCCAGGAAAACCGAGTTAACGATAAAAACGATAACAAAATAACGCTGAAAACCAATAAAAACCCTGAAAACCATACATTTCACACCTGAGCCTCAACTCTCGCGGCCCGGTACCAAACGACTCACGGACCGGTCCGAGGCCCAGAGGTTGGGGTCCGCTGCTCTATACAACACGCCACATTCACCCATTCACACCCATACTCACAAGCACTGACTCTAAACTGAGTGCTTTTCTAACGACATTCACACTCCGATGAACGCATCAGAGAGCAACTTGGCGTTGGTATCTTGCCCAGGGATACTTGGCATGCAGAGTGGAGGAGCCAGGGATCGAACCACCGGTCAGTAGGTGACCTGCTCTGCCTCCTGAGCTACAGCACCCCAAAATCAAATGTCCTCATATGTGGAACTCATTTTTCTAAGAAACAAAAATGGGTTAAAAAGATAATTCTTTGTTTTTACATTCATCAGGCCCCAATCAGCCCAAATAGCAAAGAGAAATTAAAAATGCATGAAAGAGTTTGGGTCTCAGGGGGTTAATGGTCAGTAAGACTAGAGAAGCGTTTTATAAATTCAAGTACATATTGTGTTTATTCTATTGAGCTAAGTTGTTTTTAGTGTGATTTTATGATAAATGATTTTAAAAATCAATCCATGATTTAGTTTCAGTCACAGCCAGACATTAACTGTGGCTGCGTCTGCCCTGATCCAGGATAAAGAATCTGCACGCCCAGATCATTGAGAAGGACGCCATGATTAAGGTGCTTCACCAGCGCTCTAGGAAGGAGCCTGTTAAGTCTGATGCACCATCTGCCATGAGGCCCTCCAAGTCCTTGATGTCCATCTCCAACACGGGTGGTTCTGGATTGCTCTCTCACAACTTGGGACTGAGTAGCTCACCAATCACTGAAGAACGTAAGGACACGAGTTGGAAGGGCAGTCTGGGTAAGAAGCAGCAGTCGGTGCAGAGGTTTTAGCCCATGTGACTATTTCATGTACATGACTTCATTCTGAGGAGCACTTGTTCTCATGTTCCTCCAGGGGTTCTGCTCGGTCCCGAGTTTCGCATGGAGTCTCTCAGGACGGAGTCGATGTCGTCGTCTCCCTCCCCGGTCCTTCCTTCTACACCGATGACTGCAGGACACTCAAAGACAGGCAGCAGAGACAGTTACACGCAGACCGACAAGGGCCACAGTCAGGACACCAGCAAGCCCAGCACTCCGGCTCTGCAGAGCATGACGCTGCCAGCTCGCCTGTCCAGTCCCAGTCCCGTCTACATCCCTGACCGCATAGCAGGTCAGCCTCTTTGTGACAGACACACAGCCAGCTGTATTTTACCTTCACAACAGAAGTCAGTCCACATGCTTCCTTTTTGTGCACTGGAAAGTAAAGACACGAGTATTTCATAGTGCGTTTCTACTCGTAGTGAGCATGTAAGAGCTTTTTCTACTGAAAGCCACACTCACCCATTTACAGTCACATGCTTACAGCGCTTTATTCTATACCTTTAAATGCTTCTCTCCCTCCCTGTCGATTCTTCACTGTCCCATTCAATAAAGGCCAAAAATACATACATACATATAGATACAGATATAGATATAGACCTCTATTGGATTTAGGTAAGGTGAGTCACTCATTGGTCATCAATTTGGAGGATTAAGAAATCTCCAGCCTCAAGTGATGACAGTGTCACTTGAGGCTGGAGATTGTTGTGCACCAGGAGGAACCCAGAACCTGCTGCACCAGCATAAATACGAGGAGGGAAAACCATTCCCGTCCCTCTACGTGTGCACCTGTTGTTAATTTCATTGACACCAAAGCAGCTGACCCTGATTTACAACCACTGACCAGATCAACATCATAGAAGTTTACCTGACCAGTTGCTGTACTCGGTGTTCCTTTAATTGTTTTTTACGTAGTGCACTATAAAATTGACAAAAATCATAATCTCAGAAGGGCTGAGGAGCAAATATTGCTTGTTCTTCTACATCACAGTGACGCAGAGTTAGCACCATCGCCTCAAGACAAGGGTGACCTGGATTTGTATCCACCAGTCGGCTGGGGCCGTTCTGTGTGAAGCTTGCATGTTCTCTGTGAGGCTTCATGGGTTCTCTTCAGGTTTCTCCTGCAGGCCAAAGAAATGGATGTTATATATAGTGTGTAGTTTGGCCCTGCGATAAACTGACAGTCTGTCCAGGGCATAGCCCGCATTTCATCCCATAATGGCTGGGATAGGCTGCAGGACTCGAACAACCCCGTTTCCAAAAAGGATAGATGCTTTATTTATCTATCAAAAACTTTACACAGTTCTCACTGTGTAAACATGTGAGCTTTATTCATTTCATACTATCACAAAGGTACAGACAGTTCTTACTGTGCATCCACACAGTATTTCCCTCGCTTCACTTGTTCCACGGTTTGTCATGTTACAGCCTTCACATGCACTCACAGCCTTTGTCGTGACATTCAGATCTGAGCTAAGTTTCTTCCTGTTTCCACTGTTCATCTGTCAGATGTGTCTACAACTTGACTGGAGTCCACCTGTGGTAAATTCAGTTTACTGGACATGATCTGTCTCTGTAAGGTCCAAACCATGGACAGGTGTCAGAGCACCAACCAAGCCATGAAATCCAAAGAATTGTCTGTAGACCTCAGTGACAGGATTGTATCGAGGCACAGGTCTGCAGAAGGGTACGAAGAGATTCTGCAGCATTGAAGGTCCCAATGAGTACAGTGGACTCCATTATCCATAGATGGGAGACATTTGGAGCCACCAGGACTCTACCTGGAGCTGGAGGTGTCCAAGAACCTGATGGTCACTCTGACAGAGCTCCAGTGTTGCTCTGTGGACAGAGAACCTTTCAGAAGTCCAACCATTTCTGCAGCACTCCACCAATCAGGCCTGTATGGTAGAGTCATCAGACTGAGCCCACTCCTCAGTAGAAGGTGACGGCTCACCTGGAGTTTCCCAGAAAGCACCTAAAGGATTCTCAGACCATGCGAAACACAATTCTTTACCCATCTAATAAAAGTTTTGATTTTCATGAACGAGACACTCTCATGACTCATGGAGTGATGCCACTAACCAGCCAATCAGTGGCATGCAGTCTGATGACATCACATTTTAGTACCTGCTCGGATCACTTGGAACCTGAGCAGGTACTATTTTAGTACCTTGTACCAGGTATCACCTAATGGAAAACTGTGGCAAGTCGATCCAAGTCATACTAATGGAAACGGGGCTATTGTAGTAAGCAAAATAAACAGTAGAGCAAACATAATATGAACCAACAGACGCTTTAATATCGTCATCTGATACATAGTTTAGATTTTGGAGACCGACACTATCTCTACGTTTAAGATTAGGCTTAAAACTTTCCTTTTTGCTAAAGCATATAGTTAGGGCTGGATCAGGTGACTTTGTCCACTCACCCTTCTCACTGTCACCAGAGCACTTGCTCGGAGGGGGTTACTTGATTGTTTTCTTTGTAATATTGTAGGGTCTTTACTTTGCATATATTTTGTCAAATCGCAGAGCTCCACTGCTCATCACTTGGCCAATAAAATCCCTACAATGAAGCGTGGTTCTGTGGGGATATTTCTCAGCTGCAGCACTGGGCTGCTCAGTGAATGTCCTTAGGTGGGCCAGCCAGAGCCCAGACCTGAGCCTGATAAAGGTTCTGCAAAGAAAAATGGGGGAAAGTGCCCAATAGGGCTGCCACGATTAGTCGACTATCAAAATCATCGACGACTGATTTAATAGTCGACGCGTCGTTTGAAGCTTTGTAAGATCACAAAAGACGCAGCAATAAGTAGTAGATTTAAGAGTGTAATAACGGACTGAAACAGAAGATGGCAGCACTGCATGTACAAGGATGCCAGCTGCCGTTAAACCCCGAAGAAGAAGAAGCTGTGTCCCAGAATTCATAGCGCAGCCCAGCTCAGTTTCCAACAATGGCGGCAGCTAGTTAGTTTTAATATTACTCTTATTATTCTTTCTGGGACACAAAATAAACGTTTAGCATATTTTCAGGCGAGAATGTAGCTGTGTAAACCTCAAATATCTGCTCAGTTTATCAGGACACCACATATTTTCAAAAGCGCTCCGACGTTTTCGGAGACGTCTGTTACCCACTAGCTCGATAGCGAGCCGGGGGCAAGGCTAACTAGAGCCGTGAGAACACCGGACTCCCGGCAAATCGTTTTCAAACCCACCGCCGTCTTTCGCTACTGAGGTTAAACATATATAAGTCACTTAGATAACTTAGAAATGTTATTGTTTGGCTTTTTTTTAGTATTTTATTTGTTCCTGAGTAAATCGGTTTGGCTGAGATTAAAGTTATAGTTTTTACACAGCTGAATAAACGTCAAGCAGACAGCTGATTATCAGAAGTGTGAGATGCTCGAGAATATACTCCGGTGTCCTGTTATATTTTAGATAGCAAGGAGTTTATTAAACTTCACAGAAACAATCTGCAAATTTCATTAAAATTTAATAAACTATCATCTTGTCTTTATTGTTAGTTAGCACCTTAAACACTTAAAGCTGTAAGCTAATGATAGTTATATAAGAGCAGATGCTGCTGGTGCAATAAGCTGTACGTTTTACGTCCAATGGATGATGATCTGATTAGTCGAATATCAGAATGATCGTTTGTGGCAGCCCTAGTGCCCAACAATAGATTTGCCAAGCTTAGAATCATAAAGACTTGAGGCTGTAGCGCTGAGCAAAGAGCGTGAATACTTCTCTTATATTTTGGGCTTTATTTTTAACTAATTCCAAGCAAGCGTTTTTTCCACTTTGGCATCATGTTGTATTGTGTGAACATGAAGCAAGTAATCTGTTTTAGAGTATACAACAACCTGTTACGAGGTGCTTTATGAAGGTAAAAATCCCCGGTAGTGGCTCACGGTTTAGAAATCATTTAAAAGTATGTATGTATGCAACACACACTCCTGGCAACATTATCACAGTTAATGTAACATTTTGTTGTGATATTGTGTAACGTGATGTAATGTCAACATGTGAAGGATCTATAAGATTCGAGGTGTACACAGCAGACAGGATCAGAGGAGAAATGTTCTCATCAGTTTTTCACTGTCACATTTGTGTAGATGCTCAGGCGTTTCACACCAGCACGCTGGAGCGCAGACTTCCCATCCAGGCCCACCCACAGCATCAGTCAGCTCCTCCAGCACAGTCGAGCCAACAAGAAGCAGACACAGATATGGTGGAGATCCTCATCTGACCACTTCATCTCCTGAGAAACGAACAGCTGTGTGGGAGCTCCGTCAGCGCAGACGACCTGCAGCTCTCGTTTTCATACCTTTGTGTTTACAGGCATGTTCATTCAGACACTTTTACATCAGCTCCAGTCCTTCGCTGAATCAGTGTTCATCGATATCTTTAAAGGAAATCAGCCCGTTGCAGCACCCCCAAGCGCTTTTTCTTGAATGTGAGTTTAAATTAAGTGGTGACTGGAATTTAAGAATGTCAGTGATCATGTGATTTCTTTTGTCCGTGCCACTCGTGCTCCTGTGTTCACAGTGATGGCGTTGCATGGAAGTTAAATAGCTTTATGGACTAAGTAAGCATAAATCCTTGTCATGTTGTGTCCACGCACGAGAATGACACGTTGTTCCTGACTGTACATAACTGTTTATAGCTGCACCTCTAAGGTAAATATTTCACTTGTTGTCACTCTGCCCTGGGGGTTCAGTGTTACTGTTAATAGGTCAATACGTCACTGTGTATGGCACCAGTAGTATTTCAGCACATTGCCAAGCTTAACGTGTAACTTTTTCCCCTCTTGCAGCCAGTAATGCACCATCTATATAACATTTATGTGTGTAATAGCAAGTTTTCTTCTTTAAACTACCTGATGTTAAAGTACGACATGAGCAGGTCAGTAAACACCCTTCACTCTGAAACTGGCCCACACGCTGCCCCTGTGCTTCATCCAAACAGGCGAACCCTGGATTGCGTCCATGCCGTGCACATCACTGTTTCGAGTCAGGGTTTCACACGCACACCTGTCTGCCTTTGACCTCAGCAGTACGGGTGGGACAGCTTAGTTAAGCTTTCACGACCTCCCTCTGTGGAGGAATTTCCTTCACCATGTTACGGTCTGTGTTGTAAGAACATGTGGAGCTTTCTTTTAGTACGTTGAATATATCATTTCAAAAAAGTGACACAAGCGTTTAGTTCTTGAGAATCTTTACATTTCTGACACTTTTATTACCAGATTTCTCCAAGTGACTCACTAAGGGTCAGTGCATCGATGCCTGGCTCCTCCTCTGCAAGCAGCTCACCCCTGACGTGCCCCCAGTGCATCCATCAGATGTTGGATGAAAGCACTGTATAGATGTGTGTTACTGGGTGAATCAGAAAAGGCACTGTATAATATCAGTGCACTGAATGTCTCTATGTATCACTTTGGTAAGTTGTCAGGCTAGTTTTTGCACACGAGTGTGCTGCTCTGTATTAGCGAGCTAGTTTCCACCCACCGTGTCATCATCCTGAACAAAAGTAACTGAATGGATTTGAAATCGACCTGTAAAACAAAAAGCTTTGTATACATGACATAAAACTTTAACCTTCAGCAGGCAGCACGTGCTCAGTCTCTGAAAATAAACTTTCCTCACATAAAGAATCTGATTCAGATAATTATGTTCAGCAAAAATAATATTTTAAGACAAATGTATCCAACTATTTATCTTCTGTGAAGTTCTTCAGCCTCATTAGGTATGAGTATATGGAGGAGTGCTGCTGCTCGAGTAAATGCACAGACATATTGGTCTCCATCAGTATGACTGTCCACATTTGTATCCATGTTACTGTAGTGCTGCTACAGCCTGATGTCACCAATGTAAGTAACTGAGCTGATTCACACGGCTAATATCACAATTATGGAAAAGTAGTTTTATTATTCAAGCTGTCATTTAACAGTATCCAATAAAACTGTACCAAAGAATGGCAAGCAAAATAACGTCATTTCAGTGGGACGGGATATCATTTCACTACAAATAGTTAAAGAAAATTGACAATAACTTAATATCATCAGGTTAAATGAACACTTTTCCCACCATTGCAGAATATTTTAGGATATTTACTCTCCACTCTTACTTATTTCCTCTTGTTTGAGATTCCTGAATTGTAATCTGTCTGTAATATCCACGTCTGTCTACACGTTGGGACCATCCAAAACTAGCTCACAACACAGTTTCTTTTCTTCGATTGTTGGTTTCACATTTGGTAAAGTTGCACTTCTTTGTTTCGCCCTGTCATGAGGTGAACTCGTGTATGAATCAAGCTGCTTTGCTTTCTGGTGTAGAACAATGAAAGATGTTAAACTGCGACAGAGTTCAGTCTGGTGTGAACTCTGTAGCAGTAAATCTGTCAGGCGGCTCATAAAGGTCTGTTACTGGTTCATGTTATTCATCGGCGTGTTAAAGAGGTTATGGAAATGATGCTAAAACACAACACAGTGTTAGTGCATACGTCTTTATTAGTTTCTACCATTAGTATAGTATTATGCATGCATTATAAAGTATTGATGTTTCATGTGGGCTCAGTTGAAAGTTTGATGACAAAGGACCCTGTGGGCCCTCAGGTGGGATCACTGAGAACTTCAGGATATTATGAATGTCTCCTTTCAAGTCCTGGAGGATGCCTAATAAGTATGTAGTTCTATTATTTTACCAAATTTCAGTGTTTTGTTCAGCTTAATTTCTGGGTTTACAATTATAGTCGCAGGACTCTCGAGGAATTTCAGAAAACACACTGGAGAATACCAAAGGTTCTCATCAGAACACCAGTAGCTCTCCACTTTGGGAGAAGAGTAAGAAAACCAACATTTTCGAACGATCCTTAAAAATCACTCGAATCGAAATTGTTTTTTAGAAATGAACTGTGTGTAAGTGACGGCTCATTTATTGCAGAGATGACTGTTAACATTGCTCCTGCAGCTGGGATCTGTGCTCTTCAGTCTTTAGGATGTGCGTCTCTCATCCCACCTGAGGATGTCCTCGGTCCTGCCCCACCTGTATTTCCAAAGCTTCCACTGTGTTCATAGCTGCTTTTTGTTTAAACAAGTCAAATCTTTTGAAAGCATTTCCTCCTACAGCATATTTAGTTAATAATCTCAAGTTACATTAGTTCCTCTGCACTTTCCATCAAATAAAGTACAATTTGTTAAGGATTGCAGTCTGTACCAGGCACATGCCCTAACATATTTATTAATTCGTGATTATCTCTACATGTAACACCTTCAAAGACTGAAGTGGCTGTCACATTTATTGCACATTGTGATTATAAATCTCCCATAATGTGACAAATGCCTGGCAAAGAACACATGTAACAAAATGTCTTGTATTGTAGCTTCTTTACGTTCTTTTTAGGCCGTTTTATACGCGCTCCTTAATTTTGTTATTGCTGTACAATCAAAATATACAGAATATAACTTTCTCATTCTATATTGTATCTTGGTATGAAGTCACTGATTTATGTACTTTTGGATTTGAAACTTGGTCCTTCTCCAAATGTTTTTTTATTATCTTTTATGAAGTGAGTATTACTTTAACTGTTGTTAAATAAATTAATGCTGAGGCTTCAAGGTTGTTTCGGATGTTTGACATGGACACACCTTGTCTGTGAAGGTGCTCGGTCATCCTGATTGTGACGCACACCCGTTTTCACACCTTGTGATTAGGTAGAGGATCATCAGGAGGTCCATTGTCCCTCTTGGAGGGACACTCCCATAGGGCTTAAGGCTACGTCCACACTAGCCCGGATAAATTTGAAAACGACGTCTTCCTCTGAAAACGCTCCGCGTCCATCGTTTTCAGTCGTTTTCACAGAGGTGTGCGTCCACATTGAAACGGCCGAAAATGCTTATGTTCCAGTTCTGCGCATGCGTGAAACGCAAGAAGATTCAGCCCACCTCATTTCTGTCTGCCGCTTAGTCACTTTCCAGCTCTTTGAAACGTCGCGGCAAAATGTCGAGGAAAAGCACCAAGTTTTTAAATGGACTGACAATGAGGTGGAGTTGTTGCGAGTAACACAAAAGTATAAAGTTGCAAAAGCGAGCGAGAGGTAAAGAATTTGAGGAAAAGCTCTCTGGAGCACGTACAGACTGATATTAATCTTTAATAGGGCTGTCAAACCTGAGAGCAAACAAAACAACTGCTGTGTAACGCCCTCCGCTATCTTAGTTTAATCGGTCACATGACTGCATCACATGACTAACGTGTCATCGTTTTAGAAAGTCTGCGTTTTCGCTGTCCACACTGCGACGCGAAAGCACAGTTTTCAAACGTATGCGTTTTCGAGAGCGTTTTGAAAACGATGCGTTTTCCATCAGCGAAACCGCCATCTCAGTGTGGACGGGAGGCCGAAACGGAGAGAAAACGATGCGTTTTTTAAAACAAAAATGCGTTAGTGTGGACGTAGCCTAAATCTGGGACCCTCCACCATTTGACCCTAGAACTGAAGAAGCTTCTCGGAGGTGAAACATCTTCAAGCAGCTTAAAGAAGTTCAGACACATTTCTTTCCAAGCTCCTTAGACATGGAAACACCTTCTATTGAGTGCACGTTAGTCACCATCAATACTGTAATCACATAAGGTACACATAATCACCTCCTCACTACGTACGACTCTGGATACTGTAGCTCCAGTGAAAACTAAGGTCTCTAATCAGAAGTACCTGACTCCGTGGTATAATTCTCAAACACGTACCCTAAAGCAGATGACTCGTAATCTGGAGAGGAAATGGCGTGTCACAAATTTAGAGGATCATCATTTAGCCTGGAGAAATAGTTTGCTGCTTTATAAGAAAGCCCTCCGCAAAGCCAGAACATCTTACTATTCATCACTGATTGAAGAAAATAAGAACAACCCTGGTTTCTCTTCAGCTCTGTAGCCAGGCTGACAAACAGGCAGAGCTCTGTTGAGCCAACCATCCCTTTAACGTTAACTAGTAATGACTTCATGAACTTCTTCACAAATAAAATTTTTATCATTAGAGAAAAAATTACCAGTAATCATCCCACAGATGTAATATTATCTACAGCTACTCTTAGTACCATTGATGTTAAGTTAGACTCTTTTTCTCCAATTGATCTTTCTGAGTTAACTTCAATAATTACTTCCTCCAAACCATCAACGTGTCTTTTAGACCCCATTCCTACAAAACTGCTCAAAGAAGTCCTGCCATTAATTAATGCTTCGATCTTAAATATGATCAACCTATCTCTAATAATCGGCTATGTACCACAGGCCTTCAAGCTGGCTGTGGTTAAACCTTTACTCAAAAAGCATCTCTAGACCCAGCAGTCTTAGCTAATTATAGGCCAATCTCCAACCTTCCTTTCATATCAAACATCCTTGAAAGAGTAGTTGTCAAACAGCTAACAGATCATCTGCAGAGGAATGGTTTATTTGAAGAGTTTCAGTCAGGTTTCAGAGCTCATCACAGCACAGAAACAGCTTTAGTGAAGGTTACAAATGATCTTCTTATGGCCTCTGACAGTGGACTCATCTCTGTGCTTGTCCTGCTAGACCTCAGTGCAGCGTTCGATACTGTCGACCATAATATCCTATTAGAGCGATTAGAACATGCTGTAGGTATTACAGGTACTGCACTGCAGTGGTTTGTATCATATCTATCTAATAGACTCCAATTTGTGCATGTAAATGGAGAGTCCTCTTCACACACTGAGGTTAATTATGGAGTTCCACAGGGTTCAGTGCTAGGACCAATTCTGTTTACATTATACATGCTTCCCTTAGGCAGCATCATTAGAAGACATAGCATACATTTTCACTGCTATGCCGATGACACCCAGCTCTATCTGTCCATGAAGCCAGATAACACACACCAATTAGTTAAACTGCAGGAATGTCTTAAAGACATAAAGACCTGGATGGCCGCTAACTTTCTGCTTCTTAATTCAGATCAAACTGAGGTTATTGTACTCGGCCCTGAAAATCTTAGAAATATGGTATCTAACCAGATTCATACTCTGGATGGCATTACCTTGGCCTCCAGTAATGCTGTGAGGAACCTTGGAGTCATTTTTGACCAGGACATGTCCTTCAACGCACATATTAAACAAATATGTAAGACTGCTTTCTTCCATTTGCGCAACATCTCTAAAATTAGAAATATCCTGTCTCAGAGTGACGCTGAAAAACTAGTTCATGCATTTATTACTTCCAGGCTGGACGACTGTAATTCATTATTATTAGGATGTCCAAAAAACTCACTGAAAAGCCTTCAGCTAATCCAAAATGCTGCAGCAAGAGTCCTGACAGGGACTAGAAGGAGAGAGCATATTTCTCCTGTTTTGGCTTCCCTTCATTGGCTTCCTGTTAAATCCAGAATTGAATTCAAAATCCTGCTCCTCACATACAAGGTCTTAAATAATCAGGCCCCATCTTATCTTAATGACCTTGTAGTACCATATCACCCTATTAGAGCACTTCGCTCTCGCTCTGCAGGCCTACTTGTTGTTCCTAGAGTATTTAAAAGTAGAATGGGAGGCAGAGCCTTCAGTTTTCAGGCCCCTCTTCTGTGGAACCAGCTTCCAGTTTGGATTCGGGAGACAGAAACTATCTCTACTTTTAAGATTAGGCTTAAAACTTTCCTTTTTGCTAAAGCATATAGTTAGGGCTGGACCAGGTGACCCTGAATCCTCCCTTAGTTATGCTGCAATAGACGTAGGCTGCCGGGGGATTCCCAAGATGCATTGAGTTTTTCCTTTCCAGTCACCTTTCTCACTCACTATGTATTAATAGACCTCTCTGCATTGAATCATATCTGTTATTAACCTCTGTCTCTCTTCCACAGCATGTCTTTTATCCTGTCTTCCTTCTCTCACCCCAACCGGTCGCAGCAGATGGCCGCCCCTCCCTGAGCCTGGTTCTGCCGGAGGTTTCTTCCTGTTAAAAGGGAGTTTTTCCTTCCCACTGTCGCCAAAGTGCTTGCTCATAGGGGGTCATATGATTGTTGGGTTTTTCTCTGTATCTATGAAGCGCCTTGAGGCGACTTTTGTTGTGATTTGGCGCTATATAAATAAAATTGAATTGAATTGAATTGAATAAGATCAAATCCGGTTATTGTTGCCTCACATTAACTCATAGTTTCTCTCAGAATAAGCTTTTTAATGCTTTTATACTTGAAAATTATTGATCTGGTTTGGCATAATGTAGCACAAAAACAGTAAAACTGCAACTTTTGACGTTAAATTTCTTCCACTAATGGATCTGAATCTGATGTTAAAGTACAAAGTGAATGACTTTGTGTTGATATGTGAACAAAATATAACATTAATAAAATGACACATTAACTGGCAATGCATCTCAGGTGACGTTACAAAGGAAAGCAAAGGTAGTTTCAGCACTAGATCATTTCTACACCGCTCTGCATTTAATCATTAGTTATTATTTTCCACAGTGGGTCTTTGGTCCTGTTTCCTTCTCCCACGTGATGAAGGCAAATGGCTGCCCCTCCCTGAGCTTCACCTTGACACACCTAAAATCTGTGTGAACATTTTGTGCACTAAAAACATTTTTCAGACTCACCTATGCTTGATGCAGCCAATCACAGCGATCTCGCAATTTTAATGGCCGAATTTGCAACAATGTTTTTTCCAACCAAGCTCAATTTTCCGGATATTTCTTATCCGAATAAGCAGATCATAATAATTAGACCACTGCATTTGCATACTTATTCTATTGTGTATATAGTATTCTTTCTATTTTGTATAATATGTTATTCTGTTTATCTTATTCTATTCTATTGTTTTTCTTTTTCACTGCTCTTGTGAGAATGTTTTGGTCACGGCTGAAAGTACGTGTGGAACTAATAAAGGTTTATTTTATCTTAAATGGGAAACTAATACTACTGTATTTTACCTTGGACACACAGCTAGACGCTGATCCAGGTCGATCGGCTCTCTGAAATGATTTCTTCAGATGTGGTCCCAACTCTGCTAACAACAGCTCAAACTACCCTGCTGACAAATATGGACACAAACTGCCGTGGTACTGTTTCAGCTCCTTCTCATAATAAATGGATGAGCCCAGACTTGTTTGGAAACATCATAGCTTCATGTTGATGTTTTTTCTCCACAGTGCATTTTTTACCCTTTAGGACAAATTTTACCCCTAAAATCAATTTGTTGCCTCATAGTGACTCAAAGACCATACAAAAATACAAGGAAAAGGAGAAAACCTCAACAATCATATGACCTCTAATGAGCAAGAACTTTGGCAACAGTGGGAAGGAAAAACTCTTTCAAATGGAAAACAAACCAGAACCAGGCTGAGGGAGGGGCAGCCATTTGCTGCTAATAGTTTGGGTGAGGGAAGGAAGACAGGAAAAAGACTAATAACTAAATGCAGAGCAGATAGTAAGAAAGATGAGTGAAGAAGAAGACCTGTGTTAATAGAGAGGTTTGAAATCTGCTTTTGAATGTACGTACAGATGTCATTTATCTCATGTAAGCAGGTAACTTGTTCCAAAGAACAGGACCACTGTAACTGAAAGAATCTTCATCATACTTGGATCTGATTCTGGAAACAGTTCAAAAATCTGAACTGGGTTGGACACCATAAGAAAATCAGACATGTACTGGGAGGCCACATTGTTGAGAGCTTTGTGAACTAATTTTAAGGTAATTCTATACTGCACTGGTAGCTGATGCATTGTTTTCAAACTGGGCTGATGTGGTCAAAACTCCACGTACCGCCAAGGATTCTGGCTGCTGCAATCTGGACAAGCTTAAGGCATCAGACTGATGAACTGGGGAGTCCTGCAAATGGACCAAAATCTAACCTACTTGATATGGAAGAATGGACCAATTTCTCAAAGTCAGTTTGAGACAAGAGTTTTCTAAATAAATGTTTTTAAGTTAATCACATCACTGCTTTCTGTTATCAAAACTGAGCTCACTGTCCATATCGATACCATGCTCCCAACTGGCTCATTGTGTTTCAGTGAAGTGGTTGATAATTATGAACAGATTTTCTGCCTCTGACTTTTTGGACCAACATGTGTTTGTCTTGTCTCCCGACATCCAGCATTTCATGCCATGAATGCAGTTTATTAGTTTGTGAACAGGTTTTACATCATCAGAAGAACATAAGTGCAACAGTGTATTATCTGCATAACAATGGTTGGACATATTATGATTCTTTATCACAGTACAAGTGGGAGCATGTAGAGGTTAAATGGTAATGGATCAGGGATTGACCCTCGAGGAACCCCTGACTGAATTTTTGTTTGTCCAGATCTAAAAACTGCTAATTGGATGAGAGCCAGTCAAGAACCTGACTGTTAAACTAACCGAGTCATGAAGCCTTTGTATTAGAACAGTCCACAGTGTTGAAAGGAGGAGTGAGATCAAGAAGGACTCAAACTGAAACTCTCAGAGACACTGTTGATCCTCGGGTCATTGATGACTTTAGTTTCTGTGCCTTGATTGGTTCTGAATCCTGATTGGTACATATCATAAAAACTATTAGTTGAAATATATTCATTCAGTTGTTTGTATCAAATCAGATTGTTTGTATCCAAGTTATATATCTTGAGCACCGGTTTGGTTACAGCACATTTAAGAGACACGGGTAAAATGGCAGACTGGAGGGAGCTGCTGATAATATTTACTGAGTGATTTGTAAAGCAGCAGATTTGAATAGTTTGGTGGGGATGGGGTCGAGTAGATAGGCTTCCTCCAAATCTTTAGAATTTAAAGTGGACATTTAGCTTGTTGCAGTAAGTTGTTCATTATGTTCATTATGTGAGGCCACACTAGATAAATTACTATGAAAGGGTAAGATATTACATAGTATAATTATCACATTATGAAATTAATATAATAATATTAGAAACTTTGTTCTTGTATAAAGACACAAATTCATCACACTTATTGGCTGAAATAAATTCAGCTGGTGTGGTTTTGGAGGCTTTAAAAAGTTTATCAATGGTTGAAAACAAAAAAAGCAGAATTAGACTGGTTATTGTTGATCAGCTGAGAGATGCAGGGTTTTCTAGCTGATTTGATTGTATTGTTGTAGCAGTAAAGTGCATTTTTTGTAGATTTCAACAGGAGTTTATTTTTTTCCATATTTTTCTCGGCTGTCCTGCAGTGTCTTTTTGCCATCTTTACCTTTGTGCTGTTTCTTCCGGTTGCTTTTGGTGGATTGTGTACATTAATAGTTTTGACAGGAGCAATGTGGTTAATAATCTGAGAGACTGAAGTCCTTCATCACCTGATGACAATAACGGTCGTGTACACCAGGTAGTGTGATAACGTTTTCGCCCAACACAAACATCATAAAGCCCAGAAGCCCCAGATTGGTTGGAACCAATAGCAAACACCAAGAAGCTGAGAACACCAGCATGCTGTGTGGGAAACATGTAAGGGTTCCCAGAGAGAAGAGGCCAGAACACTGGAGAAGCTGAGGGACAGCAAAGAGACTTGAAGCCCAAGTGGAATACCAGCCAGCACAACCCAGGTGCCACGACCCACCCCCAAAAGCGCAAGACAACCAGGCCCAAAAGGGGCCCACCTGAGCCCCGCACTCCCGCACACTCACCAATCACAGGAGCAAGAGACACTCATCCCAACACAAAGAGGTGGGCAAAGGGACATGGCAGTGGGACTGCAGGGAGAACCACGGGACCACAGCACACAGGCCAACACAACGCATTGGGGACAAATTAAGGAAAGGGGAAGGGAGCCAGAGAGCCAAGTCGGACAGAAATGGCAGGATCAGACAGCCTTACTCCCGCACTGCCCGGAGTCCAGAGCCCACCGATGACTGCCAAGGTACCCACCCCAACATAGCAAACCACCCCTCATGGAGACGGCAGGGCGACCAAGAGAGGGGCCACAGGGGGCTGCGTTTTGTTTTTTTAATTGGATAAATAATTATACAATATATATATACATCATGAATGTTCTCCAATTCCCTGATTGGGAACGTCTATAAATTATTAAAGTTTATTAAATAGATTTTCCAACTGCTGGATGAACTGGGACCGGCAGCCCGGAGGGCTCAACATCCCCTGCAGTAGCCCCAGTCTCAGAGGCAAGGTGGAGCAATGGAGAAACCAGGGAGGGGGTGAAACCAAGCCTGCCGAGCCCCATGGTAGGTGGTTGTATATGTATGTCGAGTGTAGGAAATCTTGTTTTATTGTGTTTTTAATTTGTGCGTAATAGAGAATATTTCTGTTGTCTAATCCAAATCTTTGAAACAGATTAGAGGGTCTACATGAGCTTATTATCTTTGAAGATCTATTGAAGATTCCTTTCTGTTCTCTGTTAATCTGAAAATCTGAGCTGTGCCAAATTGGAGAGACTACAGGGTTCTGTTAAAGAATTTGTAATCTCAAGGGTTTTCCACCAAGCTGTGAAGGTG
Organism: Perissodus microlepis; assembly: GCF_051167445.1. Classification (NCBI taxonomy): domain Eukaryota; kingdom Metazoa; phylum Chordata; class Actinopteri; order Cichliformes; family Cichlidae; genus Perissodus; species Perissodus microlepis. The sequence goes on from NC_140470.1 coordinate 604,324, forward strand.
GAGGAGATTAAAACAGTTATTTGTTCTAATTCTATCCAGGAGTTGTGGGCTGCATGTGGGTGAACCCATTTAGTAATATCTTGTATCTGGTTAGCTAGATAGTAATGTAGAAAATTTGGTGCGTCTAATCCCCCAATGCATTTGTTTTTCTGGATAGTGGAGAGACTGATTTTAGCTTTTTTGTTTTTCCAGTTGAACTTTACGATTTGAACCATTTTAATGTAGGCTTGAATTCAATTATTGAAAAAATATCATTGACTTGGGCTAAAAAAAGCAATCAAACAAAAGTTTATATGGAAGCTGTTTACTCTAATAAAGAGATGGGTAGATTATTCCAGCATTACAAGGTGCTGTTGATCTTAATTCTGATAGTCTGATAGGAGAAGAGATTTATACCTAGATACTTGATATTTCCTGATTGCAAAGAGAAGTGCAGATCTTGGGCTGCTTGTTTTTTTCAATAATAGAATTTCTCATAAGGAAAAAAGCTTTTTGAGGAAAAGATTGAAAAATCCCTGTTTGTTTCATTTCTGAGTCTTCAGACATTGCCAAGAACAAAATATTGGTCTTCCAAACATTCCTTTATTATTTTGGCAGATTGCTAATATCTTATACATTATACATACCATGAATATATTAAATATTAAAAGGAATATTCAAATCAGCAAATATACTGTCATCCAAGAAATTTGGATGAGTGATAAAATGTTTCTCCCACTGAAAACACTACATCCAGAAGAACACACTCAACCTTTTGGGTTTCTACATGAAACTGTTTATTATCAAGTGGAAAAACCTAATAATTGGTTGGGCCACCCTTAGCAGCAACAACTAAATTCAGGCGTTCGTGATAATTGGCAGTCTTTTGCAGTGCTATGGAGGAATTTTGGCCCACTCATCTCTGGAGAATTGTTGTAATTGAGCCACACTGGAGGGTTCTTGAGCATGGACCATCTTTTTGAGGTCATGCCACAGCATCTGGATTAGCATTGACTCAGGTCAGGACTTTGACTAGGCCACTTCAATGCCTTCATTTTGTTTTTCTTAAGCCATTCAGAGGTGGACTTCATGGTGTGTTTTGGATCGCTGTCCTGCTGCAGAACCCAAGTGCAGTTCAACTTGAGGTCACAAACAGATGGCAGGACAGTCTCCTTCAGGATGTTTTGGTAAACAGCAGAATTCATGGTTCCGTTTACCACAGCAAGTCTTCAGGTCCTCAGGCAGCAAAACAGCCCCAGACCATCACAATACCACCAGAATATTTTACTGTTGGTATGATGTTCCTTTTCTTAAATGCACTGTTATTTTTACACCAGATGCAATGGGACACAAATCTTCTGAAAAGTTCACCTTTTGTCTTGTCAGTCCACAGAGTATTTTCCCAAAGTCCCGGGGATCATCAAGATGTTTTCTGGGAAAACTGAGATGAGCCTTTATGTTCCTTTTCCTCAGCAGCGGTTTTCATCTTGGAAATCTGCCATGCTGGCCATTTTTGCCCAGGCTTTTTCTTATGGTGGAGTTACGGACCTTAACTGAGGCAAGTGAGGCCTGCCGATCTTTGGCTGTTGTTCCGGGGTCTTTTGTGACCTCTTGGATTAGTTGTTGTGGTGCTCTTGGGATATTTTTGAAAATTAAGATTAAGATACTATCCACAAGTTGCATCCATGAATGTGTGTGAACGCTTAGATAAAAAGCACTTAAAGCATAATGCTTTCTATCTAGTGGGTGAATGTGGAATGTTGTATAAAACGCACTGAATGCTTTGCATGAGTAGAAAATCGCCTCATAAGAATCAGTCCATTTATCATTTAGGTCAGCTGGCCACTTGGAAAGGTTCACCACTGTTCCATATTTTTCCCATTTCTACAGGGTGGGCCATTTATATGGATACACCGTAATAACATGGGAATGGTTGGTGATATTAAAGTCCTGTTTGTGGCACATTAGTATATGTGAGGGGGCAAACTCCTCAAGATGGGTGGTGACCATGGTGGCCATTTAGAAGTCGGCCATCTTGGATACAACGTTTGTTTTTTCAATAGGAAGAGGGCCATGTGACACATCAAACTTATTGGTAATGTCACAAGAAAAACAATGGTGTGTTTGGTTTCAACGTAACTTTATTCTTTCATGAGTTATTTACAAGTTTCTCTTTGTTCACAGCCATTGACATGTCCAGGTAAACACATGAGGAGCGGATTGAAATTGTGTTGATATCTGGTGAACGCAGTAACCGGGTCATTGCAGCAGATTTCAATGCAAGACACCCTACGAGACCACCCATCTCCCATGCTACAGTTAGCAAACTGCTTGCTAAGTTTTGTGAAACTGGTTCAGTGTTGGATTTGCCAAAATGTGGATGCAAGAAAACTGTCACTAATGAAGAAACATCAGTGGCTGTCCTAGCTTCATTCAGCAAGAGCCCACAGCGTAGCACTCGCCGCATGTCACTGGAGAGTGGCATTAGTCGAACATCCCTTCGGCGGATATTAGCTACTCACAAATGGCACCCTTACAAACTCCAGCTACTGCAGCATCTCAGCGAGGATGACCCAGATCGGCGCACAGAATTTGCAGAATGGGCAAAACAAAAATTGGAACAGGACCCTCAGTTCACGCAGAAGATTTTGTTCAGTGATGAGGCAAACTTTTATGTGAATGGTGACGTTAACAAACAAAACCACCGCTATTGGTCTGACACTAACCCACATTGGGTGGATCCCTCCAAGACTGTTGGAACAACAAAAGTGATGGTTTGGTGTGGTATATGGGGTACAACGATAGTGGGTCCATTCTTCATCAATGGAAACCTCAAGGCCACTGGATATTTGAAATTGCTACATGATGATGTGTTTCCTTCTTTATGCACTGAAGCTGGCACGTTCCCTGAGTTTTTCCAGCAAGATGGTGCACCACCACATTATGGGTGCCAGGTCGGAGCATTCCTAGATGAACAGTTTCCTGGAAAGTGGATTGGTCGTCATGGGCCAGTTGAATGGCCCCCAAGGTCTCCCGATCTGACCCCCTTAGACTTTTATCTTTGGGGTCATCTGAAGGCAATTGTCTATGGTGTGAAGATACGAGATGTGCAGCACCTGAAACTATGGATACTGGATGCCTGTGCTGGCATTTCTCCTGCGGTGTTGCTATCAGTGTGTGAAGAGTGGGAGAAGAGGGTTGCATTGACAATCCAACACAATGGGCAGCACATTAAACACATTTTATAAGTGGTCAGAAACTTGTAAATAACTCATGAAAGAATAAAGTTACGTTGAAACCAAGCACACCATTGTTTTTCTTGTGACATTACCAATAAGTTTGATGTGTCACATGGCCCTCTTCCTATTGAAAAAACAAAAGTTGTATCCAAGATGGCCGACTTCTAAATGGCCACCATGGTCACCACCCATCTTGAGGAGTTTGCCCCCTCACATATACTAATGTGCCACAAACAGGACTTTAGTATCACCAACCATTCCCATGTTATTACGGTGTATCCATATAAATGGCCCACCTTGTAGATAATGGCTCTCACTGTGGTTTGTTGGAGTCCCACAGCTTTAGAAATGGCCTTATAACCTTTTCCAGACTGAGAAATTACTTTGTTTCTTTGTTCCTGAAGTTCCTTGGATTGCAGCAGATTGCATGGCTTTTTAGGATCTTTTGGTCTACACCACTTTGTCAGGTTGGTCCTATTTAAGTGATTTCTTGAAGAACAGTTGTGGCAGTAATAACGCCTGAGTGTGGCTAGAGAAATTGAACTCAGCTTTCCAAAGATGTGATACACCGCAGTTAATTTATCTTATAACAGGGGAGGGCAATCAGGTTTTCACACAGGGCCATCCATGTACATGTCAATTCAATTCAATTCAATTTTATTTATATAGCGCCAAATCACAACAAAAGTCGCCTCAAGGCGCTTCATAGATACAGAGAAAAACCCAACAATCATATGACCCCCTATGAGCAAGCACTTTGGCGACAGTGGGAAGGAAAAACTCCCTTTTAACAGGAAGAAACCTCCGGCAGAACCAGGCTCAGGGAGGGGCGGCCATCTGCTGCGACCGGTTGGGGTGAGAGACATGTGCATTTATTTCCCCCCCTTAATCATAAACATCTTTATTTAGAAACTGCATTTTGTGTTTACTTGTGTTCTCTATGTCACACTTTCACCAGGGTCCTAACAGTACTTATTACAGACAACATTTTAAATGTCATGTCTATCTGAATAGAAAAGAATTAAAACATATGAGATAATGAGGTTTCACCAAGGATTGGATGGTATAAACCTGAACTGCTTAATAAGTGTTGCATCATGCAAATAAAGTATGATAATGATTAAAAATGGTTTAAACCCATAAAAATAAAAAATATGAACCACTATTAAAAGGTCCTGTGGAAACCTGCTGGAAACAATCTCTCAAGAAAGAAAATCCAAAATGTGACCCATTTTTTCCTATGAGAATTAACTTGACCTCCTCTCTGGTTGGGCCTAATCATCTCTATGCTTATAAACAATAAAGATAATGTTTTTCATGGATGCACCCAACGACAGGACTGGTAGTGTATTTCTTCATAATGAAGCCCCTGTGTAACACTGATGAATTTTTACTTGATTAGAAGATTTAACACGACTACTGAGCTGGTGGTCAATAATTAATAAATATACACAGGTTGATTATGTTCATGCAGATATCATGTATTAAAACAAAAAGAATAATAAAAATAAACAAATATCCACTCTCGCTGCAGCAGTTGAATCCAAAACCGATTTAAAGTACACAAAGACGACCGAATTTTCTTTTAGCCTAGAACAAGCAATAAAGACTCACAAATTAGACAAATATTCCCCCTGAATAAACAACAATCACTACAATTACAAAAACACTGGCCCACACAGGAGGGATACCATCCATAGTTTTATATGCATACTGTCTCAGGGTCCTGGGTATGGGGTGAAACCCTCCATGCATGGTCAGGAGATTCCTCGTCTTTATGTCAGTGGCTTCTATCTCCTCCTTTGGCCAGCTTGACCTGTTCACCAGCAGGGCATAGTTGTTAACTGCCCAGATCTTGTTCCTCCCATTCAGCTGTCTTCGGGACTTGCTTTACCCTCTGCAGGTATTTGGAAGTTGTGGCTTTCCTCGCAGCCTCTTCAGTCTCCATTTGCTTGTGGGATTCCCAGGTCGTGTAACTGTCCTCAGCGACTGCAATGTTGCCTTTTAGTAGTGCAATCCCCTCAGTTCTGACTACTTCCCCTCTCTTCCTTACCATCTTCTCCAGTTTGACACTCCAATGTCGTTGCTATAGATCCTGGTAGTGTGGATCAGTATATCGATGTCTCGTTCACTCGTGGCAGCTGTTGAGTTTAAATTTATTTTAGAAGGATCTGTCGTTATCTGTCGTTTAAAAAGATTTAATTTGCTTTGGCAGTTGAAATTAAAAGTTACAGCGCTGGACCTTTGCGTAATGCAATAGTCTGCCTCACAGAAAAGATAACCCTGAAACATGCTGTACATACGGTGGCCCTGAGAGGCCAGACGGACTGCAACTTAAGAAAACACCAGCAATAGGAAAAATGCTGCAAAAGCACACACAACACAACGCAAATAGGAAAAAACAAAGCAGAAATAGGAAAAACGACAATGGAAATAGGAAAAAACAGCACAAGGGAAGTGTTTCTGGGGAGACAATAACACGACGGACCAGTTGTGGGAACCAAAATATGCTAAGAATTGCGCTGGGAGACACTTAGAAGAAGTGGAGGATCTATCGGTTTTGTGAGGAAAGAAAAGATGCGAGGTAAGTGTGTTAGCCTAACTATTAGCCTAAAAATCTGTCATCAGTGTTATATGAATCATGATAAAACACGCCTACCATGTTTTGGGTTCCTGCAACTGGTCCGTCAGGTTATTGTCTCCCCAGAAACACTTCCCTTGTGATTTGGGAAATCTTTTTTTTCCTATTTCCGTTGTCGTTTTTCCTATTTCCGTTATGTTTTGTGTGCTTTTGCAGCGTTTTTCTTATTGCTGATGTTTTCTTAAGCTGCAGTCCGTTTGGCCTCTCAGTGCCACCGTATGTACAGCTTTATACACCGCGTTCCAAATTATTATACAAATAGTGTTTAAGAGTCATAAAGATTAATAAGTTGCTTTTCAATTAACTCATCAATGGAATTGTGTCTCAGGGCTCTTTGGATCCCTGAAATTAATCTCGGACACCTATGATCATTAGTTTGACAGGTGAGCCCAATTAAAGGAAAAACTACTAAAGAAGGATGTTCCACATTATTAAGCAGACCACCATTTTCAAGCATTATAGGAAGGAAAAAGGATCTCTGCTGCTGAAAAGCGTGAAATAGTTGAATTCCTTGGACACGTAATGAAAACCTCAGATATTTCACAAAAACTTAAGCGTGTTCACCATAATGTTAAGAGATTTGTGGCTGAGTCACAGCATACACGAGTTCGTACAGGTAAAGGCACAATGATGAAGGTTTCTGCCAGACAAATCAGATTAAGAGAGCAGCTGCTAAAAGGCCATTACAAAGCAGCAAACACATACTTGAGGCTGTGCCTCTGGAGCCCACTTTGGTCACTGATGAGTGCCGTGCAACCCTGGATGGTCCAGATGGATGCAGTGGTGGATGGTTGGTGGACGGCCACCATGTCCCAGCAAGACTGTGACATCAGAAAAAGGTAGTGGAGTCGTTTTTGGGCTGGAATCATGGGGAGAGAGCTGGTCCGGCCCTTTAGGCTCCCTGAAGGAGTGAAAATGACCTCTGCAAAGTATGTTGAGTTTCTGACTAACCACTTCCTCCATGGTACAAAAAGAAGAACCGTGCTTTCTGCAACAAAATCATCTTCATGCAAGACAATGCACCATCTCATGCTGCAAGGAATACCTCTGCATCATTGGCTGCTATCGGCGTATCCCTCAGTTGACTTTAAGGCCCAGTTCAGGACATCTTGTCTGGACTCCCTGACCCAGAGACTTATAGAAAACCATTATCAGTGTAAGCATGCTGCAAAATAGCCCTCTGCACTCTATGTCCACTCTTCAATATTTCAGCCCAGTTATAGTGCCAACTTAGTTATGAGCACAATTGTATTGTGTATAAATAAAATAATTAAAATTTCATAATTTAAATCAAAAACCAAAAATTTTGAACCCTAACACAGCTTGACATCATCCATGTAGAGGAAGTGGCTAATGATTGCTCAGTTCTGTTGTTGTATCTGTCACCAGTCTACTACTTATAGGCTTGAAGTTGGCCTCTAGTGTTGTTTGCCACATCCCCATCGAATTCCTAATGAAGGGTCCTGTTGATCTAGTACAATTCAAGGCATTTCAGGATCCAGGTGTGGGCATTCAGTCATAGGTTTTCTTAAAGTCAGTCCAGGCAGTGCACAGGTTGGTGAGTCTGGTCTTTGAGTCTCGGGCGACTGCTCTATGATTAGTTTAGAGATTACATAAAACTTTATTAATCCCTTGGGTGGGTTCCTCTGGGAAATTCAGTAGGATCTGCCAATAGCTGCTGTTTCGCCCCTCTGGTATTTCTGCCAATACCTTTCTGTGCGCCACTCATGTATTGAGCCATACGCCTGTTTATCTTAGCCACTATGATGCCTGACAAGAGTGTCCATGTTGCGCTGAGGCAGGTTATTGACCTGTAGTTGGATGGGACTGGTCCCTTTCTGGGGATCATCACTGTCCGGCCTTCAGTTAGCCATTCTGGGTGTGCCTCATCTATTAGCAGCTGGTCATTTGTGCTGCTATATATATATATATATATATATATATATATATATATATATATATATACACATATATATATATATATATATATATATATATATATATGTATATATATATATACATATATATATATATATATATATTAGGGGTGCAACAATACTCATATCGATATTGAACCGTTCGATACAGTGCTTTCGGTTCGGTACGCATATGTATCGAACAATACAAAATTTTTAATTTATTTTATCAACTTTTCTTCTGACGATGCTGTCTGTGTTGAGCGCTCAGTGGATCTGCGCTCGACAGTGCAGCCTAGGCGGAGTAGTCGAACGCAGATTCACTGAGCGCAGCGCAAGCTAGCGAGACAGAAGCTAAACTCGTTGCAACATGGCAAATTGAACTTCCCCCACCCTAATTCAGATCTGGCATTTGGAACTATTTTGGTTTTCATGTGAAGTATGACCCTGAAGGTAAGCGCGTCATGGACAAAAGTAAAACAGTATGTTGGATGGGAACTAGTGTGTTAGCGCAGTTTGCTCGTTAACGTGTTGGCCGTCCAGCCCCACGCACGGGGCGATCCGCGGTAGCTCGTTAACAGAGATTTGCCGTGTTGTGGCGTTAACGTCATTTTAACGAGATTAACACTGATAGCACTAGTGGGAACACAACGAATATGACTGCACATTTACTCCGACATCATCCTAGTGCAAAGACAAGTGGAAGCAGACAAAAACAACAAGCACGCATGCTACAAACTTTACCCGAGTCATTTAGACAGCCGTTAGCACATGATTCTCCTTATGGGGACCTGATATGTTTAATATGCTGCTGAGAATATAGCCCAGAAGAAGCGTATAGTATAGCTTTTATTTTGGAAAGAGCCATTTCTCTGTAATAAACTCTCTTTTCCAAAGATGAGGGATTTTTATTACTTTGTTGTTTCAGCAACACAAAATTTAAAAACTGTACTTTTGAGTTAAAATACATATTTATAATTTTAATAAATGACAAATTAAAAAGGCATGAACATTTTTTTGTATCGAAAAAATATCGAACCGTGACACCAAAGTATCGAACCGAACCGTCAATTTTGTGTATCGTTGCACCCCTAATATATATATATATATATATATATATATATATATATATATATATAAAAATTCCCTGCTCACCCCTGCGAGCGGTCTATCCTTCAAGCTCGCGTCCTCTACCAGAGGCCTGGGAGCTTGAGGGTCCTGCGCAGTATCTTAGCTGTTCCCAGGACTGCGCTCTTCTGGACAGAGATCTCCGATGTTGTTCCCGGGATCTGCTGGAGCCACTCGACTAGCTTAGGAGTCACCGCACCGAGTGCTCCGATTACCACTGGGACCACCGTCACCTTCACCCTCCACATCTTCTTGAGCTCTTCTCTGAGCCCTTAGTATTTCTCCAGCTTCTCGTGTTCCTTCTTTCTGATGTTGCTGTCATTCAGAACCGCTACATCAATCACTATGGCCGTCTTCTTCTGTTTGTCTACCACCACTATGTCCGGTTGGTTAGCCACCACCATTTTGTCCGTCTGTATCTGGAAGTCCCACAGGATCTTAGCTCGGTCATTCTCCACCACCCTTGGGGGCGTCTCCCATTTTGACCTCGGGACTTCCAGGTTATACTCGGCACAGATGTTTCTGTACACTATGCCGGCCACTTGGTTATGGCGTTCCATGTATGCCCTGCCTGCTAGCATCTTGCACCCTGCTGTTATGTGCTGGATTGTCTCAGGGGCATCTTTACACAGCCTGCACCTGGGGTCTTGCCTGGTGTGATAGACCCGGAGCTTCTATGGATCTTGTGCTTAGTTCTTGTTCCTGTGCTGCCATAATTAGTGCCTCCGTACTGTCTTTCAGTCCAGCTTTGTCCAGCCACTGGTAGGACTTCTGGATGTCAGCCACCTCCTCTATCTGCTGGTGGTACATACCGTGCAGGGGCCTGTCCTTCCATGATGGTTCCTCGTCTCCCCCCTCTTTCTTGGGTTTCTGCTGGCTGAGGTATTCACTGAGCACGCTGTCAGTTGGGGCCATCTTCCCGATGTATTCTTGGATGTTTGTTGCCTCATCCTGGACTGTGGTGCTGACACTCACTAGTCCCCGGCCTCTTTCCTTCCCCTTAGCGTACAGCCTCAGGGTGCTGGACTTGGGGTGTAACCCTCCATGCATGGTCAGGAGCTTCCTTGTCTTGATGTCAGTGGCTTCTATCTCCTCCTTCAGCCAGCTTATTATTCCAGCCGGGTACCTGATCAGGGCAGGGCGTAGGTGTTGATAGCCCGGATCTTGTTCTTGCCATTCAGCTGATTCCTCAGGACTTGCCTGATCCTCTGCAGGTACTTTGTGGTTGCAGCTTTCCCAGCAGCCTCTTCATGGTTTCCATTTATCTGAGGGAACCCCAGGTACTTGTAGCTGTCCTCTATGTCTGCAATGTTGCCTTCTGGTAGTTCAATCCCCTCAGTTCTGACTCCCTTCCCTGTCTTTGTTATCATCCGACTACACTTCTCCAGTCCGAACGACATTCCGTCATTGCTGTATATCCTGGTGGTGTGGATCAGTGAATCGATGTCTCGTTCACTCTTGGCATACAGCTTGATGTCATTCATGCACAGGCGGTGGCTGACAACTGCTCCATTCCATAGTCGGTATCCGTAGCCAGTCTTGTCAGTGATCTCACTGAGGGGGTTCAGGCCTATGCAGAACAGCAGTGGGGACAGAGCATCTCCTTGGTAGATCCCACACTTGATGGTGACTCGTGCTATGGGCTTGAACTTGGCCTCTAATGTTGTACACCACATCCCCACTGAGTTCCTGATGAAGGCTCTTAGGGTCCTGTTGATCTTGTACAGTTCTAGGCATTCCAGGTTCCAGGTGTGGGGCATTGAGTCATAGGCCCTCTTGTAATCAATCCAGGCAGTGCACAGGTTGGTCAGTCTGGTTTTGCAGTCTCGGCTGATTGTTCGGTCTACCAGTAGTTGGTGTTTTGTGCCTCGGGTATTCTTCCCCATCCCTTTCTGTGCCCCGCACATGTATTGACCGATGTGCCTGTTCATCTTAGCCGCTATGATGCCTGACAGGAGCTTCCATGTAGTACTGAGGCAGGTTATTGGTCAGTAGTTGGAGGGGACCGGTCCCTTCTGGGGGTCCTTGATGATTAGGACTGTCCGGCCTTCGGTTAGCCATTCCAGGTGTCTCTTGTCAACTAGCAGCTGGTTCATTTGTGCTGCCAGACGCTCGTGGAGTGCAGTCAGCTTCTTCAGCCAGTAGGCGTGAACCATGTCGGGGCCTGGTGCTGTCCAACTCTTCATATTGGAGACCCTTGCTTGGATGTCTGCCACTGTGATGGTTACTGGACCCTGTAAGTGAGGTTGCTGTGGTCTGCCATCAGATCCACTAGCCACTGAGCATTGCTGTTATGGGTTGCGTCCTTCTCCCATATGCTCTTCCAGTATTGTTCCGTCTCCAGCCTTGGTGGTGTTGTTCTCATATCGTTCCCCTGCCACTGAGAGTACACCTTGGCTGGTTCTGTGGAGAACAGCTGGTTTATTCTCCTGCCTTCGATCTCTCTGGTGTACCTCCTCAAGCGGCTGGCCAAGGCTTGCTTTCCAGTTTCCAAGGCCTCAGGTATGGCCAGGTTCCTGTACTTCTTAGGCACCTTCTTCATTGCCCCTACATACATACAACAACTCCCACCAGGGTTTAAATACCCGAGACTCATCACTGTTTGGTTTAGGAGTGAAAAAGCTTCTTGGATGAGAAGTGAAATGTCTTCACGAAACTTAAAGAAGTCCAGTTGCTTTTCCTTCCAAGCTCCATAGATCACATTACACTAATCTCTTAAATTAAATATGTTCTATAAAGGACTTTTGAATCCCAGTTGAATTTACAGCAAATAAATCTCTGCTTTTGGAAGCGATTTTATTAGGAAAATAAAGTGTTAGCTTTCTGAAGTCTAAACAGCTGTCTTTCTTGATTCAGCATTGGCACAGCAGTATCTGGATAAATGTTCCCGCCGACAACAAGAAACAACAAAATAGTTTTCTCACAAATGTTTAGTGTCATGTCAAAAGAGTGAAGGTAGTCATTTAAGTTAGAAATGATACTGTAAATAAACACAAAGCAAAGCAGTGTTCAGCAGTATTTACTAGTTGCAGTGTGCAGTGACAGTAAGGATGTCAAAGTCCAGTCACCGGGTTTCTCTTCATTGCTGACAAAGCAAAGATATCTGCACCGTACATGCCACCTTCCACTTTGTATTAATGCAGCTATATATCCCAAATCTATTTTGTTTTTATCCTTTTTGTTTAAATAAGAAAAAAGCAAATATACATACTTTGTGAGCTAAAACTTTATAACATTTTTGTGGTTTACATTCAGGAACATTTAGGTTAAGTGAAAAACAAACAATAATCAAACACAAGATCAAATGAACAAATAAAAAAAGCCAACTTATTCACAATATGTATTTATAAACACTATTTGTTGCCAAACAGTTTTCATATTACTAGATCCTAAAAGTCCAGACTGCCTTCCAGCATAATGAGCTATTATACTTTCTCCTTTGAGGGGATCCAGATATAGGGTCCTGAATGTTCTTCTATGACCTGTTTGCAGTGGGTATAAATGTCCTCCAAGGTTTCTCCTTGAACCAGTGCTGCAAATAAAAAAACATATGAATGAACCTTGTATGACACTGATACATCAAAGTTTGATGTTTTTATTCAGGAAGCCAGGATTTGAAGATTCCTGACATACGCTGGTAGGATCGAAAAAACAACAACAACAACAACCCCAATCCCAGATTTATATGAAGTTGACTCAAACTGGGGGATTTCAACAGCATTTCCTTTTCCCCAATTGCTATTAGATTTGGTGAGTTATTTAGCGTCTCTGTTTAGCTTCTACAATTAGCTTTTCTATGAGTCTTGTGGTCCATGTACTGGAGATGAAGAGCAAATGTAAACTGGTTGTTGGATGTTTCTGGCCCACTGCTAAAGAGACACGTGTTTCCAGAGGACATTTTGCTTTGGCATTCACTCTCCTAACCTATCCATCACAGAAGAAGAATATGAGGAATGTGAAAGCACACTACAGTGAAAGGCAGCTTTGATCCTTATACTGTGTGTACCGGTGGATTCATGCCAACATTCCTCTGGGGGAGCATGATATAATGCTCATATGGCACATTTTTCAGTTATTGGCTTTGCTTGTGGAAATATGTAATAAAGAGCAGTGCTGTCTGTAAACAGAAAGCATCAACAGTCCAGGTAAATATTACATAACCTTGTGATACATAGACTTCAGACAGAGTGATTCATATATTTTAAACACTAGACTGGCATCAGTGCCCACAGTTTTATTTTTTACATGATTTAATTTCTTTATTTATGCAATTTGTAGACTGAATGGAGTTGGATGGTCTTGGCTTCTTCAGCACAATATACTGCATCTAAGCAATGAATGTCCTGTATATCACAATAAAGCATTCACAGCATTACACTGCTTCAAACAATTACAGGAACACCTTTTAATCAGAATATTTAGCAGAACGCGTTGTTGATCTGTTTCAGCTACTTTGGTGTTAATGAATTAGCCTCGTGTGCACCAAAGGCCCAACAATGACACGACTCTCAAACAGGAACGGTTTAACCTGTGGAGGCCACTGACATTTTTTTCTGACCATTTTCTTTACTAGTTTGCATTTGTCCAGGGTCACTACTGACAGCATGAGCTGATACCTGGACCCTGCTGAGGTTACATACAAGCCATATAAAATACTACCCAGTGCCATGTTGAGTTGCTGGAATGAGAGTTTGGTCTTCGGTAGGTTGATAATTTTCATTTCCATCTTTATTCAAGGAGGGGAATGGAGAGTGTTTTCGAGCGTACAGCTCACACTCCTCAGCCTCCTCGGGAAGGTTGATGTCAGAGTATTGGACGAGGAGACTCCATCCATTAGTTAAACCTCAGATTCAGTTCAATTTAATTTTTCATGTCAATCTAATTCAGTTTTATTTATCTACTGTCAAATCACAACAGTCGCTTTATGTTGTAAGGTAAATACTCCAGAATAATACAGAGAAAACCCCAACACTCAGAGGGCCCACTATGAGCGAGCATAAAGTAAGAGATGGCGTCTGTCTCCCAAATCCAAACTGGGAGCTGGTTCCTCAGAAGAGAGGACTGAAGGCTCCGAACGCCTTTCAGCTGTACTGAGGCAGGTTTAGAATTCCTAATTTTGTGCATCTGGTGACATCGTGAGCTCAGACCAGACCAACAGAATTAGTCTTTAAATGATTTTCAAAGTTTTTTTCTGTTTTTGATGTACATCTTTCAAAACTTCAGCAAAGGTAGAAAAGTTATACATGCTAAAATCTTTACAGCGTGTCGTTCTCCTTATTGAGGACTAGAAGCTTTTTCAGTTGTCTGACTTAACCAATACTGTCACTGATGCCTAAGCTTTGGATTTAGACACTGTTCAAACAACGTTTGAGCTACAGTGATTCAGTATAAATGTTGTTTTAACACTGTACCTGTAAAGAATTCACCAAACTCCTGCTCAAGCTTCATCGCCCTGTCAAAGATCTTCTGGGCTTGTTCCTCTGTCAGTCTCTTATTCATGGCCCTGTACACACACACACACACACACACACAGACACACACACACACACACACACACGAATAGAAATGTGTGCATCAAACAGGTTTTCAAATCAAACACACCCGTCTCTTATTTTATTTCAGATTAAGATGCCTGGGCCTACATTTCTGTTAATATTTTACTACCCGGCCTTCCTGTGCTGAACTAAGCTGTTTGACTTCACTGTGCGGTTCACTGTGTCCATCGGTTTACAGCTGCTAGTATTGCATGTCTGAATAGTGAGGTGGGGGGGACCTCTATTGGTAGTGTGTGACAAAAGACCACATGAATACTCACATTAATGAATCAATAGACTTCGGTTTTATGAAGATGGCGATGGGATAGAGTTGTGCTACTTGTAGTCGTTTGATAGCATTTCCAGAAACATCCAGAATGCAGTGTTTACCCTGAGACAGAAGCACAGCTTTAGCTGTAGCACACAGAATCACACTAGCTCTCATATTAAGATCATTTTAAAATAACTCTTATGTGTTTCTAAATCGTCTTTGCAGTGCAGCTGCTTTGATTTCTCAGAGAATATATTGCACTCTGCACACTTATTATATTTAACTATATTTTAAATGCTTGTCTGTGACGCTGCTGGCAAACAGATCAAATCTTACCCTCTCAGCCACGTATTTGACCGAATGGACGCTCGTTCCATAGAGATTATCATTATACTGCCCAGCCTCAATGAACTTGTGCTCTTGGATATCCTTCTCCATCTGTTCCCTCGACATCACGAAGTGGTAATCTCGCCCATCAGCCTCGTAGTCCCTCTTTGGTCGAGTGGTATCTTCAGTATGAGCAGGAACATTAACTCTTAGTAACTTTACATTTGCTATAATTCTATCTAAATGAATAAGTAACTCACTCACATTTTACAATTCTCACATTAACTGTAACAAATTCACCTTTAAAGCTATCCAACAGAGATTAAAGGGCTAAACTGGAAACATGGGATAACACTGCTAGCACAGCACAGTAATAACACGGTAATGCTGGGATAACAGTTTAATAATGAACAAGTAAAATACTGATATACTTGTGATTAATACCAAGGTACTGCGTGGCCTTTACTTCAGTAAGTAGATAGTATTACTTGCATGTTCTGTCTTTATTATCACACTGATACTAAAACCACTCTTACCATGTTATTACCAAGCTGTGACATAAATGTGATCATGTTTTTGAACTCACAGGTAAGCACCTCTGTTAATATATGGAGAGGATGTGGCACAGAATTCTATATTATTAGTGCACCATAATGATATAATAATAACAATAATTCCACATTATACACAAACTGTGGTTCCAAAAAGATGAATGGACTTGTTTATGGGAACTACTTCACTTTAAAGGACTTTCTAAACAGTAAGTTGAGAGAATCAGTTCATGGGCTCACTTACCTTGGTAACCTGAACGGTTAGCAGCTTTATATGGTTTAAAGGGTAAATTCAAATAAGAGATGGGTAAATAAAAACATGCAAAATCAAAACTGCTGCAGCTGATGACAAACACAACA
Organism: Perissodus microlepis; assembly: GCF_051167445.1. Lineage (NCBI taxonomy): Eukaryota > Metazoa > Chordata > Actinopteri > Cichliformes > Cichlidae > Perissodus > Perissodus microlepis. The sequence continues at coordinate 620,270 of NC_140470.1, forward strand.
CACACAACTGAAGAAGAAGAAGGCTGATCCTGATGGATAACTGTTTGTATAATTTAGGGGCGCAGGGAGCTGCTGCCTATTCCAGCTGTCCAAGGGTCAAAGGTGGAATCTACCTGAGCACCAGCAGAGTGAGACAGACAACCACTCACTCTCACATTCACACATACTGTATTCAGACATACTGTAGAATGGCCACAGACATGTTAACCAAACATCCATGTCTTTGTACTGTGGATGGGAGCCTGAGAGAGTGCAGACAGTAGCAGGGAGAACATGCAGACTCTACACAGAAAGGTCTCCAATGGATGCAGACGTAGACATTTCTTCCATTAAGCTGGAATACTAATCTGTAATGTCCTGTTTCAGTTTCCCACTTCATCCTTACATTAGCAATGCAAAGTCAAATACGTACGCGGCACACAAGATCCAAACTTGTCTGGGAACTCTGATATGAGGTCATCATTGATTCTTTCCTTCATGGGTCCCAGGATTATGACAGGTCTGGCATAGTTAACTGAAGGAGAAACACAGACTTCATAAAAAGTAAACTCTTAGAGGACCGTAGCATAGCTTTAGTTATGTTGTTATCATCTACAAAGGATATATCGATTCTTGTAATAGAAAAATGAATAAATAATAGAAAATATGTAGAGTAGACAGCAGCACCTGGGAATCTGTACAGTTCTTGCAAAGTGTATACATTTCGATTTCAAATGCGGGGCAGTTTGTGGTGAGAAAATGTATTAAAACCATCCCTAACTTTGTTGGGCTGTTTAACAGAAAAGAGGAATAATATGGAATTTAGGCTGGCACACAAAAACTATTTGGAAAAACCTAGTTTGTAAAAAAATACATACGAAACTAAATTTTAACAAAATATATAATTTCAAGAAGCCATAAAAACCAAAAAAACAATCAAGGTGTCAGAGTGGGCTGTGGGCTGTCAGAGTGGGCTGTGGGCTGTCAGAGTGGGCTGTGGGCTGTCAGAGTGGGCTTACCCCAATGCATCCACCCGTGTGACTGTCTGTGAATGTGGCATGTGCAAAAATTCCCAAAGCCCGAGATAGCTGTGACGTGTTTGTATTTAAATCAACAACTTGAAAGTGAAGCTCATTAATGCTCAGTGGCTGATGTGTCTAACGCTTGCTTTAAGGACACAAAAGAATGAATGAATGAATTAATTGAAAAAAAAAACCCCACAACCAATACAGCCTTTGTTCTCACAACATCATACAACTAATTGTCCCCAAAAATCAGAACAGAATTGGGGAAAAAGGCTTTTAAATCCGCTGCCCCTGTTTCCTGGAATAATCTGCAGAAGGAACTGAAACTGTCAGAGTTGGTTATGTTGATGGAGTTTAAGTCCATCTTTAAGGAACGAGAGAATAAGTCCGTGTGATTGTTTTTAATGTCGCTCTTAACTGATCTGTTATGGTGTATTTTTCACATGTTTGTGCGGGATTTTGTATTTGTTATGTACTTATGTGGTACATGTATTTTTGACTTTTGCTGCCATGATGCCAGGTCTCTTTTGGAAATAAGATTTTTAATCTCAGTGAGGTTTTTTCCTGGATAAATAAAAGACTAATAATAATAAAAAAAAGTCTTAGCTTACCTTCATGACGCATCACTGGTTCATATGAGAGAATCACTTCCTCTTGACTTCCTGTTAGGATATTTCACAAAATATAGTGCTACCTTTAGCTATCAGAATTTGTGGGCAACAAAGAAAAACCCATCAAAATACATGTAACAGTTCGAGATAACTCTGTAATAATCAACATTTTATTCATGTTTTACATTTACTGATATTTTAGTATCTTCTAGTTTACAAATGAGAACTTCAAAAAAGTACACGGTGGTTTCAGTGATGCGTTTGTGTTGTCAGTGCTAATAATTAGCTAATTTAGGAAACTCTTAAAAACATAAAAACGTGTCTTGATTTGAATTTGAGGTACTGAAACACGCATAATTAAATACTCTCAGTATTTAGCAATAATCAAACTACTGGACATAAACACATACCCGCAACGCTGAAACATGAACTCCAACAGCAAATGACATTTTACTGTAGAAGGCCCAAACAAACAGATGTAACCGTGGCAACCTCTAAGACTGTCATTCAAGCTGCTATGCTCATAAACGAAAACAAAAGCACCATGCAAACATGCATGAAACAATATCCACATAGTGAGGCTGGAATAATAAAGATCATGCTGGTGGAGTCGTGAGAGATCCCAGTGGTTCCTCCTTAGGCCGAATACAAGGTCATAACTGTGTCCTGCAGAACCTGCGACCCTTAACAAATCATGCAGTTCTCAGATAATGCAAACATTACAGACACGCCAAGGTATAAATGGCACAAGCCACCGAAAGCATAAAAACTAACCCAATATATGTATAATAAGATTTCAGTAGTTTAATTTAAACATTTGTCCTCTGATGCATTTTAAACGATTCTTTAAAGTCTTATACAAGAAAAAGATGGTTGCTTGAAATCCTTACATGACATTATACAGATATTAAACATTTTTAAACCTCTGCCACATGTCATGTTTTAGTGAACCAAGAAGCAAGATAAAGCCAACAACTGCAGCATGCAGTAATGCAGGCAGAAGAACAACCAACTTACTTAATGTTTTTGTCCCATACCCATCATCACCTATCCCCAGGATGTCCTATTGGCCGTCCACAGAGAGTCAGAGCAGAAGAAAGAGAGCAAGGAGGACAGCCACAACATAAGCAAAAGGTGGAGGAAATGAGGACAGAGGGTGCGGCCCACAGATCTGTCCTTCTCAAAACAATGAGCGGCCAGCAGGGAGAGCCAAAATACCAAATGTTGGACTGTACCTAGATGATCTCTGAAGGGAAACTGGGTCATATAATATCACCACAAAATGAACAGCAGTGATTATGAGAGCAGTGATTATCGCATTTCTGCATCAGAAAAGGACAGAAAACAAGGATGACTGCAAAGAGTCTCCGCGAGGTTCCCACACTTGGAAACACACCTGTGGTTTCCCTTCTGGCCTGACGTGTGACCTACACTGACTGCATGAAAGCACGTATGTGTCTGTGAGCTTACTTACGGTCTGAATCACTGCCATCCTGCTCACCATCTTTGTTCTTGTAGAATGGGAACTTTCGTGTAAAGATGAAATTCTTTTTACGTTTGTCAGTGAATGACTGCGAAGGGAGAGAAAGCATGGGGCAAACAGGTGTATCATTGTCATGCAGACAAAACTGTTTGCAGGAAGTAGAATGTCAAGAAGTTAAGTGTTAATCACTGCTGCGTGTTTTAATTTGACCTAATAATATGTGAAGCTTTGAGCTGAGCTGGCCACAGATAGATGAGATCAACCAAAAACTAAAGACAATTACAAGACTGTCAGACAACAACAGCGATATATAAAACGACCGAGCTTCTTCTGCTGTATTCCTAAATAAATCAGTATGAGACTGCACACTTCTTGACATGCCACCCATTTAAAATAAAAGCAAAGTGAGAGACAGTTACCCAGAACATGCCATGAAAAATAAAATATAAGAAAGAGGTTCCATAAGAACACGTAAAAACATGCAGTAATAGAAGGAAAAGATGGAATTTGAGAGGATGACAGCTGAAATAACCTGCCTGTATGATGTGTGTCTGTGGTTGTAGAATATATTGCACTTGATGCTTTGTAAATATACCACATCTGTTTCCAAAATGAAGTTGAGCTGATAATTCACAGGTGGTGCAGGTTTGACTTGTGGGAGGTAAGATTAATAAATGAAGCACATCTACAGCTGTAAGAAAGGGTTTGTGGCATTGTCAGGATTTTTGCACCGATGGTTCTTATATAGCGCTTTTCTACTCTGAGCAGTCAAAGCACTTTACACAACTTGCCTCATTCACTCTTTTCCATGTAAGTGCTCTCGAGCTAACATTCATACTCCGATGGATGCATCGGAGAGCAACTTGGGGATATTGCCCAAGGATCCTTGGCTCGCAGACTAGAGCAGGCAAGGATCGAACCACCAACCTTCTGATCAGTAGGTGACCTGACTGACCATGTGTGAAGTCAACTATACACAAAAAACTGCTTGTTTTTCATGTCAAGTAATCACTCACAGTGCCGGCTGGAAAAATGAGTAAGCCCCTGACTTCACCTAGCCAAAGACTCCTGCATGATCTACAACACTGAGCAAAGCTCTGTGGGGAGCTGAAAATGCTCAGTGTTATATTTGGAAGTTAAAAGCCTGGCAAACCTTTACAAACCTGTAAAGTATGGTGGAGACAACCCTGGGCCTGCGCACATTGTCATCACTGGATGCAACCAAAAATGAAATGTGGCAGGAGAATGTCGGGGCAGGAAGTCCATGACCTGAAGCTTAGTAGAGGTTGCTGATTAAACAAGGGTGCAAATCAAAGCACACACGTAAAATATCAAGAGAACCGAAACAAATACAAATGAAGACGTTTTACAGAAGAAATGATCTGATGGACTTTTCCAAAGTTAAGCTTTACTTGCCTGCACTGGAAGTGATTACTTGTTTGTTCATGAAGGCATAAACATGTTTGTCTGTGTTAACTTTGTTTGTGTGGCAAACCAAACAGCTAAAGATTTAAAGGCTAAGCTTCTCATACATGTTCAGTTCTATCTGAACTAGCCTGTGGATCATCGCACTGTGTCGCTAATAGAAATTTCCACTTTGCGAGGTACTCACCCCTTTTGACTCAAACGACCCTGGCTTGGCATTGAATTTAACAGTCTTTAGACGTGCGCGCTCTTTCCTTTCCACCCTGTTGAGGAAATAACTAGTCAGCTGGTTATAAAGCATTAGAATTAAAGTTATATATATAAAGTTTAGCAACTGTGAGGAGAAGAAGGAAGTCTTAACAATTTCTATTCTACACGTACTCCTGCCCTTTCCAGTGATCACAGCTAAACATCAGCAAACATCAGGTGTGTGGTAACACACTGCTTATTGAATTGGGTTCATTGTGTGCTTCATCCTGTCAGCCCATTTAACTGCTTTTACTTTTCTCCAGTATTGCTGATCTTACCAGTACCTCACTCCTGATACTTACTGAGCACCTGCAAGCTGAAGCACCTGAAAGTACTTGAAGTTGAAAAAAACCCTAGTTTTAAGCTTGTTTTAACTTTAAATTAATAGCTGTCCAAATACAGTATCACGCCCCTGCATTTACACACTGCTGAATGAAATTAGAGGAGCACTTCAAAGCTAACAGAAAAGCTCCTAGTTGTTGCATCCAGATTCACCTTGTATGAATTTAAAAAACCTACATCGCTTTGTTCTCAAGTTCAAAATAATGACTTCTATTTTTTTAATTCAGTTACATTTTATTTATTTAGCACCAAATCACAGCAACAGTCACCTCAAGGCGCTTTATATTGTAAGGAAAAGACCGTTAAATAACACAGAGAAATCCCAACAATCAGACGAAACACGGTGGGAGGGAAACACTCAGCAGAACCAGGCTCAGGGCCATCAGCTGTGACAGTGGGGGGTGAGGGAAGGGAGACAAGACAAAGAGAGCCAGAGATCAAGAATCAATAATGATTAATTATAGTTTATTAACCCATGATGAGTGAAAATGGGCGAGACAAGGAGAAATGCTTAGTGCATCATGGGAGTCCCCCAGCAGCCTACACCTATTGCAGCATAACTAAGGGCCGATTCACGGTCACCTGATCCAGCCCTAACTATATGCTTTGTCAAAAGGACCTCTAACCTTGAGGTCAAGGTCACCAAGTTTTTGGTGGACACACCAGTTGCATCACTTTCAAACTCCCGTGTCTTTGTTCTACAGTTTTCACACTCACAAGATTTTCAGAAAATTGAGGCAGACCTTGAGGCCGAAGTCACCGAGATCCAAACTCGTCTGAGATCTTTAGTCCTAACACCCACACTAGCAGTCAAGTTTGGACACGTTTAATTCTTTATGTTTTTTTGACCATTTACATCGTAGATTCTTACTGAAGGCATCAAGACTATGAATGAACACATGTGGAATTATGTAGTAAACAAAAAAGTGTGAAATAACTCAAAGCATGTTTTATATTTTAGATTCCTCAAAGTAGCCACCCTTCATGCCTGGATTGCTTTCAAGTTATAGCCACCCACAGGTGACTGTGGAGGCCGGGCTATCAGCTCACACAGCCTGGAGGTGTGTTTGGGCTCATTGTCCTGTCCTGTGGCTGCAGGATGCTGTGGTAGCCATGCTGGGTCAGTCTGCCTTCAGTTTTGAATAAATCCCCAACAGTGTCAGCAGCAAAGCCCCCCCCCCCCCCCCCACACCTCCTCCTCCATGCTTCATGGTGGGAACCATGCACGTAGAGACCATCGTTCACTTTTTCTGTGTCACAAAGACACGGCAGGTGGAACCAAAGATCTCAAATTTGTACGCATCAGACCAAAGCACAGATGGTCTGATGTCCACTCCTCGTGTTTCTTGGCCCAAACAAATCTCTTCTGCTTGTTGCTTTTCCTTAGTCGTGGTTTCTTAGCAGCTGTTTGACCACAAAGGCCTGATTCACACAGTCTCCTCTGAACATGTACAGACTGTACTGATCTGAGCTGCTGCTAACTTGTGATTCCTGAGGCTGGTGACTCGGATGAATGTATCCTCAGCAGCAGAGGGACTCTTGGTCTTCCTTTCCTGGGCCGATCCTCATGTCAGACAGTTTCATCGTAGTCTTGATGTTTTTGTGACTCCACTTGGGGACACATTCAAAGTTTTAGCAGTTTTCCGACTGACTGACCTTCAGCTCTTAAAGTAATGACGGACTGTTGTTTCTCTTTACTTAGCTGATTGGTTCTTGCCATAATATGAATTCTAGCAGTTGTCAAATAGGCCTGTCAGCTGTGCACCAGCCTGACTGCTGCACAACACAACAGATGGTCCCAACGTCATTAAGAAGGCAAGAAACTCCACAAATGAACCCTGACAGGCTCACCTGTGAGGTGAAACCATGTCAGGTGACTACATCATGTAGCTCACTGAGAGAAGGGTCAATCACGACACTGGACGGAGGGAGACACAGACAGTAAAGGAAGAGGGAAGCAGGGCAAAGAGGAAACACCTGGGGGAGACTATCAAAGTAAAATTGGAAGTGCGAGAAACACGCACTGAGATGCAGACTGACGAAACCCAGGGCACAGGGAGGACAGAGAGGGCGAGGGACATGTAGGGGAGAACACACATGTGTGAGAGAGAGACGGGGAGACGAGGATGAAACACTAGGAGGGAAACATGGACTAAAGGAGACGAGACACACAGAAGCGAGCAAACACAGACATGACTGGGGGAACATACGACATATTTGTGACACGAATCAGAATTCAAACCTAAAGCAAAGAAACAAAAATCCCACATTTGACAAATGGTTTCTGCTCTTTGATAATGAAAACATCTTTTTGGCATTTTTGTGATTAAATCCTGAAAACTTTGTTTGCTGTATCGACGCACACCTCTCAGATGAATTTGATTCTGCACCAGTGTTATTCAGGACTGGGATACGTTACGTTTTGGCTGTTGTTATTACGAAGGTCTTCAGCTCTTTGACTTCCCTGAGGTGAGTATTGTTGTTACTTGGTGATTTATAAATGAACTTGAATCAAAAACAGCCTGTTTTTGGATAATGACTAGTTTAGAAGAAACTAGTCAAGAGTATTTTCACACATTAGTGTATTCACTTCTTACCGTCTCTTGCTTGGGATGACGCCCATTTCCTCACTGTCACCATGTGGAGTAACACGGCGAGCCTGCCACCACTCATCATCGGAGGCGTTGATGACATGCAGGATGTCCCCAAACCTGAAGCCGAGCCCTTGGCTGGGAAGACCGCTGTCCTTTGACTTTTCATAGTCAAAAAGTGCCCTATTCCATGAAAGAAGGACAGTAATAAAATAATAATCCCTGTTTCTTTGCAGTAAGTGACTTTTATTCTAAATTAGCAAAGAGAAACTAGATGCAGGATTTCAGCAGTTATAGTTACTATAGTAAATAGTGAATGTGTTTCTGTTTCAGTCACACATCTCAAACCTGATTTGAATATCTGCATAAATCTTCATCTTAGTTAGGGTCAGACATCTATGCATGAAGACACACAAGCTTACAAAAGTAAACAACGCAAAAGCAGCTTTGCTGTTTAGCCTGGGATGTCTGACTGCAGAATGGATGTTTTTTCATTTTCTGCATTCTTTGAATTTACCACAACCATCTAAAATCCAAAGCAGACCAACCTAACATAGAGTGATCTTTTCTGATTGGTTCGCAGGGATCCTGACCCAGAGCTCATGCTGTGGTTCATCATCTGTTCCCGCAGGTCGTGGATTTTGGCCTCAAAACGTCCGTACTCTACAAGACAAGGTTAGCGTGGATCAGCACTGACAGTCTGACTCAAATAAGGTCTTGAGTAATTATCTTTAATGGAATTTGCATTTAGATATTGTTTAAGGTATAACTGTCATTGTAAGGTTATGTCTCTCTGCTCTGTTTATTATCAGGCCTTTTAGTTCCCTTGGTTCCCTTGTGTGATCACTTCAGCTGTGTTACCTGCTGTTCCCTCTCTATAATCACCTCTTGTGTATATATCTTCAGCTGTCCTCATTATCCTGCATTATCAGTGTGACGCTTTGTCTCTCGCTCACTTTTATGCAGTGCTTTCATCTAAAACACACAGAAACACACACAGTATCTTGTCTGAGGACTTTTTAAGTAATAAACACTGATGTTGTGCCATCAGTGTTTATTAGTTATAAAGGTTCAGGAGTTAAGCTTTGGGCCAAGAAACAAGAAGAGAAGTATACAGCAGCTGTTGCTGACTAACAGATATTCTATAACTGTCTGCACGTTCAGTCTCATGCTCAGTTTCCACTTGTGCTTTTAAATATTGTCTTGGTTTCTTTCTCCCTGGTGTCTACACACATCTCAAATCTGTGTGTCAGCAGTATACAGAAAGGGAAACACTTATCTCTCTGCAGTGGGTTCTTATAAGCAGCATGCATTCATACCTGACCTATGAAAATAGAAACAAAGGCATTTATCCCATTTCAGCACATCAGCAGCAGGACAGTGTCACAAGCTGCTGTATGATACAATGAGATATATAACAATACACCCCAAAGAAATAGGAGACAAGCAGAAGGAGGCAAATTCTCTGGTTTCCTTTTTTACGTCTAAAAGAGGAGACGTTCCCTCCCACTGCTGCTCATAGAGCATCGTATGATTGTGGGGTTTTGTCTGTTTCTTTGTACTGCTATAAAAAGCACTTTGAGGCAACTTTTTGGCAATATATGAAAAAAGGAATTAAAAAAATAAGACTACCTTTGAAAACATATTTGTATATTTATATATGCTGATGAGGACATGGATTATGCGACAGAGGATGTTACAGACGGGGTGAGGCAACACCTGAAGGCAGCAAAAGAAAAAGAAGGACTGTGAGTCTGACAATGTCTCAGTGTAAAATCACTGTGGTTGGCTATATTGTTGTAGGAGTTTTCTCACTAATACTTGACCTCTTTTTTAAATAACAGGAAAATAACTAAACTACTAACTACTAGGAGACAAACACTAAGTTTCTTTGTTTCTTGTTTTTTGTAAACATATTGTTGGCAAATTGCTCTAAATTGCTGCAAATTCTTTGGTAGCCAGCTATCACTTAGGCTTGTTGGTCCGGAGACCCGGCAGCGCCTCACCCAAATACTCTGCTCCACAGACCCTAACTTTACTTCCAACTGGGGGAGCCTCCTGTTCCAGTGCAGGAGGCTCCCCCAGTTCTGCACTGAACATGTTGACTCACTTTGGCAACACAAAAGTGAGTTTTTTCTTACTTTTCTTACTTACTGTTTTAACCAGAAACATAAAAATGTTAATATTAAAGCACTATTTTATTGAACACTGTTTCATAGACAGTGTTTGGCGCTCAAGCCCAGCGAGCTAAACTGTCTCGTGAAGACAGGTGAGGAAGCTGAAGTCGATATTAGAAAAGTTGCTGAAATCATAACAACTTTTCGGAATTGTAATAAATTAGCAGAAATATTGACAGTGTTTAAAATGTAACAGATGTGTTTTTTTAAGAACAAATGTCCATGGTTTGAATTATGCCTAGTTCATGCTTCATAATTGATCATTCTTGCTTGACGTTTGACATTTAATAAGTTTTCTTTGCGTTTAAAAAACAAATATAAAAAACAAATACATGGTTTATACTGTTGAAAAAGGTGGGACTGTCTCCCATTATATCTGAGCGAGGGTAGAAGGACAGAACATCAAGCCTATTATGTTTAAAGTGTTGCAGCTAGCAAATCCTTGCACACAGTTAATGAACACTGTGAGAACAATGAGAAGGTAAATCAACAGAGTGTGCTTTGGATAAAGCACATAGAGATTACACTATGAAACACACACACACACACACACACACACACACACACACACACACACACACACACACACACACTATACTGTGCATTGTAACATGAACAAGAAGTGATGCTTGTTAGAATTTATTTTTTATCTTGTATAACGCATTATTTATATTCACAATTACCTCATAATTATCACACGTTTATCTTTTACTACACAAATATGTATTATAGAATAGAGGGTTGAAAGAAAGTGCCACAGCCATACAGCACAAGGCCATAGGAAAAATACTGGACAATGTTAGGTGGACACACTGGCTTTAACACACCAATGGGGAGGCAGCGTCCCACCCAAGTACCCAGGCCCAACCCTGATTAGCTTCCAAGATCGGACAAGATCTTGGAAGCTAATCAGGGTGGTATGATGGAGCCTTTACTGTGTTTCACTGATGGCTGTATACACTCACTGTTGTACCTCCCTCCTTACCTCCTCTGTATATACTGATGACAACTTAAACTTTATACACATGTTTGTTTCACTTGGTGACTTCTTGACAGCCTTAGCAGAAACAAAGACAAAATAAGACATTTCTGATGAGACTGATGAACAGCAGATAGATCAACTGAAGGACCAGACATGTCTTTCAGGTCCTGTGTCAGGTTTTGCTTTTTCCTCCTGTTTCTTAAGAACATGACTTTCAGATACGGTTTATCTGCTGTAGATTATTTTTTAGACCTACTGCTTCCACATTCCTCAGTTTTTTAAGGACACACAGTTCACTGTGCTAGGTTATACCAAGTGTTTTGGCTAATAGCTCTAAGATGTTTTAAATAAAACATTGAAGCGACTGTCTAAAAAGCGCCCAGTTGTAGATTTTAATTGGATGGAGATCAGGAATGTTTTTTCAGGTCATAAACCTGGTGGAGTGGAGAAAACATGGTGATGACATTAAATCAGTGGCTTGAAATTTAGCAAAAAATCAGTTTAAAGAAGCAGAATGCTTGTTAAATGAGAATTTATTACCTAATTACTTCAACAACCTTCAACAAAACACAGTACTTTGCAAAATATGCAATAAAATTGTTCCTCCTAATGTGGGAAACCACAAACTTGTTTCACCCACCACCTGAGGCAAAAACACAATCAGGCTGTGAAGGAGCAGAAGCTAGCAGCTGGTGATGGACCCAAATGTGATCAAATGACCCAAGCATCACCAGCTGCACTTGCTAGTTGCAATCCACACGGCAGAAAGAGCAAATGGTGGATGGAAACTACTGATGCAGTTACACGTTGGAAAAGAAAGTGGTTCACGCTCTACCCAAGATACAAGATGCCAAGGTATGAAATACAAGCACTTTCTTCTATGTTTAAGTACTTTCTGTTCACTAATTACACACACTGATTCTGTATTGTCATAAATATGATTATTATCTTGAAATGATATTTTGATATCATTTTGAGGCTATATCGCCCACGTCCACCCCCAATCACCTGTGCAGTACTCTCAATAAAAATCCTTCCCATTAAAACCAATTATTACCTATTTGGGGAAGCAAATTGTTTTAGATTTCTGATCAGCTGATCAACACTTCACTGAGTCCACGTAGCTCCTACAGAGGAATTCTGATAGAAGATAAGATTAAAAATGACACAAAAACTAAACTTAAATCTCATTAATGAGAGATAGACGTAAGTGTTTTTTAAGGGGTCGTTCAGTGAGAATTTTCACATTAAATGGGGACTAAAAAATACTTTGGTTCTCTTTTTCTTTATTTGTGAAACACCGTGGACGTATTCGACGTATATGCTGCCTCGGTGAATAAACTTCACAATAATATATTTTCTAGAAATGCTGTAAATTGGTTTGCAAACATCTTGTCCACACATATATTCATTCTGGCTGTGTTTCATTTGCTTGTGTATGAGGTGTTTCCAATGCAGATATTGCAATAAAGAAACATTTTTACACTACAATGAACTATTCTTTGTCTGACAAAGTGTTCAAGAGCGAAAAGACTTCTGTGAGATTCTTACATTGCGTCCATTGAATATAAGTGCATAGGTGCTAATTACGTAGGTGTCTCATAAGTTTACATACCCTAGCAGAACTTTCAGACAGTATGGATGATAACACAAAACCTTTTCTTTCACTCGTTGTTGGCTGACGCCATTTATTGTCAAACTGTGGTTACTCTTTTTTTTAACACAACACAAACTACCCAAATGACCCAGATCAAAAGTTTACATACCCTGGTGACTTGCACACGACACAAAAAGGTTAGAAAGGCTATGAAATGTCACCATCGTCACCTGTGATGTGTTTGCTTGTAATCAGTGGGTGTGTATAAAAGGTCAGTGACTTTCTGGGCTCCTGACAGACCCGTGCATCTTTCATTCACCGATGTTATTCTAAGTCATGAGGAAAGCAAAAGAATTGTCAAAGGATCTGCGGGAAAAGTTGAACTTCATAAAAAAGGAAAGGTATATAAGAAAATATCAGCAATGTTCAAACTCTAATTAAGAAGTGGAAAATTGGGGGTTCTGTTGAAACCAAACCACAGTCAAGTAGACCAACTAAAATTTCAGCCACAAGTGCCAGAAAAACTGTTGGGGATGCAAGGAAAAAATGTACAAATAACTTCAGGCTTCATACAGGACTCTCTGAAAATGTGGTGTGGCTGTTTCAAGATGCACAATAAGGAGGGACTTGAAGAAAGGTGGGCTGCATAGTCGAGTTGCCAGAGGAAAGCCATTACTACACAAAGTATTCCACTTACAATATGCCAAACAGCACAGAGACAAGCCTCAAACCTTCTGGCACAAAGTCATTTAGAGTGATGAGACTTAAACTGAACGTTTGCCAGCTTGTGACACTGTCCTGCTGCTGATGTACTGAAATGGGATAAATGCCTTTGTTTCTATTTTCATAGGTCAGGTATGAATGCATACTCAGTGTTGGGACTAATGCGTTATTAAGTAACGCGTTACAGTAACTACGTTATTATTGTGGTAACGAGCACGGTAACTAGTTATTATGCCAAAATCAGGAACGCGTTAGTCGTTACTGGGATTTAGATAGGCTCGTTATTCGTTACTTCGTGTGGTGGCTATCGCGGAGCTTCCACAGATTCAGTAACATTAGCAAGTGGTGGAGGCCAGCAGGTGGAGGAGGGAAAGGGGACGCAGAAGGAAAAGAGACCCGAGGCGGCCGCCGGTCCAAGTGTGAACTGAACTTCAGGTAAGAAGTTATGACCTGCAGTCTCTCTGGGTCAGATATAAACCAAGTTTATGTGGAGTTTATTTTCGTTATTCTGACTTTTTCCGTACTGCGTACTAGCTAGCATGACGGAGTTTCTATACAGCTGGGTGGGTGCTATGATGTTAACGATGTTAAACTTTATTTTGTTCATAAGTTTTTAGAGTTGCCAACCGTCCTGTCTGGTATTCAGAGAAAATATTACGCGTTTCTTATTGAGGTGAAAAGGAACAGTTTGTCCCGGACTTCAGCTACAATGAAAAAGACACAAAGTTGGAGTTATTCTGTGTCTTTGCTGCACAGCTGCCTCTTCTTCTCTCATTCTCTCCCCTCCCTCTCCTGTTTCTACTTCAATCATGAAACTGATCAATGATCAGCTGATTGGCTCTCTTGTTTGTTTATCGCCCACTTTGCGCCAGAAAGAGTAAACCAGCGGATGTCGCGTTAAACAACAGCAGCACGTTTAAGCTTGATCAGCTGTTGTTAGAATTTATTTAATATTAATTTCTAGTATCAGCTGATGTTTGCTGGAGCCACAGCTGTAAAGCTGCTGGTCATGATATCGGTTTGGTTATCTGGTGAGAGGGAAACATGAAGATGAAACCAGGAGATGTCCTTACTGAATCATCAGAGCTGAACAGGTGATGGAGAAACAGGTTTACCTTTTAGGTGACATGAATGAGTTAAAGGGAAGTTATGAACGGTTTCTGAGAGACAAATAACACCAGGATCCTTTTTTAGGTAGCTGACAGCTGGTAACTGTGCAGGGGCGGGTCTAGCAAGGTTTTGCCAGGGGGGCAGGTAGGGCATTAACAGGGAGAGGTGGACACAAAGATATACTTTTCTTTCTTATTCTCATTTAAAATGTCTCGCTTTTAAAAAATAATTATCTGAATCTTACAACAAACGATTGATAGATTGATACATATATACCATCAAGACGGTGAACATCACTGTCACAACAGCGTTTGTTTTCATTCAAAGGCTTTATGATTTTTCCTATAATGGCGGCCGGTCTCTAGTCAAAATGCCCGGGCCAATTTTTTGTCCCAGTCCAGCTCTGTATGCAGCTCATCTGCAGTCTGGTGTTACCTACATCTTCCTATTCAGAAGGCAGAATTTCTCAGTTCTGAGTACAATCGAAAGCACCACGACTGCAGTTTTTGTGTTGGATGTAAAAGGCGCACATGACGCTGTGACGTAGGCTAGAATCATGGCAGCAGTCAATGACGGTCCAGGCGTGGGATTTCTCTCGTGGAAATATGCACATTATCTTTTCCTTTCTATTGGTAGGTGGCACAGTGCACTTGTGGCAAGTAAGCAAGCTAGAAGACTGGCAAAGTTATGGAAGCAACACATTAACAAGAGAATTCTGAATAAAACCAAAGTTACTTTCCCTAGTAACTAGTTACTTTGAAAGTAACGAGTAACTTGAAGTAACTGAGTTACTTTTGATAGAAGTAACTAGTAATGTAACTAAGTTACTAATTTAAAGTAACTTACCCAACACTGTGCATGCTGCTTATAAGGACCCACTGCAGAGAGATAGGTGTTTCCATTTCTGTATACTGCTGACACACAGATTTGAGATGTGTGTAGACACCAGGGAGAAAGAAACCAAGACAATATAAAAAAAACACAAGTGGAAACTGCCACAACAAGGCAAACGGTGAAAGGGCCACCATTCCTGATGTGAAACATGGTGATGGATAGCTGATGTTTTGGGATGTGTGAGCTACAAAGGCACAGGATATTTGATCAGAATTGATGGCAATAGGAATGCAGTAAGCTATCAAAAAAGGATTTTTTTTTAAAATTGAGTAAATTTTGCATTCATCAGCCTGGAAGCTGCAAATGTGACGTACTTGGACATTTCAACATGACAATGATGCAAAACAGAAGGCCAAGTCGGCCTGTCATTGGCTACAGCAAAATAAAGTGACATGCCAGTCTCCTGACCTCAATATCATTGAGCCACTCTGAGGAGACCTCAAACTTGCAGTTCATGCAAGACAGCCCAAAAAATACAGGAACTGGAGGCTTTTTGCCAGGAAGAATGGGCAGATTTACCATCTGAGAAAGTATAGAGCCTCATCCACAACTATGACAAAATACTTCAAGCTGTCATTGATGTTAAAAGGGGCAATACAGGGTAGTAAGAACTGGGTATGTAGGTGGGGTAGTTTGTTTTGTGATTATTATCTAAAAAGAGTAAATACAGTTGTTTGCTTTATTGAACATGTGCTCAGCATCAGTTATAACAGCACAACAACAGGTACGACAGCTAGGAATAAAACTGGCACTAGGCAGCTCTGCCGCAAAAACATATCAGATGGGCAACATGGGCACTAACATAACCCAGTATATAGAATAGAATAGAATAGAATAGAATAGAATAGAGGTAACGATGTACAGAAATATGTATAGAAAAATTGTACAGAGATATGTATAAAATGTACAGTGAACAAACAAGCTGGTGAGTAAGATGACCAAAGGGTGTTAAACTGTGTTACAGAGTCTGACAGCTGCTGTAAGAATGACCTGCGGTAGCGCTCCTTCCTGCACTGTGGGTGTAAAAGTCCACTGCTGAACGAGCTGCTCAGTGCTCGTACAGTCTCATGCAGGGGGGGAGGTGATGTCCATGATGGATGTTAGCTTAGACAACATCCTCTCCTCCCCAATCTGCTCGATGGACTTCAGCAGATGGTCCAGGACAGAGCTGGCCTTCCTGACCAGTTTGCTGAGTTAGGTCTACTCCCTAATTCACACCGCCCACAATGGCGGTGTCGTCTGAGAACTTCTGGAGATGGCGTCCGTGTTATAACTGAAGTCTGCAGTGTACGGGGTGAAGAGGGAAGGAGCAAGTACTGTTCCTTGTGGGGCCCCTGTGCTAGAGACTACCACCTCAGACACACAGTCCCGCAGCTTCACATACTGGGATCTACTGGTGAGGTAGTCAACAATCCACGAGGACAATGATGGTCCACTCCCTTTCCCTGCAGCTTCCCACTTAGCACTGAGGTCTGGATTGTGTTGAAGGCACTGGAGAAATAAAAAAACATGACTCTCACAATGCAACTGGTTCTCTCCAGATGAGAGAAGACCCGATGCAGCAGGTAGGTGACAGCGTCATCCACCTCGATGTTCGGCAGCCTCGTATAACCAGGCCTTTGGCCTCTGATAGCTCATTCTTCACCTTCATGTACACTTTGATGTTCGGTGGCACACTACTTCCGTATACAGGCCATCCCCTGCGTATGTAGGTGATGGCGGTCTGTAGTTCGCCATCAGTTGCAGTGTCTCTTTAATGCTCTGCATTCAGCTTGGAGATGCTGGAATGCCCTGTATCACAGTGGCTATGTAGCAATCTGCCCGAGCCTGTGGGCTACGCGACAACGTATTGGCGATGTCATTCGAGATTCAAGATTCAAAGTGTTTATTGAAATGCTATTTCTTCTGTACACATGACAATAAACAATTTGAATCTTGAATCTTGAATGACAAATGTTTTGCCAGGGACATAGACGACCTCCGGCTTGTACCTCATGACATCTTGTTGATACCTCAATGGAACCTTGAGTATAACAACCAAACACCAACCATGAATGAAAAGAAAAGTTTTTGTGTTATCATTCATATTGTCTGAAAAATGGTTAGGAAATCATAAATTCTGCCAGGGTATGTGAACTTACGAGCACAACTGTTCATAAGGAGGTCATCACTTGGCCCAATTATAGCCAATTTACTTAGAGGCCCGCAAAGATCTATTTAAGCATTGTCCTGTGTAGGTTTGTGCTGATTAATAAGGCATTTACACCACATGATTGGTGTGCTTGTAAAGTGCATTAACTTTTTTCAGCTGACTTACCTTCAGGTCTGTACTGAGCAATGATGGTGACCACTTGTCCTGCTCCTTTTAGGGCTGCAGCTGCTTGTTCATGTGTGGCTCCTTGTAGGTCAATGCCATTGACCTATTTTAACAACAAAGTTGAATTATTTTATTACAGTTTGCTTTACTGTATATTGTGTATTGACCTGCAATACAAAAAAGTGCACTTTATTTCACCTCAGTGTTAATGCATGGTGTCCATTAATAGGAGGACAATTCAGCTTCAGATTTAGTTTAACCCATTTATCAATTTTATTGTGAATTTTTCCAAATGACAATTGTCAAAGCCCTTCATTAAAATTAAAGCTGAAAGTTTTGACTATCTTTCAACCCCTCAGGTGGGGTGGGGGTTGTGGGGAGGAGAGAGGTATGTGTGTATGATCTTCAAGCTTGGGTCCTCCTGAGGTCGAAGGTTCTATGGAGTACCTCAGCTGTTCCTACTACTGACGCAGACCACTGATGTTGTGGGCTGAAAGTGCTGGAGCCCTCTTCCAGTTCTGGGGTTACAGCTCCTACTCTACTACTACCACTGGGACCATTCTGGATTTTATGTTCCACAATTGCACCAATTGTTCATTCAGCCCCTGGTACTTCTCTGTTTTCTCATGCTCTTTCTTCCTGCTGTTGCTAAAACCAAAACTACAGTCTTGTGTTCCTTTTTAACCACCACAATGTCTGGTTGGTTGGCCTGTATACTGCTTCATCAACCAAACTAGTTTTTTGGTCATTGGGTGTTATTTCCAATGCCCATTTGAAACCTGGATCAGCTTGAAACCTGGATCCTCTGTAGCTGGGTACCAAGACAATATACCCTAGGAAGATCTACTAGATGATATGAATGCAGCACTCTGGACAATACCTACTGTGACCATAACCAGCTGATCTACACTACGGCAGCAGTGATCAGTGAGATGCTTGGCTACAAGTTGAACATGGAAAAGGAGACTTGAGGCCAAAATCAAGGTAGCGTGGAGGGAGGTTAGCCAACTATTGGAGCTGCAGAAAGGTGCAATGAAGAAGGTCCCTAAGAAGTACAGCAAACTGTCTCATACCACAGGCCGTGGAAACTGCCAAGCAAAGACTCACAGCCTTGGCCAGCCGCTTGAAGAGGTACACCAGAGAGATCGAAGGCAGGAGAATAAACCAGCTGTTCTCCACAGAACCAGCCAAGGTGTATTCTCAGTGGCAGGGAAACGATATGAGAACAACACCACCAAGGCTGGAGACGGAACAATACTGGAAGAGCATATGGGAGAAGGACACAACCCATAACGGCAATGCTCAGTGGCTAGTGGATCTGAGGGCAGACCATAGCAACCTCCCTGAACAGGGTCCAGTAACCATCACAGTGGCAGACATCCAAGAAAGGGTCTCCAGTATGAGGAGTTGGACAGCACCAGGCCCCGACATGGTTCACGCCTACTGGCTGAAAAGCTGACTGCACTCCACGAGCGTCTGGCAGCACAAATGAACAAGCTGCTAATAGATCAGCCACACCCAGAATGGCAAACTGAAGACCGGACAGTGATGATCACCAAGAAGTTACCGGTCCCATCCAACTACCGGCCAGTAACCTGCCTCAGTACCACTCAGTACAAGCTCCTGTCAGGCATTATAGCGTCTAAGATGAACAGGCACATGGCTCAATACATGAGTGGGGCACAGAAAGGGATTAACAAGAATACTAGATGTGCAAAGCACCAACTACTGGTAGACCGAGCAGTCAGCCAAGACTGCAAGACTAGGCTGACCAATCAGCCTCCAGTGCACAGGGCACTGCCTGGATTGATTACAAGAAGGCCTATGACTCAATGCCCCACACCTGGATCCTGGAATGCCTAGACCTATACAAGATCAACAGGACCCTAAGAGCCTTCATCAGGAACTCAATGGGGATGTGGTGTACAGCACTAACTTCCAACTTCAAGCCCATAGCACAAGTCATCATCAAGTGCGGGATCTACCAAGGAGATGCTCTGTCCCTGCTACTGTTCTGCATAGGCCTGAATCCCCTCAGTCAGATCATTAACAAGACTGGCTACGGATACCGACTACGGAATGGAGCAGTTGTCAGCCACCGCCTGTACATGGATGACATCAAGCTGTATGCCAAGAGTGAATGAGACATCAATTCACTGATCCACACCACCAGGATATACAGCAATGACATCGGGATGTCTTTCAGACTGGAGAAGTGTAGTCGGATGATAACAAAGAGAGAAAAGGTAGTCAGAACTGAGGGGATCAAACTACCAGAAGGCAACATTGCAGACACAGAGGTTAGCTACAAGTAACTGAGGATCCCACAGGCAAATGGGAACCATGAAGAGGTTGCTAGGAAAGCTGCAACCACAAAGTACCTGCAGAGGGTAAAGCAAGTCCTGACAAGTCAGCTAAACCAAGGGGTGTCAAACTCAAATACACAGTGGGCCAAAATTCAAAACTGGATCAAAGTCGCGGGCTAACATTAATATTTATTGAAAAAAAAAATCTTCCTCCAGATATAAGAATGAATCTTTTCTTATGGACTCAAACAAGTTTTGCTGAAAAACTGAATATGGAATAAGCAAAGCTTAATGCTAAACAATAGATATATTAGCTGTATAATACCAGTAGGCCAGCTCTAATAGTAATTTGGTATGGCTTCGCGGGCCAGAGTTTGACACCTATGAGCTAAACGACAAGAACAAGATCCGGGCTATCAACACCTACGTCCTGCCTGTGGTCAGGTACCCTGCTGGGGTAATAAGTTGACCAAAGGAGGAGATAGAAGCCACTGACATCAAGACAGGGAAACTACTGACCATGCATGGAGGGTTTCACCCCAAGTCCAGAACCCTGAGGCTGTACGCTAGGTGTAAGGCAGGAGTACAGGGACTGGTGAGTGTCAGCACCACGGTCCAGGATGAGACAAAGGAAATCCACAAGTACATCAGGAAGATGGCCCCAACCGACCGCGTGCTTAGTGAACTCCTCAGCCAGCAGAAACACAGGAAAGAGGAGGAACCATCATGGAAGCATAGGCCCCTGCACGGTATGTACCACCGGCAGATAGCGGAGGTGGCTGAAATTCTACCAGTGGCTGGACAAAGCTGGACTGAAAGACAGCACAGAGGCACTAATCATGGCAGCACAGGAACAAGCTCTGAGCACAAGATCCATAAAGGCTGGGGTCTATCACACCAGGCAAGACCCCAGGTGCAGGCTGTGGAAAGATGCCCCTGAAACAATCCAGCACATAACAGCAGGGTGCAAGATGAGATGAGAGATGAGATAGCCTTTATTTGTCAGTTGCAGGTCTTTTGCCCACAACCGAGATGACAGACCTTGCCGACCGTACATACAATACACAAACATCACATTGGGGAGACAGGTCAGGCTAGGTAGTGAGGAAAAAAACATCGAAATGTGTAACACAAAAGGATAATACAGGAATGCACAGATATCAACACACCACAGCACAATAAACACAGACAAGAAACATGGGAAAGAGTTCCAGTGTGTACATCTGATCTGGGACCGCTGCAATCTTTCGACTGCGCCTCTAACTGACCCGATGTCCACATCAGAGGGGAGGTAAGCGTTGGAGGTGGCGTTGGATCCGGGGTAGGGAGGGTGATGCGTCGGTGAGTGCTTATCAGTATCAGTATATGTATGTGTGTGCGTGTCCATAGTTCAGCTGAGACAGTGTCCTTCACCCTGCCAGGCTAAGTAAACAGTCTTCCAGCCAACCCAGGTGGCCTTGCATGGAATGGGAAGGAACAGACTAAATACAGTCGTTATCAGGGTGTTTTGTTCAGCTCCGGCCTTGCAGCTGGCGCCAAAGGGGTATCCGCATAAGTGATGTTATTTTTTACTTTAGTGCGAACAGCTCATATGAATTTCAAAGCAGTTCTACAGTCCAACACTGGTCTCTCGATCTCCCGTTGGGGAGCCGCGAGCTTCGCCATACTAGCGTTCTGTGATGTTGTCATTTCTTGTGCTCAAGATGCTAGCATGCAGGGCATACATGGAACACCAAAACCAAGTGGCCAGCATAGTGTACAGAAACATCTGTGCCCAGTATAACCTGGAAGTCCCGAGGTCAAAACAGGAGACGCCCCCAAGGATGGCGGAGAATGACCGAGCTAAGATTCGGTGGGACTTCCAGATACAGACGGACAATATAGTGGTGGCTAACCAACCGGACATAGTAGTGTTGGACAAGCAGAGGAAGGTGGACATCGTGATAGACATTGTGAAAGTAACATCAGGAAGAAGGAACACAAGAAGCTTGAGAAATACCAAGGGCTCAGAGAAGAGCTGGAGAAGATGTGGAGGGTGAAGGTAACAGTGGTCCCAGTGGTAATCGGAGCACTAGGGGTGAGTGGGGAATTTGTATATTTTTCTTGTCTTTTTTCTCATCTTGTCTGTTCTGGTAAATAATCTCTTAAAATCCAGAATAATCTTCTTTGTCTTTGTGGTGTTCAGAGCCGGTCGATATAGGCTCTGAACACAGGAATAATTAAAGCATGGGATGAAAGCCTATCTCAGAGAGAGGTTGGAAATTCTGGTGAAGACTGAACACAGTCCCTAAAAAATCTGACACTGTCAAGTCCAGATGTTTTCCTGGCGCCAACCCCTCTTAACATCCACTTTACATCCTGAACCTGTACAGTCAATGGTTGGGAGCTCAAAACTGGGACTTGGAAGGTGTTAATGGTTGAGACAGAATAGTGGATTATGGGGGAGGTGTCTCAAAGCGTGAGAAGTTCCTTTGCTAAGTGTGATGCTCGTGTCCATGACTGTGTTGGTCTGCCTCCTGAAGTTGACAATACGCTGGATACCCTACCAAAGGTTATTATGGGAGAGTTGATTTTCTATACTCCAATTTTCCTGATTCCGCTCTTCAGATCAGCTCTGGCAGCACTATATACTTCCCTGAAAGTGAAATTGTGGGCTTTGGGGACACGTTTGACAGCTTACAGGACCTTTGATTGGGAAACACACAGGTACATTTTTCTGCTGCTACATTTCCCACACAGAAGTTGATGGATAGAACAGCTTCTGTATGAACAGTCAAGTCCTTATTGCCAAAGACACTTGACTCAGAGGAATTGTGCTGCTTCTGTGTATACGTCTGTGGATGTATTCAGGGGAGAGGATCACAGAGAAGTGGTCAGACCGGCCTCTGTGTGGGAGATAACTGTGTTTTATGCTTGTATAAACTTGAGCCAAAGTGTTTTCCCCTCTGGTCACACATCTTACATGCTGGTAAAATCTAGGCAGGACAGACTCTAAGTTTGCCTGATTAAAATCACCCGCAGTAATATGTGTGCCGTTGGGTCCACTGTAGTAGTGTTTGTATGGTGTCTGCCAATAACGAGAGAGATGTGCTAGTGTTAGCATTGAGTGGAATGTAAAAAGCTGTTATTTGTCAGCATTTTGAGTTGAACTTTGTATTCGTGACTCTTTCCTTGGCATTATGAAGAAGATAAAAGTTTAAGTTTTATAAGGTTTAATCTTGGTTTTAGTTCTTTTTATGTCTTTGAGTTTACTTGTGTTTCTGGTTGATGGTTTCTTGTCAATTAGGTTCCTTTTGTGTCTTATCCCGGTTTCTCCTGTGAGAGTCTGTTGTGTCTTTGTGTTTGTTTCTCCTGACTCTGCGTTTCCTGTTTTATTTTGATAGTCCCTGTCTCATGTGCCTTGGGTTCAGTTTTGTTCCCCCTGTCTAAATTTTTGGACAGATTTCTCCTCCCCTATCATAAAGGATGGTCAAGTGTATCCTATGCTGAAGGAAGCACTCAAGCTTCATTATCGTGTCGTCCCTCAATACTGTTCTCCCTTGTTCCCTGGTTTTCTCTACTATCCTAGTTTGTATTCCTGGTCCACTACATCTAAATGCTTTCTATTTAGCAGTCACACACAGTATGTTGCCCCAGGATACTTACCGGCCTTTTAAACTTATATATAAGTTCACCAGGGAGAATATGAAAAATAAAAAGTCTAGCCTTCTTAGGCTGTGAAATTTCCACCAGTAATGGGGGACATATGAAGTCAGTGTGTACAGTAAACACTGACTAATATTTAAGGTTAGATTCCCATCATCCACTGGAGCATATAGTGTCATCAGGACACTACAACACAGAGCAAACAGCTTCCCCACAGACACAGCAGCCATGGAAGCGGAGGAACGTTATCAAAAAGGCCCTGAGTAAATCTAATTATCATAGATGGACATTTGTCAAAGTTGGGAAAGCACCTAAAAAAATCTCCAGGCAATCTAGGAGTAAAGAAGGACAGCTGCTGCCTAAGCAAAAATCCTTAATGATCCCTTCAGTGTCAGGAGTATCGGTATAGCTGAGAAGCATTTTCTCAAAAGGCAGCACCTCTGTTGTTTTCAAACCTCAAACAACACTATCACAAAAACTGGTACCCTGGCACAAAAAATGCAACGTTTAAATGAACATAATGAGACAGCCTTTAAGATAGCTACAAGAGTGCCAAAAGGTGGATTTTGTCACTTTTGACTGTTGTTCATTCAGGACAGTAAATGCAGCAGCTTCTCTCCTCCTGCTACCCCCCCCCAAAAACCCATCCCCCATCTCCATAGAGACTGTGTCAGCTCCCAAACAGACAAAAAACAAACTAAAAACCAGCAACAAACAACTTAAACATAAACAATCACAAAGAAAGAACAATACAGTATCCACATCTGAACCAAAGAGTAAAACAGTGAAATGTGGATTATTAAATATCAGGTCTCTCTCCTCCAAGTCTCTGTTAGTACATGACTTAATAATTGATCAACAAATCGATTTACTCTGCCTTACAGAAACCTGGTTGCAGCAGGATGATTATGTTAGTTTAAATGAATCAACACCCCCGAGTCATTCTAACTACCAGAAACCTCGAAGCACAGGCCGAGGGGGAGGTGTGGCAGCAATTTTTCACACCAGCCTATTAATCAACCAAAGACCCAGACAGACTTTTAATTCATTTGAAAGTCTGATGCTTAACCTCGTCCACCCCAGCTGTAAAACTCAGAAACCAGTCTTACTTGTTATCATCTATCGTCCACCTTGGCCTTACACAGAGTTTCTCTCTGATTTCTCAGACTTTTTATCTGATTTAGTTCTCAGCTCAGATAAAATAATTATTGTGGGGGATTTTAACATCCATGTAGATGCTAAAAATGACAGCCTCAACATGGCATTTAATCTGTTATTGGACTCAACCTGGTTCTGCTGGAGGTTTGTTAAAAGAGAGTTTTTCCTTCCCACTGTCACCAAAGTGCTTGCTCATAGGGGGTCATATGATTGTTGGGTTCTTCTCTGTATCTATTACTTTAGGGTCTACCTTATAATATAAAGCACCTTGAGGCGACTGTTGTTGTGATTTGGTGCTGTATAAATAAAAATGAATTGAACTGAATTCAATGGAAATGTGACTTTAAGTCTGCAACATTAATTATTTTGATTTCAATTTAAATGTGTAAAACAAAATATGAGTGCTGTCAATAGATAAAAAAAATTAACTAATTAATCTCACAATTTTAATCGCAATGAATCGCAGTTACTTGATCAAAAGCCTGGTTGCAATTACATTTTTTCAACTTTATATTTAAGCTTGTAACATACATTTATGCAATATAATGAAGTATAAACACAAAGAATGTTAAATGCTTAAATTCAAAGAGAATTTGAATAGTTTTCTTCAGTCTTTTAGCACAGGCTCTCTCCTGTGAAATGCAACTTTTTAAAAAACTATACTATTAGGTAAGTATAAACTAATATATAATTATATCAAACTGCTGTCAAAAAATATATTTAAAATGTTTAATCAGATTCATCACAGGGTTACTTTGGATTAATTTTGATTAATCACGATTAAATATAATTTTTATTCAATATTAATCGCATTTCATTTTGCATGAGCAAACAGACTCGAGAAAAGCAGTTTGTTGCAATCCACTTGGCGATTGTGTCAGTCAATATGTCCGAGGTTGTCTTACTGAGTCCCTGATGCTCCGTGAGTGGTTTGTCCAAGCTGGGTGACGCGATAGCCAAAGTGCTAGCAGCATCCTGGCTAACATATGCTTCGCGTCAATGTGATATTTTAAGCAGGAAGTGCTTCGGTGAAAAGAAAATTCCTTCTTGCACAACGTGCATAAGACTTTATGTCGGTCGACTGTTCCGTCTTCTTGTTTTTTTAATACTCAAATTTCCCATCGAGAGGCCGATGTGCGTTTACCATCTTCCATATTGAGTTGATTGGTTCAGCTGCCCGTCACTACCAGATCAACTATCCATTTGCGCATGTGCGAAGGTAACTCTGCTTGGACAAACTGCCCGAAATGATGCGTTAACAGAAACATTTTAGGAATTTTGAGTCATTCTGCACCCAAGATGCGTTAATTGCGTTAAAAATTTTAATCGCGTTGACCATGATGGCGGATTAATTTGCGTTAACGCGTTAATTTTGACAGCACTACTAAATACTTATTTTTTAAATCGCTGTCGTTTTAAAAGAGATGTTTTCCATTCTTATTTGATTTCAGCTGCCACGCTGCTTCTGCTTCCTTTTGTTTAGAAGTTTAATCATGATCCACCACTAACGTGACAGATCGGGACTATTGACCGATGGGACTGGACTCTGGGTTTTAAAGCAGCCATGCTGTTGGTTTAGCAGAGCCTTTTGTAAAGGAGATTGTCTGGATGGCAGCACATGTTCAACATGTTTAATATATAAAGTATCTTCACAGATGTGCAAGTTTTTTGCACAGCTGGATGTTTCCCTTCCTTGTTAGCTCAGAAAACACAGGTTCAATCATTTCCACAAAGAATTAAAAATTTTGAACAGTCAAACTACAACTCAGTTTTTGCAAGTCATCTTAGTCTACAAATAGGATAAGACCCTTTAGAAGTTTTATTTTTATTTTGGATGCCAGTTTGGTTTTTTTTATTGTAGATGCATCAAATGGCTCTTTCCTGACAGTAGTTTTCAGAGACATGCCATGACTAGATGGTTATACATGTTTATTTGATTAAATCTCTGCATTCTTTGCAAATTTAGATTTAAAAACAATGTTTTAAAACAACTTGCAGACACAATCTTAACCCCTTCTCCTTCTTTCCTTCTGAAAGGCTTAGCCTCTATGTAATGCTATTTTTTACCCCTAATCCTCCCATGCTGCCGAATAACCTAATTATCTGTCAGATGTTCTGCTGGGTGTTTTCTTAATATTAGACAAATTAGCAGTCCTTTACTGTCCCTTTCCCAGCTTTCGCTGGCAATGAATGAAATTTCTGTTTCGTCATTAATTATTAATTATTTTAACAATTAAAGCAATAAAGATGAAAAACACTAGTTTTGTATTTATAGCTGTCAATTACAAATGCACATATTTAATAGATTTAATTTAAAAAAACCTGCTAATAAACTATGACACACAGCACCTATCTGTTATCATACTGGAGCAACACTGCAGAAGAAAAAACCCACGTTCCATTTGCTTTGAAAATAAATCTAGGCCACCTGAACTATTGCACACTTTATCATTGTCCTTGGAACACACACATTTAACAAAAGTCAGCCTGTACTTGTGCAGAGCATTACAAAGAGATTCAGACTGCAACAAATAAAAACAGCTTTCCATATTTATTCAGATTTGTTTGTAAGCAGTTTGCATATTCAGTTCAATTCAGTCTATAAAAAACTGAATACAGCTGCCTCAGGATGCTTTATACTGTAAGGACCCTCAAATAGGGCTGCTATTGAGCTGTGAAGGTTTTTCATAATGAATTAAACCGCAGGTGACATCAGAATTTCTACATCAATAATTTCAGTAAAACTTAAACATATTTTGAAACATTACTATGTGTAAATCTCTGTGGGTATAGTGGCTCTTGCATACTCACTGATAAAATCTGGTCACCTCGCCTCAGTTCTCCACTCAAGTCAGCGGGTCCTCCCGCAAGGATGAAGGAGACAAAGATGCCCTCACCATCTTCACCACCTACGATGTTGAAGCCCAAGCCCGTGGTACTCTTGTGGAGCACGACCTTCCTGGGTTCCCTGTGCAGACAGTTTAAATAATACATAAGCTCAGGGGAGTCAGTAGGTCTCAGCATCTTCAGCTCAGAAAGAAGACTAAAAGGTGGACAACAATTGCTCGAGTAAAGCTTTGTGCAGACACTGAAGCTCAGTGACTGCCAGAGCTCCACAGGGGGATAGTGCTCTACTTAGATCACTTGTCCCAATTTAGCGCTGACGAAAAAGGAGCCTCATCATATTACACACTTTCACACACTGGTTTGCTTGCTCTTTTGCTCCATCTGTCACAAACTTACAGACACTCGAATATACTAATGTATCTCAAAATATTTGAAGATTATGAGTACTGAATCTAAGGAGCTTGGAAAGAAAAGTGTCTGGACTTCTTTAAGTGGCTTGAAGATGTTTCACCTCTCATCCGAGAAGCTTCTTCAGTTCTAGTTCTAGTCCAGATGCTTTTCTTTCCAAGACTACGATGACCTGGATGACTGACAACCTTCACAGACATGAATACTGAATATTGACAGTTGTCAAAATGATCATCGTTAATACCCTTCACAGGTATGGTAATCCACAGAAGGTCGTTGCTGAAAATGTTGGCTGTCTACAGAGTGCTGTATCAAAGCTTATTATTATAAAGTTAAAGTTGAGGGAAAACGTAGGAAAACGTGCACATTATTAATTGATCACAACCAGTTCAGGAAACTGGCAGGTCTGTGTTAACACAGCTGAGAGAGTAAAAGGTCTAAACATCCAGCTTTATGTGATTATAAATGTGATTAAAAGTGATGCCCTCTTATGTGATGAGAAGGATTTTAAATTATATTCTGGTTTTAGCAGAAAACCAATTAGGACAAGCCAGTATAGGAGAAGTATATGCTCTATTTCTAGCCCTAGTCAATATTCTTGGGGCAGCATTTAGGAACTGCTACTGCACAAGTGAAAGTAAGCATTCTGCACATTTGTTTATTATGCATATTCAGGGACATATCCTGGTCAGAAATGACTCTGCACGTTATGTCTTTAAGACATTCCTGCAGTTTAACTAATTGGTGTGTGTTATCTGGCTTCATGGACAGATAGAGCTGGGTGTCATCTGCATAGCAGTGTAAATGTATGCTATGTCTTCTAATGATGCTGCCTAAGGGAAGCATGTATAATGTAAACAGAATTGGTCCTAGCACTGAACCCTGTGGAACTCCATAATTAACCTCAGTGTGTGAAGAGGACTCTCCATTTACATGCATAAACTGGAGTCTATTAGTTTGCAGTTATTTATTTGTAAAAAATGTTTGGAATCATGTATGATTTTCGTTCCACTTCTCACGTGTGCACCACTTTGTGTTGGTCTTTCACGTGGAATTCCAATAAAATTGATTCATGTTTGTGACTGTAATGTGACAAAATGTGGGAAAGTTCAAGGGGGCCGAATACTTTTGCAAGCCACTGTAAATTTGTTTTATGTCTTATGCTTGTATGATTGTGTAAAGTTCTTGCTTTTATGCTGCTTTTATTATTCTGCTGTGTACAGTGTCCTTGAGTGTTTTGAAAAGCACTTTCACATTATTATTATTATTATTATTATTATTATTATTATTGAGGCTGTCATTTTTAGCATCTAGATGGATGTTAAAATCACCCACAATTATCTGAGCCGAGCACTAAATCAGATAAAAGTCTGAGAAATCAGACAGAAACTCAGGTGGGCAACAGAATAAAACTGTTTGACTTATACAGCTAGGGTGGGCAAGGCTAAGCATCAGGGTTTCAAATGAATTACATCTCTGTCTGGGTTTTTGGTTGAATAAGAAGGTGCAGTGAAAAATTGCTGCCACACCCTCTCCTCGGCCTGTGCCTCAGGGATTCTGATAGTTACTATGACTCAGGAGTGTTTATTCATTTAAACTAACATAATCATTTTGCTCTAACCAGGTTTCTGTAAAGCAGAGTAAATCAATATGTTAATCGATTATTAATTCATGTACAAAAAGAGACCTAATGTTTAATAATCCACATTTTGCTGTTTTACCCTTTGGTGCACTTGATGATACTAGATTGTTCTTTCTTTGTAATTTTTAATTTTAAAGCATTTCTTGATGATTTTTTTTGGTGGTCTAGGACAGACACAGTCTCTATGTGGAATGGGGTTTAGGGGGAATAACAGGAGTTAATCTATGGTGCTGCTTCCAGGTCCCAACTCTGGATAGTCATTTTGCCCAGAAACGAGAGCTGCTCCATTCATAGTGCATTGGATTCCTTTCTCCTAACATCAATAATCTATAAAGCCAGACAACCAGCAACTTAAGGAGAACATGCAGCGAAAGGTTGCACACGATTCAGGATTCATTTTAGTGAACTCAGATTGATGGAACCATGTGTCACTACTGCTTGAATGACGATTTTCTGTAATTTGCCTTCACCTTCATTGCTGCTCTGGCCCCTGGAACACAATTCACTATGGACACATCTCCAGTTCAGTGACTCTGACCTCCACCGGTGATAATGGGCTTCATTTAGTACAGTATCAGTAATTACTAAAGGATGTAACTAAACATCTTACATACTGAGCAGAAAGAGCAGGGACAGGTTTAGAGGCCATGCAGAGGGAAACACTATGACATATTGAAAACACTGTATACTTTTTACCACAAAAGCAGGGATATTATGATGTCATAGTGATTTTACCCTACCAATCAGTAGGGTAAAATTACTCATGTGTAGCATTTATACACCTATAACAACCACACATTTTTATGCACAAAATGAATATTATCATGTTTCCTGGCAAACACCAAGCAAATAATCTATGTTGACTTTTATATTACAGAGCATGACCTAAATATTGCAGGAGATCAACAAAAATTGGCTAATTTTTAATTCAACCAGCCCCTTATTTATCATCTTTCATATACACAAGATCGACCACAGTTACTTCTCTCAGCATCATTGAGTAAATTGCTTTGACAACAGCAAGAAAAGACCAAACAATACTACAGCACTAGTTACAAAATTACAATACAGTAATTACAATCTGGAACAGATTCCAGATTTTCATCAGGATAATGATGAAATAATGAATACAGGATACATGATAGTTAGAGGAAGATCTTATTCTGACAGAATAAAATGACAAGTTGTCCATGGTTATTAGTGGAGTTTGCATAACACTGCTGCGTGCAGCGTTTCAGCCTGTTCTGCCTCTTATTTGTTTAATAGTGTTCTCTACCAAACATATTGAGCAAACATATTGGTTGAATGGTGCGCTGTACAGGATATTCTCAATGACAATGTATCAATTGAAGGCTTCCAAACTGTTCGAGCTGACAGCGAAAGCTCTGCAATTGATAAGCAGTTCTTGTTAACAACCCACCAGTTGTTGACAACATAACCTTCTGCACTAGCTCCACTGTCCCAGCTCAGACTCTCTGCTACCCAAATAACAAGCCATGGGCGACTAATGACATCAAAGACCTCCTCAATAACAAGGGGATGTTTTTCAGAGTGAGAAATAAAGTGGAGCTGAGAATGGGATTATTGAGCGGCAAGATCAGAGAAACTAAGAACAATAATAGGAGAAAGCTAGAGCAGAAACTCCAGCAAAACAGCAGAGAGGTCTGGAGTGTCATTAAGGATTCACTGGATTCAAACCATCCAATAGAAGAGAAGCTGTTGGGGGACAGAGCCAGTGACTTGAATTTGTTCTTCAACTGATTTGATACTGCAGTTAATGCTCAGCTCCTACTGACTTACCTGTGGTGAGCCTGCAGTCCACAGCCACACCACTCTCTCCTTACTGCACCTTCGCCTCCAGTGAAAAACCTGACACCTCTCCTCCACCCATCACTTTCACGTACGACCACGTTCAGAAACACTATACTCAGGTAAGTATGCATGACCAGACAGGATGAGTCCCAGCACAAGTACACACCGCAATAGTCCCACTCTCTTAATATCTCTTAATACAGAGGGGCACCTAAATTTTTACATCAAATAGGTGATAACCTGCATATGTGTGTTTTCTTTTTACGTAGTTTATCCCCTGTAGAGAAGAAGTATGACAGTGATGACGAAAAACTCCTAGCCGTTAAACTAGCCCTGGAAGAATGGAGGCATTGACTCAAGAGGGAAGAGCAGTTATCACTGTAGAGGATGTGTAAAAGGGTGTAACTATTGCACTGTGCATTAGATGGAGGAGTTGTACAGGGAGATAACCACATGGAGATAACATCTGCCTTTCTGACATCACCTTAATAGAGTCCAGCTCCATCCTCACAAGATCACTGGCCTTGCGGATCCGTTTATTAAGTCTGTTGGCATTTGCAACCCTCTCTATGCAACAGCATAGAGAATGTGTACTCTGATGTATTTATAGTCCACCACGATGTCCACATCTACCCTCTGGACTGAAAGAGGCGTCACTGGTTTCCTGGTCCTCCTCAAGTCTACAGTCAATTCTTTGTCTTTGTCACATTGAGCTGCAGATGATTCTGCTTGCACCATGTTATAAAGGAGTCAACCACAGCCCGGTACTCTGTCTCTTCACCTTCACTGCTGCATCCAACCACAGCAGAGTCATGAGAAAACTTCTGAACATGGCAGGTTTCTTTGCAGTGGTGAAGTCTGTGGTTTAGAGGACAGACCTTGTGGTGCCCCTGTGTTGCTGATCACCTTGTCAGACACACAATGTTGAGGACACACATATCATCAGTCTTTTAAGACGTCAGAAGTCAGTAATCCTGGGAACCACTGGGATGTCGCATCTTTGGTACAGGAACGAGGCCTGACATCTTCCACAGCACTGGGACTCTCTGCAGACTCAGACTCATCATGAACAGTTTATGAAAGACTCCATAAAGCTGGGGGGCACAGGCCTTGAAGACACAGGGACTCACCCTGTCTGGTCCAGCAGACTTGCCTGCACCCATATGTTCTGGACACAAGAGAGGGGCTGAGCTGTCAACTTATCACCACCTCGACTGCCGAACTCCCTCACTGAGTTGCAGCCGCAAGGTGGTTGGTTCCTGTTGTGGTGGTAATGCCCAAACCAAATGGTGGACACCAGAGGTGAAGGGAGCCACAAGGCTGAAGAAGGAGTCCTTCCGGGCTTGGCTAATCTGTGGGACTTCAGAGGCAGCTGATAGGTACCGTCAGGCCAAAAGGAATGCGGCTCAGGCAGTGGCTGAAGCAAAAACTAGTGGTGTGAGAGGACTTCAAAGAGGCCATGGAAAAAGACTTTCGGACTGCCTTGAAGAGATCCTGGCAAACCATCAGGTGACTCAGGAGGGGAAAGTGGTGTTCTACATGCACTGTGTATAGTCTGGGTGGAGCACTGCTGACTTCAACTTTGAAAATTGTCGGGTGGTGGAAGGAATACCTCAAGGACCTCCTTTATCCCACCGGCATGTCTTCTGTGAAGGAAGCAGAGTCTGGGGGCAAGGGGGACGACTCTTCTATCTCCAGAGGTTAGGTCACTGAGGCAATTGCACACCTCCTTGGCTGCAGGGCCCCTGGGGTGGATGAGGTTCACCCTGAGTTCCTGTAGTCTCTGGATGTTGTAGGTCTTGACTGACACACCTCTGGAGACTTGCGTGGAGATCAGGGCGGTACCTCTGAATGGGAACCACCACCCCAGTCTGCAAATCTTTAAGAAGAGGGACTGGAGGGTGTATTCCAACTATAGGGGATCACACTCCTCAGCCTTCCTGGGAAAGTTTATGCCAGGGTGCTGGAAAGGAGAGTTTGTCCGTTAGTCAAACCTCGGAAACAGGAGGAACAATGTGGTTTTCGTCCTGGTCATGGATCACTGGACCAGCTCTTTATCTTCTCGAGGATACTTGAGGGCGTATGGGAGTTTGTCCAACCAGTCTACATGTGTCTTTTGGACTTGGAAAAGGCATTCAACCGTGTCTCTCAGAGCGTCAGTGGTGGGAGATGCTTCGGGAGTATGAGGTGTCTGGGACATTGCTATGGGCCATTCGATCTTTATACAACTGTTGCAAGAGCTTGGTCTGCATATCCGGCAATAAGTTTGACTTTTTTCCGGTAGGTGATGGACTCTGCCAGGGCTGCCCTTTGTCACCGATTCTGTTCATAATTTTTATGGACCGAATTTGTAGGCATAGCCAAGTGGTGGAAGGCTTTCACTTGAGTGGCCTCAGAATCTCATCTCTGCTTTTCGCAGATGATGTGGTTCTGGTGACTTCATCAGGTGATAGCCTACAGCTCGCACTGGAATGGTTCACAGCCATTCAGCCGAGTGTGAAGCGGTGGGAATGAGAATCAGCACCTAAATCTGAGGCTATGGTCCTCAGCCGGAAAAGGGCGGAGTGCATCTCTGGGTCTTGTTCACGAGTGACCAGAGAAGGGAGATCAACAGCCAGATTGGTGCTTCGTCTGCAGTGATGCGGACGCTGTACTGGTCCGTCATGGTAAAGAGAGAGCTGAGTGTAAAAAGCAAAGCTCTCAATTTACCAGTCGCGATCGTGGCTCAAGAGTTGGGAGTTCGCCTTGTAATCGGAAGGTTGCCGGTTCGAGCCCCGGCTTGGACGGTCTCGGTCGTTGTGTCCTTGGGCAAGACACTACACCCGTTGCCTACTGGTGGTGGTCAGAGGGCCCGGTGGCGCCAGTGTCCGGCAGCCAAATCACAACAAAAGTCGCCTCAAGGCGCTTCATAGATACAGAGAAAAACCCAACAATCATATGACCCCCTATGAGCAAGCACTTTGGCGACAGTGGGAAGGAAAAACTCCCTTTAACAGGAAGAAACCTCTGGCAGAACCAGGCTCAGGGAGGGGCGGGGCCATCTGCTGTGATTGGTTGGGGTGAGAGAAGGAAGACAGGATAAAGACATGCTGTGGAAGAGAGACAGAGGTTAATAACAGGTATGATTCAGTGCAGAGAGGTCTGTTAACACATAGTGAGTGAGAAAGGTGACTGGAAAGGAAAAACTCAATGCATCATGGGAATCCCCCGGCAGCCTACGTCTATTGCAGCATAACTAAGGGAGGATTCAGGGTCACCTGGTCCAGCCCTAACTATATGCTTTAGCAAAAAGGAAAGTTTGAAGCCTAATCTTGAAAGTAGAGATAGTGTCTGTCTCCTGAATCCAAACTGGAAGCTGGTTCCACAGAAGAGGGGCCTGAAAACTGAAGGCTCTGCCTCCCATCCGATCCGAACCGTGAGATTTTTGATCCGTGGCACCACTAATGTATAGTGTAAAGAACCACCAAGGTTCTATGAAATTCTATGAAAGTTCAACTGATCCAGTTGAAAATATCCATATTAGCTGAGCCCTGC
Organism: Perissodus microlepis; assembly: GCF_051167445.1. Lineage (NCBI taxonomy): Eukaryota > Metazoa > Chordata > Actinopteri > Cichliformes > Cichlidae > Perissodus > Perissodus microlepis. The sequence continues at coordinate 655,127 of NC_140470.1, forward strand.
ATTTGCCACAGATCACTGACAATTACCCAGCTTAAAATGTAAAATGGATTTTGGATGTTATGGATGTTAAATCTGAAAAGCCTATGTGACCTCCTTCTACCACATTCACAAGATCTTCAGAAAATTTTATCTCTGACCTTGAGGTTGAGGCCACTGAGATTCAAACTTGTTAGAGATTTTTAATAGAAAGACATATGGTATTTTAAAAGTCCAGGGTGACATCTTTCTCAAGTTATCGTGGTAACAAGAGCTTTAGAAACATGACCTTGAGGTCAAAGTCCTTATGAGCCTGTGTGCAAGTTCCTCACCAACAATCGAATTCGAACACTACCAACAGCTATCTGCTATCTTAGAAAACAAAATGCACAATGACATTCAGAAACCAAACACTCAAGCAAGAACAGAGCAGAATGTGGAAAAAACAACAGGACATAGGGTTGTTCACATGCTGGCTCCAAGGGACAGCAAACACACCCAGAGCCCAGGATACCAGCCGACACAACCGAGAGGGGGCAGGGGTGGCACCCATCCCCGTCACCCCTGCCATCTCCTGGCAGAGCAGAAGGTGCCCACCCCACCCCAGAGGGGTGAACACAGGACTCAGATACAAATTCCTCCAGGAGGACCCCGGACATGCACCGTGCTGGCCAACACAGCACACGGGGGAGCGAAAGGAATGGGGAACGAGAAAAGGGGAAGTCCCCATGCATCCATGACCTACATCAATCCATTCCAGCTAAGGCAGAAGGGGGAGGCACAGTGCCTCAGGCAGCGATCTTTTAGTCTCAGTAAGGACTCAGTTTCAGGACCAATATTCCCCTGCTCACCTGCCAACTCTGTCCAGCTCAACAGCCTTACCTGCAGTCTATTTCCATTTTGACTTGTAAACTGCCTCTAAGTAAATAAAATCGTAAATCTTCAATATATGTTTGTGTCCTGTTCTTGGTTCCCCTTTGCCTGGCTGTGGCAGTCAATGAGTTAGTAATGGAAGGCCATGAGTAAGTAACTTGTGACTGTAAGTTAGAAGAGTGTTGCCAAAAATATTGGTTATTGCATTTCCAAACTTTTCTACACCATGGCCATCAGTTATTGATATTGTGGCTATGTATTAATAACTTGTGGCCACAAGAGCTATGTATTACAACAATACATGTTTTTTCCACTAATGTCAGCAGAGGACTCCTTACCCTCTGCTTACATTAGCTACCTTACTCAAACACATCTTTATTTTGTGAGAGAATTCCTCCATCTTCGGTCTAACTTTGATAATGAATAAGGTCATGACCCTGAAAAATCAATGTCCTAAAGAAAGAGAGAACAGCAGAAAGGAGGAAGGCTTGAGAAAAACAATATCACGACAAGGTTCCCAAGGGAGTAAACAACAAATGCATTAGAAGAAATAAGGTAATTATATAATAACATGGCATGCTATTCATATAGTTAGATGGGATACAAGTGGTACAGTGCAGAAAGGTAGTGAGGGTGGTGGTTGAAAGTACCTGGTGATATCCAAGTCAGGAAACAGACTTAAGATATAGTTAGGGAGTGGGGCAGAGTGGAAGATGCTTTTGTCACACTCCACTGAGGAATAGTGTCGGGGGGAGGGCACTTTGTCACTTAGTTTGTTCACAGTGCTGTAAACTGGCTCAGGAGGCCTATATTGAAGCGAGAGACAAGAGCAGAGAGATTAGTGTCCAGAGGAAGAGGTGGAATAGAGGCGGAGTAGATGGAGTACAATAGACTGGCATAAATACATACGTGAAAGATGGGAAGAAAACACATAACGCACCTTGAGATGTGGCTAAAAGGGGAAAAAATACTGTACACACTGAGAAGTCTTACTGGTCAACACACCCGATCTAGGGGTGTCATGCGTTGCACACTTAGTAATTCATAGTAACACAAATTTTTACTTAATTACAAACTTAAATGGTCAACAGTTCACTTCCACAAATCCACTTGATTTCTTATTGAGTAATCGTGTCACTTTGATCCATATCCTCCACAGATTTATATATTTACACATTTATACTTTGTTAGGTATGTCTGCTCAGTTGCCTATTGTAATCACATGGCAGCAAATCAGTACATATAAGCAGCTGTGGTCAAGATGGTCATTTTAAATTGATTTTAATGACTTTGAACGTAGCATGGTTGATAGCGCCAGACAAGCTGGTGTCAGTGTTTCAGAAACACTCCTGGGTTTTCCTGCACAGCCAAGGTTAAAAATAGTGCTATAGCACTAGTATACAGTGTTGGTCAAGTTACGTGAAAAAAGTAATCAGTTACGTTATTACTCAGTTAATTACTTTTTAAAAACATGATACACAACCTGAATACGTAATAAACCAATAGACCCCTCAGCCCAGTTCTGTTGTTTTCTGCATAATCCATCATTTAAAATTGAATCAAATGAAAAAATCTCTTTTAAAACTTGTTTTATTAATTTAATTCTTTTTAATTTAACGAGTAATCAGAAATAATGTGTTACTGCCCATCTCAAATATAATTAAGTATAAATCAAATTAATATAGTGAAGGAGAACATGTAACACATTTAATGGAATAACTGTAATGCTTGAATTTTGACCAGATTTTTGTGAGGAAGTGCAGTAGAGTCTAAGGAGCTTGGAAAGAAAAGCGTCTGGACTTCTTTAAGTTTCCTGAAGACGTTTCATCTCTCATGTGAGAAGCTTCTTCAGTTTCAAGGTCAAATGGTGGAGAGTCCCAGATTTAAGTCCAAGGGGACACACGAGCAAAATGGAGTCTATTAGGTAGATATGAGACAAACCACTGCAGTAAAGTACCTGTAATACCTACAGCGTGCTCTAATCACTCTAATAGGATATGATGGTCAACAGTATCGAACGCTGTACTGTCCACAAATTATATCAGTTTCCATTGAAACCAGCAACCATTCAGTCCTAAGGACAGTACATGTTACCCCAAGATAACGAGTGATATCCTGATGTCAGCTCTGTTTCAGCTCTTCACTAGAATTTCATTAAAGGACGAAACACATCAACGGCATTGTTGAGAAAGGCAGGATTGAAAGAGACTGAATTCTGAACTCATCGCACGTGACAGAGGGTAAAAAGACTTTTATGTTTTAAAAGTGATATAGATTGCTCCAGCAGAGTTCTCAGATATGTGCTTTTGCTAAAAGTAAATTGTAAAAAAAAAAAAAGTACAGGTAAATTTCCTAGTTTGCAGGAATGTAAAAGATAAGAAATGTGTCCCTATCCTGTTATTATTGTGATGGTCCTGAGCCTGTGGACTCAGCAGTTTTGTTTTGATTGTTAATATCTTTTTTTCTGTTTAATTCTGGTTATGATTTTCTAGTTCGTAGGTTTTGGTTTCTGTGTTCCCTCTGTACTGTGTTAGTATTGTCTCTCCGTGTCATTTCCTGTTTTATTTTGACAGTGCCATGTCCTACGTCAGTGTGTCTAGCTTTGCTTCCCCTTGTCTCGTTATGTCTAATTAATCCCAGCTGCGTCTCCCTCCTGTTTCCCACTCCCTCATTACTCCTCTGTTTATTTAAGCCTGTGTTTGCCTTTGCCCTCTGTCGTGTTGTACCTCCTCATGTGTGCAAGTCTCTCTGCATTTCTAGTTTCCTGTTGTTTGAGTTTTCAGTTCCGTGTTTTGTTTCTAGTTTCCATTTTTTCTAAGTTTAGTTTGTTCTTGTGAGTTTATATTTTGCACTATTTTCCCAGAAATAAAGCTGCTACCTTTAGTTTTACCTTCCATCTATGAGTCAAGCATTTGGGTCCAATCCTGCCACACAGCTTCACATGACAATTATACATGATTCTCCATGAGAAAAATGGTATGTTGCAATTGTTAAACACAGAATTGATTTTGCTGATAATCATGATAATTGCTTAGTACTGATCAGAATATTATCAGGTATAACTTTAATCAATGTACTAAATGGCCTGTTTGTGATTACTTGTCAACAACAGTGATTGGATGTAACAATGTGTGAGGCCAGACGTCATCTGAGCAGATGTGACGTCCAAAAAGAGAGGGGGGAGAAACGAGAACCAGGGATAAAAGTTTTTTATAGAAGAGAAGCTGTTGATCTCTCTGTCTCCTGTGAGATGAGCAGAACAGAAGATTGGATCTAAGAGTTCAGTTAGAAATTAAAGCTGGGATGCTGGAGGGATCAACCACTGGCCGAACCGTGAACCTACAATTTGGTTTGATATTTATTGGCTTCTTCTCTGCTCATTTCTGATTCGTCATCAGTTCTTATTTGGTTCTCATTGGCTCCGCTTTGAGATTCACCACCATCTCTAAGCAGCATACCCAACACATTACATTCATGCAAATGAATTGCATTCATGCAAATGAATTGCATTCATGCGGTCAAATGTTGGAGCTATTTCCCCTATTTGTTGTGATCAGTGTTGGAAAAGAAAGTAATGTATTACACAAAACAAGCTTCTTTAAAGCAATACAGTACATTAATTAATTATTCCCAGGAGAAAGTCATTTGTTATACTACTATTTATGTTATTTTTGTGTTTCAACCCATTGCGTCATAGTTACAATTTAAAAATATAAACTTTTATGCTACAGTCCCACACACCAACACAAATAGTATGAATACGACGCCAACAGCACAAAGCAAAGATGAAAACCAGCAAAAAGAGACTTTAACCTCCTAGGACCTGGCGTCCACATTTGTGGACATCACATTTTGGGATGTCTAGACCAAAATACCTCATTCTGCTCTACAACAGCCTGATATCCACTTACGAGGACATTATACTGCCACTGTTCTATCAAAACGAATGTCCTCATATGTGGCTCTTATTTTTCTCAGAAACAAAAATTAGGTAAAAAAAATAATAAATCTGGTAATTCTTTGTTTTTACATTCATCAGGTCCCAATCAGCCCAAATAGCAAAGAAAAATTAAAAATGTCATCAAAGAGTTCGGGTCTTAGGAGGTTAAAGTGCCACAGTGATTCTACCTGAGAAATATATTTTAACATCATTCTGGGTTCTTAGCTACCCTTAGCATTAGCATGCTTCCAAAGTGCTGAAGTTGTGTTAGCAGCATAATGCAGTTGTTTCTGTTCTGGACACAGTTTGCACTGCATTGTGCTCATGTCCTTTTTAAAAAATAAAAGTAATGGGTGTATCCATGCTGCAGACCGCGCCACCATATTCTACCTCTTGCACAAGAACTGAAATAAGCTGGTTGTAGCGTGAGTGCAAGTGGAATTGATAGAAAATCAAAGTAACAATTCCAGAGGAATTAAACTACTGGGAACTACTTGACTTCCATCCCTACATCCAAGGGATGCTGGGGAAATCAGGTCTCAATGAACCATGTTCAGCACCTGCATTGCTGAGGCTTCTAGAAGGAGCTGTGGCTGCAAGGTGGTTAGTGCATGAATTTCTCCGAACCAGATGGGTGACACTGATTCTGATTCTGTGACTCTTTCTTTTGCCAATAAGCTAAAGAAAGAGTCATGTTCAGTCTTGGCTAGCCTGTTGAACTACAGACGTAGCTGAAGGGTACCACCACACCAAACAGAATGTATTCTGATTGGTAGCTGAAGCAAAAACTTGTGTGTTGGAAGAGTTCGATGAAGTCATGGAGAAAGGCTTTCGGTCTTCCTCGAAGTGATTCTATCAAACTGTCAGATGGGATTCAGAATTTGTAAGCGGTGCTCTATTCACAAGGTGTATACTGGGAGTGGGACACTGCTGACCTCAAATGAAGCCGTAATCAGACGATGGAAAGATATTTCAAGGAACTCCTCAATACCACTGAAACTGAAGCAGTCTTGGGATGAGGGGGACGAATCGCCCATCAGGTCATGGTGAAGAGAGAGCTGAGCATAAATGTGAAGCTCACAATTTACAGTCAAACTACGTCCCTACTCTCACAGATGGTCAGAAGCGCTGGGTAGTGACAGAAAGGATAAGATCACAGACACAAGCGGTGGAAATGGGCTTTCTTCGATAGGTGGGTGATCTGTCTCTTAGAGATAGGGTGAGGAGTTTAGCCATCTAAATGGAAACCTTAAGGGATCTCAATACTGCATAATCATATTTCAACTAGGGGTGGGAAATGAATTTTAAATGCGATTATTTAATTTGAAAAAAGTAATGTGTAAAAAAAAAAGCATTTAATTGCACTTTGCATTTCAAGCAAAGGGGAACTTTTGTCAATGCACGATTTCCTGCTATACCGATTACACTGATGCACATATCAGAGCTATAAAGAATCAGAAGAAAGTGGTTTGCTAGGACTGATCGGAGGCAAATTTCATTTCAAAAGACTACTGGAAGACTAATGGATTGCTCTGGACTGTAGACCACTATAAGTGGTAGAAGATAGGGGATTAGAAAATGTGCTACAGTTAGCGTAAGGTGATCCAACTTTCCAACTGCCGTGCTAAAAGACTATTTCAAGTCAAATCCAACACCTTTATGACACTGAAAAGCAAAATTTGATGCATTACAAACAGCCCTGCTAATATGGAGGTGGAGCAGGGCATCTCCTAATTGGAAGGTTGGTAGGTTAATCCACGGCTGCTCCAGCCTCCAGACGGCATGCCTTTTTTTTTTTTTTGGTCTTTGGCTCTCGGAGGAGGCGGACGCATCTTTCATCCTCTCCTTCCCCTTATCTTCCCTGCTGCTGCTTCTATGTCCTTGTCTGGTCTTGTCTGACTCTAACCCTGAGAGACCTTCTCATTCTCGCTCTTGTTCTCTAAAACCTAAAGAAGAACTATGGATTTGATCAACTGGTCCCTTAATGCAATTGACACCCTCTTCTCAACGAGAAGCCTAGGATCAGGAGAGCCTGAGTGCCCTGGAGGGACGTTCCCCGCTGGATACACGATGGACGGGTGGCAGAAGTGGCGCGTTGTGTGCCTAGCGGGACTGTCTATTGAGGACATTGAAGACATCTACCTATTCGGCTAATGGGGCTCTTGCTGATTGGAGCTAGCTTGGCCCTGGTGTATCGGAAATGGAAGAAAATGGTGACTGCCACTTTGATCGAAATGTGGGAAGAGCTGTGAGTACTCAGACTGTTCCTACTGAATATAATATGGGAAAGATCTTGGAGGAGCCCCGGAGACCATTGACAGACGATAAGAACAACTGTAAAATTGATGCAGTCTGTTCTCTCTAAAACAACATATCCATCAGCTACCTCCCCACCCCGACGGCGCCAGCTGGACGCTCTTGAAGGCTGACGCGACGAGAACAACAACAATTCTTCCAAGAGATACGAGAACGAGAACGAACTGTCTCTCTCGCCTGATCCCTCAAGGCCAACTGTGTAGGCTGTGGACTGCTGATCTTCGCCTAATGGGCGAAAGGACACTTTCTCAGGCTGAACTCAGGACACACATACTGACACGCACGCACACATGTACACTGATACTGACACGCCCTCACCATCATCCCCGCCTTCCCCGAATCCAACGCCTCCTCACTTGCTTACCTCCCATCTGATGTGGACAGCGGTCCAGCCGGAGGCGCAATCACAAGACTGCAGAGTCCCAGATGCAGCTGTGCACATTGGCAGACTCCCCCATGTTGCTTGTCTTGTGTTTTTATGGTGTTATGATGTGATGATACTTGTGCTTCTTATGTGATGGAGTTTTTGTCTTCTCCTCATGCTGACTCCCTTTAAGGATCAGTATGAGCAGAAATTCTTTTGTTCCCCTGATCTGACCTTTTGTTTTACACATTTTGCTACCTAGCCTGACCTGTCTCCCCATTGTGAATTTGTGTTTTATATGTACGGTCGGAAAGGTTTGTCATATCAGTTGCAGGCGACTGCAACCGACAAATAAATGCATTTATCCAATCCAATCCTAAGTGTCTTTGAGCAAGTTAATTAACCCCAAGTTGCTCTCTGATGTATTCATTGTGAATGCGTGTCAATGTTAGAAAAGACTCTAACAGTCAGGTTTAGAGTGCAGTCAGATGGATGAATGTTGTATTAAGTTCTTTGAGTGCTCGAGCAGAGTTGGAAACAGCACATTTTCCATTTAAAGACCTGTATAAGGCTAAATATATGCTGTATACATTCAAAATCGTACAACTACTAGAGTAAGTCTGTTCCTTTCACGACTGCTTCTAATGATATCATTGGTCACTCCTCATTATTTCATTGTGAGGAGACAGGGTTACTAAAAAAACAACAAATTCACACCACCTGGAAGAAGCTCACGGACTCAGTAGGCAGATGTAGACTGAGATAAGTAAAGACAGTTGGTGTAGAACACCATATGCATTTTCTCCTAGCATTTATAAAGCACCAGCTTTATAAAGAAACGTCTCCAACAAACATAATTTATCTTTATGGATGATTTACAATCCATTATGGATGAACAGTTTCTGAGTAGCAGTGGGTACTTATGAGCCACTATTCTGCAAAAACGATAGAATTCGTTTCTTACAGCTGATTTATAACAAGCCTAAAAGCTCAAGTGATCATGAGAATATCATACGACAAAGCATCGGTCTCTGTGAGCAAAGCAGAGCACTTAGTAGATGCATTGTTTTATAGTTCTTTGCTAAGCACATCACACTTGAGCCTTTAGAAATCTGTTTTACTGCTCGGACTCTTTGCTATGTCAGCACCATAGTAACGCGGTTTGATTATACCGCGAACAATAAACACAAGTTCACTGCTTGAAAAAATTAAAGGAACACTTCTTAATCAGAATGTAGCATCAAGTTAGTTAAACTACTGGGATATTGGTCTGGGTGGTTAAGTAGCAGAGGGGGGTGTTAATCAGTTTCATGGTGTTCATGACATTAACAACAGGTGCAAAAACTCAACACAGGAGTGGTTTGACAGACACTGACACTAACACTGACTGTGTCCTCTGCACTGTCAGGAGACAGTTACAGAGCCATCAGCAGGAAGCGTATCTGCCACATCCCAACAAAATGACTTCCAGCAGGCCACAGGTGTGAATGCCGTGGACTAACAGAATCAGACTTCATTAGGGAGGCACCAAAGTTCACCATGAACACATGTGACAGATGTGAAAGAGTCTGAACTAACGAGTAACATTTTGAGCTGGTCCAATAAAACTTTGGCAAAGTGGAGTAGCACTCTGCATCATTTTTATCACTCCGAATTTTGGTGTGTCTTTGAACTCTAATCATTTTAATTTCATCAAACAATGTGACATCCTTTCACTCCTAACACCATGTCTGTACAGTTATAGTCCATGACTTTTTTTCCCATTGAAATTTCCAAAATGTTCCTTTAATTTTTTAGACAGTGTACTCCCCCAGAGAACTGTTTAAAACAGAGTTTTGATGGCTTTTCAAAATTGCACACAAAGACAGATCGGGACAAGAGACAGCAGGAGCGAGGTGGAAAGAGTTTGTACCTGTAACTTTAGTAAGCTAAAGCCAATCATTAAAGAATCTCATATTGTAATGAGGAGGTAATTAAAGACAAAAGAAAAAACCATCCAACCTGTTTACATCCTCTTCCCTCGGAAAGTGCGTAGAGAGGGGTGAATAACTCTCAGGGGAAGCCACGGGCGGGTCGGACTTGTAATGCAGAGAGCCGGTGTTGACGGGGGAAGAGACGTGATTTTTCATGGCAGGAGAAAAAGCTGCAGCACAACACAGCAAACAACAGAGTAACAGATGACTAAACAGAGAAGATGAGAAGCTGACATCTGGAAGACATTTCTACGTGTACTGTGTACATCACAAATCTTATGAAATAAACAGCAACATATTCGACTGAGTAAAGCTCGCTGCAGTCTGGTTCTCCATATTCTATTGATATATAACTACAGACTAATCTAGTTCATAGCAACTGCATAACAACCTATTCCATAAGACTTACACTGCATGTTATCAGGAGGCCCATAGGGATCTGATAGATACACACTGGTGGGTTTCCCCACCTTTAAAGTGACCACATCAGACGTGTTCTTCAAAATGCCCACAGCCTCTTCATGAGAAACGTCCTCCAGACTGTAGTGGTTCACCTGTGCAGACAGATATAAGAGTTCAGAGGCGACCTTTTCTTCTTATTGCTCGTTTCTAAAGAGTCCAACAAGCTCCCTGCCTCCATGAGAGTGGATTATGACAGATGGTCTTCGGATGAGAACACACCCGCAGAGAGGTAATTTAATTAGGGGGTGATTAAGCAAGACAGATGCCCTCCTAGAGAGACGGCTTGTTGTTAAGCAGGTTGCTTTCACAGAGTGTGGCAGACACGTCTCACTACAGTATGACGGCTGCCTGGTTAATGAAATGATGAAATAATGACTCCCATTATGACTCCCACTGCATACTGAGTAAGGCTGACTTCTAACTAAAATTAACTTGGTTGTATATTTTCACTAACCAGTCAAGCTTCAGCTTAAATCGACATGTTTCCATTTTGGATGTTGAACTTCACCACGTCTGTATTTTAAGCCAGGAAATGTTTGTGCAAAGTTTTGTCCTTTTTAGTATATGAAATTATTTAAAGATTTAAGCTGTAATGGCTGCTATTATCTTGACAAGTATTTATTATTTGGCGTGCTGCGGGGAAACGCCTGTTCTAACGACTGGTGACTATTTTAAACCTAAAGCAACAAAAAATATTGCAGTATCAGTGTGTAATAATAGAGTAAATACACTGGTTCTTATATAGCACTTTTCTACTCTATGTGAGCAGTCGAAGCTCTTCACACAAGCTGCCATTCACAATCACACAAGCATATCTAATATTCACAGAAATTCACACAAATGCAATGGAAAGCAACTTGAGGGCAGTATCTTCTCCACGGCACACAGACTGGAGCAGGCAGGGATCGAACCACCAACCTTCCAATTAGCAGATGAGCCTTAGTGTTGGTTATTCAAACTGTGTTTATTTGGCACAGTTCTCCAAAAGCTGATGCTGCTCATCTGGACAGCTGGTAACTGTGCAGGGGCGGGTCTAGCAAAGTGTTGCCAGGGGGCCAGGTAGGGCATTAACAGAGAAAGGGGGGCACAAAGAAATACTTTCTTATTTTCATTTAAAATGTCTCGCTTTTAAAAAATAATTATCTGAATCTTACAACAAACGATTGATAGATTGATGCATATATACCATCAGAACAGTGTACATCACTGTCACAACAGCGTTTGTTTTCATTCAAAGGCTTTATGGTTTTTCCTATAATGGTGGCCGGTCAGTCAAAACGCCTGGGCTGATCTTTTGTCCCAGTCCAGCCCTGTATGCAGCTCATCTGCAGTCTGGTGTTACCTACATCTTCCTACTCGGGAGACAGAATTTCCGAGTTCTGAGTACAATCAAAGCACCACGACTGCAGTTTTCGTGTTGGATGTAAAAAGCGCACGTGATGCTGTGACGCAGGCTAGAATCATGGCGGCGGTCAACGACGGTCCAGGCGTGGGATTTCTCTCGTGGAAATATGCACATTATTTTTTCCTTTCTATTGGTAGGTGGCACAGTGCACATGTGGCAAGTAAGCAAGCTAGAAGACCGGCAAAGTTATGGAAGCAACACATTAACAAGAGAATTCTGAGTAAAACAGGACCGCTCACATCGACCAAGTGTGTCTACTTTTGGAGCTGTGTCTTAATTCCACCTACTTCACATACAAGGGTCAGTTCCACAGGCAGAAACATGGGTGTGCCATGGGTTCCCCAGTTTCACCCATTGTGGCCAATTTGTACATGGAAGAAGTGGAAAAGAGGGCTTTGCTATCCTACCCTGGAACACCACCAAGCCATTGGTTCAGGTATGTGGATGACACCTGGGTGAAAATCAAATCTCAGGATGTTCCACATTTTACGGATCACATTAACTCGGTGGACCGACACATCAAATTCACCAGGGAGGATATGAAAAGTGGCAGCTTAGCCTTCTTAGACTGTGAGATTTCCATCAGTAATGGGGGACATCTAAAAGCTGACGTGTACCGTGAACCCACGCATACGGATCAGTATCTAAGTTTTGACTCTCATCATCCACTGGAGCACAAACTGGGTGTCATCAGGACGCTACAACACAGAGCGAACACCATCCCCACTGACACAGCAGCCAGGGAGGCAGAAGAACATCAAGAAGGCCCTGAGTAAATGTGGTTTTCCCAGCTGGACTTTTGTCAAAGCTGGGAAGGCGCCTAAAGAAAGCTCCAGTCGATCCAGGAGAGAAGGACAACCGCTGCCCAAGCGAAAACCTGTAGTGATCCCGTACGTGTCAGGAGTATCAGAGCAACTGAGACGCATTTTTTCTAAACACCGGGTCTCTGTGGCTTTTAAACCCCAAAACACGCTGCACCAAAAACTGGTCCACCCCAAGGATTGGGTCCCCCGACACAAGCAGAATAACATAGTGTACGCTGTTAAGTGCAGGAGGATTGTCAGGATTTATACATCGGGGAAACCAAACAACCTCTGGTGCGGAGTCAAGGAGGCCATTTACGTGAAAAGGGAAAGACCATCTCTGAATCGAGGAGGGGGCCTAAGGGTACATCTGTCACCATCTTACAATGTTGTGATTGCAGCCATTCCCCAACTCTCTGTGAATGGGACTCATGACCATTGATCAGTGGTTGTTGATCAATGTCCATGAGAATTTGCATAATTAAGATTAAGGAACTGACCTCCCAGCCCATTGTTCCTCCAGTGGTGCTGGTTTCAGTCATTATGCAAATGTCCTGTTTATAAGATTGAAACCTGCAGTCAGCTGGGACTGAAGACGTCACCTGATGATGACGAAACATTTCTCCCACTGAAAACGTCCAGATGAACAGAATCAACTTTTGGAGATTTACTTACCTGGATGAGTGAGCGTGAAGACATTTTGCACAGTTCTTAACCAAAACGTCTCCTCCACCAGATTTTCAATGTAATGTAACACTTTGCATTTAATAGAAATGAAAATAAAAATCTTTTTATGTTTAAATATTAATATGTTGGGGGTTTTTTTCAATATATTTTTATTGATTTTATAATTGACCAGTATACAACAATCACCTTCAAAAGAACACAATAGAAGGTGGACGGCAAGTCAATAAGGTGGTAATACAGCACACATAAATGTTAAAACAGAGCACATTTCACTTAAGTTTATCTATCAGGCTAATGACTGGTTGCCAAATCTTATAAAACACTCTCTCTCGGTTAGACAAGGTAAACCTTATTTTCTCCAGGTGGAGTACATTTCCAAATTCTCTCAACCACATTTCAAAGGTAGGAGGTTTATCAGACTTCCAGCAGAGAAGTATCAGCTTTCTAGCCACAAGTGTGGTCATTGACACAACCTGCGTCTCTGTCTTGTCCCTTGCCCATCCCGGTTCAGACACCCCGAACAATGCTGCAAAGGGGAACATGGGACCTCCCTGCCAATGGCTTTGGTCAGAAAAACAGATGATTCCAAAAAAGCTGTAGTTTTTGGCATTGAAAGAAAAGGTGAGATAAAGTTCCTCAACCACTTGAACACTTCAGACAGAGGGCTGAAACGTTCTTATATATTTTTTCCACTTTAGTGGGAGAAAAATGCAACCTATACACAACCTTAAATTGGATCAGATTATGTCTAGCATTTATAGAACTACAATATATATTCTTAATGCACTTTTGCCAAACATCATCAGTAACATCCACCCCCAGTTCTTCCTGCCACTGCTCCCTAAAAGTATCAGATGAAGGACTGTATATATCTTGTAAGGCCCTGTAAAAGCGAGACACAGCACCTCTAGTGTAGGGCTCAACTGACACGAAGCTGTCAAGCACTGAGTTTCGAGGAATCAAATCATATTGTGGAATAGATGCTTTGATGAAATGTCTCAACTGTAAAAATCTGAAAAAAAATGTGAATTAGGAAGATTAAATTTCACCCTCAATTGCTGAAAAGATGGAAAATGTCCATCAATGTAAATATCTTTGAGAGAACAAATCCCTCTTCCCTGCCATGTCACAAACGTGATGTCCTCCAGCCCAGGTCTGAAGGCATGGTTGTTACATATTGGAGCATCCAGATACATTTTAGGAGCCTTTACTGTGCCCAATATGTTGTTTTTAGTATGATGCTCTCTTGAAACAGAAAGATGAGTAGCTGTCGTTTTGTCACCCTGGCTACAGTACTGAAGAGAAACCTGGGGTTGTTGATTAATGAATAGTAAGATGGTCTAGCTTTACAGAAGGCTTTTTTACAGAGCAGCAAACTATTTTTACAAGCTAAACGATGATCTTATAAATTAAGATCGCCATTTCCTCTACAGCCTACATTTATGTGCTTTAAGGTGTGCATTTGAGAATTATACCAGGGAGTCAAATATTCCCTTGACTTTTAGTTCAGGTAGCTGCTCTGCACTGTGTTGACACATGGCATTTAAGATAACAGTGGATTAATTATGTCCTTAAACTTCTATTAAACTTACATGCTTAATCCATTATTTTAAATTTAAATGTTAATAGGAGACAAAAGATGGGTTTCAAGAAAATACTGCTAAATGTTCAGTTTCTATGCCGTACGCCAGAACAAGATCTACAGTATGAAAGTGGTGGGTGGTAGGTCGGCCTAGCATCTTGCGGGCCGACCTTAGTAGTTTGCTCTGTTGCAGCCCCTTCGTTTTGCAGGACTCACTGACAGCAGTCTTGCTTCTGGCAGAAAGATGGCCGGAAAAAAATCCCGAATGATCGTGATCGGCGATCATGATTGAGCGCTTGGTGAAATCAAATAGAAGAAAAACAAGGATTCATCGAGCTCAACCTGTGAAAGAGTGGTTCTGGGAACATGAGACATCATTTTCACACATGGATTGGCCACCACAGAGTCCAGAGCTTAACCTCCTTGAGAATCTTTGGGAAGCGCTGGAGAAGGCTTTGCGCAATGGTCAGGCTCTACCATCATCAATGCTCGATCTTGGTGAAAAATTAATGCAACACTGGATGGAAATAAATTTTGAGACATTGCAAGACCTTATTGATTCAATGCCAAAGCGAATGTGTGCCATAATCAAAGCTAAACGCAGTCCAACAAAATATTAGAGTGTGTGACCTTTTTTGGTGGCAACTTTTTTTTTTTTTGTCCTGGCAGTGTATAGCAGTGTGTAAAGATAGTCTCGATATGATTGAGACTGTGTGGTTACTTTGTAAACGTGGTTCTCTGAGTGAAAGACTTCAGCTCTCTCCCGATTCAGGCCGCTCGGAGACGCATTCCGATCAAACCATCAACGGTTTCATGTTCGCTCAGCTGTTTTATACGTGGCCAGGCTAACTAGAGTGTCTTAAAGAAGTATTCACACGGCATGACCAAGGGGGTCATTCCCCTTATATATCGATTATGTAACGAGTGGAGCAATACTCTCAGACAGAGAAGGTTATAAGGTAACTGTACATTCTCTGACATCTAGCCTCTATTACTTGATGAAGTTTATACCACTGTGATTTTTACTGTACAGTCATGCTTAAGTATTTTCTATATCATCTTTCTGTGTTTCAAGAGAGCATCAAACTAAAAACAACATATTACTATTTAAGCAAAAACGATCTTTATTAAATGGTATTAAAAGTGTTAAATCACATTGGAAATCTGGTGGAGGAGATGCTATACTCAAGAACTGTGCCAAATAAAGAACATTTTAAACACAGTTTGAATAATCAGCAGAGTTAAACAGTCCATAAAAAGTGGGCTAGAATTACAGTTTGATAGGGTCCGAGTGTCTTGGGGCAGAAAAACACAAACACATACAAACAGCAGTTTGGGTTGTCAAGTGTTGCCATACCACTGGTAAATAGATTACAAATAACACCACACAATGCTCTGCAGCTGATATTGTCACTAAGACATTTTTAGATCCACAGGGAATTAACAGGGGTTAAGAAGCCACACCTCTCATACGGGCTTTTCATTAAAGCTCGTACACATCCAGAACTGTCATACACGTGTGTGCAATGTGGGTCTTACACGTGATGTTCATGCGGTTTCTCACCATTAATAATCTGTCTCCAACTTGCAGCCGGCCATCCTTTTGTGCCGCCCCACCATGAATAATTTTAGTTACATATATGCTGTTGTCACCAGGGATATGCTGGTTTCCCACTCCACCTGCAATACTGAAACCAAGGCCTGTGTGTGTGTGTGTGTGTGTGTGTGTGTGTGTGTGTGTGTGTGTGTGTGTGTGTGTGTGAGAGAGAGAGAGAGAGAGAGAGAGAATGACAGTAGTTAGTTTAAAGATATGACATAGGCATACACATTATGATATAGGAGGATGCTATAAATGTTGTATTTATTAATTGAAAGGGACACGTTTTTGTGGTAGTGTCATTGGTTTTCATAGGCTTTCTGACAATGAATACATTTCACAGTAACTTCAAGGTCTTAAGCTCTGCTGTGTTTACAAACCTCCCAGCTGTCATAACTACAGTAAGTAACACCTATTCTTGTGCTGAGCTCTGGAAAACCAGATTAATCATTCAGGGTCAAAAAATGACCCTTGCCATACACAAAATGTGCAGCAGTATCACTGAGAACGGAATATCATCAACTATTCTCTCAAATTTATAATGCACAAAATCATGCTTTTTAGGTCTATACCAACCTTTTGGTCCTTTGATTAGCTTGAGCTCAATGATTGTCTCTAGCATAGGCCTGCGGCGCCGCACATACAAATGGACAACAGAACCTGCAACCTTTAGGGCCTCTACTGCCTTACTGTGGGAAACTTCAGACACATCAGCATCATTCACCCGAAGGATGCAGTCATTTACTCTGGAAAAGGAAAAGTCATATCAATAGCTAATTCACATGAAGACAAACTTACAATACTAATCAGAACTTCATTAACTGATATAAAACTCAGTGGTGAGGAGAGTGTTTCCAAGGCAGGCGCACATCACGGACAAAATGCTAACCCCAAAGGCTTTGTTACACACTGAAGCTCAAACTTTTATCTCATTACATGACTTTTTTATTGACTGCTATTCCCGAAAAAAACAGAAAACCTGTGAATACATTCCAGCATATTTACAGCACAAGCACACGCACATTCTGTATAAATGTTAAGGTCTGACAAACAGGGACAGAGCTAGCAAGCAACTGAGTTTGAATTCCTATTGGGCGTCGACCAAAACTTCCATATGGTGGCAGCCAAGGACACGAACCTCCTGAAGGATGCTCACAGTGACCAGGTGGGGCCCAACCCTCGCTCACACTCTCTCTTGCACATGTTACACCACTCCAGGACAACTTGGTGTAAACAGCAAACCGAGTTTATTTGGGTACCCCAGAACCATGGCTTTTACATACAGAACCCAAGCATGCTCTTCGCTTCTTCTTTTCCAGAACATTTCTTTTTTTCTTTTTTCCGTGCCTGCCCTCTACTGGTGGAAACGTGTAACAGCCAAAAACCCAACATAGCTGAATAGCCCAAATACCAACGGATTCATGCAATGTTTTAGACCTATTTTAGCTTTACACTTTACCAAGTGCTACACACACACACACACACACACACGTAGTAAGATTGTTATGATTATAGTAACGATTTCATTATATTATATTTTATGTCAGAAATAAAATGTTAACCATTAGAGAAAAAATATATATAACCGTCTCACAGACATTACATTATGTATCGCTACTTTCAGTACCACTGACATTTACACCCTTTTTCCAATTGATCTTCAGTAATTACTTCCTCCAAACCATCAACATGTCTTTTAAACCCCATTCCTACAAGACAGCTCAAAGAACTCAACTAATTATAGGCCTATCTCAATCTTCCTTTTATAAAAAAAAAACCCTCTTCTGATATATATTAAAAAAACAAAGCCCTTTGGGGCAACTGTGGTTGTGATTTGGCCTATATATAAATTTGAACTGAATTAAATTAAATTTATTTGAAGTGTTTCAGTCCAGTTTTAGAGCTCATCACAGTACTCGTAGCAGTTGTGAACATTACAAATGATCACGGTCGCTGACAGTGGACACATCTCTGTGCTTGTTCTGCATCAGGCCCCATCTTATCTTAATGACCTTGTAGTACCATATCACCCCATTAGAGCACTTTGCTCTCACACTGCAGGCTTACTTGTTGTTCCTAGAGTATTGAAAAATAGAATGGGAGGCAGAGCCTTTACCTTCCAATTTCCTCTTCTGTGTAACCAGCTCCCAGTTGGGATTTCGGAGCCAGACACCCTATCTACTTGTAAGATACACTTGTGTTTGGGTGTGGTTTGTGGCTCAGCTGCAAGGGAGGGATGGAGCAGGGGTTGAGGGTGGTGGTGACAGGGGAAGGCTGACCAACACAGCTGATTTCCATCATGCCTTCCCTTTCTGTGTAGGATGCCTGGAACTGATAGTCAGCCATTAAGAGTGACTGACCAGGGTATATTGTTCATGTCTCGCACACTTAAAAAACTGTATGACTTATTGGGCATTAAATCTGTTTGGACCAGCACCCTCTACCACCCTCAGACTGACGGGCTGGTGGAGTTGCTGAATAATAATAAATTGCATTTATATAGCGCTTTTCAGGACCCCTCAAAGGGCTTTACAATTCCACTATTCATTTACACGCTGGTGAAGGAGAGCTACAGTTGTAGCCACAGCTGCCCTGGGGCAGATTGACAGAGGCGAGGCGGCCATATTGCACCATCGGCCCCTCTGGCCATCACTAGTAGGCGGTAGGTGAAGTGTCTTGCCCAAGGACACAACGACCAAGACTGTCCGAGCCGGGGCTTGAGCCGCCAACCTTCCGATTACAAGACGAACACCCAACTCTTGAGCCACGATCGCCCCTAGTAAGACTTTAAAGTCCATGATTCACAAGTTCATTCACAAGGATGATCGCTCAGTCCCAATTGTTTGTTGTTTGCAGTGCGGTGGGTGCCTCCATTGGATTTTCTCCCTTTGAGTTATTGTTTGGCAGGAAGCCGTGGGGGGTGTTGGACCTGAGGGTCGAAGGTCCAAGTCCAGCAAAAAACGAGATCCAGTATTTTCTGAACCTGAGAGCAAAGCTGCACACATTAGGGAGGTTATCATGAGGAAATTTGCTCCAAGCCCAGGAACTTCAGGAGCGCCTGTACAACAGAGGGACTAGGTTTATGGCAATTTTCACCGGGAGATAAAGTGCTTGGATTACTCCCTTCTTTCAGCTCAAAGTTACTCACCCAGTGGCAGGGACCCTTCATGGTCACACAGCGAGTGGGTGACGTATGAAGCGGTATGGTGAGAACGGGGGAGGAGCAACACAGATTTATCACATTAACCTCCTAAAAGCATGAGGCTGAAACTGCTTATTTGGTGAGCCTAGTGAAGGAGAGAAATGGTTTGTGGGCTGTGGCTCAGGCAGTAGAGCAGATCAGCTACTGATTAGAAGGTTGGTGGTTCGATTCCTGGCTTCCCCAGTCTGCATGCCAAATATCCTTGGGCAAGATATTAACCCCAAATTGCCCTCCGATGCGTTCATCGGAGCGTGTGAATGTTTATTAGTTGCACTTGTGTTTAGAAGTGCATGGGTGAATGAGGCATGTTGTATAGAGCGCTTTGAGTACTCCGGGGAGTAGAAAAGCGCTATATAAGAATCAGTTCATTTACCATTTGGGGCTGGTGGTGTCAACTTCCACCATTCCACCATTGAGGTGACCGTCCCAGAGAGCAGATGCTGCTGGATTGCAGCAGCTGTTTGCAGATGTGTTCTCCCCCCGTCCAGCCTCACAGAGCACCATTTTGAAACGTTCCCTGGCTTGACTGTCCGTTCATGGCTCTACAGGTTACCTCAACATAACAGACATATTGTTCAGAATTGGCTGAAATGCTAAACCTGGGACTAATAGAAGAGTCACACAGTGCGTGGTGTAGCCCCATAATTCTTGTGGTGAAGAGTGATGGGCCTATACGATTCTGTGTCGACTATTGTAAGGTGAAGTGCCACAGTTTGATGCTCATGCCAGCCTCTGGTTAACGAGCTTCTGGACTGGTTAGGCTAGGGGTGTCCATCTCCATCCCTTGAGGCCTGGAGTTGGACACCCCTGGGTTAGGGACTGCTTGTTTTTTCGTTACACTGGATTTAACAAAGGGCTACTGGCAGATTTTCTTGTCTCCAGAGTCCAAGGAGAAAATGGCCATTTCCACTCTGTAACAGCCATCGCATCGTAAGACCAAAAAAGAGTTGAAGGTCTTGGGGCTGGCTGGTTTCTACCGCCGGTTTGTGCCCATCTTTGTGGACTTAATCAGCCCATTTGCCGATTTCATTAGTTAATATTAATCTCTGGCTGTCTTCCACAGTGTGTCTTCATCTTGTTTTCCTCCCCCCACCCCAGCTGGTTGTGGCAGATAGCCGCCCCTCCCTGAGACTGGTTCTGCTGGACGTTTCTTCCTGTTAAAAGGGAGTTTTTTCTTCCCACTGTCACCAAAGCACTTGATCAAAAAGGGTCATACATTTTTTTCTCTGTATTACCGTACAGAGTTATAAAGTGCCTCGAGGCAACTGTTGTTGTGATTAGGTGTTGTAAGTTAAAATAATAATAATAATAATTTAATTGTACATAACTATAGTTATAATATATAATATGACATTTAGATAAATGTTGTTAGTCACACTAAATAATAAAAAATAGTTTAATTTATCTAATAAAATAATACACCCCCCTCAGGAAACAAACCCCTCCAAGCATTTGGGTCATTTAAATCAGATGATGCTCTCCTCCAGTTACAGGACTGTCTTGATCTGACAGACTGGTCCATCTTTGAACAGCAGGACCTGGAGACCTTCTCTCAGTCTGTCCTAAGTGCTGTGTACAGAATGGGACATTTAACAGAACCATCCAGGTTCTCCTAATAAAGGAGAGTAGGTGTAGGAGTAATAGGAGAGCTGCTGGCCCCAATTGCATCCCAGGGGCTCTGGTTCAAGCCTGCACGGATCAGCTGGCAGGGATCCTCACCAGGCTGTTCAGACCCTTCCTGACTCTATTCCCACCTGTCTGACGGCCTCCACCATTAGTCCCATCTCCAAAAAGACTAGAATAGACAGCCTCAATGACTACAGACCTATAAGCCCTCAAATCTGTAGTCATGAAGTTTTTTGAGCAGATTGTGTCTACCCCCTCCCTCCACCCCCAGCTTGAGTGATTCACCAGTTCAACAACACCCTTCACAGAGTGCTGTGCAAGGGCATCACCTTTGATGGCCATCAAAGGTGATGCCCTTGCACCCCGCCCACCACCAATTGGACCCAATGCAGTCTGGTTGGCACCTTGGGTCAGTCAGGTCCCACACCTCCAAACTTACAAACAGCTTCTTCCTGAGGACCATCAAAAACACTATCCTCTCACACCCCAACCCTGCCCACCCACTTCACCAATCTGAGCCATGGTGTGAGTAACCCCCATCACTCAGACCACTCACTTATTTTTGTATATATTTCTCTTAATTGTATATATTTCTCCTGTTTCCTATTTATTTCTATATTTTATTCACGCAAAGTCAGTGTGGAGCACCCACAGTTTTGTTCTACATGTACAATGGCAATAAAAGGCTGTTCTAATCTATTCCATTCTATATGAGAGTTTTGTTATATTGAGGGCAAAAATTGTTGAAAGAAGTAATTATTATAGAACAAACACATCATCATCTTGCTTAAGTTTAAAAACCTTATACTCTCAAAATACACTAGAAACCAACAGAAATATGACAATACTACCTCAGAACTGAAAGATAATAAAAGATTCAATTCAATTCAATTCAATTTTATTTATATAGCGCCAAATCACAACAAAAGTCGCCTCAAGGCGCTTCATAGATACAGAGAAAAACCCAACAATCATATGACCCCCTATGAGCAAGCACTTTGGCGACAGTGGGAAGGAAAAACTCCCTTTTAACAGGAAGAAACCTCCGGCAGAACCAGGCTCAGGGAGGGGCGGCCATCTGCTGCGACCGGTTGGGGTGAGAGAAGGAAGACAGGATAAAAGACATGCTGTGGAAGAGAGACAGAGGTTAATAACAGATATGATTCAATGCAGAGAGGTCTATTAATACATAGTGAGTGAGAAAGGTGACTGGAAAGGAAAAACTCAATGCATCATGGGAATCCCCCGGCAGCCTACGTCTATTGCAGCATAACTAAGGGAGGATTCAGGGTCACCTGGTCCAGCCCTAACTATATGCTTTAGCAAAAAGGAAAGTTTTAAGCCTAATCTTAAAGGTAGAGATAGTGTCTGTCTCCCGAATCCAAACTGGAAGCTGGTTCCACAGAAGAGGGGCCTGAAAACTGAAGGCTCTGCCTCCCATTCTACTTTTAAATACTCTAGGAACAACAAGTAGGCCTGCAGAGCGAGAGCGAAGTGCTCTAATAGGGTGATATGGTACTACAAGGTCATTAAGATAAGATGGGGCCTGATTATTTAAGACCTTGTATGTGAGGAGCAGGATTTTGAATTCAATTCTGGACTTAACAGGAAGCCAATGAAGGGAAGCCAATACAGGAGAAATATGCTCTCTCTTTCTAGTCCCTGTCAGGACTCTTGCTGCAGAATTTTGGATTAGCTGAAGGCTTTTCAGGGAGTTTTTAGGACTTCCTGTTAATAATGAATTACAGTAGTCCAGCCTGGAAGTAATAAATGCATGAACTAGTTTTTCAGCGTCACTCTGAGACAGGATATTTCTAATTTTAGAGATGTTGCGCAAATGGAAGAAAGCAGTCTTACATATTTGTTTAATATGTGCGTTGAAGGACATGTCCTGGTCAAAAATGACTCCAAGGTTCCTCACAGCGTTACTGGAGGCCAAGGTAATGCCATCCAGAGTATGAATCTGGTTAGATACCATATTTCTAAGATTTTCAGGGCCGAGTACAATAACCTCAGTTTTATCTGAATTAAGAAGCAGAAAGTTAGCGGCCATCCAGGTCTTTATGTCTTTAAGACATTCCTGCAGTTTAACTAATTGGTGTGTGTTATCTGGCTTCATGGACAGATGGAGCTGGGTGTCATCTGCATAGCAGTGTAAATGTATGCTATGTCTTCTAATGATGCTGCCTAAGGGAAGCATGTATAATGTAAACAGAATTGGTCCTAGCACTGAACCCTGTGGAACTCCATAATTAACCTCAGTGTGTGAAGAGGACTCTCCATTTACATGCACAAATTGGAGTCTATTAGATAGATATGATACAAACCACTGCAGTGCAGTACCTGTAATACCTGCAGCATGTTCTAATCGCTCTAATAGGATATTATGGTCAACAGTATCGGACGCTGCACTGAGGTCTAGCAGGACAAGCACAGAGATGAGTCCACTGTCAGAGGCCATAAGAAGATCATTTGTAACCTTCACTAAAGCTGTTTCTGTGCTGTGATGAGCTCTGAAACCTGACTGAAACTCTTCAAATAAACCATTCCTCTGCAGATGATCTGTTAGCTGTTTGACAACTGCTCTTTCAAGGATTTTTGATATGAAAGGAAGGTTGGAGATTGGCCTATAATTAGCTAAGACTGCTGGGTCTAGAGATGCTTTTTGAGTAAAGGTTTAACTACAGCCAGCTTGAAGGCCTGTGGTACATAGCTGATTATTAGAGATAGGTTGATCATATTTAAGATCGAAGCATTAATTAATGGCAGGACTTCTTTGAGCAGTTTTGTAGGAATGGGGTCTAAAAGACACGTTGATGGTTTGGAGGAAGTAATTATTGAAGTTAACTCAGAAAGATCAATTGGAGAAAAAGAGTCTAACTTAACATCAATGGTACTAAGAGTAGCTGTAGATAATATTACATCTGTGGGATGATTACTGGTAATTTTTTCTCTAATGATAAAAATTTTATTTGTGAAGAAGTTCATGAAGTCATTACTAGTTAACGTTAAAGGGATGGTTGGCTCAACAGAGCTCTGACTCTTTGTCAGCCTGGCTACAGAGCTGAAGAGAAACCTGGGGTTGTTCTTATTTTCTTCAATCAGTGATGAATAGTAAGATGTTCTGGCTTTGCGGAGGGCTTTCTTATAAAGCAGCAAACTATTTCTCCAGGCTAAATGATGATCCTCTAAATTTGTGACACGCCATTTCCTCTCCAGATTACGAGTCATCTGCTTTAGGGTACGTGTTTGAGAATTATACCACGGAGTCAGGTACTTCTGATTAGAGACCTTAGTTTTCACTGGAGCTACAGTATCCAGAGTCGTACGTAGTGAGGAGGTGAAATTATTAACAAGATAATCGACCTCTGTTGGGGTAGCGTTCAGATAGCTGCTCTGCTCTGTGTTGGTACAGGGCATTGAAGATGATAACAGTGGGTGGATTATATTCTTAAGCTTAGTTACAGCGCTTTCAGAAAGACATCTACTTTGATAAAATCTACTCTCCACCGCTGTGTAATCAATTATTGTAAATGTAAATGTTATCAGGAAATGATCAGACAGGAGAGGGTTTTCAGGAAACACTGTTAAATGTTCAGTTTCTATGCCATATGTTAAAACAAGATCTAGAGTGTGATTAAAGTGGTGGGTGGGTTCTTTTACATTTTGAGAGAAGCCAATTGAGTCTAATAACAGACTAAATGCCATGTTGAGGCTGTCATTTTTAGCATCTACATGGATGTTAAAATCACCCACAATAATTATTTTATTTGAGCTCAGAACTAAATTAGATATAAAGTCTGAGAAATCAGACAGAAACTCTGTGTAAGGCCCAGGTGGACGATAGATGATAACAAGTAAGACTGGTTTCTGAGTTTCACAGCTGGGGTGGACAATGTTAAGCATCAGGCTTTCAAATGAATTAAAAGTCTGTCTTGGTCTTTCATTAATTAATAGGCTGGTGTGAAAAATTGCTGCCACACCTCCCCCTCGGCCTGTGCTTCGAGGTTTCTGGTAGTTAGAATGACTCGGGGGTGTTGATTCATTTAAACTAACATAATCATCCTGCTGCAACCAGGTTTCTGTAAGGCAGAGTAAATCAATTTGTTGATCAATTATTAAGTCATGTACTAACAGAGACTTGGAGGAGAGAGACCTAATATTTAATAATCCACATTTCACTGTTTTACTCTTTGGTTCAGATGTGGATACTGTACTGTTCTTTCTTTGTAATTGTTTATGTTTAAGTTGTTTGTTGCTGGTTTTTAGTTTGTTTTTTGTCTTTTTGGAAGCTGACACAGTCTCTATGGAGATGGGTTTTTGGGGGGGTAGCAGGAGGAGAGAAGCTGCAGAGAGGCGTGTAAGACTGCAACTCTGCTTCCTGGTCCCAACTCTGGATAGTCATATTTTGGGGGGGTTTAATAAATTTGTCCATATTTCTAGAAATGAGAGCTGCTCCATCCAAAGTGGGATGGATGCCGTCTCTCCTAACAAGACCAGGTTTCCTCCAGAAGGTTTGCCAATTATCTATGAAGCCCACATCGTTTCTGGGACACCACTCAGACAGCCAGCAGTTTAAGGAGAACATGCGGCTAAACATGTCACTCCTGAAAAATGAAGTTTTAGAAATCTATTAACGTTTATACAGTTATCCAGTAATCAGAGATATAGTTAATATTCAGTGTGATGGGAAAGATTTCTGTCATCCTCGTACTGAAGATTTCTTCCTTAATGGTTTTGTGACATGCATGATTGTAATAAGTTGTTTCTTTTTTTTCTTTGTTCTCTTTCACCACAAAAGTAAAGATATGTAACTAACCTCAAGCGTCCATCCTCTGCTGCAGCTCCTCCAGGGATGATCTTGGTAATGAAGATGCCGGGGTCATCACCAATATGGGGGTTATCTGTCCCTCCAGCGATGCTAAAGCCCAACCCTGAGTTACCCTGCGGTCATGAAAATCTCATTGATACCAAAGCAGAACCCATTTTGTATAGTGTGGTCAAAAAATGTTTCTTATCCATTCACTTTTCTAATTCTCAGTTGTTTATGTAGCACCTGAGGAGGCTTCCCCTGGAGTATATCTACCACTGCAAATGTAATGAATTAATCATCTCTGAATGACAATACTGTATTCACAAGGAAGCAGGTGAACAACGTCTCTCAGAGAAGACAGGCTTAAACCATTTCTGACAGGGCTTCAGTAAACAGAAGACAGATAAACTGAAAGGTCGGGTGCATTTCTCGGGTCATGTATCAGGTTGTTGGCCTTCACAGGACGTGACTTTTATATATTGTTCATCTGCTGTAGATAGTTATTTTTGTTTTCAGATCTGTTTTTCCTCTGTTTTTTTTTTTAAGGATAAGGTGTACAACATCCCAAGATATGCCAAGTTTTCGAGTAAATCAACACTTTTGTGAAAAATACAGGCATTAAAAATGTTGTTTAATGTCTGTTTTTGCTAAATTAACTGAAGAAATTGCAACAAATTTTGTGCTTTGGTGAAAAGTGCTAGCACTGAAGTTCCCATAATTTGAAAAATTGTTGTCTGTTTTCAAGTTGTCCCATTCACAAACTTCCATGCATGGGTGACAACAATACCCCATCAGCCTTTAACAGGTGAGGGGTAGTTAAGTGCAGGCCTATGTGAATACAAATCTTCTGTCTGTTTTTATCCCTGTGCCCTCCTCAGCTTTTTCTCTCTTTGACATCTTCATGGAAAAAATGTACTTGTACAAATTCTGACTAGAAATCCTGATACAACAATATTTCTTTCTGCATTTTGTTTAATAAGGGTTTTAATCAACTTGAGTCTTTATAAAAAAGACGATTCAATAATTTTCAGGATTTTAACCCTTTACATTCCAATTTAAACATTTGAACTTTTTTGGTTTTTTCCAAAAAACACACAAAACACTTATTATTTTCTGATTATTAGTGCCAGATACGCACTCTGGATACCTTCGTGGACAAAAATGCCCCATTCACTTTCACTGAAACTACATTTTTTATCTCTCTGCCACTGCAGTATAAAAACATGCATTCTATAATGTCTGCATTTCATTTTGAAGAAAAGTACTGATATTTGACATTTTTTCCATTGCAGGTCGAATAATGAAATTACTGTATTATTGTACAGGCGGCCAAAAGAATGATTAGTGTGGATGTGTACGAAATTTTGAGGTATTAGGTGGTGTGTGTGTGTGTGTGTGTGTGTGCATGCGTGCGTGTGTGTGTGTGTGTGTATTAGGTGGTGTGTGTGTAAATGGCCTGCATTTGTATAGCACTTTACTTAGTCCCTAAGGACCCCAAAGCGCTTTACACTAGTGCTGTGGGTGAGTAAGTGCATGCATGTGAGTGCCAGTGTAAATCTGTATTAATTTCAGTGGTGAATAAAGGTCATGTTGGCGGGATATGTTGGATGTGTCTTTGAAGATGCATTTGAGCAACTCATGGCCTTCTGCCTTTGCTGTTCCCTGCTTTACCTCCTGAGCTACAGCCACCCCAAACAGCAGACATTGATCTGTGCAAATTTGTGCAAATATTTGTGCAACTGCATCCCTCATAGCAAAATTGGTATGGCCCGGATCTGGCCCACACAATGTGCTTACACATGGCCCGCATACCGCAAAGAATGACGGCCCTTTGGTGGCCCAGATCTGGTTTGCCAGAGGTGGCCCACACATGGGCCAGCACAAGGCCACGCCGTCAGGAGCTGGAAGCAGATGGATTCAGAATATGCAGGCTTCGTAACTCTTTGACCAGAATTCACTGAACCAGCAGTAAAATAGAAATGTATGGGTTTATTTATTTATTTAATTATTACAGTGACCCCCCCCCCCGTAAGAAAAAAAAACAGTTTGGGGAATGAGCTACCAGAACTTTTTCTGTAATTTTACACATTTAAATCTTACAATTTAAGTCCAAAGAGTCGTGCTGACAGATTTCTTTCTTTGTAATAGCAGTCAGCAGTGGCTATGCAGAAAAACAACAAAGTGGGCTGTGTGTATAATGACTTTGACATTCCCTGGCCTGGAGGTATCTCCCAGGAAGCACTTGATGAAATGAAATTTGCATTTGCACTGTTAATTTTTTATATAAGTTGAATGCACATAAAAAACAGCTGCTTGTTTAAGTGAAAATACATTGATGGGGGTTTTGTTTTTGCACTAATAAAGTTGTGGAGTTGTAAAGTATTTTGTCTCGTGTCAATTATATTGTCAGGTATATCGTTATCACAAATTTTCAAATGTATATCATGATAAATATTTTTGGTCATATCGCCCTGCTCTAGTCTCCACTGCTTGTTTCCAGTCACAAGGAATCAGTACAACATGTTTTCATTGAATGTATTCTCATGTAAAGTAAAATAGACAAAATGTCCTTTATGGTGTGACTCCTTTGTGAATAGTCACTATTGTGGAGCACTTATTTACACTTATTTATTCTTCTATTAAATGCAACATCAGTGCCTAGTAGAGCATTAAATCTACATGTATGGAATCATCCATCAAAGCTGATTAAAACTATTTAAACAAAGTTTAGTGACTTTGGCCCAAAATAAGATTCTAAAAAGCTGCAAAATTGGAATCTTATAAAAATAATCCACAAGCAGCGGTGAGGTCACAGTGGCTATGTCCATTTTGTCTTATGGAGACAATAGTCAGGTCATCCCACATCAATTGTATAGCTCATAATATATACAAAATTAAATCTACAGCCTTAGCACAGATTTTTTTACAGGACAGGAACAATGTTTTGACTTTCCTGTATTATTCCTTTGCTTCTCAAAGACCAGTTTACTTCACCCTCATAGTCCGATTAGATGGATCTGAGATACTCACCCGCTCTAAGGTGATTTCTTCAAACTCATATTCAATTTCTGTGCCGTTGACCTGAGGAATGAAAAAACTGAATGAAGACACACACTTCATAGTTTCAGTCCACATTGCCTTAAATTACATGGATGATGTTAAGTGTTGAGGCCGAGCTTAAACTGAATGTGACGAGTGTTTCTCAGGGAAACGTGTAAAGTAGAGACTATCTCATGGACAACAATTTATGATGGTTATCAATGTAACTATTTTTTTAATATGGAGGGTCAACTACTGAGGGGTCAGTCTCATCTAGTACTTTACTTAATAAAAGTAAAGTAAAATAAAACGTAATAATAAATTATCAGGGAGTGCGTCTGTCTATATGCATTTGACAGAAATAGCATGAGTGTAATAGTTCAGCCAAATTTTTGATTAGTGTCCCATCGCTGTGGAAGCAGATATTAAGCCTAAATTAACAGCAGCAGTGAAAAAGAGTTGCAAGAAAATGTTTGTGAACATGCAGGGCTGAAAAAGTAAGTGAGCCTCTTTCCTAACGACATCTCGAAAACCTATTAGGATTTAAGTTAAGGAAATAAGACCACGCGCTACAACTATAGACGTTTGGTGTGTGCTTTGATCAGAGCAATGCAACAGTGCAATGGCAAATATACATTATGATTGCAGGCACATCATATCAACACTAAAACCTCCTCCCAGGTATGAAGCATAGCGAAGACAGAACGATGATTCGGACCGTTGTGTCACAAAACAGTTCCAAAGTCTGTATATTTATCATATGTATTCATATAATGTATCTATGTGTGTGTGTGCGTGTGTGTGTCCGTGTGTGCGCGCGTGCGCGCGTGCGTGCGTGTGTGTGTGTGTTTTGTTTTAGTCCAAAATAACACATGGACTCTTCTATTTGGTTCAAACTTTACCTGAACTAGAATTTCATGGTTTAACTTTTGACAGTTTCAGCTTTCATGATCATGTGACTCATTAATATACCATTAATATCAGGATTGAGATCATGGATTATTAAAGATTCAGTGGTTTCAGAAGGATTGCACATCTATGGGCCAGGCGTCCATGAATATTATAGATGGTTGGCTGATAAAACAACACTATTAGAAAAAAGCAGACAAATACAATCAGGCTTTAGAATTGCTGAGTTAATCCAGTTGTGATCCTCTGACATCACCTGCAGTGGACTGTTAAATTCAGATAATCTACAAACAGTTGTATGAGGGATGATCCAAACAGCTGATTATTTGGGATGGGAATTACCTATTTTTATTCCATTATTGCTATCGCTCATTGATTTGCTCTCTTATCGATCCTTATTGGATTCTTGTTCACTCTGCTTAAGAGACACCCCCATCGCTAAGCAGCATATCAAAGACATTCAATTTGTGCAAATTCATTGTGTACTGTTGTGGAAGTTTGTCCATATTGGAGGTTTTCCCCTCTTAGTTGTGATCAAGGTTGAGTTTGTTGTTAAAAAAAACACATTTCTTTTGTGTTTCTCAGTAAAATGACCTCAAACACAGGCTACAGTCGCACATACCAACACAAATCCTAATGACGACACAAATAAGATCTTTCCTTCAGTAGTTAGGTATGAACACAAAGCCAACAGCACAAAGCAAACATGAAAACCAACACGAGAAACAGACTATTTGTCACAAAGTCAGGTTGTACAAGTTTAAACACTTTGAGGTTCACTTACTGTGCTTACAAATCCTCTTCTGAACAGCGTTTGTTATTGATGTGGTTTTGAAATGCAATACAACCGTAAAATATGCGCTAGTCATGACAGTTGTCAATAATTCAGCAGCACTATGACTCCATTTGTTTTACTAGGACATACCATCAAAATGTACACCACCATAGTTAAAGCCTCTACTTGAGCAACCTAACAAGACAATCAGGAATAAACATTTAAAAGATAAATTCTCTCACATAAGGAAGCGACTCCAGAGTGTCTGTATTGATGATCATGGGAGCAGGGTTGGCCTGTAATGAAGACAGATAAGGAGAAAACGTGAGAAACTTGAGTTTTACAGAAAAACCATCAATCATGACTGTTCATACATTTACAGTTTGGGTGCTGACCTTGAGAGGAGAGATGTGAGAATGGGACACGTAGCCGTGCACATTTTCAATCTCTGACAGGTTCTTCTGTGAAACATGGACAAGCTCAGGAGCGCGAAGCCCACTGGTGAGCTGTGGGAATCCCTGGTCAAGCAGGGGTGAGTCATCTTCTTGGTAGTGATACTGCAAAGAGTGGAAAGGGAACAAAGAGAAAGACAAATGATTTAGTTTAAAACAGGTCACAGGTACAGGAGAAACATCAGACTGATGTTGTTTTCAGGAATGACAGGAGATGTCGCAAAAACAACTAGTCTTGATCAACTTTAGCAAATTCATATTTTGGAGATTATGTATCGGCATTTCAGGAGCGGGACCACGCCTCCAAACACGCTCCTTCCGGTTGCCATCTACAGAGGTTCCCCCAGTTCTGCAAGCTGTTCATTCTCGTTTACGTGCCCCACCCTCCCCTCCCCTCCCTCCCTCCCTCCCTCCTTGTTCTCATTTCTTTAACTTCCTCACTTCTATTTAAACACGGGGATCTGCCAGGCCTGGGAGCCATCGCCAGTCCCCTTCGAGGCCTTCCCCAAACCGCAGCTCACTTCATGTCCAAGCATCACCTTTACCTACTAAAACGCTGTCAAACCTAAAATGAGGACGTGGGCCCAGCTAGTTCATTATTTTGAATATTTGTTTTTGTAAGCATAAATATTGCAAAAATGCTTAAATATTATGACCTTAAAAAGAAAGATGATTATTAAAAAGACAGTTAATCAAAATGAAACTACACACCCGCTTTAACAGTAGAGTTCTTTTAAGATTCTTCACAGTTTTTTTTCTAGAAAAAATATATGCAAAATAGTGTTTTCAACAAAAGAGGGGATTTCAAGCTGTGACTTACTGAAACTCCAACTTTCTCTTTTAAAACAGTGAAAAACAATGCAAACAAAGAGTAAAAAGCTTTGAGTTGTAACTAAAGAGTGTGATTTCTAATTTGATACAGCAACATATTTCCAAACTGTTAAGACTGGGGCAACCTGGTGGATCATTTAAGTAATGTGGGTCATGATGTAGTATAATAAAAATCCATAAGATGTAAAGATGGAGAGGGGTTCATGATTGGTACAGCCAACAATAAGCCTGTATATAAATGCAGTGATAGTGGTAAGACCAAAGAGTTTATGGGCACCAGCAGTAGCCCTTAAGTGGAGTCTAGACACAATAAATGACAAATCTCCTGTCATCTTTGCATGAACAGCTAATGCTGTAGCTCAGGAGGCAAAGGAGCTTGCAAAGAAAAGCGTCTGGACGTCTTTAAGTTGCTTGAAGACGTTTCACCTCTCATCTGAGAAGCTTCTTCAGTTCTAGGGTCAAATGGTGGGGAGTCCCAGATATAAACCTAGTGGGAGTTTCCCCCCACAGAGGGACAAAAGGTATGATCTGGGGTGGGAACTCAAAACTGGATTATAGATGGCAGTTTTGAGTTCCCTCCCCAGACGCCTGAACGCCCACTCACATCCTGGGCCATCTGACCTCAGGAATTCGCATGATAAGGTGGGGCCAGGTTTCACAATGAGCTCACCCGAAACCCTGGCTGATTGGGACCCACACCCAATTTCACACTTGGCTCAGGCGATTACAGGATCATCAGGAGGTCCTTTTGTCCCCCTGTGTGGGGAAACTCCCACTAGGTTTAAATCTGGGACTCTCCACCATTTGACCTTAGAACTGAAGAAGCTTCTCGGATGAGAGGTGAAACGTCTTCAAGTAACTTAAAGAAGTGCAGACGCTTTTCTTTGCAAGCTCCTTTGACTACGATGACCTGGATGACTGAGAACCTTCACAGACATGTAGCTCAGGAGCTTAAGCAGCTCATTCACTGATTGGAAGGTTGATGGTTCAACCCCCAGCTGCTATGAGCCAAACAATACTGAAGCACCAATGGGGTTATCAGGTGTGTGTATTGCTGTAGGAAAAATGGCGTGATTTTGTACAGTGTTAAGTTGTGCTTATTGGGAAGTGCAGTTGTTGAGTTTGCATTCATGCTGCGAGGAAACATCATCACCGGCTGTACAAGAGAACCAAAGAGAAAAGTTTTCTCCAGTCTGTGGTCCTTTCACCCTTTTTCTCCCCTCACGTACAGAAGCACAACAATTGTCACATTCACTTATATTGCCTAAATAAAACTTTTTCACTTATACTTCCTTTCAGAAATATGTTTGTAAATTCTGCATTTTACATACTGTATTAATCAATCGCAGAGTTTGGTTAATATGTACACACTTTCAAGCACTTATCTGCACGTCACACACGCAGGCGCGCCTTCATACATCGAGTTACTTATTGCACTGTTGTGTCTGTATCGTTCTGTTCTTTTTTATTTGCAACTTTTGCACACGTGCACTTTGTGTAGTCCTGTGGTGATTGTCATATGCAGCACTGTGGTCTTGGAGAAACACTGGCTGGCTTCACTGAGTACTGTATCACTGCACATGGTTGGAATGACATTAAAGCCATTTGACTTGACTCTTTCATTCAGTTAACCTTTTATCATCAGCTGGTTTTGCCAGCGAGACCTTTCCTCACTCATTTGGTGTCCAGATGTCAGAATGAATGAACCTTCTTCACTCTCTCTCCACACTCAGGCTGCCTGCAATATTTTTGTAAATCCAGCAGATGTCACTACTAAGCAACACACCAACACAGTGTTAACATTGTGTTGACACAATAAGGGCAATATGCTATACACTCCATTGACCCATCACTAATGGCTGCTCTCCGATGCTTTCACTGTATGAATGTGTGTGACTGTTAGAAAGCATGTGAATAAGGCAAGTCACATAAAGTGTTTTGAGTTCTCAGAGTAGAAAATTGCTTTAAAGAACCCGTCCATTTGTAATAGTTTGAAACAAATGACCACATACAGCATCATCACTGTGAATACTGTGTCAAAAGAAGAGCAGAGAATGAAGTGATTGCGTTATCACTGCCAGCACAGTGTACGCAATTTGGATGGGGTGAAAAAACAAAACAAAAGAGTTTCTCACCCAGGGAGTGTTCATCAGGGCAGGGTTCATGCAGGGCTGGGGCTGGCCATTGTGGGTTGGCTCATGTACTGCTGCCGGCCTGTTCTGGAGAGAGAAGGAGGACCATATGTGACCACTATGAGCAGACAGTACAGGTGAGACTTATTAACAATTCCATGAAATGAATTCAATTTAATTTGATAAAAATTAAAATTCTTCCTTCTGTCTTGTATGCAAAGCAGCAAAAAGCCCAAGTCAAGTCAGTGTGATGACTTGCATTTGACTTGAATACCATTAATCCATATTTTATTCACAATAGAAGATAGAAAACATATCAAATGTTTAAATTAAGATATTTTACTACTCCATGAAATATATTAGTTCATTTAGTGACAGCCTCAAAAAAGTTGTGACAGGGATAACAAAAGGCTGGAAAAAGAAAAGAAAAGGAACAGTTTGGGAAACGTTTCATATGGGAACAGGTCAGCAGTGTGACTGGGTATAAAAGAGCATCTTACAGAGACAGAGAAGAAAACAGAGACTCACCAACCTACAAAAAACTGCATTTGCAGATTGTGAAAAAAAAATCAAAAACTATGTTCCTCTGTGAAGAACTGCAAAGATTTTGAATATCTCAACATGTAGAATACATAATGTCACCAGAAGATTGAGAGAATCTGGAGAAATCTTCAGATGGAAAAAGGCTGAATATCAGTATTGACTGTGACAGTCAGACCCTCAGACCACACTCATTAAAAACAGGCATAGTTCTCACTAAATCACTGCATGGCAAACGCAAGTGTTATCCTGCAAAGAAGAAGACTTATGTGAACATGATCCATTACCCAGTAATGCTCCGCCTTTTTTGGGCCAATGCTCATTTAAAATGGACTGAAGTAAAGTGGAAATGCGTAACATGAATTTAAATTTAACCCTCCCCTGCAGCTGAGCCAGGGACCACACCGCCGCCACACCTCCACCACCTGACTGAGGCTGGGGAGCCTCGGCCTAAAGGCGCACCACACGACCATCAACTTCAATCGCGGTCGAAGGCTGAGCGTAGAGTGTCATCACTGCTCCAGTGGGAAATCTCCCCTGGGGGAAATTTCGGGAGCCAACGGGACCTCACTTGAATTTTTTTTTTTAAAGTAAAATAAATAAATAAATAAAGGTTTTTTTTCACTTTGACAAATTAATTTGGATATTTTCATTACAGATTATGATAGAATACCTGGCACATTTAAATAATGGGGTTATTGTAAAAGAATAGCATTGTGGAAAAGTTCAAAATGAACTTTGGACAAAGTGTGGTATTATTCATGCTGCAATAAAAAAAACATTTTCTAAAATTTCGCTCACTGTGAAAGATTGACCCAGTTATTGTCTGCATTTTCAAACTAACGATAGGTGGCTACAACAAAATAGAAAAGATTATTATAAAAGTACAAAAGTTAAAGTGTATCTGTCTGTAGCCGCCCTCTCATCCACCGTTCCCATTGCTCCACCTCAGTCTGCATCTCTTTCAATCCTCAGCTCTGCTCTTCAGGCCTGAAACAGTCTGATTCAAGCTCTGCTGGGGATTTCAGTCTTTATCTGCTCTTCATTCGTTCCCCACACTCTGGTCTCTGTGCTCAGGTCCACTATGGTTTTCTGGTCATTCTCTACAGCCAGCAACCCACCTGGTTCTTCACCTGTCTGTAATCCACTCTGTCAGTCTCAACATTTCACCCGTGACTCAGTAACCCGTAATGATAACACACGGTTGCAAATAAATGGCTTAAATTCTTCCTAAAATCTTGCTGTGTGATGCACATGAATGTAGCTCACTACTTCAACTGTTAGTGAACAGTGTTGGTCAATTAAAAAAGTAATTAGTTACTAATTACCAATTACTTCTCCAAAAAGTAATCCTGTTACTTTACAGATGACTTATTTTCAAAAGTAATTAGTTACTTTATTATTCAGTTACTTTTAAAAACATGATACACAACCTACGTAATAAAGCAACAGACCTTTCAGCCAATTCTATTTTTCTGCATAATCATCATATAAAATTGAATCAAATAAAAAGTCTCTTTTAAAACTTGTTTTATTAGTTTTAATCTTTTAAGATTAAGCACATTGCATTGAGCAAAAATGTAATTATGTACAACAGTGTCTGACATGAAGAAACTCTTTAACATTTAAACCTATTTCCTGCATATTCCAGCATATAAAATAAAATCATGTTTTGTGTTTACACTCTTTCAAATAGATGAAAGTAAAACACAGCAGAAAATAAATAGAATCAAAGATTCAGCGTCACTGAGTCCTGTCACTCTAAAATCTGGGGTGGGTGGAGGTTATCCCACAGCAGTCATGTCAGTGGGGGGGTGTTTCATGAGACACTCTCACGGTTTAGTAACGCAGCGTGCTTACGGGAAAGTAACGGTAATCTGATGACCTTTTTGCAATAGTAATCCCTTGCTTTAGTCGTAACTTGAAAAAAGTAAGTAATGCATTACTGCCCATCTCTGGTGCTCACAGGTGGTGCAGTTTGGAGAAATGGTGGTGTTTCCTCAGAAGAACTACCAGAGTCACAAAGGGCACGAGTCCATGTCACCACCTCGACTTGCTGCTGATTCTGATCCCAGGCAGCAGATAAACTATCCACAGTAAAGTAGAAATAGTTGTGAGTTGTAGAAACTCTTTAATGTTCTTTATAGAGGCGCATGTCTATAAAGCATGTGCTTCACATTTACTGCGATTTGCTGTGATATTTGACACCTGATGTGAGCAGGAATGGAGAAAATGAATAAAAGGAAGATGTTTTTATTGTTTGGCTAATGAAGGGTGTAAATCTTTAATAGTATTTTTGCTTGGTTATTTTAGGAGTGTTTTTCTAAACACGGAGAAAAAAGGCATAAGAAACTAATTTAACTTTCTCTCCTGCTGCAGATGTTGGCTGTGATCTCCGAGGCTGGAACTGGAGAGAGGGAGAGAGGAGTCATCATCCAGCTTCAAAGAAAACATCCAGGTAAAGTGACGTGGATCACTATTTTAGCCTTAAATTATCGTACTTTTAAATACAAAAACATTTTAAAGGACAACATTTATCATCCAACTCTGACCGTAATACAAAATAATGATCACCGTGAGTGTTTTCAAACTCTTCCTCAGATGGGCAGGCTATCACTGTCCAACCAGCCGACTTCAATAAAAGACTGAGACAGTCGTAAAAGCAGCATTCAGTGAGCACCACAGCGCGTGTTCCTGAGACATTCAGCATCTGATCCTTGTTGGCCTGTCTGCTCTGCTTTGGTAAGTATCCTCACCTCACTACCTGGATTTTGGACTACCTCACCGACCGACCACAGTATGTGAGGACTCAGGGCTGTGTGTCGGACAGGGTCGTCTGCAGTACGGGGGCCCCACAGGGAACGGTTCTGGCTCCGTTCCTCTTCACCATCTACACTGCAGACTTCTCCCACAATTCCACCCAGTGCTTCCTGCAGAAGTTCTCTGATGACTCTGCAATAGTCGGCCTCATCACTGATGGGGACGACAAGGAGTACAGAGGACTGACCCAAGACTTTGTGGACTGGTGCCAGCTGAACTGCCTCCAGATCAACGCCAGTAAAACCAAGGAACTGGTGGTAGACTTCCGCAGGCACAAGCATTCTCCACTGCAACCACTGAACATCCAAGGTATGGACATTGAGGCTGTGGACAGCTACAGGTACCTTGGTGTTCATCTGAACAACAGACTGGACTGGACTCATAACTCAGACGCCCTCTACAGGAAAGGGCAGAGCAGGCTGTACCTGCTGCGGAGACTCAGGTCGTTTGGAGTGGAGGGCCCACTCCTGAAGACCTTCTATGACTCTGTGGTGGCTTCTGCTATCTTTTATGGTGTGGTCTGCTGGGGCGGCAGCATCTCTGCCGGGGACAGGAAGAGACTGAACAGGCTGATCCGAAGGGCCAGCTCTGTTCTAGGATGCCCTCTGGACCCAGTGGAGGTGGTGAGTGACAGGAGAATGGCGGCTAAGCTGTCATCCCTGTTGGACAACATCTCCCACCCCATGCAGCAGACTGTGACAGCACTGAGCAGCTCCTTCAGTGGGAGACTGCGGCACCCACGGTGTGGGACGGAGAGATTTCGCAGGTCTTTCCTCCCCACTGCTGTCAGACTCCACAATAAAGACTTTAACTGATCAAACACATCCACACATGTGCAATAACACTAAGTGCAATAATCTTTTCTGTCATCGTTGTATTTTTACTCAGTTGTATATAGCGTTTGTATTCTATTTTTATCTTATTGTATATTTATTTTATTTTATTCTACTGTATATAGTATTTTATTTTATTCTATTCTGTACAGTTGTGTACTGTATTTATTCTTATTGTATCCTAATTTTTGCCTCATAACTTTTGCACTGTCCACTTCCTGCTGTGACAAAACAAATTTCCCACGTGTGGGACTAATAAAGGTTATCTTATCTTATCTTATCTTATCTGAACTACAGTAACTGTAACACAGTCACTATACACACATGCCATCCACTTTCTAACTACTGATTACTTCCTGCCAGTTATTTTAGACCCAACACTGTTTCTTCTTGTTCAAACAGCTGGACAGGAAACTACACCAGTGTACTGTTTCACCAACACGTGCCAGGCGCTGTTCCTGCCATTCATGGCTTAGCCCCGCCTACCTCAGGACCTCCCCTTGTCAAGTATTGACCATGATGATTATCATGATGACAATGAGCACAACTAAGACGGTAAAAGTCCACGACCATGACTGGTTTGCTGTCTCCTGATTATTAATGAATATCAGGAGGATGATTGTCAGTAAGAAATGATGACAAAAAACACAAAGTTCACCAAACTCACAGGTTACATTCATTTTGCTTTTTCATCTTTACCAGCCACACTCTAACTGCAATTAAGAAAACAAACTTTAGAAATCATCGACTCAGTGACTTTATCAAATGTTTAATGGGTTCAGGTGGAGCCAGCTTCTGAATTACCAAGAACATGAAGTGTGAGACATACTCTCAGTAAAGTTGAAGACGTTTCCTGATTTATTTTGTAATCTCTGCTCTTTCTGTATTCTGCTCAGTTTGCATTCTGCCTTTATGAATTTTTTCTCCTTTGTAATTGATGATAATTCATTGAATATACTCAGCTGCTTCCCTTTGTCCCCACATTGCTTTAGGTTTTCAGTGTCCAGTTATTGTTTTACTGCTCTTTGAGTTGAACCCTGTGGACTGTTTGATGGGCTGCTTGTCTTTCTGTTTGTAACCACTGCCATGCGTTTATGAAGTGGCTGTTTGGTCTCTCCAATGTAGAGCTCTGGGCATTCCTCGCTGCACTGTACAGCCACACTACGTTGTTGAGTTTGTGTTTGGGATGAACCAGCTTGTGTCTGAGTGTGTTGCTGGGTCTGAAGTACACCGGGATGTCGTGCTTGGAGAAAACTCCCCTGAGTTTCTCTGATAAACCTGCTACATAGGGGATGACAATGTTGTTGCGTCTGTCTTTCCAATCCTCCCTAGCTGGTGTCTGACCTTCTTTTCTGTGCATCTTTGCTGATTTGATGAAAGCCTAATTAGGATAACCGCATGTTTTAAAAGCTTCCTTTATATATGTGTGTTCCCTCTTTTCCCCTGATGGCTTCTTTCATTCCTCTTTCAAACCATCGGTCTTCTCCGGCTCTTTTAAAGGGACAGCACCTAGCCACTGGTACAGAGATGTTGAGGACGCCTGGGTCAAAATCAAAGCCTAGAAGTGGAATCCATCACTGCTCACATCAACTCTGTGGATGTAACATAAAGTTGAACATAAAGTTCACCAGGGAAGACACAAAGATAACAGTTTGCTATTCCTGGACTCTGCTGTGCACAATGGGGAGAATGGAAACCTCAACAGTGAAGTTTAGCTGGAGCCCACACACAGACCAGTACCTCCTCTGTGACTCCCACCACAGCTGGACTGGCCGATGGTGATTTTTCGTTTTCATGGGCCGATGGGGTTTTCTTTGGTTTTGTTTTTTGTAACAGTATAAACAATAAAAGGTGGTGGATTGTCCAGATGCTGGCAGATGTGTAAAAATAACTCAGTTGTTTGGTGGTGACTTTATTTATAAGGTTAGTCTGTAGAGTTTCCAACCGTCCCGTAAAAACACGGAGTCGTCCCGTATTCAGAGAAAATATTACGTGTTTCGTGTTGAGCTGAAAAGGAGCACAGTTTGTCCCGGACTTCAGCTACAATGGAAAAAGACACAAAGCTGGATTTATTCTGTGTTTACGCTGCACAGCTGCCTCTTCCCCTCTTATTCTCTCCCCTCTCTCTCCTGTTGCTACTTCAATCATGAAACTGATCAATGATCAGCTGATCGGCTTTTCTGACACAAGTCACTTTGCGCCAGAAAGAAGAAACCAGCAGATGTCGCGCTAAACAACAGCAGCACGTTTGATCAGCTGTTGTTAGAATTTATTTAATATTAATTTCTAGTATCAGCTGATGTTTGCTGGAGCCACAGCTGTAAAGCTGCTGGTCATGATGTCGGTTTGGAAATGTGGTGAGAGGGAAACATGAAGATGAAACCAGGAGATGTCCTTACTGAATCATCAGAGCTGAACAGGTGATGGAGAGACAGGTTTACCTTTTAGGTGACATGAATGAGTTGAAGTTATGAACTGTTTCTGAGAGACAAATAACACCAGGATCCTTTTCTGTGTAGCTGACAGCTGGTAACTGTGCAGGGGCGGGTCTAGCAAAGCTTTTTTGTCCCAGTCCAGCTCTGACTCCATCACCCTCTGGAACACAAACTTGACGACCCAACAACACCGGGCAGAACATGTTCCCTCTAAGCCTGAAGGGACAAAGAGATATTTACTTTCTGCTGACCATCAGCTCAGGTTCACCATCACCGTTTCTAACTCTCTAAATATGAACACATTTGAAAAATAAAGTTATGTTTACAAACATTCATATCTCAGAAATAAGCACAGCTGTTCATGTTTGCTATTACAGTTTTATTTGTCAGAGAATTATGAACTTTACATCGTGCATTGAGTTTAATAGGTCTGTCTCATGGCTGCACTATGAGAGCTGGAATAAACAATTAAAGTTGAGCAAACTTCAGCTAAATCTTGAAACAGTAGATACAGGTAGAAATGAGATCAGATTAATCTTTGGTCAAAAGCAGATACCTGCTGAGTTCAGTCCATCATATTAAAAAAGAAACGATGTCATGCTTTTTACATACACTTCCAAATAATAGTCAAGCAGCTCAGTCTTACAAATAGGTAACTAAGATGTCTCTAATGTAGACGTGCACAGTGTAGCAAGCATTACAAGATCAGAAATGAAAAAGTAACATTCATGTAAAACTACAGGCTCAGGATTTTAAAGAAAGGCTCTGAAAACAAAACTTTTTAAAACAGTATCTTTGCTGTAAGCGATCATCAAAATACAAAACAGAAATTTTCAGTAACAAACCCTAACATGCACTAATACTACACATATCCAAACAACAAGACATATGTCAAAGTTTTTGAAGTGAAGAAACATGTTGCGTTAAAAAGCACATGCAGTGTGTGACCACGATCGTCACACTGTGGACCATGAACGCCACTTCTTTGAAGCGTTCTTCTTCTTGGAATCAAGATGGAAGCAGAAACATCACGATTCTCTTTGATCTACCAAAAGGAAAAAGCAGAATATCAGAGCTGAAACCAGTCGGGTGAAATAATTAGGATAACAATAATTCAGTGCATTGTCTCCGGTAGTCTTACAATTGTTGATATCTGCTCAACTAACACTCAGTGTCAGGGACCTCCTGTGTGGAAACGAGTGGTTTTTATGTTTTTATGTACGTATTTTACTTCCATCCATTTAACTTAGGAGGAAGAAATGTCAGTTTGGTGCAGGCTGGTTAGTTTAGACTCTGGGTGCATTTGGTCCCCTGTTGTCTGTAACTCAATGAGTTGGTTCACTTTGTGGCTGTATGTGCGGTTATATCGTGTCGGTTTGGGCTGGAGTACCTGTTCCCTGTTAGGTGTTTAGCTGAACATGAGTAGAGCTTCTAGCTTGGAAGCACATCTGTGCAGGCTGCCAGCTTTTTGGTTGCTCTTTTTCACCCCACTGCTTTTGAGAGTGTAAATACCCCAACTGGTTACCTTTGACTGCAGTTAACTTGGGTTGTAGGCCTGGGTCTCCCATGACAAGATGAAAAACAATCATCTAGGATACATGAATTTCATACTGCATGCATATATATCTATCTGCCACTTTTTAAATTCAGCAATGTCTGTCAGAAATGTGGGATCTAAATCACAAACGTGTCATAGTCATACTGTCACTGATTAGTGTAAATGGCTCAATGTGACATAGGAACCTTTTAATTAATTTCCATAACCTGACTTGTATGTCAAAGAATATCAAACCTGGAAAAGCTGTTTATGGTCAGAATGATTAAAAGCTGTAAAGAGCTTTTCTCTTTGCGTCGAGCATCCAACACTGTGACTCTTACTTGTAGAAGCCGTCACTCCAAAGGTCTTATGATAATAATGTTTTATGATTTACTAAGTTACTGGATGAACATGAAAAGTACGTCCATTGTTGCAAATGACCATGAGAGTGACCAGAATAACATCCAACTAGACGCTCAAAAGACGTCCTTTAAGTGACAGAACAGATGAACGAACAGGTAATCGCTTACTTGAGATGAAATCTGCTCAGCTACTTTGAAAACAGCTTCTAACTGCTCCTCCTGTAACTGGATGGCTTCTCAGGGCTAAGCCGTCGTGCAGTCCAGCAGCCTTTATGGTTCTGCTGTGATTCACCAGGAACTGTTAGAAAGACACAAACACACAAACATGTTCCACAGTCTTCCAGTTTGATCACTTTGATTTTCTCATCCTGTGGACAACGACATACACGGATGCAGGTTTATTGTTAACTTTTGGAGGTTTATTTATTGAACAAATCCAGCTCCACTGTGATGCTGAGCTGGATACGCACTTAAGAAAACGTGTGAATAAATAGACAACAAACTGAATTTATCCAAACAGACTGGACCCGTTATTGTTAACTGAATGCAAGACTTTAACAGTCTCTTCTATGTAAGAATGCAGGTCGATCAGCATGAGACAAACCTGATGACACACTTCAGCATACATATGTAACACATTTACATTTATCACACACGTCTGCTTTCCTGTTTGTATACAGGCTGCCAGGTTATCACAGGGCCAACACAACACATGTTTGATATTTTAATCATAATGATGATTATTATTTAAAATATCACTATAAAGTTTATTTATAAATACATTTAGATTTGTTTCTATAACCTAGCTGTTTCAGCTTCTGACCTCTGACCTCAGTGTGTCCTCACCGCAGCTTCCTCCTGGAAACACTTCTCCTTCTTGTCTTCCCCCAGTGTTGTTTCCCTGCCGTTAATATCAGTCACTGTACCTGAGGAACAACAGAGGACAAACACTCACTTTAAGAAGTACATTCATACAGAGGTGATCTATGGAAACACACTACTTCACACTTTGGTAGAGAAATCAGTTTCTGTGAAACATTTCTGTAAAATGGTGTGGACTTCTTCAGGAGACTCAGCCACTCCCACTCTGATAACTGAAACTTCTGTGGATGAAGAAACTGCCAGATACCATCCTGGAAATGTTTAAGAAATACAAGATCGCTATATAAATGACAATCATGTTAAGATCACATATTAACAGTTGTTGCTCACCTTTGTTTCTGATTTTAAAAAGTTGTATCCCGTCAGCTCTCATGGCTGAAGTTTGGCTGTCGGGGAACAGAAAAAGCTTTTTTTGATTTCCAATCCA
The DNA here is from genome assembly GCF_051167445.1 of Perissodus microlepis. Taxonomy (NCBI): domain Eukaryota; kingdom Metazoa; phylum Chordata; class Actinopteri; order Cichliformes; family Cichlidae; genus Perissodus; species Perissodus microlepis. Next base: position 698,720 of record NC_140470.1, read on the forward strand.
GTTCTGCTTGAAAGTATTAAGGATACTTTAAAAGTGCTCCTCTGAAATCTGTGTTAAACAACAAGAAATATAAATTAGTAACAAAAACACAGTGCAGAAGGTAAGTACAGGCATTACACACCATCATCGGGCCTAATGCTCCTAAATTTGCAACTTCAAATCTCTGTGAGCTCTTCAACGTGTCTTCAAAGGGAAAAGCCCAAAACTTAAAATTTGATTATAAAAGGTTCAACACAGACACACAGACAGAGAGGTACCTTTTAATGTTTACTGGTAACCCGAGTCACTGATCATCTACAGTATTACAGAGTCTGGCAGTCTTTGCATGATGTAAACGTTACTGTTTACATCTGGCTCAGTATAAGTATCGTACAGTTTAAACGAAGCCCTGAAACTTGCACATATTTATTACAGATGCATTTAAGCTAATCGGGATATTTACTGTGAATCTGTTTACTGGTAACTTTATTAACCAGTAACTTAATTAGTCATGACAGAAGCTAACATTTCTGTCTTATCATTGTTTAAACAGTAACCGCTTTATTACACTATAAGCTAACCTTTACACCATAACTTTAAGCTAGCACCATAAAGACGGTCAAACGTAATAATATCTACAAATGCATCTCAAAGCTGTTATATCTGTATTACTCACATAACCACATTAACATTATTGAAACTGACTTTTAATAGTCATTCTGTCCGTTTAAACGGTCTTACCTGTTAGCCAGAGTGGATTCTGGAGTCTTCCACGCTCCTGTTAGTGATCCTCCATCTGGATGGATGATAACAACCTTCTGAACAATCTAGCAGGTGGAGATGGCCCCTGCTGGCCCATGTCTATGGGACTGATTTCTGCTTATAACGCCCACTGAATGGACTGATGACATTTGAGGCCGGTGTCCCCAGTGCCTAGTGTTCGTTCCCAGTCTAGGTTTTGGTTATAAAGGTTTCCCTGTTGCCTTTCACATTCTGTTTTCATCTTAGTTCTGTACCATGGACATCAGCCTTAATAAATGCATTGTTGGTTATTAATATCCACCTGCCTGTGAGTCTGCGTTTGGGCCTTTCCCTCTACAAACACGATCCAGGTCTCGCTGATCGTAGTTAAAACCATATCACAGAACTAAGCTAGATGATGCTGATTCATTTAATTCACAAAACAACATTTAAATGCCATCACTGCCTTTGAAGGTGTTTGCAGACACACAGGGACCAGTTATTAGTTTAAGGTTACTGACTAGAGCAATAGATTTTCACTTGTTTTCTTCAGAAAGAAACTTTACATGTATCTGAACACAATAACAGATTACTATTTTTTAATGACCTGATTCAGTATTATTAGCTGGTCTCTGTATTGAGCCATAACATAAATCACTGCTTTGCAATGACGTGCTTTAACTTTGTAATGCTCAAAGTAAAACTAAGGGTTATATTCTAGTTTACACAAAGTTTAAAAACTTAAGCAAGGGTTTCAACTGTCACTTGAAAGCATTATCCCAATAGCAAATGAAATTAGTTTAGACTTGAGAAAAACAATTGCTGATGCTCAAAAAGCAGGAAATGGCTATGCAAAGATACTGTGGTGTTTCCTATAGTCAAGAACTGGAGTGAAAATTATCATCAAGAAAAGAGAGGCACATAGTACAAAACAACAGTGCAGAGAAAGAGCTTTGAAAGATTTCAAAGACTTTGGAAAGAAAACTAGTATGCAATATGTCTAAAGACCACAGAACACCCGCCAGCAACCCTGCACAGGAATGGACTGCAAGGTTGGAGAGCAAAATAAGCACCACTTCTGCAGAAGAGACACCTTCAAGCCAGACTGAAGTTTGCTAACAGCAACCTAGAAAAAGATTATGCATACTGGAAGCACGTCCTTTGGTCCGATGAGACAAAACTAGAGCTCTTTGGCCGTGTAGACAAGACATTTGGACAATTGTGAGGAAAATCTGAGGATTTGAGCACCTTGTTGTTCCAACATTACTGCACACGAGTCCTCACCTCATCCTGGTATTACACCTTTGGGATGAATTCGAGTGGAGACTGTGAGCCTGGCCTTTCTGTTCAGTGCCTCACAAATGAACTTTTAAACAAATGGTCAAAAATTCCTATAAACACACTTTCAAATCAAATCAAATCAAAATTTATTTATACAGCACATATTAAAAACAACAGTGTTGACCATAGTGCTTCACAGTCAGTAAAAGCATGAGACAATTAAAACAAAACAATAAAAACAGGACAGGAATCAATAGGTGACAACACAACAAGCCAGATAACAGCCAACTCGTAAGAATCAAAAGCCAAAGTAAAAAGATAGATTTTAAGACGTGATTTCAAAGACTGGATAGACTCGGCGGCACGAATATGAAGCGGCGAGGTTATTCTAGAGTCTGGGTGCTACGCTTGCAAAGGCCCGGTCACCTCCTAGGTTGTGCTAGGAGCATCTGATTGGACGAATTAAGTGCTCTATTGGGATTGTACAAGTGGAGGAGTTCGGAAAGATAGCTGGGCGCTAAATTATTCAGAATTTTAAAAGTGAACAAAGCCTTCCCAGCACAGTTGAAGCTGTAGTAGCAGCAAAGTGTGGACTAAGATCATATTCAACTCTATGGATTAAGTATGATTAAGGGATGTCACTGAAGTTCATATGCGTGTGAAGGCAGATGAGCAAATATTGTTAGCAATATTGTGTACATCACAAAAATGTTCGAGCATGGGCTAGTTAAAATATGAAGACTTTTCATATTCATATAAATATGAAAAAAGTCCCTTGTTTGAGCACACACTAATATAAAAACAATCAGTGAGTGAATGATATAGAGAGACCAGCCTGCGCTCTCTTGCCACATACATAGAACAGCATTCGTAGCATCAGATAGACAGATACACATTGACTGTCACATGTGCTCAGCACAGGTGCCAGTGGTGGACCTGCCAATTCTGGTATTCTATGGCAAATCCTAGTTCGACTGAACTGTGCCAAATAGTGAGTACAGAGCCCACTAGAGCCCACTAGTGGCCCTGCAGGCCACTCTCATGAATTCTGTTTCTGATTGTTTGGTCAGAGACATTCACACCAGCATCATTGTGTAGGGTTGTGACAGTGCTCATCCTGTAACCAGGAGCAGGTCGTGCTGATGGGTTTAAAGACCTTCTATGGTAGTTGGTGGTATAACGTAATGTATTAAACAATATATTAAGCTTATATTGCGCAACAAGCTCACTATCAAAATGGCTTCTATGTCACTTTTTTAATATAAAATCTGCAAAGTTTCATGCAAATGTTCTTTCTTACATTCAACATACGTGGCAGACGTTAATGGCTTACAATAGCCAGTCATGTTTGATACTTGTCTTTCAAATGTGTGTACTCATAGTTGTAAAATGAAAAGGGTGTTAGTGATTTTCTCCTCAGTGACATTTTCCCTAAAAACAAGCTGTGTTGTGAAAACTGCTGTTAACTGTTGAAGGTTTTGGATAAATGCCAGTGTTTATGATTAAAATGAGAGTAAAATCATGATACATCTGTTGTAAAACTACAGATTTTTCATATTTTGCTTCTAGTCTTCTAATTTCACTGAGGTCTTGCAGCACTGAGTGAGTGATCAAAGCTTACACTGAGCCTGGTTAGCAGGTTGCGTTAGCCAAGGCTGAAGGTGGCAGTGATTACAAGACAGATTTGTGCTGTTAGGCATGACTGTGGTCAGTCAAAGAGCATCAGCACATGAACAGTGTTGAAAAGAAAACGTGACTTGCAAATAATAATAATAATTATTGTTATTTTTATCCAAAGCCACCTTTAAAAACCCTCAAGGTCACCTTAAATTTGTACTACTACATTATCAGGTTACTGGACACTAACATGCACCCGTCACAAAAGACGTATATAACAAGACCTGTGTAACTGAAACACCAGTTAGCCTCCCTCAAAGTGGGCGTCATCCCTACATCACTACCTCTATCAAACACACACACACACACACACACACACATACACACACACACACACACACACACACACACACTTAGTCATGATCTCAGACCACAGTAGCATGCAAAAACCATGGGAGTGCTGTAGGAACATAAAGGAAGCTGAGTGTTATCTTTAAAATAACAATGTCAGATGGAACATAAGTAGCAGCATCACTGATTTGAAGAAATAAATCTGATTGTCTCATTTTGTTTTGGTAAATTTAAAATACAAAAGAAAAAGTAGAACAGTTTTCACTTGATGTAAAGCTCCATCGAAGCTCACGAGCAAGCAGGCGGGACTGAAGGGGAAGAGTTGGTGAGTGAAAATGCAAACAGAAGGTCTGCTGGCTGAGTGATTTGCACACTTAATGGAAAACTAAAGAGACACAGGATGGGACTAATACTGTGGGTACAGAAAGATGTGGGAATGTGATACGAAGAGTCTTTGACATGCTGTATAACGCAGTAATGTAAGTAACGTGTGTGTTCTCTGTGCTTACTTTACTCGAGTCGTAACTTTTAGACTGAAAGAAACTGGCCACGAATGAATTGAACAGATTCTCCCCAACGTAAGCAGAAATCACACAGCAAAGATTTAATAAGTGTTGCAAATGTTAGTTTGTGTATATGTAAGTAAGAAGAAAAATGTAGAGTTTTAACAAGCTGAAAAAGCCATGACAGGTTACACCTGCCACCTGTGCTACCTGCCAGTGTTGAGGAACAGGTTACATGCAACACAGACACATAATTCAATTACAGAAGTAGTACAGGTCAGCTCATGTAATGTGTTATTTCTATAATTAAATTACTAAGGCAGCATATGTCTGTTCAATAACAATTCAGAATATTACAAGTAAGAAATTGGGGACATAACTTTTGTAAGAGTACAAAACTGCCTGACAGCAGACATCCAGAGTTCTGTGAGGAAAAAAGGGAAAGACGTTAAAAAGCTTTCAGATGCACCTGTTGCGTTTGGTCGCACAGTGAACTGTAATGTTCAAGCCCAAAGAGACTCGATTTCTCTTTCTCGGACAATAAAAAAACCTGCAGATTAAGTTATTAAACTGCAGTAAGTAAATTAAAATAAACTATTTTGCTAAACGTATTTGCTTGTCAGCCTTCATGTGCATATGAACTTATGACCCAGACATTTTAAAGTCTTTCCACAAGATTTAGGAATGTGTTTGTGGGAATTTTTGGCCTTTGTTCCAGAAGTGCATTTGTGAGTTCAAGCACTGACATTGGGTGAGATCATGCTGCAGTCTCCACTCTTTTTATCCTTAAGGTGTTCTACAGGTGTGAGGTCAGTACTTTGTGCAGGCCAGTCAATTTGTTCCACACCAAACTCGCACATCCATATCTTTAAGGGCCTTGGTTTGTGAACTGGTGCGTGGACATGGTGGAACATTTTGGAAGGTGCCATGCCCAAATAATGAAATTGTCCCAAATGGCTTGGTTATGCATCAGGAGTTCCTTTCACTGGAACGAAGCGGCTGAGCCAAAATCTTGAAAATAAATCCCACATCATGATCCCCCCTTCACCAATCTTTATACTTGGCTCAGTACAGTCAGACAAGTAGAGTTGTACTGGCAACCACCAAACCCAAGCCTCGTCCGTCGGATTGCCAGACAAATAAGCATAACTTGTCACATCTGCAGGGTTCCAGTGGCAGCGTGCTTTACTCTGCTGCATCCAACGCTAATATCACTGTTTCATGTTGAAACAACAGACTTAGCTCGCCATAACACTCTATTAGATTCAAACTTGAGTTCACCAATAAGTAGGCTTATTAAATGTAAACACAAGTACAAGAACAACAAACAACAAAGGTAGAAGTCATAATGAGATTTTCAACAGATGTATGAGAACTTGATAACTTTACTGGGTGAAGTCCTTACATCAAAGGGAAAGTCTATAAATGATAAACATAAACCAAAAAAAGGAAGTTCAACAGTTTATGATTTATGGAGAAAAAAATTTGTTTTTTCATTCTTAGCTTTCAATTCAGAGTTACAATCTTTATACCAGCGGCATGCCTACTGCTTTAAGGCAACAATGAAGTATGTGGGAGATGCACCAGTCTGCATGTTGCATATATTTTTGGCGCCAGCCTCCCTGTTACCATAGGAACTGTCTATCGATTCAGCTGTTTAAGTGAACTGACAACCAATCAGATCTGCAGCCATTACATATTTATTTATTTCTTCCTTAGAGTGAGATGTTGAGCTGAGGGAGAAGAATGAGACAGGGGCGATTCTAGGATTAGAGCTTTGGGGGTGCTGAGCACCCAGAGAGCTGCCCCGCCAGGCAAGATAAATCATATGATTCTTAAATTCATCAAGTCTCTCTGTCCCTGGGTCCTCGTCTCAAAACATGACATCACTGTTTTGTACATTTTACACAATTTAACCCCCACATTTGTGAAAGAAAAGCAAAACACTTTTTTAAAGTCTGTAACAAAACCATCAAATCTGATAAAGGTTATTTAAATGCTGCAAAAGAAGAATGGATTGGAATAAAAAAATACATATCCTAACCATAATTACTGGGGAGAATAATGAATGATGCTCATAGTAAAAAGTAAACTGAGTGCATTTTTTGGACAGAGATTCACTTTTAATGTGTATGTATAATATAATACAGATACATAAAAAACACTCCCAAAACAGAATAAATTATTACAAATAAAAATCTTTACTGCAGACACTAATTTTACTAATTTAATAAGACTAATTTTGTGTTGTAAGATTTATGGGTTTCATGCTTTCATAGTGGTCCTTAGGACAGCTTGACATTTTTATCAGGTGCACACTGTAAAAAGTTTAAGAAACACTGATAAGTGTATATGTGCTTTTGGAAAACATATAAAGCTGCTGTACAGAATCTTTGAAACAAGCTAGCTTAAAACATATTTACAATATAAACAGAGCATCTGCTTCTCTTTACAGCTCCTCACTCCACCAGGGCACCGTTTGGCACTTTGGCACTGGCAGTCATACAGACAACTGGACGGTCCAAATGTTGGCCTACCTATTACTGGCTGAACCACATAAAAATATATAATTAATTTTAATCTGCCCAATCAATGATAATGTTATGTTGGAATGTTGTTAAAGAGGGTCAAAAATGTTTCAACCCAGTTTGTTTAGCAGATTCTGTATAGCAGCTTTAATATAGGGGGGACACAACTTCCTGATTGTGTGAGTAAAATCAGGTTTGTTCTCTTTGTCAGTTTAACAGTTTCTGTTGTGCCTGTCACTGTTCCCTGTCTGTTTCCTTACCTGGTTCTTCCTGACCTTGTACTTTCTCCTCACGTTCCCCTCTTTCCTCTCTCCCTCTTTGCACTGACAATCATACACAAATAGATTGTATTCAATTAGATGATAAATTACATTAATATGAAAAAATTCTATTAAGATCACTAACAAAAAGTCCTCTCTCAGTCTACTTTCAACCAAAAGGCAAATAACCAAACCACATGAACATCTAATAAAAGATATAAACATTGAAACACTGATCCAACATTATTCTTGATTGACGGATCATTTGATTTTACACTTTTACCTGAATGTGGCTCCTTTTTTTAAAAAAAAAAAACTTCCTTATATCCATTATGAACCTGGCTGTCTGTACAAAAAAATGGTAAATGGCCTGTATTTATATAGCGCTTTACTAGTCCCTAAGGACCCCAAAGCGCTTTACACATCCAGTCATCCACCCATTCACACACACATTCACACACTGGTGATGGCAGCTACATTGTAGCCACAGCCACCCTGGGGCGCACTGACATGTGTGCGCCCCAGGGTGGCCCCAAAACACACACACACACAACAGGAGTTATAAGGTTAATGGGCATTCGGTCAGTTAGCTAGTTAGTATTGATTTAAAACAGGACAGTGGCAACAACAGTAGGCTACGGATAATTTTAAGTTTTAGGTTTTAAATAGGCTGTATACATTTCAATGGGAGCAACAGGACGGTCAAATGTCGCTGATTTTACTACAGAGCAGGACGGATTGTAGAGTAGCAAACATCGTCGGAAAACACTTTTTCAACCCTGCAGGTTACCTGGTGTAATGTTTTTCAGCTAAAAAGAAACATGGCCTGACTCCTACCAACTATATAAAGAGTAACTGAAGGTTAAATGCAGCTAATATGTCCTGTTTTAAGCCAGGCACTTACACCTCCGCTCCTCTGCGTTTCAGCCACCATCGCTCTGGCAGCAACAGCGCTAGAGCCAGAGCAGGGGAGAGGGGAGCTGGAACAAACCATTTTGGGAGGGGGGGGGGGGTTAAAATGTTACGTCTCAACGAAGTACTGTATGCTTTTTATATTTTTAGCGGTGTGTCACACAAACAGCAAATATTGTCAAAAAAAAGTAAGAAATCTTTGGGGGTGCTTTGATTCATTTTGGGGGGGGGGGGCTAAAATCGCCCCTGGAATGAGACAAACAGTGGCTTCCATGAAGTACAGAAGAAACATGTGGCTGAATGAGCTACAATGAAACTGATCCGAAATTCAGTCAGGAGGTAATTATCCTGTAACCTCAGCTCCAGGCCAAACTTCTGGATTTGAGCCAGTGAATTCAATTCAATTCAATTCAATTTTATTTATATAGCGCCAAATCACAACAAAAGTCGCCTCAAGGCGCTTCATAGATACAGAGAAAAACCCAACAATCATATGACCCCCTATGAGCAAGCACTTTGGCGACAGTGGGAAGGAAAAACTCCCTTTTAACAGGAAGAAACCTCCGGCAGAACCAGGCTCAGGGAGGGGCGGCCATCTGCTGCGACCGGTTGGGGTGAGAGAAGGAAGACAGGATAAAAGACATGCTGTGGAAGAGAGACAGAGGTTAATAACAGATATGATTCAATGCAGAGAGGTCTATTAATACATAGTGAGTGAGAAAGGTGACTGGAAAGGAAAAACTCAATGCATCATGGGAATCCCCCGGCAGCCTACGTCTATTGCAGCATAACTAAGGGAGGGTTCAGGGTCACCTGGTCCAGCCCTAACTATATGCTTTAGCAAAAAGGAAAGTTTTAAGCCTAATCTTAAAAGTAGAGATAGTTTCTGTCTCCCGAATCCAAACTGGAAGCTGGTTCCACAGAAGAGGGGCCTGAGAATCTCTCCTAATTGTGCTGCCAATTCACTGTATTCTTTAGAATCTGAGCAAAAGATTAAAAGGATTTTAGCCACCAACCTTCCAATTAGTAGATGACCTGCTTTACCTGCTGGTAGGTCAGAAGACAATGAATCAAACACCTGACTCGCAAGCAGTTCCATGGCCACGTGACGCAATTTCATTCAATTCATCAAGTATTGAAATTTCAAGATGAGCTTCTCAGATTACAATGTAAGAGATGAAGCAAATCAACAGACTGAAAATTCAATATAAATATATACACTTTATGGCCAAAAGTGTCCATTCAACCTTCCAAATCACTGAATTCTGGGCTTCCAATCACTTCCATGGCCACAGGTGTATAACATCAAGCACCATAGGCATGCTGATTGCTTCCAGAAACATTTGTGAACAAATGGGTCGCTCTCAGGAGTTCAGTAAATCCAGTAAGTCCAGTTGTGAAATTTCCTTGCTACTAAATATTCCAAATTGAAAGCAATTTGGAATAATAGCATCTAACCCAAGTGGTAAGCCACATAAAATCACTCATAAGATCAAACTTTCTTTTTCAGTGTGAGCTGACTCCATATTGGATGAAGGCGTCACCAACTTTCTGCAGACTCAATCGCTACAGACTTCCAAACTTCACCTGGCCTTCAAATGAGTTCAAGAACAATGTATACAGAGCTTCATGGAATAGCTTTCCATGGCCAAGCAGCTGCGTTCAAGCCCCAGCTTTGTGGAAACAGTTTGGGGATGGCCTCTTCCATGTTTCAAGATAACTACACAGCAGTGCAGAAAGTAAGGTCCATAAAGACATAGATGAGCGAGTTTGGTATGAACTTGACTGACCTCCATGGAGTCCTCAATTTAAACCAACAGAACACCTTTGGGATGATTCAGAGCGGAGACTGAGAGCCAAGCCTTCTCGTCCAATGTCAGTGTCTGACCTCATGAATACGCTACTGGAAATGGTCAAATATTCCCATGAATATATTCCTAAACCTTATGGAAAGCCTTCCCAAAAGAGTTGAAGATCTTACGGCTCAGACCATTCTCATTTCCGACACGTAACATACCAACGATTTATCACATCCCGAGGCGTCCAATAGGAACGCAAAAGGTACCCTTCCGCGTCCCTATGATACGCGCCGGATTGTGGATGGAATCCAACAGAATGACGCTCCCGGCGGTAACACGCGTTCCAACCGTGTATTCCAGCCCTAACCCTAACATTAATCCTAACCCCAACCATAACCTCACCCCTAACCTTAACCACAACCTTAACAGTGTTAGATAGTGTTTTCAAAAGTGATTCATGATGTGACAGTAAAACGAAATGTAGATTCATTCCAAACAGTTCTCATGTTTCCTGACATTTCTGAATGCGTAACATAGAGATGTGTTGGGAGGCCGAAAGCATAACATATCGACAATGTGTCACATGGCGTAATTTGTTACACTTTGGGATGAGAACGTGTTGTATGGCTGCAAAGGGTGGGCTGACATTGTATTACAGATTAAGAATGGGATGTCAGTCAAGTTCATATAAGTGTTCAATTCAATTTGATCTATATAGCACCAAATCACAACAACAGTTGGTTCAAGGCACAACTGTTGAAGGTGTTCTTTAAGCACATGGTCACTACAGCCATTTCCATCTTATCGGCAAACTTTACAAACATCTGTCCATTTCTCTTCTTAACACCATACTTATCACTTGATCCATAACCTCACCTCTGTTTCCTTCCTGTCCATCAAAGTGTGCGCCAATCACACTCTCTCCCTTGGGGACATTCTCTCCAACTTACTCCAAAATTTCTCTTTATCTCCTGACATCCAACATGTGGGACATACTCACCGACAGCATTAAACATCCCCTAGACATCAATATTCCTCCAAGAAATGACTCCTAAAATTTATGTTCCTATCTATGCCATAATACAATGGTTTGAATCCACCTCCAATACGCCTGGCCTTGCTTCCCTTCTACTTGGGTTTACACATAATACACTTGCCTTCCTTCTTTCCAGCATATCAGCCAACAGTTCCTTCACCAATCATAATCTGACATTTAGTGCGCCTACATTCATCTCCACACCTTTTCTTCTCTTTCACTGCTTCCTGACATGCCTTCCCCCTTCCCTCTGCCTGTGTTTCGGCCAACTATAGTTCAATAAGGAGAGATCATTAGAATAAAATGAACATGATTTATTGATGTACAGAATTTTGATGGTTTTCTGAAGTACTCCTGAGCCCACGCGGTAATATCCTTTACAGAATGATGTTGTTTTAAAATGCAGTGCTGCCTGAGGTATCGAAGGTCATGGGCATCCAGTGTTGGTATTCGGCCTTCCCGCTTTTATGCAGCGAGTCTTTTGATGATATTATGGACAGTAGATGATGAAACCCCTGGATTCCTTGCAATTGTACGTTGAGAAACATTGTTCTTAAACTGCTGGACTATTTGCCCACGCAGTTGTTCACAAAGTGGTCATCCCATCCTTGTGAACACCTGAGCCTTTTAGGGATAGTACCTTTATACCGAATCATGACAAACACCTGTTTACAATTAACCTGTTCACCTGCAAAATGTTGAAAACAGGTGTGTTTTGAACATTCCTCAACTTTCCCAGTCTTTTGCTGTCTCTGTCCCAGCTTTCTTGGAACGTGTTGCAGACATCAAATTCAAAATGAGTGAAGATTTGCAAAACAACAACAAAATTTATCAGTTTGAACATTAGATGTCTTGTGTTTGTGGTGTATTCATTTGAATATACGTTGAAAAAGATTGTATTCGGTTTTTATTTATGTTTTACACAACGTCCCAACTTCTTTGGAATTTGGATTGTACGTGTATACTGTATACCCAGTGTTGGGCAAGTTACTTTGAAAAAGTAATTAGTAATAGTAAAAAAAAAAGTATCTCTGAGTTAGTAACAGAGTTATTATAAAAGTAACTAAATTCTAGGAAAAGTAACTATTGTGTTACTTAAAAACAATGTTCAACCCTCTGTGGTCGAGGCCGTTTTTGACTACTTGTCATTTCACCTTTAAAAATGATTTATCCTGCCTTGTTTTGTTTGGTACCGTTCTTTTCAGCACAACCTCACACGTCTGAATTTACAGTTATTTTTTCATTTGACATACTGTATGAGCACAGCTGATCTGAAACCAGACAAAAAAAATCTAAAATCCGAGTAGAAAAAGTTATATTTTTACTGTAACAACCACAAACATGTTTAAAAATTATTCTCTTAACTTGAAATGCAAATATAAATTGTAAGTTTTAAAAACCTATGCACAAGTTTTACAAACAACAAAGTTATATGCAGCTATTTACCTAAAATGCAGCCAAGCTGTTATTTTATAACCATTGAAACTATTTACAGAACAATCAGCTGTTCTGCATCAAATAAGATGCCACACAATCTATTTGTGCCCCTCCCAAAAATAATTTCTGTCCACTATAAGAACAAAAGCACATCACAGCCTGATACCTGCAGGCCTGACAGCAGCAGGTGTGTCACTGCTCCTGTTTCCACCTGCAGACAGCGTTTACACTGTTTGGTGGCTTTTTGGCAGCAGCTGTGACCTTCAGCAGTCGCCTCATTGTTCTGACACACTTAACAGCACTATCCATACACTACACACTCACTTCACAATACACTACACACTAACTCAAAACTCTCTCTCACTCTTTCTTTCGCTCTCTCTTGGCATCATCACTCCTAAAACTTCACCCTTGTCTTGGGTTGACATAGCATCTTGGTTCCATGTAATCTTAAATTGATCATGTGATTGGTTTACCATGACTACTTTATTCTTCCTCAATCAGCAGCACTTGTGCGATTGTTGCGCCCCCCTACCTCCCGGTAAGCTGAAGACAGCCTCAACACGTCCGCACCACTTTTTCTTGTTAGCAACAGCAACGGCGTTGTAATGACAGCAACAGTAATTAGTTAGATTACTGGTTACTGAAAAAAGTAACAGTGTTAGTAATGTCGTTACTTTTAACGCTGCTGTTCCCATCACTGTGTATATCTATGCGCATATCTATATGTATCTAAAGGGATCAAAATGACTCATCAGTTCTAGAAGTTGTCATTTTTTGCCTTTTTATCCCAATTTCCCCCAAGTTAACTATATAATAAATAAACCCATTTAATAAATGCATGCACAATATGTTTAAGATTTTGACGGGTTAATCAGGATAAGTTAATTTAGCATGCAATTAACAGTTTTACAATGTAGGCTTCTGAGCTACCATTCTTAATACACACTGACAGGAAAATTACTTTTCATCCCCAAAGACTACTTATCTTTTAAGCAATTTAAAAGTGGTACACTTAGTATATATACACTGTATTATTCTTATGTGGTCAAAAATTTATATGAAAAAAAACAAAACCCAGCAAAAATGACAGCATATCAAACAGGTTCATGCAGGGATCTGTTTATTTTTCCCCTCCCCTCTATTTTCCTCTCATGTCGAATTACAAAACTATATTCATCATGCCCAAAAGCATTACAACAGAACAGCAGACGTAGCTTATAGTACTTCAGATCTCTTTGCAGCAACTGTGCATTACACAGAAAGCACATATGTTTCAAATTTAATAGTTTTGGCAGTGCATACGCTCGAGTTAAACCTTATATACTGCATGTTTCAGGTTGTTTTACACTCCTTCAGGTCTATTCCACAGTACTGCATACAATATTAACACAGCTGAGAGGTAATATATTCAATAACCATGAGTCACAAAAAATGCTAAATTGAAAAAACAAAAAAGACGAAATTCCCAAAACAGCAAACGCAGCGTTGATTTTGCTCAGAAACTAGGTGATCCATGTAAAGTCCAAATTTGTCACATGGTCATAATTATTCAATCATTAGCCACCATCAGTGTTACCCTCTGACAGCACTCATGTATTATCCCTCTGGCATACTGATAGCCTGTGCCCTATCAGTGTTCAGACATAATGTAATCCATTCAGTTCAATTCAATTCATTTCAAATGCATTTATATTGCTGTGGCGCAGCTTGTAGTCCTGTACAACAGTTTTTCTGTGTGTTAACTTCTTGCTTAGCCTCAGGTAGGGTCACCTCTCCTACCCAGACAGAACCAGTGGAGACCTGCATTGGAGACTCTCTCACTACGGGAATCATTCAACCATCCTCTTCCCACGGCAGATGCAGGCACTTTGATTATCTAGTGATGCTGTTTTGGTTGACCAGTGCACCACTGGTCCAGGCATTAGTCAACGATGCTCTAAGGGATCCTTAATGTGTTTGTGTTTGGATATCTTGTATATCTAGACAAGTATCTCACACAGCATTGTATCCACAAAGGTTTTGCAATGACTTTTGGAGAATCAGATGCATGTGAAGTATCAGTGTTGTAATACTTCTCATTTCATTTCTGGACACTCGAAAACATTGTTATAACTTTGAGCATCAGCAATTCTTTCTCTCAAGTCTAAACTGGTGGATTTTGTTTTGATCCTTTGTCAACTGAGAGCACAAATCCTTTCTGAAGTTTTTATATTACCTGTAAAGTAGACAGTAACCCCCACTTTAACTTGATATATATATATGTATGTTCAATGGTCAATAGTGACTCTGTTGTCCCCAATGAGAAGTTGATTTGCAGTATGTCCACACATCGAGCAACACATACAAAAAAAACAGCCCAAGTTTCATCAGTAGCATCAACAAAGTGTTATTGCGCATGATAATAGCAGCAGGTATAATACACACTCTATCTCTCTTGGTCATCACTGCAGGCACTTCATGCTGACGACCAGAAAATCTCTAAAGACAGGATGGTCTGAACATAACATGACAGAGGTTTCCTTACTCAGCACCAAAGTTCACAAGCTGGACCTGAGACCTTCCTGAGATCTGAACAGCCACTTTAACCAGGTGACCGAGTCTGGTCTTATTGGTCAAAGACAAATTACCGAGCAATGATCGATCGATCCATCTTCTTCCGCTTTATCCGGGGCCGGGTCGCGGGGGCGGCAGCCTAAGCAGAGAAGCCCAGACCTCCCTCTCCCCAGCCACCTCCTCTAGCTTATCCGGGGGAACACCAAGGAACCTAACCCCCCTTTGGACTGTAGGAGGAAGCCAGAGTACGCGCAGAGAACCCAACCAAACACGGGGAGAACATGCAAACTCCACACACAAAGATCCTGGCCAGGTGTTGGAATCAAACTCAGGACCTTCTAGTAGTGAGGTAACAGTGCTAATCACCGCACCACCGTGCTGTCAAACATCAGGGATATGAAACTGCAACCACTTTACAGAATTTAACAAGATATAAGATGAGACGCTACCACTAACTGCTTCTTTCAGCTGCTCACCCCAGTGGTTGTCACAGTGGATGATCTGCCTCCATGTCACCCCATCCCTTGTATCCTCCTTCACAACATTCATGAATTTTATCCCTGGCAGCTCCATATTCAATAACCATATCAACCCTGCATCTTTTCACCAAAAAGCTGGCTAGACACACAAAGAAAAAAAAAAGCACCTTAGTATCTTTTGCTTCCATATTTGACACAAACCAAAGCTTCCAGGTTTCCAAAAACAGTTTGACTGATCGTTTAGTAAAGCAGCGCCTCTTTTGCAGTTGTTAAAAGAACAAGATGTCCACTGTCCACATGATGGAGGTGAGAAGTCCTTCCATTTGTGTAGGATTAGCCTTCTTGCCACAAGTAAACAACAGGCAGTGATGTCAGCTCAGACCCTGTTCAGGTTCCCCAACATGGTAGTAGTATTGCTTCTTATCCAGCATAGGACTGTTCTGATGTTAGGAGAGCAGTAATAATACTGGGCAAAGTGACAATCCCATGATTTTTGTAACACACTTCCTCTAACTCAAATTATTAAAAACATCTTCACCAAATTAATTCTTACACCAAGAGAAAAAGAGAATCTCTAAAATTTTAGAAGAGGCTGCCCATCTGGGATCTTAATCCCTAATTTCATTAATTCAGTTTTATGGAAATTGACTGTAATACAAGACAAACAGTCAAATTAAAAGGTCTTGAATGCTGGACACTGGGTCAGAAATATACACAAGCTTATCGTCAGCATACAATCATATTTTGGGTTCTAAAGCTTCCCTTTGACCCAACCCTTGCTGTTCTTGTTGCTATAGTTAGTGGGTCAATTATCATTGAAAAAGATTAAGGGGATAAAAGGCACCCCTGCCTGGTACCACACTGCATCTTTGTATGATGACGCACCGGCCATTTACTGTGCACCCTCTCCCAGCTTCTGTCTTCTCTACACTGTCCTATGTCCATAAAGATCATACAGTTTTAGATTAGACGAAAATAAAGGTGATATTCAAAGAGAGTTTCACTTTGACTCGTGACTATTAAAACAGGGGCCAACGCTGCAACCAGATGTTACAAACTTGGAACTAATGCCAGTAGAAATACTTTTTCTGGTAATTAAATATATTCTTAATACCCAAATGTAAAGAAAGATTATCCAACATGAACAAAAATGAAACTTCTTTAAAAACTGACATAGTGATGGCAGACCATTTATTAAAATGTTTTTAACGTTATGAGCCGCGTGGAGTCACTGCAGCATCTAAAGTTATCCATTGTGGTCCTATCCTCAACCACCGATGATCCCTGTCTGATATTCTTCATTCACGGTGCTTTGTGATGTTACAAGTGTCATGATGAGATACTTTAAATTAATTTTGAATCATAAACAGGAAAGAGGTAAGGATTATGTATACCAAAGAAACAATAACTTAGAAAGGAAATCTAATAAACACGATAACAATATGGTGGTCACAGGGACTGAAGAACTGCTCTCTTGAGTGATGCAATGATCGTTTGCACAGTAACTCAAACATTTTCTAAAATAAAATGTTCCAGGTGTGCACAAAGACTTCTGCGTTTCAATGAAACAACCTTTTTCTTGCAGTGTTGGCATTACTCACGTTGTGTGAGCACTGGGCTGCAGCAGAGCCACAAGTTCAAAACAGCTTCTGTTGCCATATCTGAGCTTTTTATAGTGTTGCTGACTGAAAGACGTGAACCAGAACAGGTAAACAGAAATGTCCAGCAGCAGCAATGAAAATTAATTTATAAAACTTTTTACTTTAGAGTGACATGGGAATGAAGACAACCAGGAGGGAGGGACAGCAAACATCTATATTCATGAAAACATCCAGAAACAACCAACACACGAACAGCGTTTTTCCCCTGCTTTACCTCATCCCTCATTCCCGTACAGTGACTATTCGCTCTCTGAGTCTCTGTCTCTCTCTCAATTTTTCTCAAGTCCAGTGAATCATGTCTCTTACCTTGGTTGTGACAATGCAAAGACAATCCATGTTCATCAGACAAAAAAGGAGCTCTCAATATATTGTCAGATTCATCACCACTTATCTCATCCCTGAAGGAAAAATGTGGGAAGACGGAAAAAGATGCCAGTATGAAGAACCGAGGAGGTAAGGATTACCAGAGAACGAGAGGGGGAGGAAAGAGGAAGAAAACATGCACACGCTCTCCTTTGCAAAGGAGAGAAACCACAGCGGACAGACATTACTGCATGTGGGCCCCTCTCAAGGATTGAGATGCCTCCTCCACACCGCTGAAGGCAATCAGAATTCTTTACGCCATCTCAGAGCACAGCGCACGTCATCCTCTAACACGCACACAAAACAGTAGCTCCACACACCAACCCCAAATTCTTCCTCAGATTCTCTCCCTCTCATTCACCCTCTGCCTCCTCGTTTGAGTCCATTCTCTGCTCGTCTCTAGGCTGCACGACAGAACAGTGCTATACGGTGAGAGAAAGCAAGGGCAGGAAGGACAGGAGCGTCAGCTCTGGTAATGGTAAAGGTTCCCCTTGCTCTCTTTTTCATTGGCTGTCTGCTGAGGCAGACTGCTGGAACTCAGTAACACACTGGCTTCAATTTAATCTGCATCCAGTGGCAGCACAGCACTCACCCTTCCACTCACTAGTTTCTAAGCAAAAGAACTTTAAGGATCTCTAATGTTAGGAATTACATGTTTAAAATGTTTCCCACGTGGCTTTAGGTAAAACAAATGAAAAATCTGTCAGCATCTCCGCTATAATCAATTCAATTCAACATCAGCATCAGTCGCCTCAAGGGGGAGAGCGAATGCTCTAATAGGGTGATATGGTACTACAAGGTCATTAAGATAAGATGGGGCCTGATTATTTAAGACCTTGTATGTGAGGATTTTGAATTCTGGATTTAACAGGAAGCCAAAACAGGAGAAATCTGCTCTCTCTTTCTAGTCCCTGACAGGACTCTTGCTGCAGCATTTTGGATTAGCTGAAGGCTTTTCAGGGAGTTTTTAGGACTTCCTGATAATAATGAATTACAGTCGTCCAGCCTGGAAGTAATAAATGCATGAACTAGTTTTTCAGCGTCACTCTGAGACAGGATATTTCTAACTTTAGAGATGTTGCACAAATGGAAGAAAGCAGTCTTACATATTTGTTTAATATGTGCGTTGAAGGACACGGGAAGACAACTGACTTTGGTTGCTGAGGTCTCTAGCTTCACATGTCTCAGATACATAAAAAGGTTGGTGGTGTACCAAGGCCCTTTAAACCCTAACTCGTCACTGACAGGGTTTTCCGACATTTTTTAAAATTACTGTAACTTTTGACTATGCTTCCACCTCACTGTCAGCTATCCTGTTAGCAGGGCCTATGCTACCTTTGGCTACACTGGCTACAGGGGCCTGGTTAGCTATGGGTTATTCCAAAGGTGTGAAGTCGAGTCTCCAATTCAGTGATCCTGGCCTCCAGACCTGAAAATAGGCTGCATTTTTTACAAGTATCATTACTGCTAAAAGAGGCCGAGGAGTAACTAAAAATCTGACACAATGAGCAGGAAAGTGCAGGAGGGACAGGTGAAGAGGCCATGCTGCTAGCGAGTCAGCTATGAGCTAAGCTAAGCTAGTGAAACCCTAAAGACACAGTGAGCGAATACTGTAACAATAAATTAGCGAGTGAATACACAGAGAGTGTGCTTTAGATGAAGCATGGGAAGATTACACTATGAAATAAGAAGTTATCTATAAGTTTTTAATTAAACTGCTACGCAGAAAAGTGACACAAAAGCACCACTGTGTTAGAACAGGAACAGGAAGTGATGCTCAGAGAGAGTGAACACCAAGCATCACCACTAAACACATCCGCCACCACTAATCAAAACATAGCAAATTAAAAAAAAAAAAAAAATCAACTTTTGACTTTTCATCTTTGATAGAGTTTGAAAACTGATCCAAATATGTGCTCAGTGCAATACTGCAGTGGATGCAGGCACCAAGCATTGTCAGTGGCACATTTTAATACAACCCAGAATCACAGATTTAACTATTTGTCTGCAGATGTGCACTCTTATTCTCAATTACAAAGTGACTGGAACATACTTTATACGATACTTTATCAACTATTGTTGAGCTATGTATTAAGTCCTTTATTTAAACACTCCCAGGTGGATGAGGTCTGGGGAACTAACCTCTGACAATTTTCAACTGCAATTACTTAATGAAACATCCAGTTATATGAAGAAGAACTCGGTACAGAACTTATCAGAAAAAAGTGCCTAAGATTCTATAAATGCATGAAAAAGAAATTTGTGTTTCTTTTTCATGCATCTAAGCTTTGCAGCCTTCTTTTTCTGTGGCCAAAAGTCAAACATGACAACAATGCTGTTGTCATGTTTTTGATTTGCACAGTTGGTTTTCATCTTTTCTCTCTATGTCCTCATATATTCATACAAACTCGTATTAGTTAACGTTAGGGAGTTGCTTGTGAAATGAGATGATAGAATTTTTATTACTCTTTCAGTCAGAATGTCAAGAAATTCTAATGTGACTCTAATGCAGCATTGGGTGTGTGGTGAGTCTTTCTAAACCTCCCTCCCAAAAATCTCTAAAAAAAAATAGTCAGTGGGAAAAGTCCCAGAGAGAAATGTTTAAGGAGAAAGCAACAATGCCTTTTTCTTAAACAACCAGTGAATAATTAGCTTTTTTCTCCTTCCTTTTTTGTTTGTTTGTTTGTTTGTTTGTTTTTTATTATTGAGAAAACAAAATAGCAGCTATGGAAGACATATCCAGGACAAGGACAACAGCAACAACAACACAGAGTAAAACAATCATTGGAATATGGAGTACGAAGGATAAACGTAAAGATTATCCTT
This sequence comes from Perissodus microlepis, assembly GCF_051167445.1. NCBI lineage: Eukaryota > Metazoa > Chordata > Actinopteri > Cichliformes > Cichlidae > Perissodus > Perissodus microlepis. The sequence goes on from NC_140470.1 coordinate 719,049, forward strand.
CGTAACCCCCCAAAACGTGACTATCGAGGGTTGGGACCAGCAAGCATAGGTACAAACGCCTCTCCTCTTGTTATTCCCCAAACGCCCATTCTTTTCTCTCTTTTTTCTGTCCTTTTTCTTCTTCTGTTCCTCCACTTTTTTCTCCTGTCTTTTGCCAATCTGCCCTTCACCCCCTGTCCACTCCAGCACAGTATCTACACGGACAATAATATGAATAATAAAATAAATGAATAAAAACATTAACTAAAGAAGCTTATATTTTCACAAAAAATTAAACTCTTTATAAAAACCAAAAAACATTTTGAAATCATTCATTCAATCTTTTTTAAAATGCAACTTTAAAAAGAGAAATAAATAGATTCAAAAATCAAGATTTATTTCTGACATTTAAAATTGATTCCACTCCTCATTTTCAAAACCGTTTACTCACTGCATTTACCTTTCCTGTCAGTTCATGGATTAGCGATCATATTAGCAAATGCATTATCTTTGGGATTAGCTACAGAATTAGCTGTAAACTATCAGATTACCTGTGCCCATTTCCGTGTTTTGTTTTGCTTTGTTTTTTGGTCCTTGGAGAAAAAGTAATGCAGTCCGCTGCAATATAAGGAGCTCACTGATTGGTTAGCGATTCACGGAGGGGAAGACGTAGCTAACTGTTTGAATTGAACAACACTGCTGTTTACGCTGAAAACTTTGCACTGCCCTTTGTACAAGCACACACTCTAAAAAGGCATTTAGCCTTGCTATTCACGCTCTTTCTAACATGGATATGTAAAAAACTGACTCTGAGTAATCACCTGTGGACTCAGTCTGACTATCTGTTGGAGGTAGCATGCTAACATGGCTAGCGCTAGCATCATTGCATGTAGACCCGCTCTTTTAATCTCATGTTATCTTGTGAAAATATTACGTTCCAGCAGCTAGCTACATAATCCACAACATCTAGGACTACTTGATAATTCACTTTGTGACTACACAAACAGATCACTTAGTTGGAAATATTGGTTGCTACTTGTGGTTTGCGTTGTGGTATTCCTTTTGGTTTGTGGCTGCTGTATCCTCTTTTTGTTGGTCACATATTACTTTTCTGTGTTCAGTGCAGCAACTTGTGATCCTCATGTAGGGGCATCTATGTTTGCTTTAACATGTCCACTTAAGTCATTTAAGAGCATTTAGTTATGCTGTAATTAAAAATATAACCTATGCTTCTTATAACTCTTGTGTCAGTCTCCACTTTTATGTTGTGGCTTTTGAGGCAGGTTGTAACATCCTGACTGCTGGGATTGCCACATTATCACGACGGCGGTCATCAGATCCTTGCAACCACCGCTGTGTCTGGATTGTTAGCCAGCAGCTGCTCATCTCTCTGAAACTAGAACTCTCTGATCGCTGTTGTTCTCATTCACTGTACTGTTGTGGGGATCCTTCATGATCTTGATTAATCTGCCTTTTCTTAGCCATTTATTTGTGCTGCCAGGTGATCATAGAGTGCCATGAGGTTCTTCAGCCACTAGGCGAGGATCACGTCATGGCTCTTCCTTTAGGAGGTTGCTGTAGTCCGCTCTCAGGTTAACATTCTGTGTATTGTGTGACGCCTCTGCTTATATATTATATATTATCTTATATATAGCACTTTTCTACAAGTCTGGAGCACTCAAAGTGCTTTATACAACATGCCACATTCACCCATTCACAGTCAGTCACACAAGCACTTTTTTGTATGCTTTTAAATAATTCCTAACTACCATTTACACACATTCATACTGATGGATGCATCTATTTAGTGTTCTAAGGAAGGAACAGTGAGGAATTAGTGACAGGGTCATGAGAGGCCAAGTCTCACTGATTCACGTGGTGACCGAAGGCTGGTCCATCTGACCTGATCCAACAGACAAGCTACTGTAGCTCAAACTGCTAAAAAGGGTCAGGAATGGTTTGAGGACCATAACTGGTTATATAAAACAGTCTAATCAAACATCTGTTGTATTTGCTGCACAAATAAATTCGATTCATGGAGGTCCCACCTCACAACCTTCAGGACTTAAAGGATGTGTTGTTATCACATCAGTATCCTCCAACAGGCAGCAGCAACGGCATTAAGCTATAATCCAAAGAAGCAGCATGCTGTGTTGGAGCATGCAAGTGTTCAGTCTAGGCAACAATTAGAGCACAATGAGACATGCTCACGCTGCTGACAAAACACAGACAAACTCACACATCAAAGTTATTTTCATCAGTTAATTTTTCATAAACTCCAAATTTCTGTGTATTTTCTTTTGTTGTTTGTATTCGAATCTTTTGTGCTGGTTACGATGGTGGTAAGCTCCCATGGTTACACGTACATCATTACTAACTCAGCATCTATCGTACTATATAACTGTGCAGAAGAAAGTGTAGTTCTAGTCCGTTCTAGTCAGTCTAGCACTACAACACAAACCTTTAACCCTTCCCATGTGATCCATCTCCCACTTATAAGAACCTGAACTGCTCATTTCCTCCACATCAACTGTCATGGTACCTGTTTGCTGGAGTCATGCTGCAGAAGAGGCGTGTTGCAGATTTTGACCTTGATTACTGCCTTCATTAGTGTTTGAAGCAGCACCCCTCCAGTCCCAGTCGCTTCTTGCTCTTACTGAAGACATTTGCAAGCACAAACTGTCTTTGCCAGAATGACAGAGCTAATCTTTTCAGGCGATGTGGCTCAGGTAGCTTTGACTTATTGCATTACAGAGCAGGAATGCTTTAACCTCCCTTGTTAGAGCTGCCACTCGTTGTATGCAACAACACTGACAGTGCAAGCTATTTGCATGACGGATTTACTGAAGAATCACTGTACACTTTGCATGTCCTATACAAATTAACACAAAACATTTTCTTCTGAAATGCAGAAATGGGTTTCATGACTGTAGTCTCGATGGCTATAGACAACTTCTACTTGGCTCCATTTTAATTTACAATGAATAAAGGAGAATGAAATTAACTAAGATTTATGTTATGAGTACAAGACTACGGATCGATACAGACAAACATGGAGTGAACAGTATTGCTGTCCCATTGATTTAAAACTGGACATTTTACAGACATTTAGTTTCTTAAATCAGACTCTGATCATACTCTGTCATACTATGATCATGTCAGAGAGCCTAATTTGCACAGGAAATATTTAATTTCCATTCAAACAAATAAACTCTCAGGTTCTTAATCATGTTCAGTTAGTACTACTTAGCAAACTAACACTGTCATCTTCAGACAGGCCAGTCCCTGCTCTGAGACCCTAACAAAAAGCTTGGCTAACGTCGTTCCAGCCCAGTTTGTACCACTAACATATTATTACCACAGCAGTTGTTATTCTGGTGCCAAGCACTAATCTTGTTTACATTTCGAGCTTACTGTTACTGGGATTATGCAGCACCAGATTCCTCCAGCTGCTTCTTAAGGAACCAAGTGCTGTGCTGGGCTGCAGTGTTCTGCCATGCTATGACTGTTGATGAGTGTACAAGTTTGAACGCAGAACTAAATCAACTAAAATGGATGCTGCTAGCAGAGGCACAAGGCACTTGTTGTGATGTACACAAGATCCCACTAATCTACTGCAAGCCATACACTACTGCTACACTGCAAACATACAGAAACTCACCTCAGGGGTGTTTGCACTGCACTCTGCTTGCTCTCTCCCACTGGGCTCTGAGCTGCTGTGCTCCCTCTGCTGGGAACAACAAACAGGTGCATAAGCCACTCAGCTCTGATAATGACTGGTGTTGTTCTTAGAAATGCCTAGCTGAAATATACACATGCAACAAAGAACACTGTGTATGTATATTATGAAATAATAATATAATATAGAGGTTTTTGAAGTGTTGACTAGCTGTTAACTGCACAACAGTAACAGGATGCAGTTGTAAGAGTTATGCAAGAACTGACAACGATAAGTAGATGAAGTGATCATACGCTGGTCAGACTGTCTCCAATTAGAAGCTCAAATAGTCTAAGCCTAGAAATAAAACCTCTTTATCTCATCCTGTTTCTAACAGCAATACCTTTAACTTTTCATGTAGAATCATTTAGTTATTTTTTATTACATAATTTTTGTTTATTCGTTAAGTTAAGTATTATTTAGCTATCAATTGCTATTATGTAGTATTATTTATGTAATATTAAGACAAAAACAGATGATGGATCTTGCTCACAAGATACTAATTTGACAGAACACTGCATAAACTAGAGGAGGATTAGGGCACCATCAGAATTCAAACCAATTAACTGAGTCAATCTATACTATACTCATTCAGCTATTATTATAGCTAATGTGGCCGCCCTCTGTGGTTATTACTGGACGTAATAACTACCAACAAATCTGCCAAAACAAAAGTAGGAAAAACAAAATGCTGCTACGAACAGAGCTGATTCAACTATGATTACAATGAGTGACATTTTTAACATAAAGTTTTTCGATGATATATTACCTGCTTTTTTGTATACAAATGTTACCAAATGAACATGCAGCTGAGAAATAAAATCAAACACATCACTGTAATGTAGAATATATGTAGAAAGTTCAGGAAGTGAAAAAACATAATTCACATAATTCTTCCATTAACATGAAAAAAACATTATTATTATTATTGTTCATGATTCAGCACATATCAGACATGCAGAGCTGCATGCTGTGGTGGACTCTTATGAATAAGGGAACAGAATATATGTATATATATTACTATTTCGTCATTGTTTCACCTACTTCAGCAAAAGAATTTGTCTAATATGGAATAAATAAATCATTTCTCATTCTCATTCCTAAAATGTCCAAAGAGGAATGTGCAATGCTTTGCATCAGGACTGCACACATGATCCCATGAGTTATGGTCTTGGTTTTCTGTGAAGTATTTCAGTTTTGTTCCCTGATTTGATTTAAATAAGATTCTTTCTTGTATTTACATTTTGCTTCTTTCTCACATGTTCCTTTGCCTTTGTGTTGAAAGAGCCAGATAGGCAGATAAGATTAACTCAGCAGGTGATTTAACTGTAATTCTGGCTTCTACTTAAAAATAGGCTTAGAGCAGCAGTTTTCTGTGGGAATATATTTGTCACGGTCCTGGGTCGATAACCCAGTGTTTTTGGTTTCTGTTATTATGAGTATGACTGTTTGTTTTGGTTTCTGTCCTAGTATTTCTAGCTTCCTAGTTTGGCAGTACTTCCTGAGTTCTTGTTTTCAGGTTCTATTATTTGGTTTCCCAGTGTTAATTCTGTGCTCCCACTTTTCTGTGTTCCTTCTGTCTGTCCATGGTGTTATTTTGTCTGCTCACGAGTCTGCGTCTGTTAAGTTCTGTGTCTTGTCTGGATCTCTGTGTCTGTCGTGTACTTCCTGTTTTACTTTGTAGGTCTGTGCCTTATGTCAGTACGTTCAGCTTTGTGCTCTCCCTGTCTTGTCAGTGTAATCAACGTCAGCCGTGTCTTCCAGCTGTTTCCTCTTAGCTCTGTTCACCTCCTGTATTTAGTGTCTGCGTCTTCCCCTGCTCGTTGTCGCGTCGTACTCATACCACCCCTGTATGTTCAGTTTGCCTGCCTGCTTGCTAGTTTAGTTTTGTATTCTCGGTTCAATTTAGTTCAATTTGTGCACAGCAATAAAGCGGCTTAAGTTCTCCTTTTGTCTCTGCGTTCGTGAGTCCTGCATTTTGGGTCCTCTCTCCCTGCCTGCCTCAACACAGCCATGACAATATTTTTCTTTCAGTAGTGTTTGTGGCCATGATTGAGTATCTTAAGGATAGAAATGTGACAGTAAAGCAATTTTTGTTCACACTCACAATTTGGGTTTGGGTTTTTTTTAGGACAACACAACTGTTCCTATAATGAGAATCACTGGCCCACTGCTGTTCTGCAGAGACCTGAACCCCCTCATAAGACTGGCTACGAAATGGAGCAACTGGAAGCCACCTCCTCTACGTGGATGACGACAAGCCAAGAGTGAACGAGACATCGATTCACTGATCCACACCACCAGGATATACAGCAACGACATTGGAATAATGTTCGGACTGGAGAAGTGTAGTCGGATGGTAACAAAGAGAGGGAAGGTAGTCAGAACTGAAGGGATCGAGCTACCAGAAGGCAGCATTGCAGACATAGAGGTTAGCTTCAAGTACCTGGGGATCCCACGGGCAAATGGGAACCATGAAGAGGCCGCTAGGAAAGCTGCAACCATCAAGTACCTGCAGAGGGTCAGGCAAGTCCTGAGGAGTCAGCTGAACGGTAAGAACAAGATCCGGGCTATCAACACCTACGCCCTGCCCGTGATCAGGTACCCTGCTGGGATACTCAGCTGGCCAAAGGAGGAGATAGAAGCCACTGACATCAAGACAAGGAAGCTCCTGACCATGCATGGAGGGTTTCACCCCAAGTCCAGCACCCTAAGGCTGTACGCTAAGTGGAAGGAAGGAGGCCGGGGACTGGTGAGTGTCAGCACCACAGTCCAGGATGAGACAACAAACATCCACAGTTACATCAGAAAGGTGGCCCCAACCGACCACATGCTCAGTGAATACCTCAGGCAGCAGAAACCCAACAAAGAGGAGGAAGAGAAGGAACCATCATGGAAGGACAGGCCCCTGCACGGTATGTACCACCGGCAGATAGAGGAGGTGGCTGATATCCAGAAGTCCTATCGGTGGCTGGACAAAGCTGGACTGAAAGACAGCACAGAGGCACTAATCATGGCAGCACAGGAACAAGCTCTGAGCACAAGATCCATAGAGGCTGGGGTCTATCACACCAGGCAAGACCCCAGGCTGTGTAAAGATGCTCCAGAGACAATCCAGCACATAACAGCAGGGTGCAAGATGCTAGCAGGCAGGGCATACATGGAACGCCATAACCAAGTGGCCAGCATAGTGTACAGGAACATCTGTGCCGGATATGGCCTGGAAGTTCCGAGGTCAAAATGGGAGACGCCCCCAAGGGTGGCGGAGAATGACCGAGCTAAGATCCTGTGGGACTTCCAGATACAGACGGACAAATGGACAGATGGCTAACCAAAAGGACATAGTGGTGGTAGACAAACAGAAGAAGACGGCCGTAGTGATCGATGTAGTGAAACTGAATGACAGCAACATCAGGAAGAAGGAACACGAGAACCTTGAGAAGTACCAAGGGCTCAGAGAAGAGCTGGAGAAGATGTGGAGGGTGAAGGTAACAGTGGTCCCGGTGGTAATCGGAGCACTAGGTGCTATATATATGAGATAGATGAACATCTTTGGACCCCATAATTTAACTTGGATAAAGCCATCTGGCATCTCGTTAGTTCTTAGTACATTTGCCTAATCCGTCTGATTGTGGCAGCAAAACAGGATATATAACAGTGTACTGACAGCCTCATGGAGGGGTCATCAGTCTATGAGGACTAATCCTCTTTAGTTATCCCTATCATGACAGTACTAGATGACGTTAGTAAAGTGGTTCAGCAGATCGTGCTGTTACAGAGAGATTATTTTCAGTCTCTTTGGAACTATATACACGATAACGCACGCACACCACGCTGTAGGTTGAGTTGTTACTACAAAGAACAGGCAAGTATGACTACATCTACAAGTTTTAACTACATCTATTAGTAGTAGTAGTAGTTTTATTGTTATTAATATTATGAGTCGAATATCAAACTGGTTAGTCCCCTTTTAATTTAAACATGCAATGAGCACAAAAACATAAAGCCTTGATGCCCACAGACCAGCTCTACACTTTTACAATGGCCACTGGTCAAACAAAATCATACACAGAACTAATAAAGTATATTTCAAGTTGCACAAGCTTACCAAGATATATTTTAATTGAAATGCCTTTACTCTTTCTATTGACGATAAACATTCAGGTCAGTGTGTCACAAAAATTCTCATGAAATTCTAAATAATACAAGAATAATATAATATAGTTCTGACAACAATCAATCAACCACATATACTCTTTTTTTATAAGGGACCAACAATGACACCTCGTTTGTATAGGTAAGCATACTTGTTACTCGTGGATCCTGAATGGACCAGATAAAATTGTGATATTCACAGAAACAGCATTTTATTGTTCTCTAAAACTGGTAGTGTCATGGCACTGGATCTGTGACCCAGTGTTGATGTGTTTTGGGGGTTTTTCTAATATTCTTTGATTTTGTATCATTTGTGGTTTTGGTTCTTGAATTGTGTGGGCTCATGCAATATTTATAGTTTCTATAATAAAATAAGATAAACCTTTAATAGTCCCACTTGTAGGAAATTTGTTTGGTCATGGCAGAAAGTGGACAGCACAAAGTTAAGAGCAGCAAAAATTAAGAAAAACAAAAGTATAGAAAAAGATAAAATAGAATAACATACTATAAACAAAAAGAAGACATCACTATAAAAAATAGAATAAAATACTATGTTGGATCAGAAAAATTGCACTTAATAATATTGCACTAAATAATATTGCACTTAATAATATTGCACTAAATAATATTGCACTTAATAATATTGCACTTAAGGGAGACTAATATTGTTTCTTCCTCAGTCTCAGTGTTAAGCTCGAGTGGCTTCGTCCTCGTCTCCGTACTTGACTTGCTTTTTTTTATTTTGATAGTCCCGTGTCCTGTGTTAGTGTATTCAATTTTGCTTCCTTCATGTCTTATTATATCAGATTAGGTCCAGCGGTATTCCCTCTTGTTGTACATTCCCACGTTAGCTGTGCGTTTTTCTGTTAGTTCAATGTTCTCCAGTCATGTCAAGTCTCGTCAGGTCATAAGTTGCCAAGTTGGGAGATCCTTAGTTCTAATTTATCTTCGTTTGTTTCCTTAGTGTTCATGTACTTTGTTTTTAATTTGTTTTGTCAGGTAATGAAGCTGCTGCTCTAAGTTAAGTTTTTGTCTCAGAGTCCTGCGTTTGGGTCCAACCTCTGCCTGCCACACAGCTCACCATGACAGAAGAACACGACCTCGCTATAGACCCAGCGGACTAAGCCTTGCTTCACGCGCTCAAGGCTCCCAATGTGAGGACCATGGGAATTATGGTAAACATGGCCGATGCTCTTCTGAGGAGGAATACCCACCTCTCCCCACGGAAACCAAAGCCCGGACAGTCCTGATCCTCAAGGATAGCCAGAAGGGACCGGTCCCGTCCAACAACCGACCAATAACCTGCCTCAGTACCGCATGGAAGCTCCTGTCAGGCATCATAGCGGCTAACATGAACAGGCACATGAGCGGGGCACACAAAGGGATTAGCAAAAATACAAGAGGCGCAAAACACCAGCTACTGGTAGACCGAGCAGCCAGCCGAGACTGCAAGACTAGGCTGACCAACCTGTGCACTGCATGGATTGATTACAAGAAGGCCTATGACTCAATGTCCCACACCTGAAAGAGACTTCGAGAGGGGCGCGAGGGGAATTATATATAGCCCTGTACCAACATAGAGCAGAGCAGCTATCTGAACGCTACTCCAACAGAGGTCGATCATCTTGTTAATAATTTTACCTCCTCACTACGTACGACTCTGGATACTGTAGCTCCGGTGAAAACTAAGGTCTCAAATCAGAAGTACCTGACTCCGTGGTATAATTCTCAAACACGTACCCTAAAGCAGATGACTTGCTGGAGTCGAAATGGCGTGTCACAAATTTAGAGGATCATCATTTAGCCTGGAGAAATAGTTTGCTGCTTTATAAGAAAGCCCTCCACAAAGCCAGAACATCTTACTATTCATCACTGATTGAAGAAAATAAGAACAACCCCAGGTTTCTCTTCAGCTCTGTAGCCAGGCTGACAAACAGTCAGAGCTCTGTTGAGCCAACCATCCCTTTAACGTTAACTAGTAATGACTTCATGAACTTCTTCACAAATAACATTTTAATCATTAGAGAAAAAATTACCAATAATCATCCCACAGATGTAATATTATCTACAGCTACTCTTAGTACCATTGATGTTAAGTTAGACTCTTGTATAGGAATTTATTTTACTTATGTATTAATCACATTATTTTGTTGTATAATGCCACTGGATTTTAACAAGTCTCACACTCATACATTAAGACAAATGGTGGGGGTGTAGTAAGGAAGTTGGGGGAAGCAGACAACTCCACAGGAAGAATCTTTTGTCTCTTCGAGGACTCTGGGAGGTAGCAAGGGAGTGTGAACCTTAAGGTGTGAAACAGCTGTGTACTGCCTTTTGTTCCTGGAGAAGGTATTTAACTGAGAGCCATGCTAGGCTCAGTGAGACTCTGCTGTCTGCCCCGCGGTCATGCAGGCTCTCCACAAGCTTGGTTGTCTGTGCTTTGTGTTTTTTGATTAAAGAATGTTAGCTACCGCTCACCGCTTGTCTGCAGGCTTTATTTATTGGAAAACTTCCACAACACTCTTTTTCTGCAATTGATCTTTCTGAGTTAACTTCAATAATTACTTCCTCCAAACCATCAACGTGTCTTTTAGACCCCATTCCTACAAAACTGCTCAAAGAAGTCCTGCCATTAATTAATGCTTCAATCTTAAATATGATCAACCTATCTCTAATAATCAGCTATGTACCACAGGCCTTCAAGCTGGCTGTGGTTAAACCTTTACTCAAAAAGCATCTCTAGACCCAGCAGTCTTAGCTAATTATAGGCCAATCTCCAACCTTCCTTTATATCAAACATCCTTGAAAGAGTAGTTGTCAAACAGCTAACAGATCATCTGCAGAGGAATGGCTTATTTGAAGAGTTTCAGTCAGGTTTCAGAGCTCATCACAGCACAGAAACAGCTGAAAATCTTAGGAATATGGTATCTAAGCAGATTCATACTCTGGATGGCATTACCTTGGCCTCCAGTAACGCTGTGAGGAACCTTGGAGTCATTTTTGACCAGGACACGTCCTTCAACGCACATATTAAACAAATATGTAAGACTGCTTTCTTCCATTTGTGCAACATCTCTAAAGTTAGAAATATCCTGTCTCAGAGTGACGCTGAAAAACTAGTTCATGCATTTATTACTTCCAGGCTGGACGACTGTAATTCATTATTATCAGGATGTCCAAAAAACTCCCTGAAAAGCCTTCAGCTAATCCAAAATGCTGCAGCAAGAGTCCTGACAGGGACTAGAAGGAGAGAGCAAATTTCTCCTGTTTTGGCTTCCCTTCATTGGCTTCCTGTTAAATCCAGAATTCAAAATCCTGCTCCTCACACAGCCTGGTTCTGGCATCTTCCTGTTAAAAGGGAGTTTTTCCTTCCCATTATCGCCGAAGTGCTTGCTCATAAGGGGCTATATGGTTGTTGGGTTTTTCTCTGTATGTATTATTGTAGGGTCTACCTTACAATATAAAACGTTATAAATAAAATCAAATTGAATTAACATTACAGTGTGCTATATAAAATGCACAAACAATTGAAGGAGGAGCGTATGAATCCTGCTTCCAGGTCCAAACTACTCGTGGAGATATCATCTGAATTTCAGGAGCGGGACCACTCCTCCTTCACGCCCCCTCCGGCTTCAGCCTATAAAACCCCCCCTTCTCCAATACCTGCTGTTCTCATTTTCATGCCCCCCCCTCTCCCATTTCCCCCTCTCTTCTTCTCCTCTCCTCTCTTCCTTTCCTCCATTCATTTCTCGTTAGTACATGGGGATCTGCCCGGCCCGAGAGCCGTCGGCAGTCCCCTTCAAGGCTTTCCCCAAACCGCAGCACTATTTCACACTTCCTCATCCCTCATCGCCCACCGTTACCAAGGATGTGGTCCCTGCTAGTGAATGCATTTATTAAGTCTGTTGTGTTTTTAACACGTTTTAATGGTTTGTATCTTGTTCTATGTAATCTCAACAAGCCCCTAAAACAGTCAGTGATCACTGTCGGCCTCTCTCGATTTTTAAACCTCAGTTTTAAATCCTTACGATGTAACTCCAGCCCCTGCAGCAGTATATTAATGACTAACCTCGTATTCTGGATGGATTATCTCAGTTGTTCTCCTGACTGAAGTTTGGTCTGTTTACAGCATCCTGCCATGCGATTGCATTTGTCCCTAACCATCAGGAACCCCCACGTTAACTTTCATCGAGTGGGAAAAAGTTAGCTTCATCCTCCAGCTTCACTGTGTTTATGCTAACATAGCTGTGTCGCTAGCGATCACGCAGCACATCATTATATACCAGCTAGCCCAACTTCAGTAACCCTACAAACGTCACTGCTGTTTAGTTTTCTGTCTTCATTTATGTTGGAAGTGATAGCAGAGCTGTACGTTTAAATTTGTTTCAGAAATCTCTCAGTCAGAACATGCTATATCATGTTTAGGTGGAAGCTAGCGAGCTAACTTCCTGCTAACTTCCTGCTAACTTCTAACTCTGTTAAATGTAATAAATCCTGTTTTCATGGATGCCTGGATTGTAAACTTAATTGTTACACCTGGTAAAGCAGCAACGCTGATCATTTTATTAAAGATGAAAGAATTTAGACAGTTTGTAACTCTCAGTGATGCTGCAGTGTTGTTTGACTTTGGGACCTGAAGGGGAGTTTGGACCCGGAAACGGCTAATGTTGTCAGACTTAAAGACCAGACTGTCACAGACATAGTATAAAAGATTGACATAGCTTCCACAGTTTGGCCAATCAGTGGTGTCACTCAATGAGTAATAAAAGCCTCTCCTTCACGAAAATCAAAATCACCATTTTTGAAACTTTGCAACGAGAGAAATAACTACAAAAAAAAACAATACCCTGGTCTCTGAGTCTGACAAAACACTGTACACAGACCATTGCCTTCACGTGCTCCTTTGTTATAGTGTTGTGTTGCATATAAATTACATCGCAATAACATGTAAAGACTGGGCCATTTTGTTATAATGACCCAATGCACACTAGGTGGTATTGAATTGTAATGGAAAATGACGTAGTCGAGTTGAGCTGAGTAGGTACTAGTGGAAAAGGGCTAATTGAAGTCTATGGGAAACAGGCCTCTGTCCTGAACCTGTAAACACTTCCCAGCTGAGTTTACAGGCTGTCTCTCATTTTAGGTCATACTAAATACAACATTACGTTCGCTGTGTAAATTTTGGTCACTTGTGTGTGAGAAAGGAGGATTGTGCAGGGTGTGTCCAGTTTCTCAGTCAGATGCACCCCTTCCTCATCGCGTCCAGTTTCAAAACACCAAGATGCCTGCAGCAAAAACACTTCATAATGGGTTTTCACAAACCAGTGGATGTCAAGGTAGCTATATCCATTTTCGATACTTTCAGTGGTCAAAGTAACTTATCTAGAAAGCTAAACAACACTTTTTACACCGAGTAGTCATGCCTTTACTTGCATACAGTATGGTGCAAATGTTGCAGGTGCTAAAAAATACCCCATGTTCTCCTCAACACATTTGCTCACACTTTGCAGGGTACTTGAATTAAGGTATAGTTCCAGTAAAGCACAATCAATATAGAATTAGCAGGTCAGATTATCACATTCAGCTGAATAGCACACTGATTGTCAAGAGTCAGATTCAGATGACTGATCACCAGAAACTACATCTCCCTACACCTGCTCATGGCTCTCTTAAAAGGGTTTTTATCCCCACACTCAGCATGCTATTGCTGTTAATGCTTCACCGCTCAGCCTTTGTCTGTTTTACTTTCCAAAAGGCTTTAGCAGGCAGACACCCTTGTCATAAAAAGGTAATTCACTATCTATAGGGCTGATACAGTGTGTCAGACACTCACCTGCTCTACTGGACAGGTAGAGTTTGGTACAGAAAGACTTTTCTCCCACTTGTCCGCCATGTGGTTGAGTTCCTCTAGCTTTTGCTTGGAGCTTTTCTGTGTGTTTAATAGAGTCACTTCATAGAACCCCTGGATATCTGTGAACATACACATGTTAAATGATGTAGGGGCTGTTGACAGTTGATTGGCTTAAGTGGATGGTAGATATGTCAAATGGTAAATGGGCTGATTCTTATACAGCACTTTTCTACTCTCCCGGAGCACTCAAAGATCTTTACACAGCCTCATTCACCCATTATTCACACCATTAATACAAACAGTTCTTTTTCGAAGTGCTTTCTATCTGTCATTCACACACATGGATCCACATGGATGGATGCATCAGAGAGCAACTTGAGGTCAACAAACAACCTTTAGTCCGCAGCTTGGACCTTTCTGTCCGAGCTGCGGACTAAAGGTTGTTTTTGATAGTGTTTGTGTGTTAATAAAATTATCTTTAAAACTGCAAAACCCAGGAAGAAAATGTCCACAGAAAATATGTGGTCTTATCTGACCAGGCAGGTAGCTGCACTTGTGCAAATATATCCTGGTGTTTTGCATGAATGTCAGTTTGAGTAACTGCAATACTTTCACTGCATTCTGTAGCTATGAACTGAACATCTGTTAGGTTGTCTTTACAACATATGATATAAAGCATTTGCATTTTGTGACTCCAGTGAACTTTTTAATATTTGGTTAAAGTGTAAGTAAGTAAAATTTATTTATATAGCACTTTCCACAGATAGAAATCACAATGTGCTTCACAATAAAACGATAAAACCAGAAATATAAATAAAATAATATAAAACAATGAAAAGCTTGTTTGTATAGAAATGTCTTCAGCTGCTTTTCAAAGGAGTCAGTCTAGACAGCGTAAAGACAATGGAAGAGAGTTCCACAGCCTTGGTGCCTGAAAAACCCGATCCCAATGAGTGTTTTTATTTTCAAAGTGCAGGAACATTTTTTGAATGGCCAGCCATGTTTTACTAAAGAATCAAAGCCGTGGCAAGTGATCTGGCACTATGGCCTTTTACATTTACATTTAAATGGATATTAATAAAAAGAATCTATTAGTATTCACAACCAGACACTAAATAATGTTTCTGTCGCAATCATGTAACAATGTTTCCATGCATTTCTGTATTTAGAAATAATAAATCAACTTTTTTAGCCCATTAAGAAATTAACGGGCTAAAAACTTTCTAGATGTATATTTTCAAATACACTAAGAACAGTCACAGTTCAATTTTTTATCATTGAAATTAAAGCAGGCTTTTACAGAAGCAGATGAATGCAGGAAAATTTATGCAAATCCCCCAAAGCTCTTGAAATAGTGTGGTGAGTAAATGTGTAAGTCTCTATGAACCAGTTATTATTTGTCACTCAATTATTTTGAGAGAATCAAGATTCAAAAATATACTGTATGTCAACTATGCATGTGTTAGGGTTTGTTAGGGTTTTCAGACATTTAAAGAAGGTGTTTTTTTGTGTGTACCTCAATGTTAATTCAACAAGTTCTGAGATAAACGCTCTCCTTCATATAATCCAGTGCATTTCAAAACTATCCACTGTTACCATGGTAACAGAACATTGTAACATGTTATTCATTTAACCTCCTAAGACCCGAACTCTTCCACGGCAGCATTTTTAATTTCCTTTTGGGCTGATTGGGACCTGATAAATGTAAAAACAAAGAATTACATGATTTTTTTTTTTTACCTAATTTTTGTTCTAAGAAAAATGAGATCCACATCTGAGGATATTCGTTTAAAATTTTGATAGAAAAGTAGCAGTATAATGTCCTCATAAGTGGATATCAGGCCCTTGTGGAGCAAAATTGAGTATTTTGGTCTAAATAACCCAAAATGTGATGTCCACATATGTGGACGCAGGTCCTAGGAGGTTAAAAAAGCAACCACAGCCTCAGTTTTACCAAAAGTAGCAAAAATAACTCACACATGCAGTGAAACCTCCCGGTTCTCCCCTCATGTTGCAGCACTGCTGTCTCATGAAACAGTGTTGCTGTGCTGCAAGAGGACCAGATGCCAAGCTAACAGCATGCCTAATCCTCAGACACAGAAGCTCCCTGTTCTCTTCAATACAATGACCTTACACCCCACATAGCTGATTTCTAATTCAGCTCTCATCTGAATAATGCTCATAACGCATTTAGCAGTTCTTTTCAACTCTCCTGCTAATGCTCAAACCTACATTTTTTCAAATGGCTAAGTGTAAAAATTCCATCACTAAATGACTGGCACAAGACTGTCTAAGAGTTATTTAAAATGGAAAAGATTACCTTCTCTAACAGATTTCAAACAAATTTGTTGAGATTTGGGATAAATGGAAACATTACATTTTGTCAAGACGATCTATATGGTTGTGATGATGAATTGGTGCTTGTGGGGGGAGTTGGCAGACAGTACCAGGAGAAGATGCTTTAAGTGCATGTGATTATGCATAGCAGATGTTGACAGATGTTTTATATCTCTGCCTCTGCTGATTTGACTTTTGCACACATTACATATTACTTTGGTTTTGTCTGCAGCACTGAGTGTAAAATGCTTCCACACAGAACTTGAGTTTTTTGGCTGGTGGAGGACCAAGAGGTGCTCAGCAGCAGCTACACTCTTTTCTATTTGGTTGCCCAAATCCATGTGGGGAGTTTCAGCTAAGTTAATGAGAGACGGGAAGCTATGCTAAGGTTAACTGGCCTACATCTTGCTGTCTGCAAAAGACAGAGTAACTTAAACGTACCATATAACTCACACAAGTGCATACAATTCGACACAACTACACATGCATTGTTTTAACCTTTTTAACCGAGCGTTAACATTACTCTGTCAACAGCCTATTGTCTAAATGACCGAGCTAACAGAGCTACGTAAACAGAGCGAACATGAGAGACCCGACTGCAGACGTCAATAATGCAGCGTAATGGAATAATCTCCGTGTGCAAAAATGTATTTCAGTGTTTGCTATTATCCACACACACACAACAGCAGCCCCTCTCGCTCAGTTTTTGCATTTGCGCTCGCTCGCAATGTGTTGCTCGCGCTCTCAACATTTCTGCCCGTGCGCGCTCAACTCTTTCTCTACACCGTTATCTTTGTGCCACAAAACCAGCCAATCACAGACTTGGATGCAAAAAAATCTGATTGGCTGTTTTGGTCTCCAATCAGCTCGAAATGACGAAATGCAATATCCCAGAATGCATTTCATCCAAAGCTCAAAGGAGGCAGTGGCGGAGGAACACAGAGTGGCAGAGTTTGAAATATCACTCTTTCTGGGTCACAAAATAAACTTTTAAGATATTTTCATGCAAGAATGTTTCTGTGTAAACTTCAAATATCTGCTCGATTCATCAAGACATCACATATTTGCAAAAGTGCTCTAACGTTTTCGGAGATGCCTGTTAGTAGTGCCTTTTCACTGTGCAATACTCTTTGTTAATATCCAACTGTGTAATAGACTCACAATACTTGAAATGTGCCGTTCCCTTGTATTCTTATTCCTGTTCATTCTATTTATCCCTTTTGTATATTCTGTGTTTATATATGTGTATATAGAGTATATTTCTGCTCACATTCTGCAACTTCCGTCGGTACATGGCAGCCTCGCTTCTGTCAGTCTGCCCCAGGGCAGCTGTGGCTACAGCTGTAGCTGCCTCCACCAGTGTGTGAATGTGTGTGTGTGAATGGGTGGATGACTGGGTGTGTAAAGCGCTTTGGGGTCCCTAGGGGGGACTAGTAAAAGCGCTATACAAATACAGGCCATTTACCATTTACCATTACTGTGCTACTGGAAACTGAATTTCCCGGAGGAACCCACCCGAGGGATAAATAAAGTTTCATCTAATCTAATGTAATCTATAGGGCAGTACAGGGCTTTGTATCTACCACTCCGCTGTGATATAATGAGCGGTCACGGTCACGTGGCTTTCCGTTGCCCTGGAGGTCCACCCATTTGTAGTTAGGGCAACAGAAGATGCCTGGGACAGTTCAGCCATAACTTTAAACTTCTCCTGCTCATACATGCCTGGGTACGATCTTGTCACACTAAAGTGGACGCGCAACGGGATATCATAGCGTGGCTCAAGCACGTTCATCATAGTTTAAACCCCTTGTTTTGCACAAAGGAATACGGCCTCCCGTCTGCAGCTAAACACCCCAATAGCTTTTGTAATAGCTTTAGCCCGGTCGGATTGGGCAGCAAAGGGCTGCTTAAATACCGCAAACTCCTCTGCTCCTCCACTTGGACCGCTAGCGCTGGCCATAACTATCGCTTGACAGACCCACCACGCCACCATACACATACTTTTTTTTTCTTTTTCGAATCTTCGGATCACGTGCGTGCCAACCGTGGAGTGGGATTGGTTCAGATTTCGGATCAACCATGATCCGTTGCACCACTAGTAATGCGTAAATAGTTATTTCAAAATAAGACACACAACTACAACACAGGAAAAAGACCCAGGTAAACCGACTTAACGATAAAAACCCTGAAAACCATACATTTCACACCCGAGCCTCAACTCTCGCAGCCCGGTACCAAACGACTCATGGTACCGGTCCGTGGCCCGGGGGTTGGGAACCGCTGCTGTACAGGAGACACGGCACGAGATTGATTGACAATGGTCTACAGCAATCAGAACGCAGAACACAATGCGCTGTAAAAAAGAAATCCGCAAAACAGCAAGTCCGCGAAAGGTGAACCGCATTATAGCGAGGGACCACTGTACAATAATTTCCAGTAGCACTGCTGATATATGAAATGGTGAGTTTTGAGGTTGTCTTCAAACAAGTGCATTGTACCAGAAAAAGGTGTTTGAAGGATTAAAAATGTAAAAAGTAATAGATATTTTATATTTATGAAAAAACCTTTATGCAGAAAAAGTAGCAAAAAAACATAAAACATGGACACTGTGTATAGTGAGATACACAATTACAGTGAACATGTTTTAACTGCTTTAAATGGGGCGATCGTGGCTCAAGAGTTGGCAGTTTGTCTTGTTATCGGAAGGTTGCCGGTTCGAGCCCCGGCTCCGACAGTCTCGGTCGTTGTGTCCTTGGGCAAGACACTTCACCCGTTGCCTACTGGTGGTGGTCAGAGGGCCTGGTGGCACCAGTGTCCGGCAGCCTCGCCTCTGTCAGAGTGTCCCAAGGCAGCTGTGGCTACAATGTAGCTGCCATCACCAGTGTGTGTGAATGGGTGGATGCTTGAATGTAGTGTAAAGCGCTTTGGGGTCCATAGGGACGAAGTAAAGTGCTATACAAATACAGGCCATTTAACTCCAACTTCAAATAGCAATTTTTTAGGTATCCTGATCTATATAGTCAAATATTGCATAAAAGCAACATAACCCATTTCTATCACTGTAGATTGATTCCCAATTTATGTAGCAATTATCTGACCCTGTTAGTAATTGCAATAAATAGAATAAATATAGCAGTTTTTCTGACCAACCCAAACTGCAAAGTGATGTCGGAGTAACTTCTTTTATAAGTCATTTCTGAACCTCCAACGCCGGGGCCGCGCTCTTCTGGACAGAGATCTCAGGGGCATCTGTCCCTACGGGCTTCTTTCTCTGCTTGTACCCCACTACTATGTCTTGTTGGTCAGTCAATACCACTTTAACTTGGTCATTCTCAATCACCTTTAGAACCATATCCCATTGTGACCTTTGTACTTCCAGGCCATACTCAGTACAGATGTTCCTGTATGCTGTGCCCTGGCTGCTAGCGTCTTCCACCCTGAAGTTATGTGCTTGATTGTCTCAGAGGGATTATGATTAGTGCATCTGTGCTGTCTTCCAGTCCAGATTTGTGCAGCCGCTGGTAGTATGTCTCAATATCAGCAACTTCTTCTATCTGATGCCAGTACATGCCATGCAGGGGCCTGACCTTTCATGATGGTTCTTCTTGCTTCTTCTTCTTTCTTGGCTATCTGCTGCCTGAATCAATCACTAAGCACATGATCATCTGTGGCCACCTTCCTGATGTATTAATGGATCTTTGTTCTATGGTTCTTATACTCACTAGTTCTCAGCCTCCTTCCTTCCACTTAGCATACAGTCCCAGGAAGCTGGATTTGGGATGAAACCCTCGATGCGTGGTCAGGAGCTTCCAGGTCTTGATGTCAGTGGCTTCTATCTCCTTCTTTGGCCAACTTATTATCCCAACAGGGTACCTTTTCACCTATGGTGACCTTCGGTAGCTTCGGTAGGTGTTCACTGCCCAGATTTTGTTCTTCCCATTTAACTGACTTCTCAGGACTTGCCTTACTCTCTTCAGGTGTTTGTTGGTGACCAGGAGTGACAAGTTTAGCCGCATGTTCTCCTTAAATTGCTGGCTGTCTGAGTGGTGTCCCAGAAACGATGTGGGCTCCATAGATAATTGGCAAACCTTCTGGAGGAAACCTGGTCTTGTTAGGAGAGACGGCATCCATCCCACTTTGGATGGAGCAGCTCTCATTTCTAGAAATATGGACAAATTTATTAAACCCCCCAAAATATGACTATCCAGAGTTGGGACCAGGAAGCAGAGTTGCAGTCTTACACGCCTCTCTGCAGCTTCTCTCCTCCTGCTACCCCCCCAAAAAACCCATCTCCATAGAGACTGTGTCAGCTCCCAAAAAGACAAAAAACAAACTAAAAACCAGCAACAAACAACTTAAACATAAACAATCACAAAGAAAGAACAATACAGTATCCACATCTGAACCAAAGAGTAAAACAGTGAAATGTGGATTATTAAATATTAGGTCTCTCTCCTCCAAGTCTCTGTTAGTACATGACTTAATAATTGATCAACAAATCGATTTACTCTGCCTTACAGAAACCTGGTTGCAGCAGGATGATTATGTTAGTTTAAATGAATCAACACCCCCGAGTCATTCTAACTACCAGAAATCTCGAAGCACAGGCCGAGGGGGAGGTGTGGCAGCAATTTTTCACACCAGCCTATTAATCAACCAAAGACCCAGACAGACTTTTAATTCATTTGAAAGCCTGATGCTTAGCCTCGTCCACCCCAGCTGTAAAACTCAGAAACCAGTCTTACTTGTTATCATCTATCGTCTACCTGGGCCTTACACAGAGTTTCTGTCTGATTTCTCAGACTTCTTATCTGATTTAGTTCTCAGCTCAGATAAATTAATTATTGTGGGTGATTTTAACATCCATGTAGATGCTAAAAATGACAGCCTCAACATGGCATTTAATCTGTTATCAGACTCAATTGGCTTCTCTCAAAATGTAAAAGAACCCACCCACCACTTTAATCACACTCTAGATCTTGTTTTAACATATGGCATAGAAACTGAACATTTAACAGTGTTTCCTGAAAACTCTCTCCTGTCTGATAACATTTACATTTACAATAATTGATTACACAGCAGTGGAGAGTAGACTTTATCAAAGTAGATGTCTTTCTGAAAGCGCTGTAACTAGGTTTAAGAATATAATCCACCATCTTCAATGCCCTGTACCAACACAGAGCAGAGCAGCTACCTGAACGCTACTCCAACAGAGGTCGATTATCTTGTTAATAATTTTACCTCCTCACTACGTACGACTTTGGATACTGTAGCTCCTGTGAAAACTAAGTCCTCAAATCAGAAGTACCTGACTTAAGACTTAATTCTTCGATCTTAAATATGATCAACCTATCTCTAATAATCAGCTATGTACCACAGGCCTTCAAGCTGGCTGTAGTTAAACCTTTACTCAAAAAGCATCTCTAGACCCAGCAGTCTTAGCTAATTATAGGCCAATCTCCAACCTTCCTTTCATATCAAACATCCTTGAAAGAGTACTTGTCAAACAGCTAACAGATCATCTGCAGAGGAATGGCTTATTTGAAGAGTTTCAGTCAGGTTTCAGAGCTCATCACAGCACAGAAACAGCTTTAGTGAAGGTTACAAATGATCTTCTTATGGCCTCTGACAGTGGACTCATCTCTGTGCTTGTCCTGCTAGACCTCAGTGCAGCGTTCGATACTGTCGACCATAATATCCTATTAGAGCGATTAGAACATGCTGTAGGTATTACAGGTACTGTGCTGCAGTGGTTTGTATCATATCTATCTAATAGACTCCAGTTTGTGCATGTAAATGGAGAGTCCTCTTCACACACTGAGGTTAATTATGGAGTTCCACAGGGTTCAGTGCTAGGACCAATTCTGTTTACACTATACATGCTTCCCTTAGGCAGCATCATTAGAAGACATAGCATACATTTACACTGCTATGCAGATGACACCCAGCTCTATCTGTCCATGAAGCCAGATAACACACACCAATGAGTTAAACTGCAGGAATGTCTTAAAGACATAAAGACCTGGATGGCCGCTAACTTTCTGCTTCTTAATTCAGATCAAACTGAGGTTATTGTACTCGGCCCTGAAAATCTTAGGAATATGGTATCTAAGCAGATTCTTACTCTGGATGGCATTACCTTGGCCTCCAGTAACACTGTGAGGAACCTTGGAGTCATTTTTGACCAGGACATGTCCTTCAACGCACATATTAAACAAATATGTAAGACTGCTTTCTTCCATTTGCGCAACATCTCTAAAGTTAGAAATATCCTGTCTCAGAGTGACGCTGAAAAACTAGTTCATGCATTTATTACTTCCAGGCTGGACGACTGTAATTCATTATTATCAGGAAGTCCTAAAAACTTCTCGAAAAGCCTTCAGTTAATCCAAAATGCTGCAGCAAGAGTCCTGACAGGGACTAGAAAGAGAGAGCAGATTTCTCCTGTTTTGGCTTTCCTTCATTGGCTTCCTGTTAAATCCAGAATTCAAAATCCTGCTCCTCACATACAAGGTCTTAAATAATCAGGCCCCATCTTGTCTTAATGACCTTGTAGTACCATATCACCCTATTAGAGCACTTCGCTCTCACACTGCAGGCCTACTTGTTGTTCCTAGAGTATTTAAAAGTAGAATGGGAGGCAGAGCCTTCAGTTTTCAGGCCCCTCTTCTGTGGAACCAGCTTCCAGTTTGGATTCAGGAGACAGACACTATCTCTACTTTCAAGATTAGGCTTCAAACTTTCCTTTTTGCTAAAGCATATAGTTAGGGCTGGACCAGGTGACCCTGAATCCTCCCTTAGTTATGCTGCAATAGACGTAGGCTGCCGGGGATTCCCATGATGTTGTGGCGAATCCACTTAGCCAAAAAAATGGATCGGACATCAATTGTAGAAACGATAGTCTTTATATAAGGCTTCAAAAAGGGGAATGTACAACAAATAAACTTCTCGACATCAGAGCAACATATAATGGCTTCCCGAAAACTTTCTTCTTGCTAGCTAAACCCAGAGTAACTTTCGTCTACCACAAAGGATTCTGGGAAATGCAGTTTTCTAATGAAAATACCTGTTAAATGCTCCCTTTTAGCAGAAAATTAAATCTATAATTAACAGCTCTCACTAAACATGTGGCTAACACTTAAATCACTTACAAAATAACCAAAATGCTGTTATCAAACAATAAACTGCAATAAAGTTACAACACATGATGCATTGAGTTTTTCCTTTCCAGTCACCTTTCTCACTCACTATGTGTTAACAGACCTCTCTGCATTGAATCATACTTGTTATTAATCTCTGGCTCTCTTCCACAGCATGTCTTTATCCTGTCTTCCTTCTCTCACCCCAACCAATCACAGCAGATGGCCCCGCCCCTCCCTGAGCCTGGTTCTGCTGGAGGTTTCTTCCTGTTAAAAGGGAGTTTTTCCTTCCCACTGTCGCCAAAGTGCTTGTTCATAGGGGGTCATATGATTGTTGGGTTTTTCTCTGTATCTATTATTGTAGGATCTACTGTACAATATAAAGCGCCTTGAGGCGACTGTTGTTGTGATTTGGCGCTATATAAATAAAATTGAATTGAAATTAAATTGGTTGTGACTTTCCTAGTGGCCTCTTCATGGTTCCAATTTGCCTGTGGGATTCCCAGGCACTTGTTGCCTTTTGGTAGTACAATCCATTCATTGTTGTCTACCTTTCCTCTCTTCGTTACCATCCAACTTCGTTCTCTAGTCCAAAAGACATTTTTGTGCTGTTCCTGTAAATCCTAGTGGTGTAGTGTGGATCATTGAATCGATGTCTCGTTTACATTTGGCATACAGCTTGGGTGCATGTAGGTGGGTAACGACGGCTTAATTTCGTAGTCAGTATCTGTAGCCAGCTACCTCCACTAGCCACAGGTCTAGACAGCCTGCTGTACTTCTTAGGCATCCCTTTCTTCATCACACCTGTCTGCAGCTCTGATAGTTAACTATTGACAGCTAACTTCCTTCTGTTCTGCCTTGATCTTGGCCTATACTCTCCTTCTTCATGGGGGGGTACTGCACCTTGTGGGTGTTAATCTTGTAGCCATGCATCTCAATAGTCACTACTGCTGTGGTTTGGACCAGCTGGTTGGTTTCAGTGATGGTTACAGTAGGGATTCAATTCAATTCAATTAAACTTTATTGATCCTGAAGGTTGACCCCGAAGGAAATTGTCCCTAATGCTGCATTTACATCTTCTAGTAGACCTTTAGATAGTACTTCATGTAATATTCGTAATCAACCATGTTTTATACACACACACCTACATATGATGTATCAAAATAGTATGAATTTATAGATGCCTCAATATGTAAATGATAGCACATATGACATCAGTGTCTGCAGGTGCAGGATACTTTTTGAGTGTTTTCTTATTGCACTACACCTGTTGGGGCAATCTGTTGGCATGTATTTACCACTGACAGGGACTTGTAGTGTCCTCAATATGTGATGCAATATCATCAGTGGGGGTTTCTTGGGAGCCCCCGCTATTTCCAGTGATTCGCTCCATGGGAGATGGAGTGAAGATACTCTATACTCATCCACTGACCAAGTTGATGGTTGAACGATGCCCCGTGACACAGCACTGACCTACCCACGTTTTATCATGGTTATGGACAGAGTGTATCGAGTGTGAGTTGTGACACTTGCGCAGATGAGGAACGCACCCAATTTCTGGTGTCAAAAAACACCGGGAAATAGTTTTCCAGGCAGCTGACTATAACTCAATGGCACTGCATATGGAATATGACGGGGTAGGCGCCGACAATTTTCAATGGCAGATAAAGTACTTGTATTGCTCCCTTCTTGTAGCTCAAAGTTACCCACCAAGTGTCAAGGGCCTTTCGTGGTCACATTGCAAGTTCCAAACATAGACTACAAGATGGTTCTTTCAGACAGGGCAGGAGCCACAAAGGCATATCACCTCAACCTCCTCAAAGCATGGAGAGGCACTGAAACCACTTCTCTGGTGAGCCTGATGAGCTTGGTAAAGGATAGAGATGAGTTTGGATTGGAGGTGCCAAATTCCACCATTCCCACCTCCCTCTATTGTGAAGACCATCTCACAAAGGCTCAGAGAGTAAAAGTTGCTGTATTGCAGAACCATTTTCCAGGTGGAGAACTCACAGCCAACCCAAAGAAATGTGTGGTTGGATGGATGGAGGTACAGTATCTGGGGGACAAGATAGCGGCCATCGTATCCTGCCAACATCCCAAGACCAAGAAAGATACGAGGCACGCCAAACTTCACTAAACTGACTAGACCCTTAACTGACCTCGAGTAGTGAGATACAGCCTTGTAGAAAAGGAGTGTCTGTGGCAACAATTTGTTATTTCCTCCTCAGACTCCCATTCAACATGTTCAGATCAAGCCCTGCTACAGTGGCTCCATTGCATGAAGGATGTCAATGCCCTAATAGTTCATCTAATGCAACATTCATATGTTCAGGGGTGGAGAAACTTTTACTTTGAAATGAATATAAACCTGAATGTGATATATGAGGAAACTTCCTGGGAAGATGAAGTGGACGCAGTGAAACAGCCAGCATTTCAATATCTGAGTTACTCATTTTTTTCTCTAACAATAGTTTTACACCATTGTGAAAACCATCGATGCAGCCTGATATTCATACATATGGTTTAGCTTGCATTTCATCAGTCTTATGGTGAATGACTGTACATTCGCTAAAATAACTGAGGGAAGTGTTTCACTCTCTCACAGTCTGGCTCTGACCCCAGACGTTTTCTCCCCCCTCTGTGTTTCCTTCTTTCTGTGGTGCCAGATGTCTAAGTGACCAGAGATGTGTTCATGCTGTATCACCCTCAGCAGCTTTCCACATTGTAAGCTGACAAAGGTGTGTACAGTACTACACAGGACAAAGGGGTCTTGGAGTTTAAAATCTGGGAAAAAATGCCCTTCTATCTAATCATCAAAACCTAAAGCTTTCAGGACTGATTCTAGCCACACACAAAAACCCTACAGGAGACTATATATTTTTGATGATAATCATTTGTGATTCGATTTCAAACAAATGACTTAACATCCCTGAACAGTGGTTTTATTCCTGCTATTGGTATTGTCCTCCTCTGACACACAAATGAAATCTGTTGGTGGTAGGACAAGTGAAACTGGAACCGATATGCAGGATTGATAGGCAGGCAGACTAAAATGTCAAAAAATGGACTACTGAGAACCAGTATACAAGCAAATGGTAAATGGCCTGTATTTGTATAGCGCTTTACACTACATTCAGTCATCCACCCATTCACACACACATTCACACACTGGTGATGGCAGCTACATTGTAGCCACAGCTGCCCTGGGGCGCACTGACAGAGGCGAGGCTGCCGGACACTGGCGCCACCGGGCCCTCTGACCAAGAACCAGTTCTTAATTCCCATCCCAACTTCATGGGGTTCAGATAGTTTTCAGATGGTTTTCTTAATTGTCAGGTGCTTTTTCAACATTGTTATCTCTACAGCCCTCACATTCTCGCTGTGTAAGTTCAACAGGAACATTGTTAAGTGCTATGAAACAGAACTTGCTTTTAAGAATTTATTGTAAACTCATCTGGTAAAACCTGTTGTTGAGCTACTGGTTCATTGTTCTCATCCTTTCCTGTAAAGCATATGGCCGGTCTCCACCATTTTGTTGAATTATTTTACCGAGCTGCTATTTTAACTAGGGTAGCACCATGGCAGCGAACCTTGCCCCTTTAATTATTGTTTTTTATTAAAATGTTTTAATTAAAGGTTTTGTATTGCCAGCCCTGCAACTGAAGTTCTTTTTTTTGCAGCTCTATGCTTTTAGTAGTCTAATAAACTTTGATTTGTGAAATTGACCTGCCTCACCTAATAATGAGCCTTTGGGCTTTTGTGGCTAGTACAACATTTGCACTAGCTACTGTGATCTCTCCTGGGGTGTAACTCCCTCCCCAGGTGGTGCTGTCAACACCATTTAGTCACTTTCACTGGTTTTCCGCCTTCACGACGGCATACATATAAGGCAAAATCAAAAATCGCAAACGTTGCATAAAACACATTTTTATTAATTTTTCAGTAAAGCCATGATCTCCATAATCAGAATGTCATTATTGTCATTGTCACAGGTACAACAAAATTAAAAATGGTCCCCGATCAGTGCATCATCCCTAACAATATGATATATGATACAATATGATAAATATAAATAAAACAATAAAATTCAATGAAATCAATAAATAAAATACTTAAAGTGCTAATAAGAATAGTATGAGCAAACATTCACATACATGCTTCAGTCAGCGCATAGATTAATTCAAGAGTGCCGTGATGGACATTTTTTGTAGCAGCACTCAGACGTGTTATTGCGGTTGGATAAAAGCTGTGTTTGAGTCTATTAATCCTTCCACTGATTGCTCTGTACCGTCTGCCCGAGGGGAACAGTTCAAACAGGGAGTGGCCAGGATGTGAGGAATCTTTTATAATGTTCTGAGCTTTTTTACGACAGCGGGTGTTGTGTAGATCTTCCAGCGTGGGGGGAGGGCAGCCAGTGATCCTTTGGGCGGTGTTAATGATCCCTTGGAGTGCTTTCCTTTGAGCCACTGTGCAGCTAGTGTACCAGATGCATATGCAGTACGTTAGTACACTCTCAATGGTGGCGCTGCAGAAGGACACCAGCAGTCTGTGTGATGTTATTCCTCCTGAGAATTCTCAGGAAGTCTCTGTTGGGTCTTTAACTGGGCAACTTTAACTCTGAAAACAGAAGCTGTGAGATGGACCTTTAAAAAGGTCAATCCTCCCAAAGCTCCAGGACCAGACGGCATCCCAGGCCGGCTTCTCAGAGTGTGTGCCGACCAGCTGGCAGAGGTGTTCACCAACATCTTCAACCTCTCCCTGAGGCAGTCAGTGGTCCCCACGTCCCTCAAAGCATCCACCATCATTCCCGTTCCTAAGAAATCAGTGGTCTCCTGTCTGAATGACTACCGTCCTGTTGCACTGACATACGTCACATCTGCTCCTCCCTCCCTGACACACTGGACCCTCTTCAGTTTGCCTATCGGACAAACAGAGCCACAGAGGATGCCATCGCCCTGGCAACGCACACCTCCCTCACTCACCTGGAAAAAGGGAATACATATGCAAGGATGCTCTTCATCGACTACAGCTCGGCATTTAACACCATCATCCCCTCGAAACTTGCCACGAAGCTCGTCGACCTTGGGCTGGAAACACCGATCTGCAGATGGATTCTAAACTTCCTCACAAACAGGCCCCAGGTGGTGAGAGTTGGTAAGCACACCTCCTCACCACTCATCCTAAACACAGGTACGCCACAGGGTTGTGTGCTTAGCCCCCTCCTATATTCCCTGTTCACACACGACTGTGCTGCTAAACACGAGTCCAACATCATCATCAAGTTTGCGGATGACACAACCATCATAGGCCTCATCACAGACAATGATGAGACGGCCTATAGAGAGGAGGTGATGGCACTGTACGAGTGGTGTCTGGAAAATAACCTGACTCTCAACATCAGCAAAACTAGAGAGATGATAGTGGACTACCGGAAACGACCAGTCAGGGAACACCAGCCCATCCGCATCAACGGTGTCAAGGTCGAAAGGGTCAGCAGCTTCAAATCACTACAGAGGGTGGTGAAGGCAGCAGAGCACATCACTGGCACGAGGCTTCCTGCCATTCAGGACATTTATCCTCAGCGATGCCTCCGTAAAGCGCACAGCATCATCAAGGACCACAGCCACCCAGCACATCAGCTGTTCTCCTTGTTACCATCTGGCAGACGTTACAGGAGTCTGTCTGCTCGGACTACAAGACTTAAAAACAGTTTCTACCATCAAGCCATACGACACCTCAACCACAACACTTAAACACACACACAGTCCACAGGACGCATTCAGAAGCTACCTGCAGCTTCACAAGTACTCTGTATAATCTGCACTGGTCACTTCACCTTATTGATATTTATATTTAAAAAAAGTGCAATACTGTAACAACTGCCACAAAAAACAAAAACTTTTGTACTGTTTAGTTTGTACTGCTGCTCATTCCTGTTCCTCTGCCCCCCCCCTCACATTCCTATTTAAGATTTTCTTTATTTAATCACTAGTGTGTACATATATTTATATATACATACATATATATTTAGTCAGTTAACTGAAAATCTCTTTTTTCTTTTACTACATCTTATTAATATTTTTGCTCTTACTATTTTTCTATTTATTTTTTATTATTTTATTTTATTTTATTTTTTTCTACTGTACCATGCTGCTGAGTGACTGTCTTCTGCTCGTCAAACACATTTCATTGCGATGTTGACCCTGTGCTAACTTGCATATGACAAATAAAACTGAAACTGAAACTGAGGAGGTTATTGGCCTTAAACCATGACGACAGCTGCTCAACCTCGTCTCTGTAAGCAGACTCGTCACCCCTGGAGATGAGCCCCACCATGGTGGTGTGGTCTGCAAACTTCACAAAGATGTTGCTCTGGTGGACAGGAGTGCAGTCGTGTGTGTAGAGAGTGTAGAGCAGTAGACTGAGCACACAGCCCTGGGGTGAGCCCGTGCTGAGACTCAGGGCTGAGGATGTGCAATGGCCAACTCTGACTCTCTGTCTTCGGCCCGAGAGGAAGCTGTTGATCCACATGCA
Source organism: Perissodus microlepis (assembly GCF_051167445.1). Taxonomy (NCBI): domain Eukaryota; kingdom Metazoa; phylum Chordata; class Actinopteri; order Cichliformes; family Cichlidae; genus Perissodus; species Perissodus microlepis. The sequence goes on from NC_140470.1 coordinate 748,762, forward strand.
GGTGCTGTATGGAAGCCCCAGGTCTTGTAACTTGACCACCAGTTTGTGTGGAAGGATGGTGTTAAAAGCTGAGCAGTAATCCACGAAAAGCATCCGCACATAGCTTCCATGCTCTTCCAGGTGTGTTACGGCAGCATGGAGTGCTGTGGCTACAGCGTCTTCCGTGGACCTGTGTGAGGGATTTGTTGAAGATCCCGGTGAGGGTCCCAGGATCTGAAAGTAGGCCTGCAGTGTGAGAGCGAAGTGCTCTAATAGGGTGATATGGTACTACAAGGTCATTAAGATGAGATGGGGCCTGATTATTTAAGACCTTGTATGTGAGGAGCAGGATTTTGAATTCTGGATTTAACAGGAAGCCAATGAAGGGAAGCCAAAACAGGAGAAATCTGCTCTCTCTTTCTAGTCCATGTCAGGACTCTTGCTGCAGCATTTTGGATTAACTGAAGGCTTTTCAGCGAGTTTTTAGGACTTCCTGATAAGTCTACACAGAAGTTACTGTAATACCTTTTCCTGAAGCTTTTCCGGACAGCATTGTGAAAAACCTCTGCTTAGAAAGAATCCATCGGCTCTGAACTTGGAGGCCTGAAGCATGAAGACTGCGTCCTATTGTGGCCAAATTCAGACATTCCAAGCAGAACGAGCTGAAAGGAACAGCAGCATGACCAGTTCCCCAAAGAGATCCTGGAGTGACACAAGGTCCTGTTCCCAGTCTGATGCAGCTTTATGCTGTCATCGCCATAGACCGGCTCTACGTGGACAGACAGCTCTACCATGACCCCACCACCACTCCCTGGTCTTATTAACCACACTTCAGATAAGAATCCGCTAGACTTTTCTCTCCTCCTCTTCCATTAACATCTAAATAGCTGATTCATGTCAATACTTTATTTCATCGTGATATCATCACAGATAAATCACCGTCAATCTCCACAGCATGGAGATTAAAACGTTTTCTCTTTCATCCCTCCCATTAGTGCCTTTGCATGTTTTTCTCCCGTCTCTCACTGCACCGATCAGCTGTTTTCCTACTCAGTAACAAACAGCTCATAAACTTAAAAGAAAGTTGTGTGTGACTATTTTTTCACTTCGTCTTAATTTCTGTTTCCTCCCTTTTTTCCCTCTTACTTCTGCTCCCTCAATCTTTTCACATGTGCGCAGCAATATCACGCACATACACACTCAGCATCAGCACATCCACTACAGCCTCACAGCACACACAGATATGTAGGACACACACACACATACGTCCACTCAATGTGCACACACATAATCAAACAACACCTAGCACCCCTCTGGTCTACATATTGCACTCATAAAAACCTGTCACCACATTTTTTTAACACCCAGTGGACATGTTATTTCTCATTCATTTGCGCGTCACACGCAGTGTGCAACATTAGTTACACACACACACACACACACACACACAACTATGGGCGCATTAAGGTTTATCCCATGGAATGTGCATGGAGCTGGCTCCAGAGAGAAGAGGTTATGGAAATGTAACCAGCTTAAAAATGACAGACGTGGTTTTATTACAAGAGACTCACAGACCTGCCTCAGCTAAAGATGAACCTAACTAACTGCAGTTCACAAATACAGTTAAACAGTAAATGAGCAATTATGGACTCTCTTCACCCTAACTGTAGGGAATATACTTTCTTCTCACATTTCGACTCAACAGCCGTCTGTGTGCATGGGTGTTGGACTTCCTCACTGGCAGAACTCAGGTGGTGAGGGTGGGTAGATGCGTCTCTAACATCACCATTAACACAGGAGCACCACAGGGATGTGTCCTCTCACCACTGCTCTACTCCCTTTACGCTTCAGACTGTGTGGCCACCCATGGCTCCAACACCATTGTGAAGTTTGCTGACAACACAGTGGTGTTGGGCGCCATCTCCAACAACGATGAGGCGGCCTACATGGACGAAGTGAAGAATCTGGCATCATGGTGCCAGGACAACCATCTCCAGCTGAACGTTGGCAAGACCAAGGAGCTGGTGGTGGACTTCAGAAGGAGTCAGCACAGAGACTACAAGCCCATTATCATCGATGGAGCTCCAGTGGAGAGGGTGCAGTCATTCAAGTGTCCACATCTCCTCATACCTGGCATGGGCTGCCCACATTCAGGTCCAGACCAAAAAGGCTAGGCAGCACCTGTACCACCTACGACAACTGAGGAAGTTCAGGGTCTCTCCAAAGATCCTCAGGATTTTCTATACAGGCGCTGTGGAGAGCATCCTCACACAGAACATCACATCGTGGTTTGGGAACAGCTGTGTGAAGGACCAAAAAGCTCTCCAGAGAGTGATCCGTACAGCAGAACGCTGCTGCAGGATCGCTCTCCCCCCGCTTCAGGACACCTACACCAGGTGAACCGGACTAGAGCAGCGCAGATACTGAAGGACCCGTCCCATCCTGGCAACAAACTGTTCCAACTTCTGCAATCTGGTAGAAGGTTCCGCATCATCCGGGCAAGGACAGAGAGACTCAAGAGGAGCTTCTATCCCCAAGCCATCCGGGCCCTAAACCACTGTGTGTTATACTTGTATAACTATGCATGTGATGAATGAAGAACCTTGAACCTTGAACCACATGTCTATCACTCAGCTGGATTATTTCCTAGTCAGCAGCTTACTGCTGAGAGACATTTCAGACTCGCCCCGTATCTTTGATTCTAATAAATAAGAAGGTCTTCGTCCAAGTAAAAGCTGGAGATTTAATACATCATTGTTTAAAGATGAGATTTTATTGAAAACTAAAAAGAGTGGGCTTCATATTTAGACTATAATGACCTGCCTGGAACATCAGCATCTGTTCTCTGGGAAGCAGGAAAGCTGTGATGAGAGCTAAAATAATTTCATTCTCACCACATAAAAGTAAGAAGAAAACAAACATGTTCAGGAATTAGAAGAAAGCAATAAATCCTTAGAAGAAGCCAATGTGTCCTCCCAGGAACAAGAAATGCCGAGGAAAATAGGTAACGCAAAACTACAATTAAACTAAATTATTAATTAAAAAAAAGATAAAACATTCTTAGTACAAAGACTTCACTTGCAAAATTTTGAACACGGTAACAAATCAGGCCAATTTCTAGCTACCCAGTTAAAAATATCGACTATATGTGCTGTTGAAGATTTATCTGGGAACACCGTCTATGATCCTGAAAGGATAGACAACACTTCCAGGGACATATACAAAACCCATCAAAAAACAAAGTTGATCAGTTTCTTGACAACATAACTCTTCCAAAATTTACTAGACAGTCAGGCAATGGCACCGGACTCACCGCTGACAGCAGGTGAACTGCAGGAAGCCCTGATAAGTTTGACCAATAATAAGGCTCCAGGTCCAGACGGATTTCCAGCAGAATTCTGGATAATTCAGTATTCACAGAGTGTTGCAGAAATCAAGGAAAATGACAGACTTCCACCAAACATGAATCTCCTGCTAAAACCAGGCAGAGACCCTGTGTTTACTACCAGCTATCGTCCAATATCCCTTATTAATGTAGACCTTAAAATAATCTGCAAAGCTCTGAGATCAGAGAAGAGAACCCCCCTCATAACTCATCCTGACCAAACTGGCTTCACTAAAGGTAGGCATTCATCAACAAATACACATAGATGACTTAATTTGATAGATTGTTCATGCAGTAAAAACACTGAAACCACAGTATTATCTCTAGATGCAGAAAAAGTGTTTGACAGAGTTAACTGGAAACTTTTATTGATTTTATTAATTTGGTTTTGGAAACTCTTTCATGAACTGGTTACAAATATGATATAATTCCCCAACAGCGTGTTTCAGAACAAACGACCAAACAGCGCTTTCTACTCTGGGAGAGTAGAAAATATAAGAATCAGTCCATTTACCAACAACAGATATTTCTCTGGTACTTCCTCCAAAGAAATTGAACACGACACTTCCTTATTCTGGGTATAACTATGACATCACTTTCAAATTGGTCTATACTTTATTTAATAATGCATTTTGAGGTGAAACTGAAAGAAAGCCAAATGTAAACGTGAGATCAGAGGTCAAATGTGACATATCTGGATGTAAACTGCAATGTTATATTTATAGCATCATTTCCTAAATGTTGCTAATACAAATATACACACAAGCATAGTTTTAAAAATAAAAGACCAAAGTAAACTGGTATTTAGAATCCACACATCATTATCATTTCCAATATAGACAGACAGATATAATTTTATTTTGAACATGCAAATATAATTGAAATAACAAGAGAAAAAAACAAAACTTAAAAATCATCAAGTTTCCATGTATATATCTCTGTCTACAGAATGCGTGCTCGAAAAGGAGCAGCATGAAGTTTACACTTTTCTTTCAGATATAAACTGTCATTGTTTACATCTGTCAATATAAACAATGACAGTAAGAAACAAGCACTTTGACATTTAGATCAATCTACTGACCTGTAAGGAGAGGTCAAAGTTCAAATGTGACATGATATTTTATATCTTTATGGTGCTTTCTATGTTGACAATACACGCTGCACATGTAAGTCGACCTTGAACGTCATGGTGGATGTAAGCTAAATGTTTCTGTACTTGAACACATGAACACAATCCCACTCTACACCCTCACAGAATTTTAACAGAATTCATTGAAACACTTTCAGTTTATCAGGCTCAAAGACACACAAACACACACACACACACACAGAAAGACACACACACGCACTCACGCAAAAACACCACCTCCTGGATGGAGGTAATTACAGTGCTCCCTCGCTATAACGATGTTCACCTTTTGCTGCCTTTTTTTGTGCATTTTTTTCTTTTTTTTTTACAGCGCATTGTGTTCTGCGTCCTGATTGGCTAATCCTGTGCTGTGTCTCCTGTACAGGACAGAATGTGTTCAGCTTGTCCCAGCAGTGTGACTCTGAAGTGCTGCACTGTATGTTTGTACGTTTTCTCCCCAACAAACACAACGATGTCGACGAAACGTTTTCCTCCATCAAAGGCTCCTGTGCTCGCACCCAAAGAAGATGCCAACCATCGCACAAACAGTTGGACTTCTGGTAGGAGTTACCATATTTTACGGATTATAAGGCACATTAGGCGAAACAAAACAGTCAGATAAGTCTAACTTTACTCATTCTTCTTGCTTCCTCTACTTCCGTACCATTGATGATTCATTAATGTTGAATTCTCTGCAGCTGCTCTATTCCCATGTTCTGGACCTGAAAACAGGGTTTGATCTTTGGTTTCATCCTATAACACTGGACTCATTTTTTTATGAAGGTTTGAACTTTGAGAGTTTAAACAAAAGAGAAAAGTCTGAAAATGTTCGTGCCTGTCTGAGAAAAGTGTATAAAGTGTGTAGTGAGAGGTTTTCCAGCCTTAAAACATCTATGAAAATTGTAAAAAATAAAGTTGGCTCCTTCTCAGATTTCACCTGTCGCGGCTTATTTTTAGAACGTAACTCCCGCGATAAACGAGGGACCGCGGTAATGCTCTTGTTGCTTTCTAACAACAAATGGTGCTTGCTATTCATTAAGTATAGTAGACAGTAGATGGTAAAGATGATGGTCTTAATACAAGGTTCATTTAGCTTTCTAAAGCAGAAAAGAAAAGAAATACCTTATTTATTTTGTTTCAGCATTTTAATATTAATTTGACCACAACAAACATATAAAAAAGACAAAGGGAATTTTGCGATGCTGTGGTCACGGTCAGCAGACTGAGACAACTGGTGGCATCGTTCTTTGGGTTACGGGGAGGTGTGTTTGCTTTATGTGCAGTTGGCAAGCTCATCTGTACTTCTGTGTTTTTAAAGAATAAATACCTCATGGCACAACCACATCCAACAGCATATCTACAAATCTCAGAGGAAACTCTCCTGCTAACAAACCTGCTAAAATATGCCATTAATACTAACCAAAAAATACAGTAACATTTGGATCAGAGTCGTTCAGCTGCTCAGAGGAACGACTCCGGAGAGGCAGGGATGATGAAGGGGTTGAACCTAGACATGAGTCCACTCTGCACTGAGGGGGTTTAGCCAGAGTGACTATGCCACAGGCCAGATTATCATCTTACAAAGCACCTAATGCTTTGTAAGATGATTAAATCTATTTCAGGAGGGATTTATTCCATAGCAGAACTCTGTGATTGCAATGTCTTGATGGATGCTCTATCATCCAGGTAAGGAAATCCCCAAAGGTTGATTCTGTTCATCTGGACGTTTTCAGTGGGAGAAACGTTTCAGCTGACTGCAGGTTTCCCCAGTGTTACAGTACATTTGCATAATCATTACAACTAGCACCACTGGCGAACAATGGGCTGTGAGGTAAGTTTTTTGATCATTAATATGCAAATTATTATGACCATTGATGAGCAACCATTGATCAATGACCACTGATCTATGCTTGCAATGTCTACATCTTTCTCACCATCAAAGGAATTTATAAGATGTGTTTGGCTATATCTTTAGATGTTAGCAGTAACGAATGTGTAACAATTGCACACACACTAATAAAACCTTGTAATGATGCTGTCAGTTTGAAGCAGTCAGTTGTGGTTTTGGAAAATATTGGACGATCTTGCAGCACCGCTACTCTGTCCACCATTCATACACAAGTTTCTCCCTGACAAAGCTGTGATCATGACGTTGCACCGTATTTCAACAGCATCACAGCAAGTTAGTAATTAAAGTCAAACCTATGAGAAAGGTGACCCCTTGAAAACAAATCAGTGTGATAAGAACTATTAATAAAAATGTATCTGAGGAGAACTTTTTTGTTTTAGCTTGACCCCAGCAACAATCTGGAACCTGTGATGGTCATTCATATTGCAAACCAGCCCACACTACTCTTCTTGCATTCACTCTTCACAAGGTCACCAACACAGTGATCTATGTATTTACAAAAACTTTTGTTTTGAAAATCACCACAGTATGAACTTAAAGCAAATGCTGTCTGCTTGATACACTGTGGCTGTGCAACTTACCAAGAAGAGCTTCAAACAGGTTGCTTTTGAAAATCCCCATCACTCTTTGAATGGCAGTTTTGAGCTGCTGCTCCTCCGGTTTCCTCAGGTTAGTGCAGTATTCCTCCAAAAGTGCAAGGGCTCGAGCTGTGTCTGCAGAGCACAGAGGAAAAAAGGCTCTGGGGTTTCCTTGGTTTATTTTTCTCATGGATAATTTATGTAAAATATATACATTGATCTGGTAATATTTAATATCTTGTGCAAAAAGGTTGATTCTCTTCATCGAGACAAAGCATTTTCAGTGGGAGAAACGTTTCGTCACTTCTTCAGTCTCAGCTGACTGCAGGTTTCCCCACTACCTTTGCATACTGACTGAAACTAGCCGACTGAGGAGAGGATGCCACACCGAGGATGGGGACAAGTGGGTGAAAAATTTGTCATCTAAGCAGAGAAAAACATCCTTGCAAAAGTGTTGAACTTTGCTGTGACGCCTAGACAAATCCTGCCTCAGAAAAAAGCGATTTGAAACAACAACATTGCAGACGTTCAAAGTTTCGGCCTGTCTCAGCAATGCAAGGCCACCAGCATCCAACATCAGCATGGAGGAGAGGAAGGTACTCACATCACTTATTAATGACAGCAACATTATCATCCTTCAGGCAGACATGGGTAGGTTTGCTAAACCAGAAAGACTATCGTGACCCGTCGGTAGGCAGCTTGAATTTAGTTGAGAAGTGAGAGATGTCAGTATGGACGCAGATGATGGTCTCGTACTATGTTACATCTCTCTTCAATTGTGTTCCAGTCACTGAAGCAGTGGAAGTAGTTCATAAGAGATGACAGGATGACCCCAACCTCAGCAACAGGACCACTCTCAGCACCAACCAAGTGTGTTTGCTCTGGGAACTGTGTCTTCATTCCACACATTTCATATACAAGGGTCAGTACTATTACACATTAACTCGGTGGACCGACACATCAAATTCACCGGGTCTCTGTGGCTTTTAAACCCCAAAACACGCTGCGCCAAAAACTGGTCCACCCCAAGGATCGGGTCCCCCGACACAAACAGAGTAACATAGTGTACGCTGTTAAGTGCAGGAGGATTGTCAGGATTTATACATCGGGGAAACCAAACAACCTCTGGCTAAGAGGATGGCACAACACAGAAGAGCCACCTCGTCAGGCCAGGACTCTGCAGTCTATTTACCTACAGGCCAGTGGACACTCTTTCAATGATGAGGATGTAACATCCTGGACAGGGAGGAACGCTGGTTTGAGGGCGGAGTCAAGGAGGCCATTTATGTGAAAAGGGAAAGACCATCTCTGAATGGAGGAGGGGCCTAAGGGTACATCTGTCACCATCTTACAATGCTGTGATTGCAGCCATTCCCCAACTCTCTGTGAATGGGACTCATGGACATTGATCAGTGGTCATAATTTACATATTAATGATCGATCACAGTGATCGATCACAGTTCATTCAGTGGTGCTAGTTTCAGTCTTTGTGCAAATGTCCTGTTTGTAAGGTTGGAAACCTGCAGTCAGCTGAGACTGAAGAAGTCACCTGGATGATGATGACACGTTTCTCCCACTGAAAACATCCAGATGAACAGAATCAACCTTTTGGGATTTACTTACCTGGATGAGTGAGCATGCATGAAGACACTTAATATCTTGTGGCAAAGTTGTGTAAGATAATAAAAGGGACTGACAGTGATGCATGGTGTTTATGGCATACAATAGATCTTTTTTCCATTACATACTGGATCTGGCTGCATGGTGTGCTCCCTCCTGGTACAAGAGCAGAGAGAAGCGCAGCACTGATGTTTCAGTTCATCTCAAAGGTGGTGTATGGGGTGGAGGCTTGTTCCACATCAGAAGGCAGATGCATAGATAGTTGTTTATGCATGGAGGAAAGCTTATGTGGACAATTCTGAAAACATGAAGCTCGAGCAGTTTAGAGCTCATGACCCTAAACAGAACCTGTGAGCAGAGGTCTACTGGGTTCATTCAAATAGAATTCTAGTTGACAATTTTGTGACTCTCTGAACACAAATTGTACCATTTAACACAATTTGTCCACTTAGAAACACTGGCCTTCAATATCCAACACATTAAGTACAAATTAATCTCTCTCAAGTTACACCTTTTCAAACTCAATTAGAAGAACACTTCATTTGTGTGTCAGCGTATAAAAGAGATCTCAAATGTCTTATTCAGATGTTAGGCAAGAAGATGGAGCACCGAGAAAACAGAAAAACGACAGCCTAACACGCAGACAGTTTATACTATTTCTTCGGTTCCGCGTTGTATTGCAGTAAAAACGAAATACCTCTTTCGTTACCCTTTTGTGTGTGTGCACTAACGTTCTTTGTAATCTAAAAACTCCCACTAGGGCTTATAAACTCTCCACCAGTTGGTCTTAGAACTGAAGAAGCTTCTCGGATGAGAGGTGAAACATCTTCAAGGAAAACTTAAAGAAGTCCAGACGCTTTTCTTTCCAAAATCTTTAGACTACCATGACCTGGATGACTGAGAACCTACAAAGACAACCTTCTTTGTAGAGTTTCTCACTGTAACATTAATGTAGGTGAAATTACTGAGTTTTATGAAATACTACTAAATGACATACGCTGCTCCTAAAAGTATTTATCCCTTCCCTGATTTCTTTTCCATATTTGTCACACCTACATGGTTTAGATCCTCAAAGTTTAATATTAGACAAAGATGACCACAGAAAATGCAGAAATTCCACATTTTTTGGAAGACTGAGTTTAAATATAACCTATCAAAGTGAAGTAAGTTAAAATATCTCAAGAACAGATGAGTAACAAAGTAATTGAAACCAATCAGTCTGGAAACAGTTGCAAGGCCATTGCTAAGAAGTTAGGACTCCAGTGATTTACTTTGAGAGCCATTATCCACAAATGGGGAAATCTTGGAACAGTGGTGAACCTTCCCAGGAGTGGCTGACGTGTCAAAATTACTCCAAGAGGGCATTAGCGACTCATCCTCGCTTGCCTAAGCTCATTAATCAACAATAAGAAAGAGACTGGGCAAAAATGGCCTGCATGGCAGAGTTCGACAAAACCACCAATATGATGGCTTGTCTCATTTTTGCTAAAAAACATATTGATGATCCTCAACATTTCTGGGAAAGTATTCTGCGGACTCACAAAACAAAATTCAAAATAAAAAGATCATACAACAGTCAAACATGGTGGTGGTACTGTGGCAGCTTTGGACTGCTTTACCGCTTAGAGCTCGGACAACTTTCTATTACTGATGGATCCATGAATTTTGCTCTTTACTAGAAAATCCCGAAGGGGAATGTTGGCCATCGGTTTGTGGTCTGACACTCCAGAGCACTTGGGTTATGCAGCAGGTCAATGACCTAAAACAAACCAGTAAATCCAGCTCTGAATGCTATATTGATGCAAATAAAAGTTACGCATTCAACTCTTTCCTGTTTGTTTTAAGAGTTTTCTATTTGCATTTGTATTCATTTATTTTGCACGTACAAAATGTACATTATTCTCTTAAGAGAAGAGATTCATTGTACAAGATGCATCTGCTACTACTATTCAGTTTCTGGGCAGGTAATAAGAATACATGAAATCACACGATCAAGGAACAAATGATGTTAGCAGGACATCACCTCAAAGGTTCTGGTTGTGTCTTCTGAGCAAAAAAGAATAAAGCAATATTAAATGGAAGTTGCACATCCAGGTTACAAATTAAGTTCTCAGAGCTTATTATTGATAATAATTATTATATTTAATAAGGTTTCTACAATGATGAAATTACCTTGGTTTCTCAGTGATTTGATTGGTTTTCATTTTGTAACACTTGGTTGAGACCAGCAGGAGATGAAATAGTTCATCTGATCAAATTAATAGTAAATAAACTTCCACTGTTTCTCTCAAGTGAGTAATGAAAGTGATGAAAGTGGGAACTGATAAGAATTTAGTGATTCCAATTCCATTATCAGTATCACTTATACATTCTATTCCTTATCACTTCTCTTATCATAATTGGGTTATCACTGGCACCACCATTGCTAAGCAGCGTATCAAAGACATTCATGCAAATGAGCTGCAATACTGCGCCGTGAAATGTTTGTACGTGTTGGAGGTAAGTCGCCCTTTGTTGTGATCAGTGTTGGGGTTCAGAAAAATGTGTTACACATGTTATACAGAATACTAATGTTCATGTTATGTTAAGTAACACTCATGTTACTTAATTTGTTACTAGTTGCATTATTTTCACGTTTCTCCATAAAAGCAACTGAAACACACAATAATCTCATAATTCCTATTTAAAAATAAAAACCTCAGCCTACAGTCCCAGACACCAACACACGTCTATCATAATGAGGACGTAAATATGATGTTTCTCTTAGTATTTAGCAACAAAAAGCAAAGATGAAAACCAGCAATCGCTACACTGATTTTACTTTAGAAACATGAACAGATGAAAATGGAGGTTTCAGCCTGACTGCTCATCACTGCTTTTGTTACCTGCTGAATTTCAGGATCTGGCTGCTGGGCCCTGGACTCACTGAGCTTTCACATGGCTGCTTAGCATTACCATGCTGTCTGTGCAAAGAGCCAAAGTTGTGTTAGCAGTATAATGCAGTGTTTCCTGTCCTGGACGCAGTTAGCACTTTAACATTGCACTCTTGTCCTTTTGTGCAATAAAAATAAAAGTAATGTCCACACTGTAGATTGCTCCATTTTTCCCTCCTCCAGCAGAATCGATGGGCAAGCAGACCAACAATTCCAAGGAATTCAACTACTGGGAACCAGTTCTCTACAAGAACTGGTTCTTGAGTCCCATCCCTAGTTGAAAGGTAACTATATTGTGTATGCTACTAGTGTTTTTCACATGCTTCAATGTGGAATCTAAAATGATACCTACACATTGAACGCAGCAACACTGTTTACCTCGTGATCATTTACAAGTGTACGAGAAAACAGTATAAAGTATATTGTTACAGTCATTAATATACAAATTGAATAACAGAGGGACACCAGGATCCATCGTTGTGCCACAGACACCTTGTGATAACTTCCTTTCTAAATATGATTTTATCCCGTTTAAAACACTTGTAGAAAACTGAGAGTATAAAAGCATTTCTGTATTTACTGTGTGAAACGCAGAAACACTGCACCTCATTTATACAGGTTAGCCTTCATAGCCCCTGCAAACATGTGCAGCTCAAGGGTTTTCTCTAAACTGGGATAAAACACAGCATCCTTAACAGATGTGTTTTCAGCTGCTGCTAAATGACTTTTTTCCAATAATTTGGAGACAACAGGTCATCTTCAAACTGGTCTGTAATGGGCTACTTTGTCTTTATCACCACCTTTATATGGAGAGTAACAACTGCACTTTTCAGAGCAAAGGGAAATATGGATACATGATTTTAGAGGACAAGAATCAAGCCAACCAGTGTTGTCAAGTTACTTGAAAAAAGTAATTAGTTACTAATTACTTCTCCAAAAAAGTAATCCTGTTACTAGGCTGATTACTTATTTTCAAAAGTAATTAGTTACTTTTTAAAAACATGATATACAACCTGAGTAGGTAATGAAGCAACCGGCCTTTCAGCCCAATTCTATTTTTTCTGCATAATCCATCATATACAATGTAACCACATGAAAAAGCCTCTGTTTAAAACTTGTTTTATTAGTTTTAATGCAACTGTCTTTGACTGGAAGAAATTCTTTAACATTTAAACCTGTTTCCTGCATATTCCAGCAAATAAAATAACAATGTTTTGTGTTTACACTCTTTCAAATAGATGCAAGTAAAACTCAGCAAAAAATAAATAAAATCAAAGACTCAGCAGCTCTTAAATCTATTGCCACCTGTTTAGCAGGAGTGGGGCGGGTGGAGGTTTGCCCACAGCGGTCATGTCAGTGGGGGGATCCGGGGCTTTCTCTGTGAGCGTCACGTTCCCGTGGCAGCGTGCTCGCTGCTCGCTCAGATTTGAAGTTTAATCTTTCGCTGTAGAAAGACGTTTTCTTCCCACGCAGTGAACAGCGGACGCTGATGTTTTTGTCACTTTTACAGAATCAAACTCAAAGTAATGTGATTACTTCCACGCTTTAAACGCTGCACGGTCGTACTCTCTCCATCGCTCCATGTTATCCATGTTGATCTGCACACGTCTGTTGCTGCCACGGACGTCGCACACTCGTACGTCATTGTCATGAGACACTCACACAAACAAAATCACAGTTTAGTAACGCAGCGTGCTTACGGGAAAGTAACAGTAATCTAATTACTTTTTGCAATAGTAATCCCTTACAATACTCGTTACTCAAAAAAGTAATCAGATTACAGTAACACGTTACTTGTAACACATTACTGCCCATCTCTGCCCCCAACTGACTTTGAATTTCTTAGTGATGTAATCATTTGACCAGTGGTTTGAAATTAAACTTTCTCATTTGTGCCTACAGACAGTAAATCTGTGTCAAACACCAGGTCACAAAGATTCACCCAAATGTCCACACAACTCTACAACAGACTCAATTAAATAATTATGTGCAAATGTAAGACTATCATTTACGTTTGCACCATTAAGTTTTACTCCATCTCTCTATAATCTCTCTGTAACTTGCCAGAGACGATCGTCTTTCACTTGTTTAATGATTGAGGAAAAACTTGGCTTTAACCTGGATGTAACTTTGTTTCTAAAGCCTTTGGACATTACTGATTAGTTACCTGACCAGATTTCAAAGACTTTGAAGGCTGCATCTTTAGACTTCATCAGGTGCAACAGCCGGGGTAACTTCTGCTTTCCTTTGTGTATAAGGTACTTCAGGTTTGTGCATGTCGATAATAGCTGTTTAAAAGTTTCCATAAAATTATCTATTTGTTTCATTACACTCTCATAGAGCCTTAAATTCTCTTTCAGAATAAATTAAGTAACTGTGATCCCAGTGGCATCATTTAATAACTGACATGAAGCCTTTGATCATTTCCTAGCAAAACAAATACAGATCACATACAGATAATTAAGATTGGGAGCTGTCACCAAATGGTTTTCAGTTATTCTTTGATACAACACCTTTATCACAAATTCCTACAGTGCAAAAGATTACAATACCAAGATTTTTGTTATAACCCTCTTTTACTTGTAACTGCAGGGTCTGTGGATAGGTCCCCAGTGGGAAGTAAAAGAGGCTTTATAAAAAGAGTTATCTTTGGATAGCTGCAGCATGCAGCACTCTGCAATCCTTGTGTGAACCGATGTCCAACCACGGTCCCTCACTATGAACTTACAGCTGTGAGTTCATGGTGTTCATTCTCCCTTCTGGCTAAAGATGGGACCAGAACAGAGCCTTGTGCATGTGTGAAATATTTTAAGAAAACTGAGACTTATTAAAGAGGACCGTGTATATCCACAGCTTTATAAAACTGATGAAAATAAGCATCTGTGTCATTTATATTAGTCACTAACAAGCAACATTACAATACAGCGAAGCTGGGAAACCTTGAGTTCTGTTATTGTTATGATGATGCTGATGTTACTGTGACACTGGGCACGTAGCTAAACACTGTGGCAGCCCGACCCCCCCACACCCTCCTCACAATGGCAGCGACGTAATTCACCTGTACACCCTGGAAACTGCTCCGTAAATACAAAAACCCTCAAGTAGTGAAAAGTGATCCACAGAGGACAGAGCCCACCACACACAGGACCCAAACAGCCAAAGTCACAGCCCACCACCTTCTTCTTTATATTGTTTATTGGCATTTGGCAAACAGCAAAATGGCGCATTACTGCCACCAACTGGTGTGGAGCGTGGACCGAAATGTCAGAAGAAAAAAAATAGTTTGCCTTAAAAATATGGCCTGATAACTTTCACTTCTCGAGTTCTTCTGAACTAAGTTTCACTTTCATATCACCAAGCTTTCCAATCAATATATTTCTGACGATGTATTAAAACGTTCTATTGCTTCCTCTTCTCTACTGCAGTAACACCGTCCTGTGCGGCATTTGTCTTATTAAAAGCAACGTGTCCAGTCTGAGTCGAGGGACTACCTCATACCAGGCAGGTGGTTTTGATCTCACGGTCAGTCTCTGCACACTACTGACAAATGTAGTGTAGCTAAGATGCACTTTGATGTGGTATCAACTAGGGCTGCCACAAACGATTATTTTGATAGTCGACTAGTCACCGATTATTTTTGTGATTAGTCGACTAATCAAATCCATTGGACGTAAAACATACAGCTTATTGCACCAGCAGCATCTGCTCTTATATAACTATCCTTAGCTTACAGCTTTAAGTGTTTAAGGTATGTGCTAACTAAAAATAAAGACAAAATGATAGTTTATTAAATTTTAATGAAATTTGCAGATTGTTTCTGTGAAGTTTAATAAACTCCTTGCTATCTAAAATATAACGGGACACCGGAGTATATTCTCGAGCATCTCACACTTCTGATCAGTTGTCTGCTTGACATTTATTCAGCTGTGTAAAAACTATAACTTTAATCTCAGCCAAACCGATTTACTCAGGAACAAATAAAATACTAAAAAAGGCCAAACAATAACATTTTTAAGTTATCTAAGTGACTTATATATCATGTTTAACCTGAGTAGCGAAAGACGGCGGCGGGTTTGAAAACGATTTGCCGGGAGTCCGGTGTTCTCACGGGCTCTAGTGAGCCTTGCCCCCAGCTAGCTATCGAGCTAGTGGGTAACAGACGTCTCCGAAAACGTCGGAGCGCTTTTGAAAATATGTGGTGTCTTGATAAACTGAGCAGATATTTGAGGTTTACACAGCTACATTCTCGCCTGAAAATATGTTAAACGTTTATTTTGTGACCCAGAAAGAATAATAAGAGTAATATTAAAACTAACTAGCTGCCGCCATTGTTGACAACTGTGCTGGGCCGCGCTATGAATTCTGGGACACAGCTACTTCTTCTTCGGGGTTTAACGGCAGCTGGCATACTTGTACATGCAGTGCTGCCATCTTCTGTTTCAGTCCGTTATTACACTCTTAAATCCTACTACTTATTCCTGCGTCTTTTGGGATCTTACAAAGCTTCAAACAACGCGTCGACTATTAAATCAGTCGTCGACGATTTTAATAGTCGACGTAATCGTGACTAGTCGACTAATCGTGGCAGCCCTAGTATCAACAGAGTCTCATGAATTACATGTGTCACATAACTGCACTCTGAAAATGGATGGATAGACATGTAATAATAACAACTCACCTTTTTTCCTGATAGGCATGGCGACTTGGTGTAAACCTGACTCTCAGTAAGGCTTCACTTCTGTCTTCAGTGCATGATCACAGAGTTCTCTCAAAGTGGCACAAAAACAGAAACGCTTTGGTAAACTTCAACAGAGACAACTCAAACCAGCTGTTTTTTATTTTTATTCCAGGGACAATGGGGAGGCTTTCAGGAGGTATCCAAGCAAAATAAGGAAAGGACTAATTCCACTGGTGATCCAGCCATGTGACTGTAGGTGTCTCTGTCCCCTTTACAATTCATCAGAAATCCACAATAAACTCAGAAGAGGTCCCCCTGCAGCAACCTCTCATTCATATCTATTTAGTGCGTGCAGTCAATCAGTGGGCCTTGATGTAAGATGCAACAACAGTTGTGATTCTGCAGTTCAAAACATTATATGTACGAAGAGGCTTAGCACTTCTGTCTGGATGTACTTAAGAGAAACATCCTTTGGCTGAAGAGTTAGCAGGCCACAGAAGTGCTTTGTCATGCTAGGTCGCTGGTGGTCCACACAACCTGGTACAGACAAAATAACACAGCAGGGCAAACAGGCAGACACCAAACCAAGATGCCCGGACAATCGGGCGGATGTGTACAAAAACGCTGGTTCGGTGTCTGCTGGTCCGGGGGAGCCTTGAGGTCTGGGGGCTGGCCTGGGTTAACATAGTCTGCTCACTCAGCCGCTGTGGTGTGACAGTCCTCCACAGATCCACGGACAGGAGAACTGCTCCACATCCTTCATCCTGAGGTTTCCTCTACAGCCTGCCAGCAAGAACAGGGTAAAGCGTGAAGAACACTTCAAATATGCAGCTGGAGAAGCGATGCAGCAGTTCTCCTGCGCTCCTCAGCTAATACCCAGTGGGCACCTCAGAGTTTTATGCCCGGAGGTTTCGACTTATGGTGGGATGCGTGTCTGTGTCCCCCGCTCCCTCCTCACATTACTGCCATACACAAACGCAAACATGCGCGGTGCCCGTTACTTACCTAGCATTCACGTTATATCGCAGCCAGCGGCGATGCCAAATGAAACGCCGCTTCAGCGGTGCGACGACACCTGCCTGCCGACGACGGCGCTAAACGGCTTCCAGGTGGGTCCGCGTTCATTTCCTGCAAAACGGTGACCGAAGAAACACAGTGCTGTGTCCTCCCTGTGCTACAGCCCTTTATTTCATCCCACCTGACTGTATCTTACAGTTTTACGTGCCAGAAACAAGCCCACTATACTACGTAAACGAACTTCCGCTTGTACTTTTCAAAATAATGCCTTCTCTAAGCGTACATTTTAACTCGACATGTATACTTATTTCAAACACAGCAGTCGCTCTGGCGTAATGACTGTTAGTGACTCAGCCCTCTGTGCAGAAGCGGCCGCTGTGAGTGACATTAAAGTGGCTGAATTAGCAGTCAGTGTAGTAAAACATATTTGAAAGAACACGAACAAAACCACTGAATATATATATATATATATATATATATATATATACTGTACATTGCTCAAGGATCATACTTCTATGTGTGTGTGTATTTTCAAACAAGAAGAAGAAAAGAGCAGTATTGTGCTTTTACTTTGAAGGAAACTCGACTGAGCTTGACGCAGTTGTGGAACTTTACCTTAGCAACGCAGAGGCTGGTCGCTGGTTAGTTGCCACCGGTTTGATTGAACTGATGCGACAACCAATCATAGAACGGGATTTATTGTATCAGGCGGGACTGACCAGTGAGAATGTTTTAAACCTGTGCAGAGCCCTTCAGTTGAAATTGCTGCATTAAATGTACTGTAGGAAATCTGAAACATCCAAAGTAGCGATTCTAAAATGGACCAGCTAAAAGAAGTACTTGAACAAGAACAAGGTGGTTGTAGTCTGTATTTAGTCTTAACATTGTATTACTGTACTTGGAGGAATGTTGCAAATAGTCTGGCTTGGGCAGATTTATTGTTCTAATTCAACAGTGAAATCTGATGGTCACGAAAGATGGCGTTACAACTAGAGAGAAACTGGCCAATGTGAACAGAATCTAAAAGAATAGACTTAAAACCTGGTGCCACTGTAATACTGCCCTGCATACTGCATCCAATGTGTAAGGTCTTCATTTTTGTCTTCAAGAGCTAAATAATACTTTTTGACCTCTGACTATTCTTGTGTCTACAGAAGCCTCCCTTTAAACAACAGTGCCACTGTTTATCAAGACATTATACTCATAACTTGTACATCCTCCCAGAGATAACCACTAAGGAAAATGTTCAGGAAGGCTTGTACTAGTGAGTGGGGATATACAAATTGTTACTGCAGTATCCTGATGAAGTACATCTGTCGCAGCAATACACAGAACTAAATGTGGGGAAACTGAGGATTCAGTGAGATCATTGCCTCTGGGGTTAGTGTGTATGGTTTTGATAATAGTTATTATCTCCAGTTATGAGGTCAGAAATCTAAATTTCCAAGTGTTGTCTGTCGTGAATAAAATCATTATTTCACCACCAAACCAAAAGTGAAATGAACATTCTGTTTATTGCTTTCTGTATTGATCATACTATACAGTTCATTAATGCTTACAACATAGATTATCATTTCTGCTTTCTGCATTTCTTATTAAATAATGAATTTAACATGTGACTTGGACAACAAAACCTAGTTGTGGATGTGGATCATCTAAAAGTATATACTGTGCTGTGTAGTTTCTACACATTAATCAATATATTTGATACAGTGTCACTTTGAAATGCTCTTTGGCATCATCAGCATTCTCAGAGGTAAAACATCCTCCACCCATTCACCATCAGAGCGTAACATCCTCTGCCATAAATCAGCTTCATCTGTCGTTGAATCCATCCAAGACACTTCCACACCGTAACTCTCCCCTGCACAGACAAGCACAGACATTACACTGATTTCATTGAGTGACACGATGTACTGTATTGGTGTTTATATCCAGTAGAAGAGTAAAAGATGGAGCAACAGGCAAAAATGATAATAAAAAATTTTACAATAAAATCTATTAATAGTGACATAAATTTGGAGATACTATCTACAGGTGAAATGTATTATTTGTCCTGTCGTTAGGGTAAAATGAACAGGAATTAACAGGGAACATTACAGTAAAGCTTTAAACAAACTAAAGTAAGGACTATGAAAAGTTAGACACAATATGTTCAAAGTTTGACCTTTAACTTTATGGCATTTGTAGACAAACGATGGCCAGTTAGGCTGTTTAATCCAGCCTATCAAACATTTACAAAACTACAAAATTTCCCTAAAAAGTTAAACATTTATTTAACTTTTTCCTGTGTTTTGCTGCATTTTCCTGCAATACCAGGTAGAGGTCACTAGATGATGCACTCCAAACACTTCTGACCTTTACCAAGGCAAATTTATTCTGTCCAAGCTCACATATTTATGATTCCAACATCAAGACATCATACATTAAGACACAGCTCAGCTCCTGATGTTTGTTAGAGGCATTAATGACAATTCTGAGGTCACAGAGGGTCACAGAGGGATTTGTATGAAAGGTTTCATCAAGAGGCCGAAGCTATAGATGCAGCTGCCGGGAGTCCCCCCTCCTCCTTTCGACTACAAACACGTCCTTTTACTCGTCATCAAGAGCGCTTTCTTCACAAAAGCTTTGACTCAGGTAGTTACCTTTCCCCTTAGGGTTAAATATAAAGCCCCTTGAGGTTATTGTTGCTGTAATTTGGATGTTTATAAATGAAACTGAATTTAATTTCACATTCTATGACAACTTTCATTCATTTTAAATATTTTCACCTGTTAAAATGTAAAAAGGTTTTTTTACAGTCAGTTTTAGTATTCAGACATTTTGCACTGCAGATCACCAAAACGATTCCCATTCAATTTCATTTTAATCTAATAAATTTACACAATTTAAAAGAAAATGTAATAAAGAATAAAATATTCCTCAGAGATCCAGATGTGGAGCTTGTGTGTGAGGCTACTAAAACATCATTTTTCATTGAGCTCATTGTTTGTTAGTTTATTACTAGTTCACACTTCAGTTTGAATTATGAGCATAAACTACATTTTTACTGTTACAAACAAATATTTATCCTTTAAATTTCCTTGCAAAAGTCTTGAGCCACATATAGCTGCCTAAAGCTCTGCCTGTACTTTCAGGTCCTGTGTTCTTTACACCAGCGGTCCTCAACCTTTTTTGCGCCATGGACCGGTTTATGCCCGACAATATTTTCACGGACCGGCCTTTAAGGTGTCGCGGATAAATACAACAAAATAAAACTAGTACCGGTACCGAAAAAAAGAAGATTTATTCATAACACACGTGAAAAGACCCAGGGAAACCGAGTAAACGATAAAAACGATAACAAAATAACGCTGAAAACCGATAAAAACCCTGAAAAACATACATTTCACACCTGAGCCTCAACTCTCGCGGCCCGGTACCAAACGACTCACGGACCGGTACCGGTCCGAGGCCCGGGGGTTGGGGACTGCTGCTTTACACCAATCAAACAAACAAAAAAAGCTTTATTAGCATCAACCGAACAGAAACAGTGACCAGAGGCACATTAGTCTCAGCCATTGTGCTCATTGCTAGCCACACCGAACAAACACAGCTGTGATTCCCGTTGTACATTAACAATAACAGTGAGACATGAACACAAGTTAACTGGAACAGCTGTTATCAGACTGTAACTTAAACACGTTAACATCAGCATGAGTCGTCGGGATGGTGGCCGCTCCCCTCGGGCTGCACCAGTGTATTAGACCAGTATTAGCTTGATGTATGCAGATGGGTGTGTAACTCTTATGAGCTGTTTGGGCTAACTCACAGGACTGTGTGTGGCAGTCACAAAGCAACCTTTGTGCCTTCCAGGCACCTCCTGCCTTTCACAAAAATGGGACATTAGAAGACCGCCAATAAAGTGATGTCTAGATTACTGTGATGTCCAAACATTTAAGGTTTTCCTACTTGAATGTTTAGTTTTTGTTGAAAGTGACAATTTCTCCTGAGGAGAGCACATGCTCTCAAAATTACCAATGATAAGAAGAGTGATAAACTGGAAACGCTCGTTTAAACATTCTGGGTGATTAATGAGGTCAGTGAAAAGCTGCTGTGGGAGCACTGTGTGGTAGTCCATTTAAGCGCTGGCTTTCCAAACTAATTAACAGTCATCGCGGCAAAGATCACAGTAATGCCTGCTTACTTTGGCATTATTCAGTGGATGCCACCTGTGTGAATCCCACTGATGTGTTTCATCCTTTACAAAAATGTAATCACAGTATAACAGAATATATGGTATGTTAATAAAACTGGAGTTAATATACCTGTAAACCTTGTGACATCATCTTGAATTTATAATAAAGTGCAACTTAAAAATATGCAGAGTCCTTTCCACTTGATTGAATGATCTGACATTTAGTTCATTTAGTTTCTTTGCTTAGAACCGTCGTTCTCAATCTGTGGTGCGTGTACCACTGATGGCACATGGGCTCCCTCTAGTGGTACGCAGGAAGTCTTCAAGACTTTTTTTAAGATTAAATAATTATTTAAAATTTGCATACATTAAATGTTCTTTACCGCAAGATAACCGAAATTGAGTTTAAACTAGATTTTGTCTTTTTTTTGACAAGCTATATTCAACAGGCACGCTGACTAGGCCAACCTAACCAGTAGCTCAAAGGGTTGACAAACTGAGTCGTGATGGCAAGTGGACGAATGAAAAATGACAGTTCAAAAGCGAAGCGATCCTGGCTCCAAACAGGAAGTATCAAAAGGAGAACTGTAGTGAATATTTTGACCAGCACAGCAGAAACTGAAGCCGACGACAGTGAACCCAGCACAAGTGCAAGTAGCAACTTCAGCAATACCCGTGAAACTTCTGGTGCGTGATAGCATCAAACGACGCAAAACAGTGAAGACGTGATTGAAGTCACATCAAGTTCAGATTCTTTTGGAGTGGGACAGAGGATGAGCCCAGGTGCGCAGAGTGCGGCGATGTTCTTAGTAATGAATGCATGAAACCATCAAAGGGTTCACTGCACAGCGAATACCCGGCACTTTCAGACAAGGCCGTGTGCTTTCTCTTTCCATTTGCACCACATATCTATGAGAAGGTCGGCTCTTCACTCGCCTCTAAGGCTGAAGGTGTGTTTACGGAGCCATGCACGTCCCTTTAGGTACGGAGGCCAAGTTGCCAATGACCACCAAATAAGATAAGATCAATCTTTGTTAGTGCCACAAGTGGGAAATTTGTTGTTTCTGTTTCGATTGTTTTCATGAAGCTGTTGAATGTTTTAATGCAGTCATTTTGTCACATGATGGGCATTTCAGTCAAGTACAGTTATGACTGTTATGGCAGTTAAATAACATTCATATAAGAAATAAAATAGTCTCGTGTAAACTGTATATGTTGTTAAATAGGCTGATACCACTGTACTTTAATCATAAGGGTGGCACTCTATATTTTCTGAGGTGGTACTGGCTGTGCACAGTTTGAGAACCACTGGCTTAGACAGCAGAGCAGCACATATTCCTGCCATGTTTGAGAGAAACGCACAAAGATCCATGATTATCAGAGTGCTCTTTGCCTGACCTGTTGTATCCCAAACGTACGGAGCCCCGCAAGGGACATGGGAGAAAAAAAATTACAATGAACTTTTGCGAGATCTCGCAAAACAAACTCGGGATCTCGCAAAACTTTTGCGAGATCTCGCAAAACAAACTCGGGATCTCGCAAAACTTTTGCGAGATCTCGCAAAACAAACTCGGTGTCGGTACAAACGCACCCATCTCGCAAAAGTTTTGCGAGATCCCGAGTTTGTTTTGCGAGAGCTCGCAAAAGTTTTGCGAGATCCCGAGTTAGTTTTGCGAGATCTCACAAAAGTCCGTCTTAATTTTTTTTTCTCCCATGTCCCCTCCGGGGCTCCGTACAAACACACCTTTCTCTGACAGGACCACTAAATAATGAACTGAATTTTACTAAATAAAAACATTAGCAGTGCAGTTTAACAATAAATTTGTGCTTCAAACAAAATAAATCAGCAATAACCATAAAGTGCCAGCGTCATTTTCTGCCTTCTATCTTGCTTGTTTGGTGAGCACAACTAGGGGTGGGTTTTTATAATCGATTAAAATCGATTCTGGCTTCGATAACTTGAAATCGATTCATTAAAATCCTGAATCGATTTTTTTAATATAAATTTATTTTTCCTGAAACGCCAGAATCTCAGGTGAAACCTCAAAATTTCAACAACCACCAAACAGCTAAAACAGTAAATGAGAGCAGGAACACGGATTCTGCACAAAGACGTAAACACACAGCGTGGACCCGCCAACGCATCAGAATCAGTGAGATGTCACCTTTCTTACCTGACAGCACGGACACGGTCGGGGCTGAAAGCCGACAGCTCGCTGATTCTGATGTTTCGGCGGGTCCGAGCTTTGTGTTTACGTCCTTTTTGTGCTGATTCTAAAGCTGTTAGTTTGATGTCTCTCCAAACAATATTGACTGAACCAGCAGCAAAAGAAGATCCAAACTGCGCTTCACATAAACATCGTCATGAATTCTCTGACTTTTGCTGTTTTGCTTCCACCAGGATACAATCACACTTCATGCACAGCTCTCTCTCTCTCTCTCTCTCTCTGTACTTCAAGAACAGTTTCCCGTCTATCTCCGAAATCTGTTTTCTGCATTATTCGCTTGCTTGTTACGCACAAGTCTACCGTTATTTGCAGCGCTGTCGCTGTTTTTTTTTTTCGTTTTATATACTTCCGAAAAGAAAACCTAATTTCTGCTGTTCAATACTGAACAAACTTAAACTTAAAATTATACAAAATGCAAAACGCTCAGCTGTGTCTGTAATAAAACCGCTGTAACTTCAGAGGTAATGTTCATATGTTGATTAATGGTTTTCTTTCGTTTTTGATGTACTGCAGAATATTTTTATAAAATCCAGGCCAGGAAAACCTTCATGTTTTTCTGTGTTTTATCTTCAGCTACTTTGACACAAAGGCATCTGCTGTGATGCTCACACCTTTGATAAAGTCTTGTGTGTGTCAGCTTCCTTTTTATAGATACAAAAATATGTAAATGTACTGATCTGAATTATAATATTTCTGACTGTCAAAATTTCCCAGATTCAAATCGAATTGAATCAAATCGAATTGAATTGAATCGAATCGTGGAACGTATCGATTCGGGACCTTGTGAATCGGAATTGAATCGATTCTAGAAATCAGTGACGATACCCAGCCCTAAGCACAACCTCTGCTTTATTTGCTGTAAGTGAATATCTGCATGAAAGCTTCAACATTATGATTCTGTATAGTCACAGAAACCCTTTTAAAAAACATTTAAAAGGTTTGAATATAAAGTGTAGTCAGTCTGCAAATGACAGCGCCCCATGCCGGATACACAAGACATTCCCACCAGTTTTCCTTAATGTTTCCCAGGAGTATTACTACTTGTGGTTGTACTGTCCACGTCACGATATAAACACCTATGGCGTAAACTTGTGAAGGTCACTGCAGATGTATTGCTGAACTTGACAGTAAAAAACATTGAGCTGCTGACAAGAATCCAGGATAAAGTGAAAGAGGAAAACCCGGAGTTGGATGTATTTTTCCTCTGCACAAAACTAATGCTGACCACCACAACTTACTTTACCACTCTAAGGCCGACTTGTTAACTTTGGGATGAGTATCTCAGCTAGTGCCGAAGTTCAAAACAGGAGATACATGCATGAATGTGCAGAACACAAAGCTACAACACAAACATCAATTTGTGCATGAAATACAATGTGAAAGCCTTCAAAGCCAAAATGATTTTCTTCATTCTCAAGACAAATTTTGGGCGACACATTCGCTCGTTTCCTCTGAAACAGGGAAGATCTGCACAGAGAACTCTGCAGCCAATTCTCAGATTTTGAAAAGACTGAGAATTAACTTCAGTTAGTGTCACTGGACCCTCAGACAGCACTACAGGAGTTACAATGTAAACTGATAGATCTTTAGTATTACTCTATTCTAAAGAAGTTTCTAAAGTTTAACTCCATGAAACTGGATAAAACTGCAGCCTCCAAACCTCCAAGAGATGAAGATGCTGGTGTTGTTTGGCTCTACTTACATGTGTGAGCAAACTTTCACTGAACACCATCTCTGGGGGAGACGAGACGGCGTACAGAGCTGAGGTTCAGAGGCTGTCAGACTGGTGTGCAGACAACAACCTGGACCTCAATACCACCAAGACAAAAGAGCCGGTAGTCGACTTCAGAAGGAGGAAGTCTGAGCTGCAGCCTGTCAGCATCAACGGGGAGTGCGTGGAAAGGGTCTCCAGTTTCATGTTCCTGGGTGTGCACATAGACACAGACCTCCAATGGAGCTCAAACACCTCTGCGGTTTTAAAGAAGGCCCAACAGCGTCTCCACTTTCTGAGAATCCTCAGAAAAATGGACCTGAAGAAGGAGCTGCTGACCGTCTTCTACCGCTGCTGCATTGAAAGTGTGCTGACATATTGCATCTGTGTGTGGTTCTCCAGCTGCACCACAGCACACAGAAAGGCAGTCCAGAGGGTCATCAATATGGCCCAAAAAATCATTGGACATCCTCTTCCCTCCCTGAAGGACCTGCACAGCACTCGCTGTCTCAAGAGGGCACGCAGCATCCTACGGGACGGCACACACCCAGGACACCGGGTGTTTAAGCTGCTGCCGTCTGGCAGGAGGTTCAGGCTGCTGAGGTCCGGGACAAACAGACTCAAGGACAGCTTTTACAACAGGACAACAGCCCTGATCAATGCTAACAGCTGACCTGACTGGATGCCTCCCTGGACTTTTTTTAGGGGGTAACAACAATAACAATAATAATATTTATATTTAGAACAATGTGCAATAAATATTTTTCATTTTTCTTCTTTTTATTACTTAAGTTACTGTGTGGTGTGGTAGTGCCGACGTGGGACAGTTTTCCTATTTCATTGTACTATTGTACTATGGATGGCTGTGCAATGACAATAAAGAGTTATCTTAATAAAGCACAAAGCCCAGAAAACTGATGAACACCAAAAGCTGTCCTGAGAATTGCCACAACTAAACTGACACCAAGCATCGATACTGTGACCAACAACACGGTTCCCAGTAATATTGAATAAAGTACGTACGTAACTTACCTTAGGTGGGGATGGTGTAAATTAGGTTACTTTACCCCATCCCCATACACCTCGCCCGGCCTGTCTTTAAAGCCCTTGTGCCAAACAGTTTGCCCACCTGTGGTCTACTGTAGACCACAGTGTAACTTCCCTCTGACCCTTTGACAACAGGGCTTCCTTTGCTTTCTCCTCCTTATATTCTCTAAGGAGCTTGGAAAGAAAAGCGCCTGGACCTCTTTAAGTGGCTTGAAGACGTTTCACCTCTCATCCGAGAAGCTTCTTCAGTTCTAGGGTCAAATGGTGGAGAGTCCCAGATTTAAGCTCTGTGGGAGTATCCCCCCAAAGAGGGACAAAGGACCCACTGATGATCCTCCACCTAATCACACGAGCCAAGGTGTGAAAATGGGTGTAGGTCACAATCAGCCAGGGTTTCGGGTGAGCTCATTGTGAAACCTTGCCCCGCCCTATCGTGTCAGGTATTGAGACTGTACTAGGTTGAGAAGTGAAGGCCAGGTTCAGTGCCAGGTGGAAAAGAGTTTGCATAGCTCACATTTGTACTTGATAGTCTGACAATGGAGTAAACTTTCACCTGTTCCCAGGCCAAGCCTCAGACCACCAATGTAGTGATTGTCGAGTCGGCCATGATCCCACACTGTGAGCTCAATGCAGACCTCCCTGAGATCCTCTGGTCGGAGGCCGTCATACACCATGGTGTGGTTAAACATGGGATTGGCTGTCCTTGTCACTACGCGAGTTCTCTGTCGGCTTCTCTGGCTTGCATCAGGACGTAGAGTACTACAGCAGCAGGACAGGCAGGAGATAGAAGGAAACAATTCATTTGGAAGGAACGTACTGAAACACTTGTGCAAAGTAATCATAATGAAATCAATAAATAAGACATGGTAAATAATAAATAAGTCACAGTCCTGGGTCTGTGACCCAGTTTTTGAATGTATTATGGACTCATGATTCTTTCATTGGGATTTTAGAGATGATTTATCTTTAAGTCTGTTGTGAATATAATATTACTACTTTGTGTTTCTAAGTTTGTCTTTGCTTCTAGCCCTTGGTTTCTCATGATGTTACTTCTTTTCTATGTGCAGTCTCCCAGTCGTGTCCCCGGAGTATCGTGTCTCCATGTCTGTTTATCCCAAGTCTCACTGTTCAGTTCATATGTCTCTGTGTGTGTTACTTCCTGTTTTACTTTGATAGTCTTCAGTCTCGTTTGAGTTGCTTCCTGTGTTGCATTAGTCATGATTTAGTTCAGCTGTGTGCCCACGTGTCTCCACTTCCCTTAATCACTTTCTTGTGTATGTAGTGTCTGCGTCTCGCTCTGTGTGTTGTTGTGTTCTCCCTTATTGTAGACGATGTCCTGTTACTGTTTAGTTTTGTATTTTGCCTTTTGTTCTTTGTCACCTTTGTTACCAGCAGTAAAGCTGTGATTTTGAGTTGACTTCTGTGAGTTCTGCATTCTGGGTTTCACTCTGTTTGTATATTGTGCCAAATATGTGCTGCAGGCAGGTATGGAGCTATTGAGAATTCTCATTTTCAGATGATGGGTGCACTGCAATGGATCAGTGATATTTTCAAATAATTGCTTTTGTAAGGTCATTAGTCCAAAACTAGATGATGTTCACTTAACTTAAAACAAATAATCAGTTAATTGGTTAATTGTGTGATAATTTTACAGGAAGCAGGCGATCTCACTTTGACACTTTGCTCTTTTTGCAATTTTCCAATAACTGTTTACGTCACTTTTATAATTAGCTGCTGCTTCGGGACTCCAACTGCAACCAATCACACAACTGTCTCCACTCTGTCTCGATTGAAATGTATTTTTATTAACGTTTTATTGTCGGGTCTACCTTACAATATAAAGCACCTTAAGGTTGCTGTGGTTTGGCGCTGTATAACTAAAATTGAACTGAATTGAAATTAAATGGAGAAACTATTTGAAATAAACCAGTTTGATTGAAATAACATAATTAAACAAGAAAATATTAAACGGTTTATTTTGGTTTTGTTATTTCAAGGTTCAGACTT
Source organism: Perissodus microlepis (assembly GCF_051167445.1). NCBI lineage: Eukaryota > Metazoa > Chordata > Actinopteri > Cichliformes > Cichlidae > Perissodus > Perissodus microlepis. Next base: position 777,160 of record NC_140470.1, read on the forward strand.
TGGATCTCAGCAAACAGTGTACTGTTTCCTACCATTTCACAAATGGGTCGATAATGAGGCCTCTAACCGGCAGAAGATTCTTGCAGTCTTTCACCCAAATCTGCACCTCAGCGCTTTCCATCGTAGATGTTCTCCTACCTGTGCGTGCAATAAGACCACAATAAGTAACATAAATGATAAACATAAAGGGAAAGAGCAGATCAAAAGGAAGGCCTCACTGAGGGATGTCTGCGGCAGGAATCTCAGAGCGACTCTCATCTGTGCTCTGCTGTCGATAAGACACGAGGCAGCTGGTGCTGAAGCTTGTGCTGACACCTGAAAGATTAAGCTGAGTAAATGTCTAATAACTGCGACAATATTCACATAATGCTTTGAGAAATTAAGCATTTACCCTGGTTTTTAATGCATATTCATTTATCTGTGTGTTGCTGAAGTCCCACTCCAACAAATTCAGGTTCACGTCACCCAGGAATCGGTTGCGTCCGAAGCTGCTGTCGTGCCACACTGAAATGCTCAGACTCTGAGTTTTCAACACCTGCATCATTACTTTAAACTGTAAAACGGGAAAAGACAATGAACAGAAGTAGAGCATTTTCAGAACATATCCTTAGATATAAATGCCATCCTGTAAAATCCTGTTTCTATAATATTGTCAGCATAAAAACGATGTAAGTAGCACTCGACTCACTGATGCCCATCACGATTACCAAAGGTTAGTCCTTTATAATACTTCCTTTGAACAACTAATATTTTGAATATTTTGAAATACCAGTGGAGCACTTTGTTCTTACAGTGCAGGATTGTTTGCTTCCTGGAGTTTCTCAAAGTTCGGCACCTCTCCCTTGAAACCAGATCCTATTTTCAGGAGACACTTTTAACATAAGGCTTCAGATTTCCCTTTTGGTAAAGCTTATGTGCACTCAGGGCTAGACCAGATCATCCTGAACAGCCCCTTAGTTTTGCTGCTAAACTGTTAGGCCTCCTGAGATGTGATGCGTTCCTTCTCTCCTCTGCTTTTCTCTTTCATTGTTATTTATAAGCTTCTAATGTCATGAACTGGGTCATCTTTCCCCCTTAGTTTGGGCTTTGCCTCTCTGACCTCTCTCCTGGTGTCTTTATGTAAATATCTGTAGATCTTTAGCTGCATGGTTCTGATCTGCAGTTACAAGTCCAACCACTCCATCCTGCTCTCAGATGAGACAGCTGTGACAGCTGGCTGCCTTTGTCTGGTCAGTCTGTGGTTTTTCCCTGTTAAAAGTTGCTTGTTGACTGGCTGTTATATAAATACAACGTCAGATCTCTGTGCATGAGATTTCTCCAGATTCTTGGACTCTCTGGTGATTTTAACTACTGTTGATAATGACATATTCAAAGTTTTTCCACAATTTTACATTCAAGAATATTCTTCTAAAATCGTTCCACAATTTGTGGAGTTTTTTGCACATTTTTTAAATCCTGCCTCTCAAAGGTATCCTTTTCATATCCAGTCATGTTACTGGCCTATAGTAAGTAAGGAGCTAGTAAACCAAACTAGGTGAAAACTGAATTGAAGAAAAACCTGTTTCTTCTCAGTACTGCTCAGTTTTCTGGCGTTTTGTTGCCCCCGTCCCAACTTTTTGGACGGATGTACATGATAATGATGTATAAGAATGAGCTACTTCTTTCATGAAATAGTCATTTTCTGAACAGGGTTTATAAAGCTGGTGTGCACTGAGCAGACGTTATATTAATAAAAGGAAACGTACCACAGCCAGTAAATTTAACAGCTGGAATCATGAAACAAGTACAACTGGACACGTTTTGAATAGAATGAATAAATTCATTTTATTTTTTTCAGCTGAACAAGAGTTCAGGGTTTACATAAACAGACGTGTAAAAGATTAAATATGGCACTCTCACCGTGAGGATTTCACTGTAGGTGGGGTTTAATGTCTTCTTTTTTACACTGGTTTTTCTCTTTCCCAGCTTAGTTTTGTCTGGAAGAAGATAACATTTCACATACCTGTGAATGCACAGCAGAATTAAACTCTTGTTCTAAACTTGATTTACTTTATAGGGTGAATATTTGACACTTTATGTCAAGAAAATACATCTTTAGCAAATGTGATTCATATTTCAAACTGTTCGTTAAACGTGGGGTTGTTCCAACGTTCAGCACTTACGGGTCAGAACAATGTTTCTTTCTGTCAGCTGTGGCCAGATCTCTGCAGTGCATCACAAAAATATGAAGCTCTCCAAGCTTCTGGATGTAGTTCACAGCAAACTGGATGCTTCCCTGGACGTTGATTTCAGGAGAGTCTGCAGGATAAATGCTGCTGCTGACCTGTTCAGTCATGACAGAGGAAATAAAAAACTCTCTGATATTCGGGCCTTTTTATTTAAAGTGAAAACTGTGACTTTTGCTTTGTATGTATTGTATGTTTATTCACTCTGTAACAGGTTCCAGTCTATCGCTCCCATATAATAGCAACATTGCATCTGCTCATTAGCAAACAAACCAAACTACCAGTTTTTGCATTCTAATCTTTAAAAAGTGACATAATCTACACGACAAATTAGCATTCAGTCTTTCAATGTAATCAACACATTGTGTCAACTAGGAAGCATTATGTGACATACAGAGGACGTTAGATTATACGTGGAGCTGCTGGTGTTTGTTTCAGCTCTCACGTTGGTCTCCAGAGGGCCTCCACTGTCCTTCTGTCCAAGCAAAGAGAAACACCAGGTCAAACACAATGTACAGCTCCATTCAACATGCACGAGTCAACCAAGGCTATTTTACCTTGTTGTACAGAAGGACGGGTTCTGACACGCTGCTTTTCATCAGCCTCGAGCTGCAGAGTGTGGAAGCTTTTGGTGGAAGAGATGAATTTTAATATTGTGCAGTGCAATGAATACAAAAGTATGCTGATGTTGAAATCACTGCTCAGCCATCTTTTGCATCCTGATTAAAATGTGTATAAAGATAACTTCATGTTTATCTTTATTACTGCCCATACTTAGATGCATTCGTTGGCTTGAATTGCACTGGGTTCTCTGGGTATCACGAGAAAGTACTTAGAAAGGCGGCGTCAAGATTTCTTTTGTTGTACCTCTGAAAATCTTTACCATTACCGAGCAGTCACATTTACATTCTGACCTACAGAGATAAGCTGCACACACTGAAGTGTACAGTGGACTGCCGCTGCTTGTGCCTGCAGTGATATGTACTAATGTTACTGATTCAGTTTTAAAGGGTGCTGTTGCACATGCAGTGATGGTCGTTACTCGTTTGTGAGGTTAGGGTCAGATTTTCCAGACTTTCGGATGAAGACCTGCTCCTTGAGGATAACCGTTTCAGGGCTGGCGTGATGGGACTGGAGCTCTTCCTGTAACCTACCACAAATAAAATAAAAAATCAGCTGTAGGAAATGGAACCAACACCGAGTTGTTGATATGCAAAGCAACAATTATTTATTTTCTGTCAGTCAACATCAACAATAAACAAAACAAATTACTTTTGTTAGATCAACTATATTACAATCAAAATCAGATTTACATGTAAAAAAAAAATCACTATAAAGACAAACAAGTCTGTGTTTTTACTTTACTGTCAGTAACACCTCAACAGTCAGAAAGAAAACAAAAAGGAAAAACGACTTAAACAAAACTCACACACACATACACTCTCACTCACACACACACACACACACACACACACTCACACACACTCTCACACACTCACACACACACTCACACACTCACTCACACACACACTCACACTCACTCACACACACACACACACACTCACACACACACTCACACTCACACTCACTCACACACACACACACACACACACTCACACACTCACTCACACACACACACTCACACACACACACACAATCATAAACTCACTCACACACTCACACACTCACTCACACACACACTCACACACACACTCACACTCACACACACACACACTCACACTCACACTCACACACACACTCACACACACACTCACACTCACACACTCACTCACACACACACTCACACTCACACACACACACACAATCATAAACTCACTCACACACTCACACACACACTCACACACACACTCACACTCACACACACACTCACACTCACACACACACTCACACACACACACACTCACACACACACACACACTCACTCACACACACACTCACACACACACTCACACTCACACACACTCACACACACACTCACACTCACTCACACACACACACTCACACTCACACACACACACACTCACACTCACACTCACACACACACTCACACACACACTCACACTCACACACTCACTCACACACACACTCACACTCACACACACACACACAATCATAAACTCACTCACACACTCACACACACACTCACACACACACTCACACTCACACACACACTCACACACACACACACTCACACACACACACACTCACACACACACACACACACTCACACACACACTCACACTCACACACACTCACACTCACTCACACACACACACACACACACACACTCACACACACACACTCACTCACACACACACTCACACACACACTCACACTCACACACACACACACACACACTCACACACTCACACTCACACACACACACAATCATAAACTCACTCACACACTCACACACACACTCACACACACACTCACACTCACACACACACTCACACTCACACACACACTCACACACACACACACACACACACACACACTCACACACTCACTCACACACACACTCACACACACACACACACTCACACACTCACTCACACACACACACATACCTGTTTTTCCTACATCGTGGGGTCCAATGAGTGACAGGTGCCTGATGGGATCCACCCTTTCCAAAGGGTGTAAAGACATGATTTTCACTCCTAAATTCATAATAAATTCATCTAAACTTAAAAATGACTTGAAAAGTCAAACACTCTCAAATAAATTTTAAACCTGAATTTTTGTTTTACTGGGGACCAGACATAACCCGTCTACTGATACTGGGGACCGGTCATGTGTCTATGAGCATACAGTCAACAACACTGATCCATGAAACCTTACTATCATATTACATAATGACTGAGACCCTGAATTGGTTAAGTGGAAGAAAATGGATGGATTGTTTTATTAATCTCATCCTGACTGCCAGATACTTATTTTATTAATTTATTTTTTTTAAATCTGATTCTAAAATATTAGTTAGGAAGTTGTGAAATTACACAAACACTACTTATGAAATTTAAGAATGTTGTAAAAGTTGAGCTAAAGGTAACATTTTGTATAGTGTTTTACTTGTTATGATTGAACATATGCAAATAAAATAATTTAAAATCAATTCAGTTTGTCAGTTGATTTTCATCAGATATGAAGCATCAGATCTGCTTTAACAGAAAACAAAACGATATTTTTACCAAACCACATTTGACGGTTAAAAGAAGTCACCTACTGTACGAAATGGGCAGACAAACTGAGTTTATGCCTTCATGTAACATTTATTTCAGCCTTTTAAAGTCAGACCTTCAGCCCCTTACATCCAACAAATAGTGTATGTGTTTATCTATATCTCTATATACGCACACATACATATATCTATCTATATATCTATATCTATATCTCTATATATCATATTATATACAAGTATAAATATAAGTATATATAAGACAGTACTCCCTGATAAGCAAGGTGGCATTTTTAGATATGTCAGAACGGGAATGCCTTTTCCTTTTCAAAACATAATTAAAACTAATTAAAATGGAACATGAGTTCCATTCTTTCCAAACGTTTTTTTTGATTTGTCCAAAAACATTGGTCTAGCGCAGAATGTAAAAACATTGCAAAGGGGCAAACAAGGCACAAATGAACAATTAAGAACAGGCTGTTAAACTCTTTTTGCAGCTTTACGCTGCATTGCAGTGATTCGATTTTTTACATAGAACTTTACCGCTGTCCAGGTTCTGTTTTTAAGTGCTTTCAGTGAAGCCTCAATACAGGCAACGCACTCAGACTTTCCTGGTACTTTACCAGACTCAATGAAGGACATTAGTGTCTTTTCCACAGCATGGACCTCAGCTGATGTCCAAGTCCTCTTCTTTGATGTTCCTAAAATAGAAAAGAAAGTGACTTAATACAGTTGTAATAATTAATTCAAGATAAATTAAGGCAAAACTAAAAAGGGTAGACGCTTCAGTTTTAGAGTAATCACTTTTAAATTTTGCACAGTTTCCTCTTAGCTGTTGAGGGTCCAGTTAAATCATGAATTTTCAGAATATTAATAAAATAAATCTGTCAGTGAACAGGCAAATTACACATTAGGTTCTTTATCACAGTTATATGTGGATACATCATAGGTCCCTGAAACTGCCTACACTTTTCTATCATTTGCATTTTTTCCTTGCTTCTTAGTACCTCCCAAGAAGGGAGGATAGATACAAGAAAATTTAAGGAAACATCCACTTCTAACAAGTGAGGTAGCTAATCACAGTTCAGTTGTCAGTCAGCTTTAACAGTTGAGACTAACAATAATAGAGACACTTGAAAGCAGCATTGTTTTCTCCCTGTAGCCTGCTTTCACTTTATCACCTGTAGATAAGTAACAAGCTGCCATCTGGATTCATACTGCATCCTGCTCAGAGACACAGAATCCACTTACAGAATTAGTGTCAGTATGTACTTAAGTTCTAATTGTGAACTTATTTTTTTAAATACAAAATATTCTAGTATATTCATAATACTAGAAACCATTTAATTTAAATGGTTGACAAAAATGAAATTTCAAAGATCAAATCAGATGCTTAGAAACGATCTGCCTGTGAGTAGAAATAACAAGGAACTTAGTTATCAGTGTTTCTTGCTGACAGACTGACTTTATCCAACACCCCATCATTGGTATGAAATTCAGTGAAAAAAAAAAAAAAAAAAAAAAAATTAGTGAATTAGGATGCACCCAGTGCATTTATTTGCATCAGTATGAGATCTTTGTCATCAAAAATGACATATTGTGGCATGTCATATCTGATGACACTCACTACATGCTATTAAAAAGATATTTTATAACAGTAACGCACAGGAAATGTTTGAATACATGGGAACTACCAGCCTAACAGCTGTACTGCCATCCAGAGTTATAAAATGGGCTATAAATTTCATCTTTAACTGATAGTAAATCTGATGTCATTTCTGTTTCCATTCTTACATTGGTAAATCATTATAAAATGCGGTCTTGTTAAGTACAATCTATTATCTCACTACGTCTCTCAATGACTGTAAAAATGTAAATTTCTGCAAACTAAACCACTCAACTATGACCTTTGATGGCAACTTTATGGATGAGAAAAAGAAAAAAAATGCAAGTCAGCCATTTCAGATACACCAGGAGAAGGAGAGGAGTCAAAGAAATCCTGCAAGTTAGGTTTACAGGGTCTGACTCAGCATCCACCCTCACTCTGAAATGGAAAACCTGGATTACCTAGTTTTAGACAAACATGTTTTCTGGCACAGAGCCCTGATTCCTGGAATGATCTTGTCCAGAATTAACATGACATAAAGACTTTTGTCTGTATTCACCCACCCAAGGAGTATGAGACTTTGGTTGCTTCAGGTAAAAGTATTCACATACTGGAGCTCTCAAAAAAGAGCTGACAGAGGAGGAAGTGTTTTTCTGTTAAGTAACAACAGTAAATTCTTTGACCAGTAACAGTCATTTTTGACAACAGTAATAACCAGCTAATCACCCATAAGTAGTCAGCCTTAATAAATTTGGCACACATTTCGTCTGCTGTAACGCTGACGAAAGCCTTGTACTGAAAGGCCTCCGTTTTTTCTTACTGCCTTGTTACATTAATCATTACTAATTCATCATCATGTCATCATCCAGTCCAGATAGGTTGTACTAGGAACATTTGTCCAACTTTAAAATAAAACCATTATTAGGGTGAGAAAGCAAATCAGTGCTTATTTTAGTATAGCCTTTTTAGCTGTTGTGTGGAAAAGGGAATGGGTAAAGAAGAAATGTGGGCAAATGCCAAGCCTCAGTCTGTGGGATACCTGCAGTAGCGTGGTCACCATCAGGCTCATCTGTGGTCCACTGTCCTTGCTTGAATCTTGGTGGTCCTATGAGAAGAAGAGTAAACTGTGTAAGTAGAAAAAATATGTACCTTGTGACCCTGGAAAACAGAAGACAAATACTGAAAAACATGCAAAATTGTGACTGCAATGCAGTACAGTGTTATCACCCTGCTACATAACTCATCTACTGTGCTAAAATTTAAAATATTTGAAAAGTTTCAATATTACACTGTCAGGCAAATACCTAGTCCAGTCTCCTTCAGTTAAAGAATGTGATTTTTTTTGGCAGAGCTCTTGAAGTAAAACAATGACAAAGGTTGAAGCAAAAAAATTTACCCATTCATGGTTCTCAATATACAGAATTAATGCCAACTGAACTGGCGTGGCTTGAAAATAAAATGGTGGGCAAGCAGCTAGCAGCAATAGAAAAATCTAACAGTAATAAACACGCAAGGGTAAAAAGAAGGTTACACAATACAGGCAACAATAGTGCTATCAGGCTCTTTGGTAGGGGATACTCAAAATGATCATTCTAAAAAACTTCTAACCTACTTTCTAAAGTACATTCAGTACATCCAGTTACAATTACAGAAATTATGTTTTTCTTGTGGATTATTGGAAATCTGCTCTAGACAGTCATACCAATCAAAAAGTTTTCAGGTTTGCACAACTGAAATATACCCAAAAAAAGAACATCTATACTCTCTGTGCTCCTGTTTGGTTTAATTCTACCAATTTGTAAAAGCAGGTTTCAAAAAAAAAGGAATGGGGGGGACTTAAAGTCCTGTAGTTTGTGCGCAAATTACCCATTTTAGTGGCATCAGTGTCAGACTCCTTTTCCTTTGCTGAAGTTCCTGTTAACAAATTGAGATAGCACACAATCAAAATTCTGTAATTTTTTTTAGGTTTTTGTGAAGCTTGCTTAGAGGCTAAATTAAGACCGGTACCTGAGGCAAAACAGGGTGTGCGGTGGGTGTGAGAAGTACCCTCTTTAGGGTCATCAATGTCAGATCCCGTCTCCTTTCTTCTCTTAGGTGTTGAGGATCCTGTTAAAATATAAATATATATATATATATATATATATATATATATATAAAATTTCTGTGTTTATAAAAACCACAAAATAATTAAAAAGGTACCATCTGGTTATTCTGCTGGATACCTGTGGGTGTTTCATCAAACTCATCAGTGGTTGGCTGACTTCTCGATCTTTGGGATCCTTTGACAAAAAAGTCAAAAGTCAAAGAAGTCAGTAATGGTATATGGTTGAACTCTGTGCCCATTCAGCCTTCACACTACGCAATGTATTTTTTGTTAGAGGTATTAACTGTATGTAAAGATGAATGGCATGTCTCCACATCTTTGCACTATTCAAATATTAAGCCATAACAACAAGAGCAGACATTTGTTGCTTATCATTTGGATCAAGTGTCTGCACAATAGTGATGGGGCAGTGCAGCAAGGTATACAGTTCTTGTCCATCCGCCTGCCAGAAACTAACTGAAATCAGCTGTCAATAATGACAGCTCACAGCCTTTTTATAACATTTAAGTACACTTCAAACCAAACTGATCAGAAAATTTAACAATTGAACATACATTCATGTGATAACTAAGTAAAATGAGAGAAACTCTTTCGGAACAATTTGGCATGTACTTTGAGGTTTTAGTTTGTCCCCTCTGTTAACAGTCTGCCACTATAAGATTCCACGTTTTTTGCTACAAATTTAAAAACTATCATGTCATCTATTTTTATATGCAGTAAATGGCTGGATGCTAAAAACAGTTAAACCTGTCACCTACTCGATGTTGAGGAACTGAAAGATGACTCCTTTGATGCATCCGTCTCTGAAAGATCACTTTCCACATCTTCCTGCATTTCTTCTGTAAAGCAGTGATAAGAAAACCATGTAGCACAAAAGACATTTACTCTGAAATAAAAATATAAGAACATTTTGTTTACCATTGGGATTAATTTGGATTTGATCGAGGCTCATTCCCTTGAAGTCTGACAGTCGGCCTTGTTCTAGAGCAATGAGCACTTTGCTGACTTTAGCCAACTCAAGTGTTCCTTCAGGCAGTCTATAGTACTCCCTATGGACTCTGATATCATGGCCTAGAAAATTTGCAAGGATGTCCATCTCATTGTCTCTCAGGTTTAGGACTGTGGACAGTGTGGACACATGCTTTCTCAACTTAGTTGAGGACAGTGTTTCTGGATGCTTCGCTCCACATTCCTTTGCAATCTGTCTGATGGCATCCGATCCCCTGAAGTGAGTGTCTGCTTCAGGTCTAGAGAAGAAAAAGGGATTTTCATCAGACACACCACAGGCCCGCCGATGTGAAACCAAGGCTTCCATTGAGGACAGCATGTCTGGTGTTAAGAGGATAGGAACTTTTCTGTTCCTTTTCCCTCTTATTTCGATGCGCTGGAAATGGCGACAGAGTTTTTGTTCCAACTCTGAAAGTCCTACTGCCAAATCCGAATGGACTCCTGAAGTGTCTCGCAGGGTGAATGCAGTTAGTGGCATTTTTGATACCTCACCCTCTCTCCTGCGGTTAAACAGTATCACTTCGCAAAGAGTCAAATTGGCCAGCATTGACCAGTTCTTCTTATTGGGATCACTGGCAAGTCTGGTTTGGTATTCTTTTCTGTACCTATCAAGATACATATGCATGGTTTTTACATCCTCGGTGAAAGGGAGGAGTTGAGGAGTGTTCCATTTTCCTTCTTTTAGAGTTTGCAGGGCACGAGATGAAACACACACATCCCATTTCTTCTCATAAAGATCCCGGCTTCTCTTCAGATTCTTAAGAAATTCCTCATCATGAAAATCTGCCATCTTTGCTTCACACTCAAGAATATTTGCAATCTTCTTGAGACTATGGCCCAGTTTCAGGGCCAATGATGGAGCTCTGTAGATGTTTTTGTCTTCATCAAAGCCAGCCACATCCTTTACTGCTTCAACCACAAACTTGAAATTTGAAGGTACATAGAAATCCTCCATTTTTTTCAGTGTCCCTGCTTCCCGTGAGCGCAGAAGTAACCGTCCCATTTCTCGCATTTTTTGTCTGATGTACTCATGTTTGGTCTTGTCATGTCCATGTTTTGAATACAAGTGTTCTCCTAGTCTCAAGATACTTTTCTCCTCTCTGATGATGTTTCTGACTTCATCCTGATGCATAGCATTCACCAGTTCCCAAACCTTTCTGCTGACACCATCTGGGACAGGCTGTGCAAAGGCACAAAGTGACTGGATCCGACTTTTGCCTGGTTTTGTTGTGCTGCACCTCTGTGAAAGCTTGCATCTTGAAATGTGTCTCCATAATAAATGTCTTTTCAGCAGTGCCTGGCAGTTAACGCAGTGCATGTAGTCATTTGGCTTCACTGGTTTTTTAGTTTGCTGACTTGGGATTAGTGTTCCACAGCCCGCTTTCAGAACCTCAATATTATGTGCACGGTTCCCCTTGTTTCTAATGAGGTCAAAATGTAGTTTGCGCTCCTTTGATTTCAAAGGAAAACTGATTGCTTCTGCTACAGCCAGTTCACTGCTGTGCTTGAGTATTAAGTGCCTTGCCATTTTATGGCACTCCTGTGGACAGTATAAGCAGTGATGCTTTTTACTGTATACTCTAGCCCCATCTTTCTTTTTTTGCAGCTTCATCACAAAAATATTTCCCTGGTTAGGTTGAGAGCTTTCACTTTCTACTGTCTCATGGTCCTTACCCGAAGATGTACTTCGAAGTGCTTTTCTTCTGGAAGTCTTTTGTGACTTCTTTGTTTTCTTAATTTTCAACAATGGGACCCTTTTTGCAGGACTGTCAGATCCCTCTGAACTGCTTTCATTCCCCGAGTCTTTTGATGGAATATATTCATCATCAGTGCTTTCAATACAACTTCCAGAAGCTTCTGATGTGTCAGCCACCTTGGAGATTGACTGCAGGTATTCACTGGTAAGCTGAAAAACCAGATAGAGACATTTATAGCTAAATTTGCAAGAATAATTACCCAGGTGTGAAAATCTTACACCGTCTGTGAGACCCCTTTAACACCTTCATTAAAGTGAACTTTAATTTGTTAGAACTGTTACCAGGTTAATGAAGGGTTATTGGATTTAGTCATTTTCATCAACAACTTTAGCTTTGTATACAGAAAGACTTGTTTACCGATAGTTTCAACCCAACCATAAAATTAACAAGGAAAAATTAGGGCTGGATGATACCATTTCAGCACTACCATAAGAATTCACAACTGACAACCAAATGTCAAATGTTTGTGTCAAACAAGATACAATAAAACCCCTCAAAAAACAACCTGTAAAATAATTATTGAACAGAGCTGTTCAAATAATTGGATGAAAACTCCTGTATTTTTTCCCCCCTCTCTCATTACTTTACATTTTTACTCCAAGGAGGCAGACTTGTAATTTCTAAAGTGCTCTTGAGCAATAGTTCTCCAGACATTCGGAAGGTCTTTCAAAGTTTTTCTTTGGACATTGGCTACTTTTTCACTCATTTGAGTCCAGTCCTTGTACCTGACCATTTTCAGAGGAATGTTTTTGTTTGTTAAGCTACTTAACAATGACCTATGAATCATTCAAAGCAAAAAAAAAAAGTCTCCTAACTTGAGAGATGAACCAGTGTTGTGTCCCCACATAGACAACTTAGAAAAAAAATAAAATTTAAATGTTATCTGTAGGTAATTTCTTTCTAGCAGACTGTCACTAAAACACATCACTTGTTTCCATTTCATTAATTGAATCTATGAGTAATGCCAAAGATAACAGTTACAGGCATAAAATAATATTGTTAGACCAACAGTATGATTCCCAACGACCTGAAAACCTTGCATCTCTCAGCATGGTGTGCAGTGTCTTTCAAAGAAAGAAATAAAATCTGAGGTAAGTGGAGAAAACCAAATGAAAATGAGAAGATGCTGAGGTATGCCGAATTACACAAAAACTGGACTTAAAAACAAAATCACTGGAAACATGGCTTGTGGAGTAAAAAATCCAAAATTGAATTTTTTGTTTCTAACTCATCAACGTGTATGCAGGAGGACAGCAGAGAGGTTTAACAGTGAGGGTCTACAGTCATCTGTAAAACATGGTGGAGGCTCTGTCATGGTTTGGGGCAGCATGTGTTGGAGATCTTCAAAACAAAAAAAACAGTGGAACATTAACAGTCATTGATTTGCCTCCCCAGAGCCTTGACCTTAACATTATTGAAGCAGTGTGGAGTCATCTGACTGAACAGAACAAAATGCAGAAACAGCCAAAGAGGACCTTTGAATGTCCTTCAAGAAGCCTGGAGAACTATACCCATATTGCTAGTAAAATACAAAGAATGAAGAGTGGCCCAAGATTTTTGTTAAGTACATATAGTTTAAAAATTGCAATGCTGCAATGCCAGTCTTCTACAGTAAGTTAAAGCCCTAATAAAAGTGTGGAAATGACCAGAATTATGCAAACTTACAAATATGCTGTCAGTTCGTTTGAGTGGTGGCACATCTGGGTCAGCAGCATCAGAGTATGAACTTTCAGGAGTGATTATATCGATGTCAGTATCAGCATCAACATCAACAATTATTTCCTATGGAGAGAGGGGAGATGTAAGACATTGACAGCAATGACTGTAATACATCGAGAAAGATATCAAACCTGATTTTTAACTTCTCAACCCAAAGCGAATTAAGAAAGATTTTTTTACATTTAGAGTTCTGTAAGTAAACTGTAACAACCTCATGAGTTTGATTTGAATAACATATCTAGAAATTTTAACTTCCCATACATTTGCAATCCTGTGTAGACTTATGCTGACTTCACCACACCAGGAAAACAGTTAATTTTATGAAAAATTCAACTCAAAGATTGCAAAGCATTAAAGCTGAAGCAAAGCCACCCATAGGCCAGATTGAACCTCCTGTTGTTCAGTTCTCTGCCAGGCCATGTGTGACAGTATGTGACATAAAGACAGTACATGCTAACCAAACAGTGAATGCATGGTCAGGGCTGTGTTTGCTGGTTCTCTTTAAAACTGACAGCTTAACTCACTCTAGCAAAAACCTGCAAGTTATGAAAAAGTTTCAGAGCTACTTATGGTCATATGGGATAAGCTAAAAGTGCTTATTTGACACATACCATGCTCTCAGATGATGTTGGTAGCTCAAATGAAAGATCTGACAATGAGGTCTCCCCCTCTTGATTAAGACTTGCTGAGGGCTTTAAAATAAAATTAAAAAGGACACATGTATCACCATGTCTACATACATAATGTTAATGAGGAACATGTTAGATAAGATGTGTGGTAAAGCATACTTGCAATTTTGAAAGTCATGCAAGTCAATTCAGCAATTTGCACCTTGAAAACACTAAATATGAATGACATCTAATCTACATCAGAAACAGTGCAGACAATTCTAGCTCTCCTTCACTCCTTTACATCTCACACAGGATGGGTAACAAGAACTGGTATTGAAGTACTGCCATTGAGTAAACAAATAATAAAAGCCAATCCTAAATGTTGAATGTGGATTTTTAAAATTCCTAACAATCCTGAACTGAAAAATAAGCATTCTATAATTAAGAAGCAGTACAGCGCAGAAGTACAGTAGCTCATGACCACAATAATTATATCTTAGTTATGAAAAAAAGTTAACAGAATCACTCCTGTATCTTGTTTAACCATGTCAAGTCTTTGTTCCACATATCGATATGATAACCGAACATATAACATATCTAGGCCAAATGTAAACACTTAAAATCATGGAAATATCTGCCTTAAAACAATACAACAGAGCTTGCCTTTAAACTTATTAAAATGCCTTTCAGGGTCACTGGACTAGTACATTTTCAGGTAAATGAGAGATTTGTTTGGTTTCTTGTCCTGAGTGGCACTAAAGCTGTGTCCCAAAACGTCGGCTGCATCCTCCTGAGGCCGGATTTGTAGACCGATTACATCACAGCGACGCCACGAAGGCTGTCCCAATTCGTAGACTCCTCCGAATCTGGCCGACAAATGAGTCCTCCTTTTCCCCAGATTTGAAGGATGGGTCGGGTGTATCCGTTGTGCCCCACCATATCCCAGAATTCATAGCACGGCCAAGCCGATTCCAGTTTCCAACAATGGCGGCCGCTACTAACTTTTAATATTAATCTTATTACTCTTTCTGGGTCACAAAATAAACTTTTAACATATTTTCAGGTGAGAATGTAGCTGTGTAAACTTCAAATATCTGCTCAGTTTATCAAGAGATCGCATATTTGCAAAAGTGCTCAGATGTTTTCAGAGACTTCTGTTACCCAGCCGCTCGATAGCTGACCGGAGGGTTCAATGGTCACTCGAGCCGGCGAGACGGCTGAGTTTATTAAACGCCAACGAGACAGCTGGTGATGCAAATCTGAATGCTAGACTGTCCCGTTTTACAAGCCTCGCACTTCCGGCCTTCTCGGTCTTCGAAGGATGCGGCCTAGGTTTTGGGACACAGCTTGAGTGTCAACATACTTTGCACACCATCTTAATATACAACCAATTTCTAAAGAATGCAAATTTTTATTAAGTTTCATGAGCTGTGGAGGATAAAGTCACTTTAGCATTAGATATAACTGTGGAAAATTAATTGAGTGTGGTTTAAGGGGGGTAACGAGTTATGGATTCTCAATCATGAGGTATATCCTGAAGTCCATTTCATTATCACTACTGTGGGCTGTGCTCTTGTGCTTGTGTGTCAAGTTCTGCTTCTGTCACCTACGTGTGTGTGAACATAACCCATCTTTTATACAAATTAGACTAAGAAAGAAAGGCAGAAAAGCCACATAATGACTGGCAGCTGTCACATTTATTTATTTATTTATTTATCGATCCCAGCACCACTGCTAATTTTTCATCTATATCTACATGGTAAACTGTTAAACTTGTAGAGTACTGAGCCTGTTATATACCACAAGTTAAAATCAATTTGTTACTTACCAAAGTCTTGGAAGCTGCAAGTTGCTTAGGTGAGAGCTGGGGTTGTGATGAAGTCTCACCCTCTTGGTTTGTTCTCTCCGATGGCTAAACATTACAGAGACAAACATTTCTTTTGATAAGGTTCACAAAAAGGTGATGAACAAGACCAATACACTACTAAATGCATCCTCTGTTTTATTTAAACCTAATGCTGTGTAAGAAAACACAGCATTACTACACATACCTTGGTTTTGAAGTCTAAATTCAGAAGGCTTTGATTACAGCACAACCAAAAGAAAAAAAAAACACCCTTTCTATTAGCCTATAGTTGACTAAACATGGCTCCATCTTAAAAAGTGGCCCTCAGTACTGTTGTAAACTAAGCTGTAGACAATTTCAGCTTGCACTGAGTGATGGGATGTACCAAACATTTTTTTCAAGTACTGTACAGAAGTACAAAATAAAAAAAAAATAAAAAAATGAAAAGCTGAATTTCAGATCAGCCAGGCTGATAACACCCCCTGAAATACATGTAACTGTGTACACACTTTGCTTTTATGTATACATTTGATATTGAAGTACATTAATTGCCAGGTAATATTTATGATACTTAGATACATATATCGGATATTAAAGAACTTAATGATGTACTTTTTTACCAAAGTACTAGTTTCCTACAAACTTTTACATTTTAGTTTAGAATGACATTTGGGTACAGCTTCTACTTCTTTATAAAAGGCTAATATGTCTTGCTTAAATATCAGTCCTGGGGTTGCACACTATTCCCCCCTCCTCCCACACTTGGCAAAAGCCATTTCAAATGAGTTAACTAAAGAGCTGACACGATGCTAAAGTTGCTTGGGTGAAACTCGGGCGTTACTAGAAATTTGTTCTAGAAATTTACTCACCATTTAGAGCTAACACTATTGCTAGCTACTCACTAAGCTCATTGATTACTCATTAAGCGTTCATTTTCAGTCCCACAGACGCCCGAATATTACGACAGTACCTAATAAAAGTGACCAAAACAGACATTCATGACTGCATGAATGTTAAGATATCAGCTAAAAACTGTACAGTTTAGGAGAATGTCGTCGAATTCCCCATTAAGCTAAGTCACGCAAGCATTAGCAAAGCATGCTAACTGTAGCGCAAACTGTCGGCTGCAAACACTTCACTTTGCCTAATTATTAAGTAAACACTAAAACAGTTTGTTTAATGTACTTACCACATTCATCCCTTCATCCTCTATTCTCTGACTGTCGGACATCTCCACTTTCTCTCTGTCACGCTTCTTCATACTTCCAGCCATCTCCTCTCGCCTCCGAGCTACGCCCCGCGTGTCTGGCTGCACCGAGCACGCGACTAATTAGCAACACCTGCAAACCTGTGACTGCAGCGGGTGGGGGATGGGAATAGGTAAAGTGAGGACCGCAAAAGTCAGGAAAAGTGTGTTTTCCGTACTGCGGTGGGTGGGGGATGGGAATAGGTAAAGTGAGGACCGCAAACGTCAGGAAAAGTGTGTTTTCCCTCATCCCTTCCCTTCAGCACCAAAATGTCAGCATTAGATTGCTGAACTTGTGTTTTAACTAAATATTAATGTATCCAAGAAAAACTAGTTTAATATGGTTTTAACATCCAAAATTATTAGTTAACCTTTTATTGACCAAGCATAATTTAGGCCGCCTGGACTGTTTTGGTAAATTTGGCTGTAAAAGGGTCAAAAAACATACTATAACTGAATGCTTTTGCCCCATTTTTTAGAATAACCTCAGCTTCCAATACCTGGCAGCCATTTTATATTATTTTATTGTTATGAAAGTGGAACAACAGTTTAAAGTGAAAAAAAAAAACGAACTTGAGATTTATAGTGGAAACTAATATTCAACATTAACAAAATACAACACAACATCAACTTGCAATATGAACTATAATAAATATGTACAAAAATGTTTTTTTATCCTTGCTCACTCAGTTTTTAATTTATTGGCCTTTTTATATTACAAGCGTCCAGGCGTTTTTGGCCCTGTGTGATCGACCCTGAAGCAGTTCCTACCCACCTGGAGACAGAGACCCACATTGCACTGCTCACCCAGCCAGGGACTTTTTCTTTTGCACAGAGTGCACTTTCACCTTCCTTGGGTGGCCATGCTTGCTTTTGACTGTCTTTCCCTGCTGCTTGTGGGGACAGCAAAATGGTTGGAGCGCGGTGCTGGTGGGCATCCCAATTTCAGAGAAAGAACAAGGAGATGAGCACATTTCACCTGCTGATAGATTTCCAGAATTTTGAGGTGGCTGTACACCAGGGGTTCTTTTTGGGATAAACCTTGATGGCTGGGGGACCACATCAGAGTCTTCAGTAGTTTTCCAGTGACAGCATGGTGACCGGCTGCGAACAGGATTCCCAGAAGTTCGATCCCTCTGTCAGCGAATCTGACCCTGGGTGGCACTCCTCTCCAATACAGAAACCAGAAAACCAGCAGAAACTTCGGAGTCCACCAAAGCAAAATCCCGGCAACAGGAGTCCAAAACTAAACAGATGAGCTGGGAAAACCAAAAACACAGAGTCCAAAAACACAGCTCAGTGGGCCGACCCGGAGGCCAGTGGCTCAATAATACAAGACGGTAACTCCGGGGGCCAACCCAGAGGTCGATGGCACCAGGGTCCAAGCTACACAAGTTCACTGGGCCGACCAGGAGGCCAGCAACAGAAACCAAGTAGTTCTGGAGGCCGGTCGTGCAGAAGGCAGCGGTGGCAATGTAGGCGATCCGAAGGCCAACCGCGTGGAAGGCAGCGGCAGCGTCGGAGCATTTCAGGATGCCGACCGCGTCGGCGACGGAGTCCAGTCAGCGACCTGGAAGGTGGCCACTGACGCCAAACCACACACGGACAAGGTCGAGCAGGCTGAGCCGGACGTGGACGAGGTAGCGGTGTGGCAGGACCAGGACCAGACGAGGCAGAACCAGATGACAGCGTGGCAGCCGCAAATGATGGAGTAGGTGGCGCTGCAGGCTGGATAGATCCCTCGGACCCTCCAGCGGGAACAGATGCAGAACCAGCAGGCACAGGGACCTCTGGCAGTGTTGACACTGGCTGGAGCTGAGCAGCACATTGGCTTGGCTAAGGCAGCGACAGCGGGATGCAGTCCTCAGAGCGCTGAAAGTGTTCACTGATACACCCACCAGAGGATGGAGGCGGATGGGTGAACTCGCTGGAGCTCTCAGCGAGTGATGATGGCTGAGACTGCTCAGTGGAGTTCCCAGGTGAGGTAGCTGGCACTGGCGCCTTAGCCTCCAGGGATCTAGAATCGGCTGGTGGCTGACACTCAGCCTCTGGGGAGACCCTGGAGGGAGTTACTGTCTCTAACATGGCCAAGTTAAGTGCTAAGTGGAGCTAGCGGCAACACAGGAGACTGAGCTAGTGGCAACACAGGAGGCTGAATAACAGACTGAGCTAAAGACGAGTGAGCAGGAGACTGAGCAGGAGACTGAACTGAGGGTGACTGAGCAGGAAACTGTGATAATGACTGAAGTAATGGTTGAGGTGAAAATGGAGCAACAGGCCGGGTGGCTAACTGGGCTACAGGCTGAAGTGGTAGTTGTGGTAGAAGTGACTGACTGAGCTAGTGACTGAACAGACCAAGCAGTGAGGGTTTCTAGAAGTGTGGCTGAGTCCTCCTTTCCTGGGCTGCCCATGCAAAACAGTTCAAAATAGAGCCTCGAACATGTGGGAACACAGCCAGGAGAAATTAGACTTAACGAGATGGAGGAAGCTAAACTAGAAACACTGACATAAGTCATGGACCTTCAAAATAAAGCAGGAAATCCACGGACAGAACTCAGAGGTACAACACCGACAGAGAACGGAGGGAACACAGAATACAGGGACCTGAGAGACATGAGACATGACTGGGAAACAAGAGAATAAACACAAGGGTGGAACTAAACCTAAAAGCTAGAATTCACAATCCCAGAAGAACAAGAGAACAGAAACCAAAACCCCAATAGTCACGAACCATGAACCAAAAGGAAAACAGACTAATAAAGCATAATACAAAATCAAAACACTGGGTCACAGGCCCAGGACAGTAACAGACACAGGTTCTGGTGAATTAGGGACTGCCTGCCGCTGTAATCTACCATTGCTCAGGCTGGATCCCCTTGTATTCTGACCATAATGCTGCATGTCGGTCCAGGACCGGAAAATGTGTGAGAGTACCAGTGACCCAGACCACAAGGCCAACCTCCATAAGTGGGGCACTCATTGCTGAAATGGCTGGGTCACCCACATGTCTCTGTTTTGTATTACAGAGATCAAATTTGAAACTATGCAAAGCTAGCATATTGCTAGGTGCTACGGCAATCTGTGTTCAAAATGTTTTATTTATTTATTTATCTTTTACAAAACTGGATCATCTAAAATTTTGGGAATACAAGTGGACTGTTTTTGTTGGAGTTTAATTGAAAAGTTAAAGATTATTTGATGTCAATGGTGAGTGGATTTAACTTTTATATCACTTGTTTATTTGCTTATACTCTAATTTAGAGGATGTAGTTGCTGTTGTGCTTGAATCTCAAAATGGTTGGCATTATTCAAACTGCAGTAAACAATATGAATAATGTGGGTTGACTTTCCATAATACAGTGATGCATTTTCTGAATTTTTTTTCTAATTTGTCATCAGTATTTTGGCTGAAAATGCTTATTTATCCCAGTTTTATTGTTTCATAAGTTGACCATTTATTCATTTAAAAATAATAAGTATTATATACTTTAATGATTTGATATTTTGTCTCCTTAAATGATATCAGTTGTGTAAAAAATCGTAAGAAAATGAAGTATAATAAATAAATGAGCTCCCTTAGTAACTGTGGTACAAATAATTAAATAAAATAGAAGTCTGGTCACATTAAAGTGGGCAGGCTCTAATACTATTAATAAAGGAACAAAGTGGTATCTTATAAATACTTTCACACTTTGTCAGAAAAGGGATCCAATAGATGTAAGTTTACACACTGCAATACCATCTCAGACCACTGGGATACACACTTATACACACTGTCAGGAAAATGTCCCCACGGATGCAAATTCACACACTGCAATACCACCCATGGTCACCAGGGCATACACAAAGTTGTGAAAATTGAATCTGTGGGGACCATTTTTTTTTTTTGAAAAAAACTTAACCAGGCATATCAGCAGCCTGTTTTCCATTGAATACAATGGTTGTGCCCGTGGGGACCAGGGCTCGGTCCCCACGGGAAAAATTGGTCCCCATGGTGTGACTGATATCTCAGGTCATGGACCCCAGGAGGATAGAAAAACAAACGCACACACACACACACACACACACACACACACACACACACACACACACACACACAGTCAGACAGACACTGTGAGGTGTGCAGTGCAAAATTTGAATTTCAGTGCTTGGTGATTTGTCTCCCTCCAGTGGCCCACTGCAGGTATGATGAGGCTTAAGTGATAGGGTTATGGGGAAAAAGCCAGGAGAGGATGGGACAAAAGTGGAATAACTGAAAAAGTAAGAGGTGTAGAGGGCTGATGTTGGTGTCTAGGTGGGGGTTTTGGTTGGTGCCGGACGCTGTGGCGAAGAGCCCACGCCGATGGCTTCTTCGGTTCTGGAGATATGGCGAATGGGACCAAAAAGGATGGGACAAAACGGTCCCAATGGGAGAAAGGAAGGTGCAGAGGGCCTGGTTCTACTGTCATTGCATTGCCCGTGTCCGGGCGCATCCGCAGGTGCCCAACATGGCATGGTTCAGAGTACCTTTGCAGGATGGGGCAGTAGTTGGAGAACGGTCGTGTGATGCGTCCACGGATGCAGAATCGTTCCCCGACTCCAAGGATGCCCGCCGTGTCTTTGTCAGACCCTCCTATCTGGAGATAGAGCTGCAAACCTTTTTTGGAAGCACTTTCCCTGCACAGAAGCGTCTGCAGCAGGAGACCGCAGAAGGGACAGCAGAACCAGGCCTTTGGAGCACTGCGTCATCTCCTGGTCCACACATGCCTTCACGACGCACTGTACAAGGGGAGAGCAAGGCATCGTCGGTTGCCGCAAACAGTGCAATCGCCTTCTGCGTCTGTCATTCTCTTTCGTTTGTTTGAGTGCTTGTTTTTTAAATACACAGCAAGTGTCACTCACTCTCTCTCTCTGTCTCTCTCTCTCTCTCTCTCTCTGTCTGTCACGCACACACACACACACATAGAAACACAGACAGACACACAGTCAGACAGACACTGTGGGGTGTGCAGTGCAAAATTGGAATTTCAGTGCTTTTTGATTTGTATCTCTCTCTCTGTCTGTCTGTCTGTCTGTCTGTCTGTCTGTCTGTCACACACACACACACACACACACACACACACACACACACACACACACACACACCAAAGCACACAGACAGAAGCAGGGCAGCTGCTGTGCAACTGGGATTTGACAAGAGGGGCTCCCTCTGCTGGCTCAATGCGGTACAAAGTGTCAGAAAGTGTTAGTGCCGCAGAAATTAACAGCTTTGGACAATCAATTGCATCTGTGGTCCACAGGAGGGCGCCCAGTTGGCAAGTCCTGTGCATTGCATATTAATGCCGTTTCAATTGCACTCACATGTGCTCTTTGTGTAAAAGAGAGACACACACACACACACACACACACACACGCACACACACACACACACACACACACACACACAGACACACACACACACACACACTCAGCGGCTCAGAGATGAGGGAAAAGCAACAGAAATCAGGAGAGATTTCAATGTGAGGAGATGGCCTGTGATGC